>NC_064924.1:480390051-481004426 GCF_023897955.1 Schistocerca gregaria
TTTGCTGTGTAGTTCCCTTTGCTTCCGCACCAGTTTTCTAACTCGGTTGTTGTACCACGGTGGCTCTTTCCCATCTCTTACGATGGAAAGCAAATACAATTGATGCAAAACCTGAGAAAGTTGGCAACACTTACAGCAGCAATGACGCTTCACACACAGAAAAGTGTCATGTGTTGGAAGCAGTGATCAAAAGGAAAACTGCGTACTTTCAACCAGTTTGCTACGTGAGAATGAGCTTTTTGCCTTAAAAAAATGGCCTGTAAGTATTTTTCAATTTTGTTATAAAAACCTCAATGAACTGTTTTAAATTTATAGCCTATTTGTGTAAACGATAACCTGTACGTGGAAACGAAAAAATCGTGTAATATTTCAGGACACCCAATGAAGATACCTTGTAAGTAAAGCCACACGCGTCTGGGCGCGTAAGATAAATAAAAAGAACTTAATGTCCAACAAGCAAAAGGCGTTGAAATACTGTGATTTATATACAGCTGCTGCGAAAATGGCCAGCACAAGGAACTGGTTTTTAGTTTACTTTATAGCTTCAGTAACCTGCCAATCTAACTTTGGCCGGGTATTCATTTCTGAATTTTTTTTAATTAAAAACGAAACCTTGTATGTACTCCTGCAGTAGGCTTAGTGTGAGATGATCCCGGACAGTTTATGTATTAAGGGTGCAACTGCTTCGTGTGTCTACAACACGATTTTGTAAACGTCTCTATGGCAACAGCTCCGCATAGTTCTATAGGCAACTATTGTTTCAGACTACTGTCATTTGCGCTTCGCAATTAAAAGCTGTCGAAGGTGCAGCCAGGCGTCAAGGATTTCCGTAAGCTGATTCGATTCTAGGTGTTTCTAAGTAGTAATCATGTATCTTGCAGCATTTTTTCGCGCATCTCAGTGTTTATGATGTGATATCTCTTGAACTATGTGTCGTACAATGATTTATTTGTGTAGACACATTCAGCGGCACGTGTGGATATTGCCTGAGGAATATATCGCGAATAGAGGTAGTAGCACAGGAGTAATAAATTTAAAAGCCATGCACGATGCGACAGTTTTTCATGAACGTCATTATTTATGGCGTCATATCTCCTCAACTAAGATGGGTGGGAGGTTCTTAATCAGACAGCGATTGTTGCCTGACAGTAATTAATATGTGTACCAAGTTTGGTTGAAATCCGTCCCGTGATACATGAAGAGATGTGCATCATACATACATACTATGTATGTTGCACATCTCTTCATGTGCATACATACATAGTATGCATACATACATAGTATGTATGTTGCACATCACTAGTTAACGTGGTCTTCTCATTCTGCTTGTGACTAAACTACTGCTTCCTCTCCTCGTGTAGTCTTGGAGATGACCCCTTGAAGGTCGGACATGGTAATATCCAATTGAAATTTTACGTGATTCTGCTGGCCCAAAAATTATTTATTATTATTATTATTATTATTTTGAGCTTTCCTCAGTACAGAGGCTTCTCTCCAACATAATAATTTACTTGGAAATTACAATACAAACAATAAACGTTCTTAAACTATATTTTCAAAATATTCCTCCAGGTGTTTCGATCTTGTGCGTCCTCTTCCTCTGCGCCCATTCACCTCATTGTGTGCTGTACAGTTTGGAGCCAGGTGGTCATAGGTCACCCTCTTCTTCTTCTTCTCCCCTCCGGTTCCCACCCCAGTATCAATTTTAGGTATTCTGGTTTTCTCCATTCGTCGTACATGCCCGTACCACTGTAATTTCTTCCTATCCATAACGTCATATATTCATTCTTTTATTTCCATTCACCTTATTATTTCGGTGTTCCTTATCTTTTCTTTCCTGGAGATTCTTGCCGATCTTCTCCAGAAGTCCATCTCTAGAGGTTGTAATTTTTTAATGTGCTTCAAGTTAATTGTCCAGGTCTCCGTTCCATACAGAACTACATTCTCTAATATGGATTTGTATATTAATTTGTTAGTTCTGCTCATTACATTACTGCTCCATAAGACTGAGTTAAGCATCCCGACGACCCTCCGTCCGCTACTAATTCTTTTATTGATTTCTGACTCTGATTTTCCCTCGATTTCTAAAATGGATCCCAAATAACAAAAAGTGTTTATCTTTTTGATTTTCTTTCCTTCAATGTATAGCTCATCTGAATCATTAGTCACGTATTCTGTTTTTTGGTAATTAATCTTCAAACCCCAAGTTTTTTACGTTACTGCTAGTTGATTGCACATATAGTTAGCATCCTCCCCATCTTGTGCTACGACTACTTGATCATCAGCAAATAATAAATGATGTAGGTAAACTCCACCTCTTATTTCTAATCCCATACTATTCCATTTACGAGACCATGTTCTAAGGCTAATAACTATATAGATTTTAAATAATGATGGTGACATGGGACAGCCCAGTAAAAGGCCTTTGCTTGTTCTAAATTTCTGTGAAAATTTATTACCAACTTTCACTTGGCAAATGTTATCTTTATACATCTGTTGTATTATTTTAATCAAGGAAGGGTTTATGTTTGCCATATGTAGTGCTCTCCAAAGTAATTTTCTTGGAACAGTATCATACGCTTTTTCTAGATCTATGAAAATTAATCCTATATTTTTTTATTTTTCCCTATGTTTCTCCAAAATCTGTCTTAATGTGAAAATATGGTCTACACATGATCTCCCAGCCGTGAATCCACATTGTTCTTCTTGGGTTCTAAATTTTTTTCCAGTTTGTTTTTAATTGCTTTCGCAAAAATTCTTATTAATGTGTTTGTAACACAAATTCCTCGATAGTTTGAACAAATTTTGCGATCCCCTTTCTTAAATATTGTATTAATGTAACCTAGCTTCATCTCGTTGGGTACTGAATCTCCATGTATCATTTTATTGAAAAGCTGTGTAATCAGTTTCAGAATTTTGTCACCACCATATTTCAGACATCCCAGATTGATATTGCCTGGTCCCGGTGATTTACTATTCTTTCCTGTTCTCAACGTCTGAAATACTTCACTTTCTAAAATCTAGACCTCATCATCTTCATGTCCTTTCTCTTCAGCTGTTCCTTCTTGTAGATTTTCTTCTCTGTCCTCATTTAATAATTTTTGGAAATACTCTTCCTATTCCTTTCGTGTTATCAGTTGGAGATTAGTTTTGCTTTTCGTATCCTGTCGAAGCCGTTTTAATACTCACCATGCTTCTTTTGTACTCCCAAATCCTAATTTGCTATTCATCTTGGCACATGTTCTTTCCCATGCTTCATATTTTGCCATCCTTATTTTTTTCATCACTTCATTCTTCTTTTCCTTGTATATTGATCTTGTTTCTTCTGACTTGTCATTCAACCACTGAAGGAACGCATTTCGTTGTTCTCTGACGAGGACCTCTAGTTCCTCTGACCACCACTCTGCTGCACACAGTCATCTCCATTAAAACTGAAGTATTCTTTCCAAACCATTTTCTTATTGCTTTTCAATGCATTCCTTCCAATTCCTGGCAACTCATTCTCTTATATAGTCTACCCCCTCTTAAGCTAACTTAAAATCTACTGAGCTCAGATACTAAACTAAGGGACGAGGCAATGCAGCAGCACAAAACAATTAATACGAACAGCAATGAAAAGAAAATGGAAGTTGTCAAAGCAAGCAGCAATATTAAAACTAATATAAGGCAATGCGCAGCAAACAAGAAAAATAAATCTGTAGTAAAACTGGCTTAACAGAGTAATACAAAGTCAAATTCAGTAACATTATGCCTGTCAATCAGCAGCAGCAAATGCAGTAACTTATATCTAAACACGACAAAGCTGAAGCAGAAAAAATATTACAGTAAAAATGTTTAATACCTACACTCCTGGAAATAGAAAAAAGACCACATTGACACCGGTGTGTCAGACCCACCATACTTGCTCCGGACACTGCGAGAGGGCTGTACAAGCAATGATCACACGCACGGCACAGCGGACACACCAGGAACCGCGGTGTTGGCCGTCGAATGGCGCTAGCTGCGCAGCATTTGTGCACCGCCGCCGTCAGTGTCAGCCAGTTTGCCGTGGCATACGGAGCTCCATCGCAGTCTTTAACACTGGTAGCATGCCGCGACAGCGTGGACGTGAACCGTTTGTGCAGTTGACGGACTTTGAGCGAGGGCGTATAGTGGGCATGCGGGAGGCTGGTTGGACGTACCACCGAATTGCTCAACACGTGGGGCGTGAGGTCTCCACAGTACATCGATGTTGTCGCCAGTGGTCTGCGGAAGGTGCACGTGCCCGTCGACCTGGGACCGGACCGCAGCGACGCACGGAAGCACGCCAAGACCGTAGGATCCTGCGCAGTGCCGTAGGGGACTGCACCGCCACTTCCCAGCAAATTAGGGACATTGTTGCTCCTGGGGTATCGGCGAGGACCATTCGCAACCGTCTCCATGAAGCTGGGCTACGGTCCCGCACACCGTTAGGCCGTCTTCCGCTCACGCCCCAACATCGTGCAGCCCGCCTCCAGTGGTGTCGCGACAGGCGTGAATGGAGGGACAAATGGAGACGTGTCGTCTTCGGTGATGAGAGTCGCTTCTGCCTTGGTGCCAATGATGGTCGTATGCGTGTCTGGCGCTGTGCAGGTGAGCGCCACAATCAGGACTGCATACGACTGAGGCACACAGGGCCAACACCCGGCATCATGATGTGGGGAGCGATCTCCTACACTGACCGTACACCTCTGGTGATGGTTGAGGGGACACTGAATAGTGCACGGTACATCCAAACCGCCATCGAACCCATCGTTCTACCATTCCTAGACCGGCAAGGGAACTTGCTGTTCCAACAGGACAATGCACGTCCGCATGTATCCCGTGACACCCAATGTGCACTAGAAGGTGTAAGTCAACTACCCTGTCCCCCATTGAGCATGTTTGGGACTGGATGAAGCGTCGTCCCACGCGGTCTGCACGTCCAGCACGAACGCTGGTCCAACTGAGACGCAGGTGGACATGGCATGGCAAGCCGTTCCACAGGACTACATCCAGCATCTCTACGATCGTCTCCATGGGAGAATAGCAGCCTGCATTGCTGCGAAAGGTGGATATACACTGTACTAGTGCCGACATTGTGCATGCTCTGTTGCCTGTGTCTATGTGCCTGTGGTTCTGTCAGTGTGATGATGTGATGTATCTGACCCCAGGAATGTGTCAATAAAGTTTCCCCTTCCTGGGACAATGAATTCACGGTGTTCTTATTTCAATTTCCAGGAGTGTATTATATTATTCTTGAAGTCTGAGGGTATTTCGCCTGTCTCATACATCATGCTCACCAGATGGTTGAGTTTTGTCAGGGTTGGCTCTCCCAACGATGTCAGTAGTTGTAATGAAATGTTGTATACTCCCGGGACCTTGTTTCAACTTAGGTCTTTCAGTGCTCTGTCAGATCTTCACGCAGTATCATATCTCCCATTTTATCTTCATCTATATCCTCTTCCATTTCCATTACATTGTCCTCAAGTACATCGCCCTTGTGTACACCCTCTATATACTCCTTCCACATTTCTGGTTTCCCTTCTTTGTTTAAAACTTGGTTTCCATCTGAGCTCTTGATATTCATACAAGTGGTTCTCTGTTCTCCAAAGGTCTCTTTAATTATCCTGTAGGCAGTATCTATCTTACCCCAAGTGATATATGCCTCTACATCCTTATATCTGTCCTCTAGCCGTCCCTGTTTAGCCATTTTACACTTCCTGCCGATCTCATTTTTGAGGTGTTTGTATTCCTTTTTGCCTGCTTCATTTACTGCATTTCTATATTTTCTCCTTTCATCAATTAAATTCAACATTTCTGCAAGGATTTCTCTTAGCCCTCGTCTTTTTACCTACTAAATCTTCTGCTGCCTTCACTATTTCATCTCTCAAAGCTACCCATTCTTCTCCTACTGTATTTCTTTCCCCTGTTCTTGTCAATCGTTCCCTAAGGCTCTCTCCGAAACTCTCTACAACCTCTGTTTCAGTTTATCCAGGTCCCATCTTCTTAAATCCCCACCTTTTTGCAGTTTCTTCAGTTTTAATCTACAGTTCATAACCAATAGATTATGGTCAGAGCCCACATCTGCCCCTGAAAATGTCTTACAATTTAAAACTTGGGTCCTAAATCTCTGTCTTACCATTATATGAAACCTTCTAGCGTCTCCACGCCTCTTCCATGTATTCAACCTCCTTTCACGATTCTTGAACCAAGTGTTAGCTATGATTAAGTTATGTTCTGTGCAAAATTCTACCAGGTAGATTCCTCTTTCATTCCTTAATTCCCAGTCCATATTCACCTTCTACTTTTCCTTCTCTTCCTTTGCCTATTATTGAACTACAGTCACCCATGACTATCAAATTTTCCTCTCCTGCAAGTATCTCAATTATTTCTTTTATTGCATCATACATTTCTTTAATCTCTTCATCATCTGCGGAGCTAGTTTGCATATAAACTTACACTACTGCGTAGGTGTGGGCTTCGTGTCTATCTTGGCAGCAATAATGCGTTCATTATGCTGTCCATAGTAGCTTACCCGCATTCCTATTTTTTTATTCATTATTAAACCTACTCTTGCATTACCCCTATTTGATTTTGTATTTATAACCCTGTATTCACCTGACCAGAGGTCTTGTTCCACCTGCCACCGGACTTCGTTAATTCCCACTATATATAACTTTAACCTATCCATTTCCCTTTTTAAATTTTTAAGCTACCTGCCCGATTAAGGGATCTGACATTCCACGCTCCGATCAGTAGAACACCAGTTTTCTTTCTCTTGATGACGACGTCCTCTTGAGTAGTCCCCGCCCGGAGATCCGAATGGGGGACTATTACCCTCCGGAATATTTTACCCAAGAGGGCGCCATCATCATTTAATCATACAGTAAAGCTGCATGCCCTCGGGAAAATTTGTGGCCGTAGTTTCCTCTTGCTTTCAGCTGTTCGCAGTACCAGCACAGCAAGGCCGTTTTGGTTAGTGTTACAAGGCCAGGTCAGTTAATCATCCAGACTGCTGCCCCTCTTCAGGAACCACACGTTTGTCTGGCCTCTCAACAGATACCCCTCCGTTGTGGTTGCACGTACGGTATGTATCGCTGAGACACGCAAGTTCCCCACCAACGGCAAGGTCTATTGTTCTTGGGGGGAGGGGTCTCCGATTTATTGCAGGAATACTGGCAAACTAATTCATCTACAAAAGAAATTGCCTCAAAACTACTGTAGTAGTACAACAGTGCTCGAGTCAATGAGACGGACATCTTGTCGAACTACCTGGAGAAGACGAATCGCGCGAATGACCACAGGTCTAGTTGCGTGGCGAGAGTTTGGAACTGGAATGAGAGAACTCTTAAGTTTCAGTTGCTCTCAGGAACACGCCTCATGTCTCCCGAAATCCTGTGTAGACAAACTCCGAGAACCGAATTTTAGTTTTGTAACTATAACTATTCTTGTCGTGAAGAACGCGGAGATAAAAATCAGGCAAACAACATCTCGCACAGACTAGAGGAAGAGTCCGTTTTTCCCCGCTCCGCCCATGAATGGGACGAGAAGAAAGTTTATTTTTAAACTTTGTACATGGCTGTACGTTCAGAGACCGTGAATAGTTACAGTTAAAAGAAAAAAACAGCCCTTGGTCACCAATATTTAACGAATTAACCTGGTTTTAACACTTACATCTTAAATATCTTTCTGACTAATGCCCGTTTGGCATATTTGTTATTTTATAAATGACATATAAGTACTGCCAGTCTCTCACGATAGTTCCGTACTTATAATTTGTATCATACGTTCTTAGTCATAATTCTGTGCCCATTTTATAGACCATTCTTTTCTTTAAACTCTGAAGAAGACACTCCTTGCGGTGTTGAAACCCGGTTAATTCGTTAAAAATTAGTGACCGAGGGTTGTTTTCTTTTAATTGTAAGTTTATTTTTTATTTTTTTATTGCTACATTTACTAAACCCTCTGTCTTGTCATCGAGAAACGAGTCACACTATATACACAATGTTCCTGAATAATTGACATTACACAAGATGTTTAATTTTTTATATGCATTTAAAGCACTTAAAATTTGTCATTAACAAAACTTATTACTATATTTATTATTAACAAAACATAAAAAGCTGATAGTAAAACTTGATTAAAGAAATAGGAACAAACTACGTTACATGTTCCCCGCTGGTTATGCCAGTATCCTGCAAAAGAACTCAGGTCTGCTCGGTGAGTTTGTAACAGTCGTACGGTGCGACACTTGTGCGTATTTGGAAAGTATTGACATTTCCGCGGAGCCCAAGACACTTCAGGTAGTATTTTGCTTTCACATTCATGGCCTTCGCCAACTCACAACCAATCTGTCACACTCCAACCTAACACAGACTTCGGGCTGAGCTGCAGATCAGTCTGTCGCCACAACTACGTTTATGGCTTTCACATTCTTCGGCGTCGCCAAGTCACATTCCAACGTAACCTAGGTCTCACGCTAAGCAGCAGATCAGTCAGTCCAACAACTGTCACATTCCAACGAAACGTTGTGTAATAGGAAAACCATCTTGAAAGTGATAAACGCAAAATAAAATACAGCGTGTCTTAGGAAGAAGGGGCAATATTTAGGGATATGGCAGGAATGATAATTCAAAGCAAAAATGTCTCATAAACATGGGATCTAAAATGCATGCCGTAAGAGCTATGAGTATTTCTTTAACTTGTCACTGTGCAACATATCTTTTTTACCGTAAGCTCTTTGCTCTTCATATTTTGAGAGGACAAACGAAAAATAAGAAAGAAGTTGTGTCCAGTAAACATAGGCCCTAAAGTACACTCCTGAAAATTGAAATAAGAACACCGTGAATTCATTGCCCCAGGAAGGGGAAACTTTATTGACACATTCCTGGGGTCAGATACATCACATGATCACACTGACAGAACCACAGGCACATAGACACAGGCAACAGAGCATGCACAATGTCGGCACTAGTACAGTGTATATCCACCTTTCGCAGCAATGCAGGCTGCTATTCTCCCATGGAGACGATCGTAGAGATGCTGGATGTAGTCCTGTGGAACGGCTTGCCATGCCATGTCCACCTGGCGTCTCAGTTGGACCAGCGTTCGTGCTGGACGTGCAGACAACGTGAGACGACGCTTCATCCAGTCCCAAACATGCTCAATGGGGGGCAGATCCGGAGATCTTGCTGGCCAGGGTAGTTGACTTACACCTTCTAGAGCACGTTGGGTGGCACGGGATACATGCGGACGTGCATTGTCCTGTTGGAACAGCAAGTTCCCTTGCCGGTCTAGGAATGGTAGAACGATGGGTTCGATGACGGTTTGGGTGTACCGTGCACTATTCAGTGTCCTCTCGACGATCACCAGAGGTGTACGCCCAGTGTAGGAGATCGCTCCCCACACCATGATGCCGGGTGTTGGCCCTGTGTGCCTCGGTCGTATGCAGTCCTGATTGTGGCGCTCACCTGCACGGCGCCAAACACGCATACGACCATCATTGGCACCAAGGCAGAAGCGACTCTCATCGCTGAAGACGACACGTCTCCATTCGTCCCTCCATTCACGCCTGTCGCGACACCACTGGAGGCGGGTTGCACGATGTTGGGGCGTGAGCGGAAGACGGCCTAACGGTGTGCGGGACCGTAGCCCAGCTTCATGGAGACGGTTGCGAATGGTCCTCGCCGATACCCCAGGAGCAACAGTGTCCCTAATTTGCTGGGAAGTGGCGGTGCGGTCCCCTACGGCACTGCGTAGGATCCTACGGTCTTGGCGTGCATCCGTGCGTCGCTGCGGTCCGGTCCCAGGTCGACGGGCACGTGCACCTTCCGCCGACCACTGGCGACAACATCGATGTACTGTGGAGACCTCACGCCCCACGTGTTGAGCAATTCGGCGGTACGTCCACCGGCCTCCCGCATGCCCACTATACGCCCTCGCTCAAAGTCCGTCAACTGCACATACGGTTCACGTCCACGCTGTCGCGGCATGCTATCAGTGTTAAAGACTGCGATAGAGCTCCGTATGCCACGCCAAACTGGCTGACACTGACGGCGGCGGTGCACAAATGCTGCGCAGCTAGCGCCATTCGACGGCCAACACCGCGGTTCCTGGTGTGTCCGCTGTGCCGTGCGTGTGATCATTGCTTGTACAGCCCTCTCACAGTGTCCGGAGCAAGTATGGTGCGTCTGACACACCGGTGTCAATGTGTTCTTTTTTCCATTTCCAAGAGTGTATTTGCCTTAAGAGCTATGAGCAATTATTCATCTGCGTTAGTGTGAAACACATCTCTCCTACTGAATAAATGTATGGATATGCATTTTAGAGCCAATGTTTACTCGACAATTTTTTCTTTTATTGGTGCATACTAGCTCCTCCCAAAATGGGAAATCAAAGAGCTCGTAGCGGAAGAGATTTGTTCACTGCGTCGAAAATGAAGAAGCGCTCAGAGCTCTTAAAGTACGCATTTCAGGACCGTTATCTACTGGACTTTTCTAGTTCGAATGCTCGTTACTGTCGCATCCCTGAATGTTGACCGTTCCTTCAAGGACGTCCTGCACAAAAAAGTGATTGGTTGCTATCTTTAAACCTTTCAAATTACATTAAAATTAATTCCAAATAACACGTGTCGTAGACAACCAGCATTCATTGTCGCACTGTTAGACAGGAAACAAATTCTTAGTCTGCCTGTATGCTATCTGCAAAAAGCCGATTATCCCAGCGAGTGCCCCTTGCTCCTCGGAAATGTCTGTCTGCAAAAGTCTCACTCTGCAGAAATGTGCCAAGTGCCCTCTCATTCGCTAGGATGGGCTTACTGTAGTGTTAGTACCAGTTTCTACATCTGTTGTTAATGAAACAACATTTGTGGTAATCACGAATGGCTTCTTCGGCAAACCACCATTATTAACGCCATGTCCTCTACACTGCTTACATTTTCTAAATGAAGGAAACCGCTATAACACAACGCCACTACATTAAAAAATAATACTTCTGAGCCACTGTTTTGGGTAAACGATCAGGTGGTATCCGCTACAACCTGTAGCTTATTCGAGTCGACAGTGCCTTAGGAGCTGTTCATGATGACACGGGCTACGCAGGGGGAAGTGTTTCGTCACTGACGTCATTCACATTTTTAAGTACAGCTGTAATACGTGTTTGCGTTAAAAATATCCTCTGCTAGACATCTCGTAGCGATTGGCTGAGTACAGCAGTAGACAGTCGTCCAAGGCAACCGCAGTCGGTGGCCCACCTCCGTGCCAAATACGGCCGCAGTGGCCGGTCTCTCAATGACACGGCCCGTCACCCTCACAGCTGAGTAACTCTCTGGCGCTATTCTTAGGCGCCACCGGTGAATACGTAGGCACGGAACATGGGTTTCACTCCGATGTGTCAGCACCCGGAAGAGAGGCTGGACACCTCAGCGGACAGATATGCCGAGTTCCCAGTCCGGTGAGTGTGCTCGAACATACGACTCTCTGTCAGCGCCCACGGCAAGGACAGCCACCAATTGCCGCCGAGCGGCCGCCACTGCCCAAGTGTGATCTAAATGTCACGCATACGAGTGACGGACTCGTGGGAAAAAGGCGTCACTGCTGTCACGGATTTCATTATTGTCGTTTCTTTACTGATATTCAGTCCTTTGACAATAAACCCCACTTCTTTGTGAACATTTACGCAACTTTTTCTTTTTTATCATCAGCCTTCTGACTGCTTGGATGCGGCCCACCACAAGTTCCTCTCCTGTGCTAACCTTCGTCCTAAATTATTTGTTGGATGTATTCCAATCTCTCTCTTCGTCTACAATGTTTGCCCTCTACAGCTCGCTCTAGTACCATAGAATTTACTCTACTGGCCATTAAAATTACTACTACACCACGAAGATGACGTGCTACAGACGTGAAATTTAAGCGACATGAAGACGGTGCTGTGATATGCAAATGACTAGCTTTTCAGAGCATTCACACAAGGTTGGCCCGGTGGCGACAGCTACAACGTGGTGACATGTGGAAAGTTTCCAACCGATTTCTCAGACACAAACAGAAATTGCCTGGTGAAACGCTGTTGTGATGACTCGTGTAAGGAGGAGAAATGCGAACCATCACGTTTCCGCCTATGATAAAGGTCGGATTAAAGCCTGTCGCGATTGCTGTTTATCGTATCGCGACATTGCTGCTCGCATTGGTCGAAATTCAATTACTGTTAGCAGAATGTGGAAACGGTGGGTTCAGGAGGGTAATACGGACCGCCGTGCTGGATCCCAACGGCCTCGAACCACTAGCAGTCGCGATGACAGGCATCTTTTCCGCATGGCTGTCACGCATCGTGCAGCCACGTCTCGATCCCGGAGTCAACAGATGGGGACGTTTGCAAGACAAAAACTATCTGTACGAACAGTTCGACGACGTTTGCAGCAGCATGGACTATCAGCTCGGAGACCATGGCTGCGGTTACCCTTGACGCTGCATCACAGACAGGAGCGCCTGCGATGGTGTAGTCGACGACGAACCTGGGTGCACGAATGGCAAAACGTCATTTTTTCGGATGAATCCAAGTTCTGTGTACAGCATCATGATGGTCGCATCCGTGTTTGGCGACATCGCGGTAAACGCACATTGGATGCGTGTATTCGTCATCGCCTTACTGGCATACCACCAGGCTTGATGGTATGAGGTGCTATTGGTTACTGGTCTCGGTTACCTCTTGTTCGCATTGACGGCACTTTGAACACTGGACGTTACATTTCAGATGTGTTACGACCCATGGCTCTACCCTTCATTCGATCCCTCTGAAACCCTATAATGCACGACCGCATGTTCCAGGTCCTGTACGGGCCTTTCTGGATACTGAAAGTGTTCGACAGCTGCCCTGGCCAGCACATTCTCCAGATCTCTCACCAACTGAAAACGTCTGGTCAATGGTGGCCGAGCAACTGGCTTGTCACAATACGCCAGTCACTACTTTTGATGAACTGTGGTATTTTGTTGATGCTGCATGGATAGCTGTACCTGTACACGCCATCCAAACTCTGTTTGACTCAATGCCCAGGCGTATCAAGGCCATTATTACTGCCAGAGGTGGTTGTTCTGGGTACTAATTTCTCAGGATCCATGCACCCAAATTGCGTGAAAATGTTATCTCATGTCAGTTCTAGTGTAATATATTAGTCCAATGAATACCCGTTTATCATCTGCATTTCTTCTTGGTGTTGCAATTTTAATGGCCAGTAGTGTATTCGCTCATGTCTTAACAGATGCCCTAGAATCCTGTCCCGTCTTCTTATCAGTGTTTTCCACATATTCTTTTCGACTGCGATTCTGCGCAGAACCTCCTCATTCCTTACCTTATCAGTCTACCTAATTTTCAACATTCGTCTGTAGCACCACATCTCAAACGCTTCGATTCTCTTCTGTTCCGGTTTTCCCGCAGTCCCTATTTCAATGCTGTATCCCAGACATACATTCTCAGATTTTTGTTCCTCAAATTAAGGCCGACATTTGACAGTAGGAAATATTATTTTCTTCAGTACTAATACAAAAGCATAAATCTTAACCTTCCGGTTTTCCTAGAGTCCATGTTTCAGTGCCATTCAGTGCTGCACTCCAGACGTATATTCTCAGAAATTTCTTCCTGAAATTAAGACCGATATTTGATATTAGCAGACTTCTCAGGAATGCCCTTTTTCCCATTGCTAGTCTGCTTTTGATGTCCTTCTTGCTCTTTCCATCATTGGTTATTTTACTGCCTAGGTAGCAGCATCCGGTAACTTCATCTACTTCGTGACCATCAATCCTGATGTTAAGTTCCTCACTGCTCTCATTTTCACTACTTCTCATTACTCTCCTCTTCATTCGCTTTACTCTCAATCCAAAATCTGTACTCATTAGACTGTTCATTCCGTTCTGAAGATCATGTAATTCTTCTTCACTTTCACTCAAGATAGCAACGTCATCAGCGAATCGTATCATTGATATCCTTTCATCTTGAATTTCAATTCCACTCCTGAACCTTTCTTTTATTTCCATCGTTGTTTCCTGGATGTACAGATTGGTGGGGGCGAAAGGCTACATCTTTGTCTTGCAACCTTTTTAAAGCGAGCCCTTCGTTTTTGGTCGTTCACTCTTATTATTCCCTCTTGGCTATTGTACATACTGTATATGATCCGTCTCTCACTATAGCTTACCCCTACTTCTCCAGGTCGACAAATCCTATGAACGTGTCTTGATTTTTCTGTAGTCTTGCCTCCATTATTAACCGCAAAGTCAGAATTGCCTCTCTCGTGTCTTTACTTTTCCTAAAGCCAAACTGTTCGTCATCTAGCGCATCCTCAATTTTCTTTTCCATTCTTCTGTATATTATTCTTGTAAGCAGCTTCGATGCATGAACAGTTAAGCTGATTGTGCGGTAACTCTCGCACTTGTCAGCTCTTCCCGTATTCGAAGTTGTGTGGATGATGCTTTTCCGAAAGTCAGGTGGTATGTCGCCAGACTCATACATTCTACACACCAACGTGAACAGTCGTTTTATTGCCGCTTCCCCCCAATGATTTTGGAAATTCTGGTGGAATGTTCCTTCTGCCTTATTTGGTCTTAAGTCCTCCAAAGCACTTTTAAATTCCAATTCTAATACTGGATCCCCTATCTCTTCTAAATCGATTCCTGTTTCTTCTTCTATCACATCAGACAAATCTTCCCCCTCATAGAGGCTTTCAATGTAGTCTTTCCGCCTATCTGCTCTCTCCTCTGCATTTAACAATGGAATTCCCGTTTAACTCTTAATGTTATCACTCTTGCTTTTAATGCCATCGAAGGGTGTTTTGACTTTCCTGTATGCTGAGTCCTTCCGACAATCATATCGTTTTCGATGTCTTCATATTTTTCCTGTAGCCATTTCGTCTTAGCTTCCCTGCATTATTTCATTCGTCAGCGACTCGCATTTCTGCATTCCTGAGTTTCCCGGAACATATTTGTGCTTTCTCCTTTCACCGATCAATTGGAGTATTTCTTCTGTTACGCATGGTTTCCACGCAGTTACCTTCTTTGTACCAATGTTTTCCTTCCAATCTTCTGTGACGGCCCTTTTTAGAGAAGTCTTCAACTGTACTGCCTACTGCGCTATTCCTTATTGCTGTATCTATAGCCTTAGAGAACTTCAACTGTATCTCGTCATTCCTCAGTACTTCCGCATTCCACTTGTTTGCGTATCCATTCCGCAACATTCCGCAACATACGCAATATACACCAAGAAGAAATGCAGATGATAAACGGGTATTCATTAGACAAATATATTATACTAGAACTGATATGTGATTACATTTTCACGCAATTTGGGTGCATAGATCCTGAGAAATCAGTACCCAGAACAAACGCCTCTGACAATAATAACGGTCTTGATACGCCTGGGCATTGAGTCAAACAGAGTTTGGATGGCGTGTACAGGTAGAGCTATCCATGCAGCTTCAACACGATATCACAGTTCATCAAGAGTAGCCCGCATCTCGTGGTCGTGCGGTAGCGTTCTCGCTTCCCACGCCCGGGTTCCCGGGTTCGATTCCCGGCGGGGTCAGAGATTTTCTCTGCCTCGTGATGGCTGGGTGTTGTGTGCTGTCCTTAGGTTAGTTAGGTTTAAGTAGTTCTAAGTTCTAGGGGACGGATGACCATAGATGTTAAGTCCCATAGTGCTCAGAGCCATCAAGAGTAGTGACTGATGTATTGTGATATGCCAGTTGCTCAGCCACCATTGACCAGACCTTTTCAAATGGTGAGAAATCTGGAGAATGTGCTGGTCAGGGCAGCAGTCGAACGTTTCCTGTATCCAGAAAGGCACCTAAAGCGCCTGCAACATGCGGTCGTGCATTATCCTGCTGAAATGTAGGGTTTCGAAGCGATCGAATGAAGGGTAGAGCCACGGGTCGTAACTCATCTGAAATGTAACGTCCACTGTTCAAAGTGCCGTCAATGCGAGCAAGAGGTAACCGAAACGTGTAACCAATGGCACCCTATACCATCACGCCGGGTGATATGCCAGTATGGCGATGACGAGTACACGCTTGCAATGTGCGTTCACCGCGATGTCGCGAAACACGGATGCGACCATGTATACAGAACCTGGACCCATCCGAAAAAATGACGTTTTGCCATTCGTGCACCCAGATTCGTCGTTGAGTACACCATCGCAGGCGCTCCTGTCTGTGACGCAGCGTCAAAGATAACTGCAGCCATGGTCTCCGAGCTGATAGTCCATGCTGCTGCAAACGTCGTCGAACTGTTCGTACAGATGGTTGTTGTCTTGCAATCGTCTCCATCTGTTGACTCAGGGATCGAGACGTGGCTGCTCGATCCGTTACAACCATGCGGATAAGATGCCTGTCATCTCGATTGCTAGTGATACGAGGCCGTTGGGATCCAGCACAGCGTTCCGTATTACCCTCCTGAACCCACCGATTCCATATTCTGCTAACAGTCATAGGATCTCGACCAACGCGAGCAGCAATGTCGCGATATGATAAACAGCAATCGCGATCGGCTATAATCCGACCTTTATCAAAGTCGGAAACGTGATGGTTCGCATTTCTCCTCCTTACACGAGGCATCACAACAACGCTTCGCCAGGCAACGCCGGTCAACTGCTGTTTGTGTATGAGAAATCGGTTGGAAACTTTCCTCATGTCAGCACGTTGTAGGTGTCGCCACCGGCGCCAACCTTATGTGAATGCTCTGGAAAGCTTATCATTTGCATATCACAGTACCCTCTTCCTGTCGGTTAAATTTCGCGTCCTTATAAAATCATATTTGTGGTGTAGCAATTTTAATGACCAGTAATGTAACACCTCCCCTCTCGGTATGAGACAACACGCCAGGCGGTTAAATCAACACACCCTTCTTCGAAGAGACTTCGGCTGCAGACCCTCGGCGAATTGGAAGCAGACTGACCGTCTCACACACTCCAACGTCTCCCACGCGAGCTCGTGGTCAGGAAAACCCAGAGATGAGACTTCCGCCACCAACCTAACACCAGTAACTTTCACACAAGGGGAGCAAACCTCTTTGCTACCTGAAAACTACAAGGGTTGACCATTCTGTACGACTACCGCTGATTCTCTGCAGCAGACTAAATCACCTTATAGCAAAATGATACACACCTACATTCATTCACTCACGCATGCCAGAGAGTTCTGTGTCACTGGAAAGCTATGAAAATGATAGTGAGAGGGGACTACAGGACCCAATTCAGCATACTCCTCAAGCCACCATACGACGTGTAGAGGAGGATACCATGTACCACTACTAGTTGTTCTGCAGTCAGCTGAACATACCTATTCTCTAAATTTCCTCAATAGAGCTGCTTGAAAAGAACATCGTCTTCCCTCAAGGGATTCCCATTTCAGTTCTAGAAGCATCTCCGCAAAAGTCTGTGATGACCCAATCTACCGGTAACAAATCTAGCGGCATGCTTTCGAATAGCTTCGATGTCTTCCTTTAATCCGACTTGTTGATAATCCTGAACACTCGAACAGTACTCAAGAATGCTTCACAGAAGTGTTCTTGCCAGGTCAGCAACACTTTCCTAGAATTCCTTCACTAGACTGAAGTCTATCACTCGCCTTCCCTACTACAGGCATTTCGTGCTCGTTCCATTTCATATCGCTGTACAACGATACACCTACGTATTTAATGGATTGACTGTGTCAGGCAGCACACCACTTATACTGCATTCGAACATTAAAGGACTGTTTATCCTACCAGTCGGTATGAAGATACATCTTCCTACATTTAGAGAAAACTGACACTCATCACACTAAATAGATAATTCTGCCTCAAAATCATACAGTATCCTTCTACAGTCACTTAACGACGTTACTTTCCCGTATGCTACAGTGTCATCAGGAAACAGCCGCAGATTTCCAGTCACCCTATGCGTCAGATCATACGAGGTGTACAACTTTGCTTCCACCGTTTTCTTCCCAACATTTGAGGCTTTAATGAAACAAATTGGTTACACATATTTTCCATCGCTGGCCACTACTTTCTCCCGTCTTCCTGGCAGTGTACGTATCCCGCGTCGAAAAAAATTCTTCATCTTTTGAAGCGATCCACGAATCGATCAAATTTGTGACTTCTTCACGAGATCGGAAGTGTTGGTCACCCAGGCCATGCGCCATTGATCTAAACAGGCGATAGAGGGAGGAATGTCTGGAGAATATGGCGGGTGGGGTAGGACTTCCCATTTTAACGTTTCCAAGTACGTTTTGACCTCTTGCAACGTGGGGTCGAGCGTTGTCGTGCTGCAAAATAACTTTATCGTACCTCTCGCTGTATTGCGGGCGTTTGTCTCTTAATGTTCTGCCAAAAAGCATTAATTGCGTTCGATAACGAGAACCTGTGATTGTTTCACTTCGTTTTAACACCTCATAGTACACGACGCCGAGCTGGTCCCAACAAATGCAGCCCGCATCTCGTGGTCGTGCGGTAGCGTTCTCGCTTCCAGCGCCCGGATTCCCGTGTTCGATTCCCGGTGGGGTCAGGGATTTTATCTCCCTCGTGATGGCTGGGTGTTGTGTGTTGCCCTTAGGTTGGTTAGGTTTAAGTAGTTCTAAGTTCTAGGGGACTGATGACCATAGATGTTAAGTCCCATAGTGCTCAGAGTCATTTGAACCATTTTGAACCCAACAAATGCAGAGAATGATCTTGGAGCCGTGAATATTCGGTTTGGCAGTCGACGTGAAAGTATGGCCGGGATACCCCATGAGTTTTTGCATTAGGGTTTTCGTAACGAACCCATTTTTCGTCCCTGGTCACAATGTGATACAGAAATCCCTTCCGTTTTTGCCTCTGAAGCAGATGTTCAGAAACACACAAACGCCGTTCAACGTCTCTTGGTTTCAGCTCACACGGAACCCAAATTCCTTCTTTCTGAATCATACCCATAGCCCTGAGACGTTTTGAAATGGCTTGCTGTGTCACTCCGACTGATCGTGCCAGTTCTTCTTGAGTCTAAAGGGAGTCTTCACTCAGCAATGTCTCCAATTCTGCATCTTCGAAAACATTCTTTCTTCCACCACTATGCCGGTCTACGACGTTAAAATCACCGTTCTTGAAGCGTTGAAACCACCCACGACACGTTCTTTCACTAATAGCGTTCTTACCAAGCCTACGTGAGAGCATTCGATGAGAGTCAGCCGCTGTTTTTTTCATATTTAAATACAACAGTAGCACCTCCCGCAAATGACGAGAATTAGGCTCGTAAACTGACATTTTTCAGCATGAACAACTTTATGATGAAGACACAAATCGGCTAATGTTTGAATGAGATTATGTTGACCGAGGTCCAAGTTAACTGCCTGACGTCTGCGATCTGTTTCTTTCGAGCGCTACTTACCGCTGTCGCCACCTATCGGCAAACGGCTCACAGCCTTCTCTGCTGCAACGCTTTGGGCAGACGTCCCGGCGCTTGATGTTACGCCGGAACAGCAGTAATATAAAAAGTCTCCTTACTCTGCGTTCAATTCCAACGAAAACTGTTGCATATGACTGTGGAATAGTAGAACAATGCGTGTAGCGTAAGAAATTTTATTATTCGTGCCACGAATTTCTTCACCTGCTCTATGCCGCGAACTTTAGTTCTTCTTTATCTGTGGGAACAATGAATCCCATTTAGTCATCCTTTTAATTTTTTGGTCTTTCATTGTCAACTAAATCTATAAATTCTTTCTTCAGAGTAGTGTACTAGAGCGCAAGAGTGCTCCTATTACACATCCATGTTGCATTCCTGACTACGCACTTGTATCTGATGAACACACGCCGTCGCTGACACCGTACTGGGTTCTGTTGCTTAAGAAGTCTCCGAGCCACTCACATATCTAGAAACTGTTCCGTATGCTGGGAGCTCCGTTAACAGTATGCAGTGGGGCTTCGTGCCAAACGCTTTTCGGAGTTCTAGGAATACGGAATCTGCCTTTCGCTCTGCATCCACAGTTCCCAGAATATCGTGTGAGAAAAGGGCAAGCGGGGTCGGCATGAGCGATGATTTCTAAATCAGTGCTGCTTTGTGGACAGAAGATTTTCCCTCCCATCGAAAATTACTATATTAGAACTTATAGTTTCCATCTGAAGCGTTCCAGTAACGTTAGACGCACTCACTTAAAACGCGAGGTCTGTAATACTTTCCGCATGTTTTAATTTTCGTTCCTGCACTCATTTTTCTTCATAAATTCTACAGTAGCGAGTTTTAAATCGAAGAACGATTCTTCTAGGCATTTCCCTGTGCTTAACAAACGTACGCCGGCAGCGGTGGTCTCGCGGTTCTAGGCGCGCAGTCCGGAACTGTGCGACTGCTACGGTCGCAGGTTCCAATCCTGCCTCGAGCATGGATGAGTGTGATGTCCTTAGGTTAGTTAGGTTTAAGTAGTTCTAAGTTCTAGGGGACTAATGACCACAGCAGTTGAGTCCCATAGTGCTCAGAGCCATTTGAACCATTTGAACAAACGTACTTTGCAGGTATGGGGTCCTGCACACTCGTGTGATATAGGGTGCCTATGAAGCTGTTTTCTCAGATAGCTAGACAACATTCAAGAAAATCATATTAATGGTGTTTATTATAGCAAATGAATTGATCGATACCTCACTTAGCTGATTCACAATGAGGTGTCGCAAGCAACTGGAGACATGCAAATAAACAGTGTCCTTCGAAATATACAATTTCCATGCAAGCAATTAATATAGATCACAAGTCACGGCTCGTCTTCCAGAGCGGCCGAGCTTGATGGAGCGGCGCTTATGTTCTCTTCGTGTAGGTGCCGCTCCTGTCGTGGTGTTGTTGTCAGCGTTCTATTGGCTGACGTCGGCTCACAGCCTTCTCTGCTGCAACGTTTTGGGCAGACGTCCCGGCGCTTGATGTTACGCCGGAACAGCAGTAATATAAAAAGTCTCCTTACTCTTCGTTCAATTCCAACGAAAACTGTTGCATATGACTGTGGAATAGTAGGACAATGCGTGTAGCGTAAGAAATTTTATTATTCGTGCCACGAATTTCTTCACCTGCTCTATGCCGGGAACTTTAGTTCTTTTTGATCTGTGGGAACAATGAATCCCATTTAGTCATCGTTTTAATGTTTTCGTCTTTCATTGTCAAGTAAATCTATAAATTCTTTTTTCAGAGCAGTGTACTATCGTTTCAGGCCAAATCTGCAGTACAAGTCGAGTATACGACTGCATAATTCATTATGTGATCAAAAGTATTCGGACACTTGACTGAAAATGACTTGCAAATTCGTGGCGCCCTCCATCGGTAATGTTGGGATTCAGTATGGTGTTGGCCCACTCTTAGCCTTCGTGACAGCTTCCAATGTAGCAGGCATACGTTCAATCAGGTGTTGGAAGGTTTCTTGGGGAATGGCAGCCCATTCTTCACAGAGTGCTGCACTGAGGAGAGGTATCGATGTCGGTCGGTGAGGCCTGGCACGAAGACGGCGTTCTAAAACATCCCAAACGTGTTCTATAGGATTCAGGTCAGGACTCTGTGCAGGCCAGTCCGTTACAGGTATGTCATTGTCGTGTAACCACTCCGCCACGGGTCGTCCATAATGAACAGGTGCTCCATCGTGTTGAAAGGTGCAATCGCCATCCGTGAATTGCTCTTCAACAGTGGGAAGCAAGAAGGTGGTTAAAACGTCAGTGTAGGCCTGTGCTGTGATAGTGGCACGCAAAACAAAAAAAGCATGCAAGTCCCCTCCATGAAAAACACGACCACACCCTAACACCACAACATCCGAACTTTACTGTTGGCACTACAAACGCTGGCAGATGATGTTCACCGGGGATTCACCAAACCCACAACCTGCCATCGGATCACCACATTGTGTACCGTGATTCGTCACTCCACCCAACGTTTTTCCACTGTTCAATTGTGCAATGTTTACGCTCGTTACACCAAGCGAGGCGTCGTTCGCAATTACCGCCGTGGTGTGTGGCTTATGAGCATGAAATCCAAGTTTTCTCACCTCCCGCCTGTCACAGTACTTGCAGTGGATCCTGATGCAGGTTGGAATTATTGTGCGATGGTTTGCATTGATGTCTGCGTATTACACATCACTACGCTTTTGTGCTGTACGTGTTCCTTCACGTTTCCACTTCACTATGACATCCGAAACAGTGGACCTAGGGATGTTTAGGAGTGTGTAAACCTCGCGTACAGACGCATGACACATGTGACACCGAATCACCTGACCACGTTCGAACTCCCTTACTTCACTGGAGCGCCCCATTCTGCTCCCTCACAATGTCTACTAACTACTCGAGATCGCTGATATGGAGTACCTGGCAGTAGGTGGCAGCACAATGGGAGTGTCCGGGTACTTTTGATCACATAGTGTAGTTATTGAGAATTCTCATCCTTCTCTTCTGTCCTTCCCATTCATTTTTAAAGCTTGTAGCGAGAGATCGCTAGCCTGCCTGTTTTTTTGCAAACAGCAAATGGACTAGTGAGAGTCCTTCATACCGCGATAAATAGCGAAGAATAAACAGCTCTGACACCACGGTTCTGCCGAGCTGAAGAGAGTTGTATCGACCGAAAAATGCTACACCGTAATACTCGATGAAATGTGGTGATGTACCTGGTACTTCCGAGAGGCACCGAGCAAGACCGAGAGAGAGCGTCGGCCTGCATGCGGTTCGAGCGCCAGGCAGACGTGCGATTTGGCACAACGTGACTGGTTGTATTTTAAATAATAGAATCCAGAACATTGTCCTCGACGGCGAATGTTCATCAGAGACAAGGGTATCTCCGAGCTGCCTCAGCAAAAGGTAATCGGACCACTTTTATTCTCCATGTACATAAATGATATGGCGGGTGGGGTGGGCTATAATGTACGGTTGTTTGCTGAAGACACTGTGGTGTACAGATATGTGTCAGCGTTGAGTGACTGTAGGAGGATACAAGGTGACTGAGAATTTTTTAGTTGGTGTGACAAATATGACAGCTTGCTCTAAATGTAGAGAAGTGTAAGTTAATGTAGATGAGTAGGAACAGCAGTCGTGTAACTTTGTAATAAAAAATTAGTAGTAAAATGGCTCTGAGCACTATGGGACTTGACATCTTAGGTCATCAGTCCCCTAGAACTTAGAACTACTTAAACCTAACTAACCTAAGGACATCACACACACCCACGCCCGAGGCAGGATTCGAACCTGCGACCGTAGCAGTCCTACGTTTCCGGACTGTAGCACCTAGAACCGCACGGCCACAGCGGCCTGCAATTAGTAGTATGCTGCTCGATACAATCACATTGATTGAATATCTAGGTACAACGTAGCAAAGCGAAGTGGAATGCAATGTGCACGTCACTTTGGTAGTAGGAGAGGCGAATACTCAACTTCGCTTCACTGGGAAAATTTTGGGAAAGTGTAGTTCATCTACGAAGGAGACAGCGTAAGGAATGCTAGTGTGATCAATTCTGGAGTACACCTCAAGTGTCCGAAATCCTCACCAAGCCGGATTAAAGAAGACAGCGAAGCTGTTCAGAGACGTGATGCTATATTTACCGGTAGATTCGATCATCATGCGAGTGATACGGAGGTGGTTCGACAACTCATTTGGGAATCCCTGGAGAAAGGACAATGCTCTTTTCGCGATACACTATTAGGAAAATTTATAGAACAGGCATTTGCAGCTGACTGGATAACGATTCTACTGTCGTCAACGTGTATTTCGCGTAAGGGCCGCGAAGACAAGAGAATTTAATTCTCTTACAGAGGAATATAGGGACTCGTGGTTCCATCGTTTCGTGGAACAGGAAAGGAAATTATTAACAGTGATACATGGAACTCTCCGCTATGCACCATACGGTGGGTTGTATGTACACTTTAAGATCAGCTTTTTTCTGTGCTCAAAATAAACTTACATAAGGACGAAATTTAGATCAACACATTCCACAGGCATAGAAATTCTGGAGTATCTGCATGGCAGCTCTCTTTAAAGCTGGTCATGGTGTAATACTTTCCATCCCTGTGTCAGTAGATTTTTGCAGAGTCATTCAGTTTTAGGCACTTGGGAAGACCTAGATTTTTGCGGTTCTTTATGTTTCCACCGATTTACCGCCAATAGTGAAATCGAACAATAACGTATCTGTTCGTCTATTCATGGTCAGTACTTTATCACTACCTGAAGCATATCCGCCTCTCCCATCCCCCCTTCAACCCATCCACCCGTCCCTCCGTCTCCCTTCGTTGCACCGTGCTGTTTACCGAGTAAGGGAGATGTGTATGTAAGCTGCTTTGGCTGCGGCGCTTGCTTGCTTGTCCGACCTGACGTGGCCACCGCATTCCAGCGACCTCCTTCGCTCCAGCCAGGCGGGCTGGACCGGTATTCCTGGGACAGAGCCCCTCGCTTTTTGCTGCCCCATTCATCCACGGGCGCGTCTGACCTCAGGATAAGCCGAGTCTCGCAGCACCGTCAGTCTGGCTGTCGTTGTACTCGCTCGTAATTATTGTTATAGCAAGGGCGACTGCTACCAGTCGTGTTGCCCTCGTTGGCTTGGAGTTGGAAGTCGACTCTTGGCACTCCACTAATTGGTTCATTCACACTAGGGACGTAACGGAGCTGGTTTTGTCGTAACCGAACTCAGAGACGGAGGCAGCGCTAGGGTTTTGTTACACTCGCAGTCGGAGTATTTATGTAACTATCATTTCTTAATAACGACGCTGTTTACCTAAATGATGCGCTATCATAAGCGCAGCAGTATCGTCGTTTTCTGCTCTTTGTTACATAAGAGCGAGAGATATAGTTTACGTCGTCAAGACAAAAACAAAATTTAAACATACACTCCTGGAAATTGAAATAAGAACACCGTGAATTCATTGTCCCAGGAAGGGGAAACTTTATTGACACATTCCTGGCGTCAGATACATCACATGATCACACTGACAGAACCACAGGCACATAGACACAGGCAACAGAGCATGCACAATGTCGGCACTAGTACAGTGTATATCCACCTTTCGTAGGCTGCTATTCTCCCATGGAGACGATCGTAGAGATGCTGGATGTAGTCCTGTGGAACGGCTTGCCATGCCATTTCCACCTGGCGCCTCAGTTGGACCAGCGTTCGTGCTGGACGTGCAGACCGCGTGAGACGACGCTTCATCCAGTCCCAAACATGCTCAATGGGGAACAGATCCGGAGATCTTGCTGGCCAGGGTAGTTGACTTACACCTTCTAGAGCACGTAGGGTGGCACGGGATACATGCGGACGTGCATTGTCCTGTTGGAACAGCAAGTTCCCTTGCCGGTCTAGGAATGGTAGAAAGATGGGTTCGATGACGGTTTGGATGTACCGTGCACTATTCAGTGTCCCCTCGACGATCACCAGAGGTGTACGGCCAGTGTAGGAGATCGCTCCCCACACCATGATGCCGGGTGTTGGCCCTGTGTGCCTCGGTCGTATGCAGTCCTGATTGTGGCGCTCACCTGCACGGCGCCAAACACGCATACGACCATCATTGGCACCAAGGCAGAAGTGACTCTCATCACTGAAGACGACACGTCTCCATTCGTCCCTCCATTCACGCCTGTCGCGACACCACTGGAGGCGGGCTGCACGATGTTGGGGCGTGAGCGGAAACGGCCTAACGGTGTGCGGGACCGTAGCCCAGCTTCATGGAGACGGTTGCGAATGGTCCTCGCCGATATCCCAGGAGCAACAGTGTCCCTAATTTGCTGGAAAGTGGCGGTGCGGTCCCCTACGGCACTGCGTAGGATCCTACGGTCTTGGCGTCCATCCGTGCGTCGCTGCGGTCCGGTCCCAGGTCGACGGGAACGTGCACCTTCCGCCGACCACTGGCGACAACATCGATGTGCTGTGGAGACCTCACGCCCCACGTGTTGAGCAATTCGGCGGTACGTCCACCCGGCCTCCCGCATGCCCACTATACGCCCTCGCTCAAAGTCCGTCAACTGCTCATACGGTTCACGTCCACGCTGTCGCGGCATGCTACCAGTGTTAAAGACTGCGTTGGAGCTCCGTATGCCACGGCAAACTGGCTGACACTGACGGCGGCGGTGCACAAATGCTGCGCAGCTAGCGCCATTCGACTGCCAACACCGCGGTTCCTGGAGTGTCCGCTGTGCCGTGCGTGTGATCATTGCTTGTAAAGCCCTCTCGCAGTGTCCGGAGCAAGTATGGTGGGTCTGACACACCGGTGTCAATGTGTTCTTTTTTCCATTTCCAGGGGTGTATGTTTGGTGTCATAAATTACCTAGCTCTTCTGTGGGTCAGATTACAGATACACTGCTCCCATCTGCATTACGAAGTGACTAACGCGGTTAAAGCTTCGTGGTGTACTGCTCCAGTTGCGGGTTGCCTGTCTGTAGGCTTCGAGGGGAACAGAAATTTGATTTTCAGCACGACAGATAATCAATGAAACTTCCTGGCAGATTAAAACTGTGTGCTTGGTCCGGCACACAGTTTTAATCTGCCAAGAAGTTTCATATCAGCGCACACTCCGCTGCAGAGTGAAAATCTCATTCTGGAAACATCCCCCAGGCTGTGGCTAAGCCATGTCTCCGCAATATCCTTTCTTTCATGAGTGCTAGTTCTGCAAGGTCCGCAGGAGAGCTTCTGTAAAGTTTGGAAGGTAGGAGTCGAGGTACTGGCAGAAGTAATGCTTTGAGGATGGGGCGTGAGTCGTGCTTGGGTAACTCAGTTCGCCGGTACGGTAGCTCAGCTTGTTCGGTCAGAGCGTTAGGTGCCCTCCGTAATAAAAAAAAACTGAGTTAATCGATCATCAACGAACTTAAGCAGATGTCTTACGACGTCCGCCAGGAGCAGATGCAACGAACAAAAGCGAACAAAATGAGATTTAAAAAAAAAAAAAAGAAGAAGAAGAAGAAGAAGTTGGTAGAGCACTTGCCCGTGAAAGGCAAAGGTCCAGAGGTCGAGTCTTGCTCCGGCACAGAGTTTTAATCTGCCAGGAAGTTTCATATCAGCGCACACTCCGCTGCAGAGTGAAAATCTCATTCTGCAGATAATTATTGGTTGAACTTAAATATTTGTAATGCTCTTTTAATCGATTCATTAAGAGGAACAATATTTTGTTAAATGTTTAACAAAATATGACATGGGTTACAGTTAGAAAGTGCCTCTTCGCCTTGATACAGTGCAACTCACAACACACAAATACTCAGATTATAATCACCCAATATTTGAGAAAGAGAACTTTCTGTGACTTGCAACAAATTTTTCACGTAACTTCAAAACCTTACGAAACTTTTCCTGCTTACGTCCTTACATGCTTAACGACAAACATTTAAAATCTTAACTCATTTGCCGGCCGTTGTGGCGTAGCGGTTCTAGGCGCTTCAGTCCGGAACCGCGCGACTGCTACGTTCGCAGGTTCGAATCCTGCCTCGGGCATGGATGTGTGTGATGTCCTTAGGTTAGTTAGGTTTGAGTAGTTCTAAGTTCTAGGCGACTGATGACCTCAGATGTTAAGTTCCGTAGTGCTCAGAGTCATTTGAACCATATTAACTCATTTGTAAAGTAATCAGAACTTTGAAGCTGTTTTACACACGAGAGTTCGATTCTGTACAGAATCGGCGGTTTACTGATACACTTATGAACTCCTGTCGTTTGACGTCACTATATGGTTTACAAATGTTTCCACTTATTAGTCTGTAAATTTATTAACGTACATTAAAGTGACAAAAATCATGAGATACCACCCAATATTGTGTTGGTCACCATTTTGCCCGGCTTAGTGCAGCAACTGCACGTGGCGTGTAGTTAACAAATCGTTGGAAGTCCACTGTAGAAATACTGAGCCATGTTACCACTATAGCCGTCCGTAACCGCGGAAGTGTTGTCGGTGCCGGATTTTGTGCATGAACTGACCTCTCGATTATCTCCCGTAATGATCGATGTGATTCATGTCAGGCGAGCTGAGTGCTCAAATCATTCGCTCGAATTGTCAAGACTATTCTTCCATCCAATAGTGAACAATTGTGTCCCGGTGACATGACGTCGTTGTTTGAGAACACGAAGTCTATGAATGGCTGCAGAGGCTCTGCAAGTGGCTGACGATAACCATTTCCGAAATTAGAATTATATTAATACCGTCAGTTGTGCACGGGCGTTGATATAGGTGAAAATCTGTGCCCCGACCGGGACTCGAACCCGGGATCTCCTGCTTACATGGCAGACGCTCTATCCATCTGAGCCACCGAGGGCACAGATGATAGTGCGACTGCAGGGACCATCTCGCGCTCGCCTCCCGCGAGACTCACATTCTCACCTTGTATGGCCACAGACTACATTCGTAGTGTCCCACCCCAACACACTCGTTACTCGTGGAAGACATTCTTCCAAACCCCGTAAGAATTCGGGGAATATGTGTGCATCCGCAGGGAAGAAGGAGGTCATGGTATCGCCAGGACTATATACTTATTCCGCCCGGGATTAGCCGAGCGGTCTTAGGCGCTGCAGTCATGGACTGTGCGGCTGGACCCGGCGGAGGTTCGAGTCCTCCCTCGGTCATGGGTGTGTGTGTTTGTCCTTAGGATAATTTAGGTTAAGTAGCGTTTAAGCTTAGGGACTGATGACCTTAGTAGCTAAGTCCCATAAGATTTCACACAGACATTTTTATATACTTATATCGATATGGTGTCTGTTTTTTCGGATATGTCCGAAAGAACAGACACCATATCCATATAAGTATAAAACCATTTCCAGTCAGTGATCGGTTCAGTTGGACAAGAGGACGCACTCCATTCCCTGTAAACACAGCCCACACCATTATGGCGCCACCAGCAGCTTACACAGTACTTTACTGACATGTTGGGTCCATGGCTTCATGGGGTCTGCGCCACACCCGAACCCTGCCATCACCTCTTATCAAATCGGTACTCATCTGATCAGGTCACGGTTTTACAGTCATCTAGGGTCCTACCGATAAGGTCCCGAGTTGAAGAGGGGCGCTGCAAACGATGCTGTGCTGACAGCAAAGGCTCTCGCGTCAGTCGTGTGATGCTATAGCCCATTAACATTGTTGCTTGTCTGTTAGCACTAACGACTATGCAAACGCTGCTGCACTCGGTCAGGCCGTCGGCCACTACGTTGCTCGTGGTGAGAGGTATGTATGAAATTTGGTATTCCCGGCACACTCTTGACACTGTGGATCTTGGGATATTACATTCCCCAAAGATTTCCGAAATGAAACGTTGGATGCATCTAGCTGCAATTACCATGCAATTGCCATAATCATGTCGGAAACCTTTTCACATGAATCATGTGATTAGAAATGACACCTCCTTCAACGCACTGCCCTTTTATACATTGTGTACACGATAGTACCTTCATCTACATATATGTGCATATCGCTATGCCATAACTTTTATCACCTCAGTGTATGTTTATCATAGATTGTGTAGGTGTCCACAGAACGAGGTTTCATGCAAAAGCTGGTACCACACGAAGGCAGCGCAAGTGAAGACCGTCGCTGCCAGATGCATCAACAAATCGGAGACGTCGGCGTAGTTCCCTTGCGCCACCACAAAAGCCCAGTCTCTATGTTATCACAGACCGCTTGTAACTATCGCTTACCACGACAGTATCGTCTCAGCACAAATCCGGAAGCTTGCTAACAGAAGAATTATTCAGAACCTTATATCAAGCTATAGACACTTTTTCTCTGATATGAAACTATCATTCTTCAATGAACGAAGTATTAAATGCTAAAAGTGTCAGTTAAAGCTTCTGATTCATGTCATCTGTGAGGTAACAATTTTTTCCAGAGATAAGTATTTGCTGTGCTCAAGTTTAAATAAATTACAAATAATCAGCGTGTATTGTGACATCACCTCGCCCTCCTCCTGAGGTAATCCAGACTTGCTACATTACAACACACAGATCTAAAGTAAATCCTGTACAGTTACTTGTTATAACCGTTGCTAATCAAACAAATATAATAGCTATTTCCAGGCTGAGAACATTCGTTATAGATATCGTTCTCTACTTGCTATAAATTTTCTCCTCTTAATCGTATAATTCTGACATTTTGATGGACACTTTTCGACAAACTGATTAACTTATCGTAGCTGGGCTTCACATCCAAGTAAATTTTTTAAAATAACGTCGTCGTCGACTTTGATTGTAAAATTATTTGTTTACGAAACCCTGCTCCAGGTAACTGAGTGGTCAGCGCGACAGAACGTCAATCCTAAGTGCCCGGGTTAGATTCTACACTGGGTCGGAGATTTTCTCCGCTCAGGACTGGGTGTTGTCCTAATCATCATCATTTCATCCACATCGACGCGCAAGTCGCTGAAGTGGCGTCAAATCGAAAGACTTGCACCCGGCGAACTGTCTACCCTACAGGAGGCCCTAGTCACACGACATTTATTTTACGACACCCTGTAGTGCACTTTCTGATCTGTGGCCAGCCTCAAGTCGAATTTTGCAGCGTTCCACTTGATAATAGCTCCAGCAGAAGTTATAGTTGTGGGGTTTTTGTAAATAAACATATTATGAGTCAAATCTGACCATGACGTCATTTCAAATTTTCGAATACGTTTTCTTATAGGAAGATCCACTGAGATTCCAAATTTAGTAGTGGCTCAGGTATGAGTATGATGTGTTCTGTTCATGGACTTGCAGCACTAGACAATTAAATACATTCCTACAACATTAAGACACCAGACATAATAAAATTCAGTTAAAATTGGAACTGAGAAGCGCTTCTATACATTTCGTGGATCTAAGTCAGACATTAGAACATGTATTCACCCAAAAAGTCTCAAACTTGCAACTTACATTATTCGAGTGTATCTTTGAAATCGAGCCACAGTCAAACTTATCACTCTCAGCAATGTATTTTGCTCTCACCTGAATGATAACTTCTATGAAAAAAAATTGTACATTATACCACTTCCGTGTGATATTCAATAGGAAGGCAACAGTAGTCCAAAACCTGGTGCACTATCCCATACGTTGCCAAAATTTCAGTTAACCTTGAAATCATGTTAAAGCATCACAACCACAGACTGAGCTTCGTAATAACAACAATGTATCTAAATTACCATTCATAAGTAAAAGACACTTGGCTCTGAGTTCATGGTAAAGCTTCACCATACAAACAACGTAGACAAATTATATATTGGTCAGTTCGGAAGAGCTATGGCTATTTGGTTGTTGGAACGTGAGAGAAGCTGGAACCTAGGAAACAAAGGTTCAATTTCTGTGAAAAATATTCTGTCAGAAAACCAGCTGCACGATGAATAATGCAACATAAATGATAAGCGTGTTTCCGCGTCTGAAAGAATCTGAAAGATGATTTCTATTCTAATATTGCATCAGCCGCATGAGTGCGCTAGTAGCACCAGTGTGAATATGCAAATCAGTTTTGCTTTAAAGACACCCTGTAAAGGTCGTGAGCGTAATTTACCTTTTAAATTGAACGTTGTGAGTTGATGTTAGTCAAGAATGCCTTTAAGACGACAAAGTCTCCAAAATCAGCACCCCACTGAGTTCGAGGTCGTGTAATAGGGCTACGAGAAGCTGGATGTTCCTTCTGCGGCGTGGCAGGAATGCAGCCACTGTACATGACTGCTGTCAGTGATGGTCAAGGGAACGTACCGTCGAAAGTAGACCGAGCTTCGAACGGTGTCGTAGCACTACCGATAGGAAACACCACCGTGTGACGTATGGCTCTGGTGCATCGTGCTGCACCTGCAGTAGCCACCACAATGATGCATGCAGCTGTTGCAAACCGGTAACTTCAAGACATCCTCGAGCTAGACACCCTCTAGCGTGCATTCCACTGACCCCAAACCACCGCCATTTGCGACTTCAGTGGTGTCAAGCGAGAGCTCATTGGAGGACAGGATGAAGGTCTGTTGTGTTTTCTGATGAAAGCTGGTTCCGCCTCGGTGCCAGTGATGGCAATGTGATGGTCACGAGGAAGCCCACTGAGGGCCTGCAACCAACCTGTCTGCATGCTAGATGCACTGGAGTCATTGTATGGGGTGTGGATTCGTTTGGTAGCAGAAGCACTGAAGCGGTTATACCATGCTCCTCGACTGCAAATTTGTACGTCAGTCTTGTGATTCGACATGCTGTGCTGCCATTCATGAACAGCATTCGATCGGTTGTTTTCCAACAACGCTCGTCCACATACCTCTGTTGTAACTCAGCATGTTCTACAGAGTGACGACATGTTGCCTTGGGCTGCTCAGTCACCAGATCTGTCTCCAATCAAGGACGTTTGGGACACTACACGGCGATAACTCGAGCCTCGTCCACATCCGGCATTAACCGTTGCTGTATTGACTGATCTTAAGCAGCAGGCATGAAAATCCACCATACAAACTAACATCCAGCACCTGTATAACGCAAAACAATCATGTTTTAATGCTTGCATTCAACATTCTGGGGATTACACAGGTTATTAAAGTACGATTATTTCAATTTGCATTAGCTTATCTCGCTCTTCCAAAGTTAATCACTTAAATATGTTACCTAGAGAAATCAATTCACACAAATTCTTTCCTTGACATTAATTACTTTTTGTTGTTGCGATTTTATTGGTAAATGTAATGATTTTCATAAAGTTTAAGAAAATAATACTTCTCATTTGGAACACCCTATATCTCCACATTATTACGTACAGTTTCGCCTCCTCAACAATGGTTATCGTTGGTTCATCACATACGCCTACAAGGCGCTGCGATTTCTGTCATCCATACCATCATAGGACTCCAGTCCCAGACTCATACAGTTATCAAGAGAGCGCCAGTCGGGTGTCAGTGGTGAGGACCTAGCTACACTCAAGAGTGCCATGAAAATATCATTGACAATAACACATTTATTGAGTAGTAATATAGGATTGTCTTCCAAAGCACGAAGCCACAGTCAAGCCGGCAATGCAGCACCTCATCAGTACAGCGAGGTTAGCATGCACTTATATTGCAGTGTCACCATGCCATTGAAATGTTGGGTGGCGGCTGTTACGTCACAGGCCGCCATCAACCGTGGACTACGACAGCCTCCAGCTCTATGTGTCGATCTCCAAGTGCTTTTGTGGACGTAGAAGCTTTGCACTCTGGAGTATCACCCCAGGTCCACCTGAAATGCTCGTTGAATCACAGGGGGCAACTCTCAGCCTACGTTTGGGAGACAGGAACCGGCAGTATCAGTATGCGCCACAGGAAAAGGATAAGCAGCAGCAGTGCTCACCCCCTCGAAGGTGGATGACGGACAGGGTATGGCTTACACAGATGAAGCCTCCAGCAGGGCAGGAGGATGGTGGCAGGCTCTGCGCCCCATCAGTGTTGCCTCAGACATTGGCAGTGCTGGTGGCGGCAGCGGCCAGACTCATGGTTCCATAGACGATTGAAGAAAGCTAGGCGTGCTGAGGTTCGACCTCCAAAGCCTCCGCACTCACTGGATAGATACAAATGACACAAGCGCTGAGACCATGCACTGGGCAATCGGCAATCGGCACTAAGCAATGGGACATTTGTTAAGAAGAGTGGGGTATTTACATTGGCGCTTCCCGTGTACTCTGTGGCAGTGGGATGGCTATGGAACCATGTGTCCTGGTTTTCCACCGCTGTCAGCTCTCCCAGTTATTTCAGACTTTTGCGACTTCATCTTTCAGAGGCCTTTCTCTGCTGGCTTGACACCAGATCACTTATTGCGTTGTACCTAGCCTTCCTCACAAACTCTCCTTTGTCAGTATAATGACAGCGTCTCTCAGCTTCCCAGTATGCTTCGCTTGCAGACTTGGGTGCTCTGTCATTCACCCATGTTAGGATAACTTCCATGTTTGCTACAACTCGCTCAGCATTTCCCTCAGCTGGCAGTCTACTGGTCACGGACAGAGGTAGTTCGACTTCTGGGAGCTGGCAAGGTAAAACTTGGCTGAATTTTCTGTGGCTTCTGGGGATATTATCCTGGAGTGTGACACTATTCATAGATAAGTCTGCTTTTATGTGAGGATGGATGTATTGTAACATCCACCTGTGGGCTACAGAAAATCCCCATGGCGCGATGGCAGTGAACCGTCAGCACCAGTTCAGCAGGTGGGGTTTACTGGCTACTGCGTTGTGGGACCAGTAACCCCACCACAACACCTCACAGGAGAACCATATCAGAACTTAATGTGGGTGACTCTGCCACCCCAGCTTAAAGAAAGGCTTTTTTTTGTATAGAGGGTAATGTGGCAACTAGATGACATTGCAATAATCTACTCCCACGTTTCTGTGTAGAGGTAACAAGGCAATACCTACTCTGGCTGACAGATCAGACAAGGTGGTCCAATGGATGGGCCACCCATTTACCAGATCGTCAACCTTCTAAATTTATACTTGTGTGGCCACCTGAAAATAGTTGTGTATCTGGAGCCAGTCACGAATGTACAGACATTGGAACAATCTATTCATGCTGCCTTTGAGGCCGTTCAGTTGTAGGCTGCCACGTTTGAACATGTGTGTCAGCTGCGGGCTACTTCAAACGCTTTGACTAATGGTGGCCACATTACAGATTGTCATGCATTGCTTTGTACTGTACATTCATGATGGGTTAATAAATACCACGTAGTATAAACGCAATGCTTTTCCAGCCATATGTCCATGTGACTTTTTACTTCTTATCCCCTGAGCAACAGTTTTCTACAGTTTCCCCCACTCAGTAAAGTCACTCTGTATACTAATATAGGTTGAAATAACGCTTTGTTATATAAGAGCTGTTACCATGGATTTTGTTGAAACGATGAGTCCCACACAATGCACTAATCTCTCCATTACTCACTGGACAATCCTTAGTTTTTGATTGACTGTCACATTAGAAGTCCATGACTCATTGCTAAAAGCAAAAAAAAAAAAAAAAAAAAAGAGAGAAGAAAAATGTTAGTTAACATGTGTCGTAAATTTTTCGTTTCTGACAAATAGGGGCTGAGGTTTGAAAACTCTAGTTAGCATATTAAAAACAATCCAGGCAATTTTTAACTTTTGTTTTATTTTTTCTTTCGAAAATAATTTACAACTGCCCTAGATTAAAAATCTAATGGAAGCTATGACACTGATGTATTTATTAATCACTATACTACTATATTGTCGATCAATATCTTGTTTCTCAGGTACTGATAGTACAGTGTTGAACTGAAGCATAGTCACAGTTTTCTTTCTCAAAAATCCTACATTAAATAGTAATTCATACTCATTGTTTCCTTTAAAACTTCGTTATGGCATTCAAATTGTCCATTCTGCTATATTAGTACTATACACCCACCAGTACTGGAACACCAACTTCTGACATACTTTCAATTCTGTTTTTAACCTACGATAGACTTTCTCTTATTACACAACAAAATTATTGGGAAATGCAGAAATTGGTGAGAAATTCAAATGGTTCACCCAATGAGCTACTTTTGCCTGGGACACTCTTCTTTTAGTCCATGGTCTCCTTCTTCCTGTAGTGTCACAAAACTGTTGGAGGTCCCATCCCAGACTTACATGGACTACCATAATTGCTTACAACCATTCCAAACTGATGTGGTCTGTCATAACTGTCAGACAGCAAGTAATGAGGCTTTTCACTTGTGCATATAAGCCCTGCAGTTAATCACTCTAGTTAGTTTTCAAAGCATTGTTGTTGTTCACAAGTACATTTTATTTGACAGATTTTTGGCTGAAAATCATCAGTGTTGGAATAGCAGAAGACATTGAGTTTATCACTATTCTTGAAGCAGGGAATGTACAGCAACATAGAGGGGAGATATTTACATGATAATCTGTCACTTGTAGAAAGTCAACTGGCCACATAATACAACCCAGAAGAGATGAGCATAAATATTTTCTCCAGCACCATCATAAGAACCAACAGCAGTAACAACAGAAGTTATGTTACCACGTAAGTAGTTACCATGATGGTGACACATCAGATATTCTGAGATTAAATATAGTATATGTTTAAAAATGAATAATGTTTCAAAGTGTATATGATGCAGTGCATTTTCCCATAGAAAGAATATTTCAGTTAACTGATAATGTAAAGAAAGCTGTCAGTGAGGTGGTAGAATGTACAATGTTGTGTAAAGTTCGCATGGGCATTGAACTGGATGACTCCATAGCTGCATGTGAACATGATCACAGACATATAGAATGTAGCATATGCAAAAGGCAATTCTTTGCTAAATATTGCTGTATGAGTTGAAAGATAAATGACTATATATATATATATATATATATATATATATATATATATATATATATATATATATATATATATTGAAGAGGTTGAAAAATCAAATTTTGATGTTTAATTTTGTTTTCTACTTCCAGTATGTGTATAATTTGCACTTGTGTCTATTACTATATTTCCCTATATTGGTTTTATGTATCAGACTTTATTCCACATTATCAAGGTGTGTGGAAGATGCATAAAAATGTTCTAACTTAAAACATGAAACCCAGAGTAGTTGCACTGAGCTAACAGAAGCATTGTAGCACACTCATATCTCTGTCACACCACTTTATTAACAATAGTTGTAAGGAAAGGCTTTTTGTTATAATCACACCTCCTGTAAAGAAAAATTGGTTCAGTGCAATGCACTTCAGTGCTCATATAAAAGTGAAATGAAATTGCTTGTGACATTGGAAAATATCTGTATTCAATTTATACTTTGTGACACACTCATATCTCAAGTTCATCACTTTATTAACAGTGAGAGAAGTGCATACATTACAACTCAATTGTATTTGTGCAGTATATATAGTATGCACATCTCAATAGCTACATCTCAATAGCCATAAAGAATACTGTTTGAGCGAATTGCACCTCGGTGCTCGTATAAAATATAAGTAGAGATTGATTATATACACCACGTACCATACTTTCATATTTCTATATAGACAAAGCAAGTGCAGTATACATATCTGTACAAATGTGTTTGACATATTCAAACATAAAGATGATGAATGAGAGGGGGAGGCGGTTAAGAACAGAAACAGAATTATTTTTAAGATATCAGATAAATTTTGTTTTTTAAATTTAACAGTCACTTTTATAACAGTCATTTTTATAGAAAATTATTTCAACAAAATATTCATTCCAATGTACAACCATATTCTGCATCTTTCAAACATCAGATATTAAATATCCATACAGGGTGATCAGAAACAGACTGAAAAGCTTTAAAGTGTGTTGCAGCAGAGGTTGCGCTAAGTAATAATTGTTAAGAAATAATTAGATATATTTTGCATTTTCCGTGGTAACTAGCACTGAATTTAGCCAGTCAGGTCGTCGCCTATACAGATTCAGACGATGTCACCAAATGTGTTCTTCGTTTGGTTTCCTCAGACTGAAGAAATGTACCTTTTGCTCACCTATCTTAAATTTGTCACTTACATAAAAGCCACATTGTAACTGATTTGAGCATTTGAACTACTGCTAAGTCACAAACGCAGAGCTGTCTGGGCATTACCGCGTTTTAGCGAGTGCAGGTGCTTGAATTTGAGCATACAACGACCTTATTGACTAACACCAAAGCTAAATAACTCGCAAATGGAGCAACGTTTCGATTTTTTTAACAATGATTTTTCATTACAACCTCTCCTGCAACACTTTAACAAGCTGTTTAGACTGTTTTTACAACTCTGTAGATGTATTCAGTTTTACAAAATGAGCATATAGTATGCCAAAATATTAAGGCAAACTTTTAAACAATAGCCTTACAGAGAAATTAATCATTCACATACCATACATTTAAAGATATAATAACTAAATATATATGGTATCGAACACCAACAGCATATAACGTCAAGAGTATCAAATTAATAAATACAGTTTCTTTATCTAAAACCTCTGAGTACATGTTACATTTATCGGTATTTTACTACACATAAATATATGAACCAAGGTCAGAAAGTGAATCTGCTATGACCATAAGGGCTTTGATTTTCGGTTTTTATTATGGGTACCGGCAACACTGAGTGGTAGAAGGGGATCGCCTGACCACAGTTGGAGTAGTAGCGTGAAGCCGTTTTTGGCACATTTTGTTAGTTCGGGTTGCCTACATCACGGGCAGGTATGCACTCAGGGGCAAACCTATTGCTCTCCTTTGATTGACACGTAAGTAACCTATTGTTCTCCTTTAATTCACAGGTCCTTAACCTATTTTTCGGCTAAAAGGATCCTTCCTTTTCATTGATAGGTCCTTAACTTATTGTTCCCCACCCCCTTCTCCCCACACCTCAGGAAACCGCCCCCCTCGCTGCTGCAGGTACACTTTTAAGTCTGCGTTATTGGAGTAGCCCCTCTGACTCTTATCAATTTGATTGACTATTTAATTAAATTGATCAATTAATTAACCTCTTCTCCTGTGGTAAACCCCTCCCCTCCCACCCCTCCCTCCCAGAAATTGGCGGGGAAAAGATTCAGTTGATTGGTCATTTGGAGGGAATTCGATTGTAGTGTATGAAAAATAGTTTGAACAATTTAGACATTTTCATGAATATTGTTTAGTTATTTATGGCAGTGTATGGGATATAGTTTATTTATTTAGTTAAAGAATTTGTCTGGAAATCGATTGCCATTTGCGGAATATTGTTTCAACACTTTAAATAATGTGTGGAATATTATTTATTTAAATCATATGGGGGATTCAAGGCAATGTGTGGAATATAGTTTATTTATTTAAAGAAATTTTCAGGATATTGATCACCACCCCTGCCACACCATCCCCACCCCCCTCGCCCCTCTCTTCTCCTCCACCCCTATACCTGGAAATTGGCAGTTCTGTGGTGGAGACGAAGGATATCATGAAGGGAAATTCAGGGGATATTGTTTTTTATAAAAAAAATCTGTTTGTGTGGTTTGGATTTCACTTGCTCATCATTCTCTGCTGTTTGTAAAGATGCAGGTGTTTTGAGAAGTAATTACATCGATATCATTTCTTTTTTTATTCCAATTGTGCAAGGATTACCATCATGAAACACACATCACACATGATTACACACAGTTAAAAATCTTTAGATCGTGAAGCACGCACCACCTGCCACACACTGTCCACTGGACCGCACAGGACACTACCACCCACACTCTCAGGAGTAAGAATGCACTGAAGCGACAATATGCCCATCTGCTGCTGAACCAGGCACAGGGGTCAGTTCAGCTCACACAAGTATGAGGTAGTGACGTCCCTTTGATGAATGACACCTGAGAAATACCTGTCATAATACACATTCACTTAGGCACCATAGCTGGCACAATGATGCAGAGCTGCAAGTCCAGCCCTATAGAAATCTGTTCCAGTGCTTCCTGGAATAGCTCATGGTGCATATTTCCTAGTGATCCTAATGGAACATGCTAGCTGCGTGTAGCTGTACATGAGTGTTTACCTGCCCAGCAAGGGTGATGGATCATCGCAAAATATTAATGTAGAGCATCACCACTGCAGGCACATCTAAGAGGTTCTCAATGTTATACTGACATCACATGGCTATGTAAAGAAGAGCCAAGTCGACCTCTCAGGAATTGTAAACTGTTACAAGAATAGTTAACAGTCGCTTTTGTAGGAGATTTCGTGATGTCTCAGCTTGTCTGCATGGAAATTCTTGTCCTAACAGAACCAGTTTACGAAAATAGCCCAGAATAGCACCGAATGCATTCTTATTGATGATCCTAATACAACTGAATTTACCCATCAATTTGCTGCTGCTGGTGTGGAAGCACTGACCATCTTTTTTTTCTGCAGACGAGACTTGCAGCGACAAAAATATTTTGTACAGATCGCCATATTGCACTGACAATTAAACCCTGCAAAGAGTGGTCTGCAGTTCGTCAGATACATCCCACTTACCCACTGTGCCACAGTGCAGTGCCGATGGAGGAAACTGTCACGGTAAACACGGCTCATAACCACAGCCGCAGACACATGTCAGCGAGAGAGAGAGGCCAGCTGGCCATGGACTAGTCCCCACCCCAGGAGGGTCTAAGTGGTGAAAGTTCAAAGGCTGTCAATACTCTCAGTGCAGACATTGTTGTATTGGATCTTCTCAAATTTCCACAGAGTATACACGCCACACATGCAATCTCAAAGGCAACTTAATGCAAACTGGGTATTAGTTCATTATTCACCCACCCAGGGGGAGCTGTGAACCAAATCGTCATCAGCTAGAAGCTTTCTCGGACTCTCCGAACTGGTGTACAAAGGATGGGTAACTAACGTCTCAGAACAAAGGCGTCCACTGAGATGGCCCTGACTTACTTGCTTCCTGCTATGCTTTCTACAGCCATCTCTAGACTCACAAGATTGGGAACTAGCCACATATTTATCAGTGCAACTACAATTAAATATTAGGATTGTTGCCACAGTCTGACACCGAGCAATATACTGGATATGTCTCGTCTTTACAACCATGGTTCTGGAACGAACCTCAGTATCTAAAGTGCACATAATTTTCTACATAACAAAAAAGTCTTTTATTCCCCTGACGGCTTTCGATATGCTTAATCTATACCTCACACACGATAGAACACGCAATAGCAGCCACCAGACACTCGTATATATACCGCAAAGACTGTTATACAAAGGCTGGATTGGTTCCCCTCTGCACGAAGGCATCACTGTTTCTGGCCCCGACCTATTTGCATCACTGGGCAGGTAAACACACGTGGACAGCTAGTTGCAGCTCGCATGTCCCATTAGGATCATTAGGAACAATGTACCATGAGCTATTTGGGGAAGCATAGGAACAGATTTCTATAGTGCTGGACCCGCAGCTCTGTGTCATCGCGCCAGCAACGGTTCCTAGGTGGACACGTATTTTGACAGGTATTTCTCAGGTATTATGTATCATAGGGATGCTGCCACTCAAGCTTGTGGGACCCGAACTGACACCTGCACGGGGTTCAGTAGCAGACAGCCACATAGTCACTTGATGGGGGCCGCTGATGCCGACTCCTGGGAGCGTCCTGTGTGGTTCAGTGGACAGGGCGTGGCAGGCGGTGCGTGCTTCACGATCGAAAGATTTTTAACTGTGTGTAATCACGTGTGATGTGTGTTTCACGATGGTATTACTTGCGCAATCGGAATAAAAAAAGAAATGCAATCGATGTAATTACTTCTCACGATACCTGCATCTTCCCAAACAGCAGAGAGTGATGAGCAAGTAAAATCCAAGCCTTACAGACTTTTATTTTATAAAAAGTAATATACCCTTGAATTTCCCTTCGTGAGATCCTTCCTCTCCACTGCAGTGCCGCCAGTTTCCAGGCAGAGGAGGGGAGGGAGAGAAGGGAGGGGGAAACGGGTCGGAATGAGGTGGTGGGGGTGGTGATCGATTTTCTGAAGTGTTCTTTAAATAAATAAATAAACTATATTCCGTACACTGCCTTGAATCCCCTAAATGGTTTAAATCAACAATATTCCACACATCGTCTAGATTGTTTAAACAATACTCCATACACAGCAATCGATTTCCAGATAAATTCTTTAACTAAATAAATAAACTATATTCCATACATTGCCATAAATAACTAAACAATATTCTGTACATTGTATAAATTGATCAAACAATTTTTCATACACTACAATCGAATTCCCTCGAAATGACCGATCAACTGAGTCTTTTTCCCGCCAATTTCTGGGAGAGAGGGGTGGGAGGGCGAGGGGTTTACCAGAGGAGAAGAGGTTAATTAATTGATAAATTTAATTAAGTAGCCAATCAAATTGAGAAGAGTGAGAGGGGCTAGGGGCTACTCCAATAACTCAGACTTAAAAGTGTACCTGCAGCAGCGAGGGAGTGGTTTCCTGAGGGGTAGGGAGAAAGGGGTGGGGAACAATAAGTTAAGGACCTATCAGTGATAAGAAAGGATCCTTTTAGCAGAACAATAGGTTAAGGGCCTGTGAATCAAAGTAGAACAATAGGGTAATGACCTGCAACCAAAGGAGAAAAATAGGTTACCCCTGAGTGCATACCTGCCCCAGACGTTGGCAACCCATACTAACAAAATTTGCCCAATAGCGACTTTGGTCCACTACTAGAGGGCATCACATGAACAAGACATTACATAAGCTCACTTTGCAGTGTCCAGTTGCGCGAAAGACGTCGGTTAGGAATATCGCCAGGCTGTGATCCCCTTCCTACTAGCAGAAGGAGTAATACCAACTGAAATTTTTTCATGGATCAGTGCGGTTTACAGTGAAGGTGTTATGAACAGAACGAGTGTGTATATGTGGTTAGGGAGATTAGTGGAGGTAAAACAAATGTTCGTGAAGACCGTCATTTGACAGTGGATATAATTTCTGCGATAATCACACGACTCTCGAGAACTCACTTATATGAGAGTTGATATTTAGCACATTTGTTTTATATTACTGTGACAACTTTCACTGTAAACGTCGACAAGCACTTTGCCACTCTTCAGCCCTTTTTACAAGATCCTTAATGACGTCAAAAAACAAATACTTTCATTAACTAAAAAACCTTCATCTTCCGCTATATGATTACCCAAAAAAAGTGAAGACTTTGGTGAAAAATAATGAACCTCTTGTATACTAAGAGTCGCACTAAAACTTTGTCCAATTCGTGAGTAGTTAACGAAATATTAAGTGTGTTCGTGTTACATATGGGACACGAGCACATGTAATGCTTTCGAATATCGAGTAAAAAATTACGAAATACCAGGATTAATAAGCAAGGCTAGGAATCTGTGGCAAGCCCTTACCACTGGAAGCTTTGGTAAGACACCTAGCAATACTACACTAGTTACTGGACATACCATTAGAGAGGGGGAGTGAAAGGAAATAGAAACGTTCTCATATGAAAAACAGAACACTGAATGGTTTGGGTGCTTAGTAAGAAATTCACACAAGCGATATATGACAGCTTTGGACCAGTTAAAAGATAGGTAACTAAAAGAAGAGCGATTAAAGTAGAAAAATGGTTCAAATGGCTCTGAGCACTATGGGACTTAACATCAAAGGTCATCAGTCCCCTAGAACTTAGAACTACTTAAACGTAACTAACCTAAGGACATCACACACATCCATGCCCGAGGCAGGATTCTAACCTGAAACCGTAGCGGTCGCGCGGTTCCAGACTGAAGCGCCTAGAACCGCTCGGCCCCAACGGCCGACAATTGAAATAGAAAATTTGAAAATTACAGACATGTAATAGAGACAACATACTGATAATGAGAGATATCGTGTTTCGATATAATGGGTAAGAAATGAATTCAGAGGCACCAGTGAATTTTGGCTGCAGGAATTACACGAAGGAGGGAGTGCGTTTAAGTTCGGCGATAAGTTCCATTTAGTGTAAACTATGTGCAACTTTACGAGAGAAGATGGTGTCCTCTAAAAGGTCACAACATTCAGTAATATCTTAGTTTGGGTAGCACATTGTACGACAATACATTTGGAAGCGTTGCCTAAAAAAAATATGTTCTCAGGCAATAAACTAGCAATGATGAATAGCTGCATTAAACTGAACACATATACAGATTAAAAGATGTAAAACAGTTTATAAAGATGTTGGGAAAAACAGTTGCGAAAAGATGGATGAATTACAGCAAGATGGACGCAGTCTCAAAACTTCTCGAAAAACTTATGGCTTGGTGAAAAAGATATGTCTAGACGAAACAAATTATCAGCCTTCAGACAAGATCCATCATGGCAGTAGTAACAGTGAGTGATAGGCTGTCTTGAAAATCGCGATGTATCGAATCCTCTGTGTATAACCAGGAGGGAACTGGTTTTTAAATACCTGCCAGATATGCAAAAAGATTAAAAGAGACGTACTCGTTCGTAATTATGACGTATGCATCTAGTTCAATTACAGCTTCATTATGAATAATACAGGAAAGAATTGCCATAGCAGCTACTTAGAAGGCCGTGGTACAGTAAATTTCCAAGCGAGCTGAAACTGTCGAACGGAAATTCCTTTATGGACCACTTTACATACGTTATGGTAGTAAGAGATATTTAATCATTAAAGTGACTTTTATATTAAAAATATGTATTGCACAGCTTTTGAGCACCTTACTAAGGAAGACAAATTTCACCTGCCTTTTGTCATTTCACTGCTTAGGAGTGCGTATTAAAAATGTATTTACTTTACAAACTAATTTTTAAACTGATAAAATGAAACAGGGAAGTTTCAATGATAGTACAAGGACTTAAACACATGATATGCAACAAATATACAAGAATTTAAATGTGATATAAGAAAGACAAAGGATTGAAGTAAAAATATATACACGATCTTTGTCCAGTACTAATTATCAAGTGCCACTTGTGCTTTCCACCATTATATCATGCCTTTTCATGTGGAACCTTGAAGAAGTTACGTAATTGTTCATTATTTTCGACGTTCACAAATTAATCCTCGTGCTCTGCTGGAAGATCGCATATTGCGTCCAGCACAGTTAGCCATGACAACTTGTAACTCAACTGGCCTTCAGCCTCTCCCAGAAGCAAAATTCGAACTCCCAATACACGTTTCTCAACCCCGATGTAGAAAGAAGACGTCTCCGTATTCCCTCAATGTGTCGACACCCGCGAAGTGCAACAGCAACATTGCTGTTGTTTTGATAAAACAACTTTACAAGTAAAGCTCTGCTCACTTTGTCCAGACTCTCGTTGACTGTCTGCAACTGTAATTCACACTGATGCATATCCTTCAAACCTACGCCGCCGGGCCAGTACCGGCGGATAAAGGAAAGTCATGAATCTGTCATTACTAACAATGTAGACCCTCCAGCGCACAGTCCGAATATTATTCCTATAAAGTTTGGTATCCATATAGCAGTTTTTCTTCTAATTTGGCACAAGTAGCGGAAGTCTGACATGCTATTATCCTGTGTTGAAAATATGTTCTCCGTTGTTGTTATTCTGAATGATGATGACATTCAGAACGACATTTTCGTTCTATATTCTCACAAAATATGTTTTTTATGTAATTAACACTTAAAAATCATAAAATTTTAATATTCGTTCACGTGGTCATAAACGATCCATTATTGGCTGAAGTTCTGGCAAAGTCACAGGTCAGCAATACGACGAAGGACTGTTAGCAGTAGTTACTACTGTTTTTCCGTACTTTTTCTGCGAACAGTTTAGATATTCAGGCTGTGGCTAAGACATGTCTCCCCAATATCCTTTCTCCCATGAGTGTTAGTTCACCAAGGTTCGCAGGACTGGTTCAGCGAAGTTTAGAAGGTAGGAGAGGAGATACTAGCAGAAGTAAAGCTGTGGGGAGTGCAACAAGGTGGAGGTTCCCTGATGTTTTGAGGTGGCATTATGCACGGCCGACGTACGCCGCTGGTGGTCATGGAAGGCGCCGTAACGGCTGTACGATACATGAATGATATCCCCCTACCAATAGTGCAATCATATCGGCAGCATAATGGCGAGGCATTCGTCTCGTCGTCGGGACAATTCGCGCCTCCATCGTGCACATCTTACACTACTGGCCATCGAAATTGCTACACCAAGAAGAAATGCAGATGATAAACGGGTATTTATTGGACAAATATATTATACTGGAACTGACATATGATTACATTTTCACGCAATTAGGGTGCATAGATCCTGAGAAATCAGTACCCAGAATAACGACCTCTGGCCATAATAACGGCCTTGATTCGCCTGGGCATTGAGTCAAACAGAGCTTGGATGGCGTGTACAGGTACAGATGCCCATGTAGCTTCAACACGATACCACAGTTCATCAAGAGTAGTGACTGGCGTATTGTGACGAGCCAATTGCTCGGCCACCATTGACCTGATGTTTTCAATTGGTGAGAGATCTGGAGAATGTGCTGGCCAGGGCAGCAGTCGAACATTTTCTGTATCCAGAAAGGCCCGTACAGGACCTGCAACATGCGGTCGTGCAATATCCTGCTGAAATGTAGGGTTTCGCAGGGAGAGAATGAAGGGTAGAGCCACGGGTCGTAACACATCTGAAATGTAACGTCTTCTGTTCAAAGTGCCGTCAATGCAAACAAGAGGTGACTGAGACGTGTAACCAATGGCACCCCATACCATCACGCCGCCTGATACACCAGTATGGCGATGACAAATACACGCTTCCAATGTGCGTTCACCGCGATGTCGCCATATATAGATGCGACCATCCTGATGCTGTAAACAGAACCTGGATTCATCCGAAAACATGAAATATTGCCATTCGTACACCCAGGTTCGTCGTTGAGTACACCGTCGCAGGCGCTCCTGTCTGTGATGCAGCGTCAAGGGTAACCGCAGCCATGGTCTCCGAGCTGACAGTCCATGCTGCTGCATACGTCGTCGAACTGTTCGTGCAGATGGTTATTGTCTTGCAAACGTCCCCGTCTGTTGACTCAGGGATCGAGGCGTGGCTGCACGATCCGTTACAGCCATGCGGGTAAAATGCCTGTCATCTCGACTGCTAGTGATACGAGGCCGCTGGGATCCATCACGACGTTCGGTATTACCCTCCTGAACCCACCGATTCCATATTTTGCTAACAGTGATTGGATCTCGACCAACGCGAGCAGCAATGTCACGATACGTGAAGTCGCAATCGCGACAGGCTACGATCCGACTTTTATCAAAGTCGGAAAGAGATGGTATGCATTTCTTCTCCTTACACGTGGCATAACAACAACGTTTCACCAGGCAACGCCGGTCAACTGCTGTTTATGTATGAGCAATCGGTTGGAAACTGTCCTCATGTCAGCACGTTGTAGGTGTCGCCTCCGGCGCCATCCTTGTGTGAATGCTCTGAAAAGTTATTCATTTGCATACCACAGCATCTTCTTCCGGTCGGTTAAATTTCGCGTCTGTAGCACGTCATCGTCGTGGTGTAGCAATTTTAGTGGCCAGTAGTGTATGAATGACTTCCTTCAGGATAACGACATAGCTCGACTAGAGTGGCCGGAATGTCCTCCAGACATGAACTCTATCGCACATGCCTGGGATAGATTGAAAAGGGCTGTTTATGGACGACGTGACCCACCAACGACTCTGAGGGATTTACGTCGTATCGCCATTGAGAAATGGGACAATCTGGACCAGCAGTGCTTTGATGAACTTGTGGGTAGTATACCACATACATCAGTGCAAGAGAATGTGCTACTGGGTATTAGAGGTACCGGTGTGTACAGAAATCTGGACCACCACCTCTGAAGGCCCTGCTGTACGGTGATACAACACGCAACGTGTGGTTTTCTTGAGCAATAAAAAGGTCAGAAATGATGTTTATGTTGATCTCTATTCCAGTTTCCTGTACAGGTTCCGGAACTCTAGGAACCGAGGTAATGCACACATTATTTATGTGTATATATGAGACATGTCCCATAATAATTTTTTCAGCACAATGTTAATCTATTTGTCATTAATCCTTCCCAGAAGGTGTGAGCTATTATCTGTTGCACTTCATATAAGAATTAGTTCTTGCTTCACATTCATGATGATGCAATTCATTATGAATGGAACACACACTGCACTGATGTAATATTATATAATGTTTGTTATTTATTATATGAACCAGTTTTCGGCTGTTATGGTGTCTTCAGATACGAAGATAAGTATATGGAGCACTGAAATTTTGCTGGATCAAAGATTTTCAGCTAGTGCATGTACAGAGTAACTTAATTTCCAGAGATGAAAAATGTTAGTGATAGAATTAGGAATGAGGGATTATTTCAGTGCAAATGCTATGTAAGATTAGTTAACTAAGATAAAATATGTTACTCACTAACTAATCAACTGCAGACAAATTACAACAATTGTACATAGAAGAAAATAATTGAACAAGAAAACATATAAATAGTCTGAAGCTGTGACTGAACAATATAATCTTGTCTTCAATAAGTCATGAATTAGAAACAGATAGGAGATAATAGTGATATTAACCAGCGAGTAAAGCAACTATGACTGTACAGAGTAGTTTTTTTTACATAACATTAGAAATGATAGTAGCTGAAATAAAGGAAATGGGACTTGTCAGTAAGAGGGGTAATTAACAGCATGTCCTGGATGGTATTATATATAGCATCTGCAGTTAGAAGTGGTGAATAAGGAAACTGTTTCTGGCCATTCAGTACTATCTTGGGTTGCTGGATACATGTTTATTAATTTCCAAAGACACTTTTTGCACAATGGTAGAGACAGCACTCCTGCTTTGGAGAAGAATGGAACATTTAAAATCACTTGTATTTGTGGCAAATTCTACATAAGTCAGTCTGGCAGGGCAATATGTACTTTGTGGAAGTAACACCACAGAAGTTGGAAATTTAGACAAAGAAACTCTACTTTTGCAGACTCCCAACTTAAGAAGACCATAGTTACAAGGTGAAACATGAAGTATTGTGTCACATCCATAAAGGAAGGAATAAGAACTATTTTGAAATATTGGAAATTAATAAACACGTATCCAGCAACCCAAGTTTACTACTGAATGGCCAAACACAGTTTCCTTATTCACCACTTATAACTGCAGTGCTATTCATAATCCCATCCAGGCCATGCTGTAAATTTCCCCTGTTACTCACATATCCCATGTCCTTTATTTCTTTTACTATAATTTCTCTCCTAGTGTAAAAATATTTTTACTCTGTACAATAATAGCTGCTTACTCACCTGCTTAGTATTACTGTTATCCCTTATCTGTTTGTAATTTATGACTTACTAAACACAAGATTATTTTGTTCAGTCACGGCTTTAGTATATGTCACCAAAGTTTCTTGTTCAATTATTTTCTTCTATGTACACTGTTGCAATTTGTCTGTAGTTCATTAGTTAATGAGTTGCATATCTTATTTTAGTTAATTAATCTTACATCGATTTTGCACTGAAATAATCTCTCTTGTTTTATTCCTAATTCTATCATTAACGTTTTTCATCTCTGGAAATGGACATACTTTGTCCATGCCTTGTTTAAAATTTATGATCCAACAAAATTTCACTGCACCACCTACTTATCTTCATACCTGACGATGGTGTAACAGCCAAAAATCAGTTTGTGTAACAAATAATAAACATTTTGGAATCATTTGTCTATGTAATTCATGCTTCATTCATAATGTCAGTATCTCATAAGTATCATGAGTGGTATACATACACTAAATCTGGCCATCTGCGAACCATCATGTATTTTGTAAGCCATTCAAGCCCAGAGTTAATACTGAAACAGATAGTTTAAGGAATTATGTAATTCCAACATTTCTAGTATGGTCAATCTCAACCCTACGTAGCCCATATTTTATTTCTTGAAATTGGGAGGTGAAAGTGTAATGTGTAAGTTGTGATGATGTTGTAAGACCTCGATCTTTTTACACAAAACTGTTGCTTGTGATTCCTAAACCATCCTGGCGCTGAACGAGAATCCCAATCTTATCATTTTTATGAGTCATCACTAAAACAAAAGGTCTGCGGAAAAAGATTCCTCTTGTATGACTTGCTTGTCACACTGATATGAGGCTGTTATGGCTCTGAGCACTTTGCTACTTGACTTCAGAGGTCATCTGTTGCCTAGAGCGTAGAGCTAATTAAACCTAATTAACCTAAGGACTTCACACACATCCATGCCCGATGCATGGTTCGAACCTGCGACTGTAGTGGCTGCTCGGTTCCAGACTGTAGTGCCTAGAACCACATGGCCACTCTGGCTGACTGAGGCTGTTATATTGAGTGACATCATTGTGTGATTTCAAGCTTAACAATATAAAGAACTTGTAATTCTCTTGCATTATCAGATGATGCTTTCATTGTAAATCTGTGTACTGATGACTGAATCTGTTTTGTACCTTACACCCATTTTGATGCTACTGTCTTAAGTACAGTTATATTAACATTTCTTCACCTCAATAGTTGACTATTCTGCCATTCTTGCCTGCTGTATTCAACTCAAGATGCTCTAATGTGTGGACAGTCACTGGCACAAATATAGCACTGCCAGGCACATCAACGATTTTATATCTTGGGCCCACCGCAGAGAAGAATCCACAGGTTGTGTCGATGAAGCTGTCACTGAGATACAGATCTGATGCAATATTACATTCAAGACAAACCATGCTGATGAGTAGAATTTATTTGTTTTAGCTAACTCATAAAATTGCCCACATTCCCTCTCCAAAATCTGACTTCTTGAGAAACCTGCCAGTTGTCCTATTGAACCTTCCTGGCTAAAGATTATTGTATTTTCTATCGTTTTTATTTTTATTTTAAATATATTAACATTTCATTGTAACTCAAACCCTTCTGCACACTGTTTTGTAATTGCATTTCAATCGTCAATATTGTATGAGCAAGAGGGTATTTCCACAACTTTATCAGCTCCTAGATGTAGTTCATTGTTCACAGTGATATTAAGAGTGCTGTTTTACGTCTCTAGACCGATCAATGAAATACTCCATTCCCATTTGCTTGGATAAATTGGCAGAAAATAATTTATGAATAATATTGCAATCATTCTTTTAAAGTCAAGGTGCTTGATGACACATTTAAACCTCAACCCTATAGTGATGTGCATTATGCTTGTTTTTAAGCAGTTGTCAGGAAGAACATGAGGCAGAAATGTATAAATAGATATGTATCGAAGTTTTCATGTGTTGTTTACATTGTAGAACACATGCTTGTTGATAAAGTAAGGTGTAAGTCTCTGCATTAATCAAAATAGAATATGTTACTCCATTTTACACATATTTTACCTAATTAGCTCCAGCTCCTCCTGCAACATTTAGATTTATAATCTGCACTGTCTAGATTTCCACATTGACTTAGACATAGCATTCCACATTAACATCCCATGAAATATTGGACTGTGGATTTTTTTGAGTAAGTTTAGCAAAAATGTATTTGAGAGTGGTTTATCAGGAAGGAACTTTCTCTTATGAACAGTCAAAGCACTTTCCTCTGTGGCTTTAAATGTAAGGCAGAAGGCAAAAAGGGGCCTCTTGCCACAACTTTTAGAGTATTGAGATTTTAAAATTTTCAGATTGAAAATTAAATTCTGAATACTTTGGTGCAAACAGTCATGCCTATATTTTCATTGTTTAAGTAACAGATAACAGTTTATTAAATGAAAACTGACATTTTTAGAAAATGCATTTAAAAGTTCAAAGTAACAAAGAACTTTTATATTTAACAGTTAAGAAATTAATTTGATACCAAAACACATATTTAAATATCCTCTTTAAAACAGTATGGAAAGGTGTTTAACAACTTTTCAGTTTGATACCTTAAACTGAGCGTTTCTGACACTTCTTTGAAAGTCCAGGAACTGCTTGTGTATTGTTAGGCTCTGGATCGGCAGTTGCATTGTTGTTGGTTTCAGCAACAGGTTCAGGTTCTACTTGAGAAAATAAAACGTCTTTTAATTCGTTTTTATAGTATGTTCTGATGTTTTTGAAGAGGCATTCTTGATATTTCCTTTTCATTACTTCCAAAGCCACTTGATTGGGCAACCTGTGAAGACTATCTTGAGTGGGAATACCTGGTCCACAAACACATTTCTTGCAATGTCGATTTTGCAATACACTATAACTTGGTTCTCTACATGGGACTCGACGTGATTGTACTAATTTATAAGGGACACTTTCTTGGCACCATCCTTATGAAAAAAAATTCACGAGTCATATATTTTTGAAAAGAACTTCACGTTTTTCAGTTCCAGCCATCACAGTGGAATTAACATTAGTTGTTGTTGAGGAGACAGAAGCTACTCTGAATTATTGTTAAAAGCCTGAAGGCCCAATCACAAGCAAATTTTGTGTGTCCTACTGACATGAATGACACGATTTTCTTATTTTTATTTCATCAAAACACCCATGCCAAATACCCTATCAACATGTTATTTTTGTTTTGTTCAACGTAATTTGCGGTTTGGATAAACACTGTTTCTTCTCCTAAACAGTTATTCTATATGCATAAAATGCATATTTGAACCAGCAGCTGTTTTCATTTTAAACCAACATTCTATCAGTTTCAGTCTTGGACCATCTTCACAAATGCTGTCCAAAGATACAAATAATTATATGTAGGATACAGAAAATGTTAACAGTTTGTTACAAAGAAGTGCAGAATAATATGAATACAAGTGTTAGAATGGTTTAAGCCACCATATTCCATTAGTCATTACCTAAAACGTGTAGAGGATGCCATGAATGTAAATATATGAGACAGGACTTTAAAAGCAAACAACCAAATACTACATGTATGCAGAGCAGTACTGAAGATAAGACAATGGCCTTATGAGTTTAGTGTTGTAGGATTGCCAGGTCCAATGATGTACACTATACCACATGTAACAAGCATTAATTTATTACTCCAAAGCACACTATACAGTTATATACATTCTTGATTCTCCATGCAGGGCCACAACACTGGTCACAAAGAGCTTGCCAAAACAAAGATATTACATGCGACTTGGACGATAGTCGCCACATTAGCCCTCCCCCTCCCCCAGATTGTGGAGCACAATACATAAATATTGGGGCATACATGCAAAGGAAACACCTAGGGGGGAGGGAGGGAGAGGGTGTTTAAACTGAAACCATACCTTACATTACATTACATTAGTAACTAAAGTCTTTGTGCCAGCAAGGGGGGGGGGGGGTGGATGGTTCTGCCCTACCTGGTGAATCCTCATACAGCAGTCGAGGAATTCAGGAAAGGGACAGAGGAGCTGGGGTAGTGGTCCTGAATGCCTGTTGCAGTACGTAGGACTTTTACCGTAGATGGGTCAGTACCAACAGGTAAGGGGCAGACCGGGTTAAGTTGCATTGGGGAGCTGGCTCATTCATAGAAGACACACACATTATCTGGCAGCATAACAAAAAACACTTTAGAGCTGCAAGTAAAATCTGTGTTAGCATTCACTACTACTTCCATATACGGGTTGACAGATCTCCACACAGAGTTATTGTCAGCAACATCACACATTCTGAGGCTGGCCCCTGATACATCTCTAAATCCTAACAGGGGAGAGGCTGGGGGCTGCCTGTAGGAGGGAGGGGGGGGTAGTTGTCACATGCATCACTCTGTTGGGGAATTTCACACACACCTGTAGCACTGTCACAAGACGGGGAGTGGGTAATGCCGCACATGTGGGAATGGGGTCACTCATCTGCAGACCAACGGTAGATGCCTTGTGTGATGTGGTTGTAGTGGGAGGTTGGGCTGACCATGTGGGGTATTGGGCAGTTCACCCAGAGACCACGCCAGTTTGAGGCAGCAGCCATATACCGTTTGGTGTCTGCCATTCATGAACACTTCGAACGTGTTGGTATGCCTTGATATGACTCTGTGCAGGCCCGAATAGGTAGCTCTGAGTCCCAGTCGGATGGTGTCGTCATGCACCATGACATGAGTTCATGACACCAAGACCTTCTGCAGGAATACAGAAGGGAGCGAGTGCGGTTGCCGAGGTGGCACGCGAATGTTAGTGATTAGCTCCTTAACATGCCCGACGAATGCTGAGTCGCTGATTTGACCTGGAGGAAGTGAAGGCTTGACTAGCTTTTATGGGAGTATGAAGGTTTCTCCAAATAATACTTCTGACAGGGATGTGCCAAGCTCCTCTTTGTATGTGGCCCGAATGACTAACATTACCCACGGTAAGGCATCAGCTCACTCACCTCAGTGGCACATCAGGGAAGCTTTAAGCATTAGGTGCCAGTGTTTGACAAGCCCATTGCTCTGAGGGTGATATGCTGTAGTCCTAAATCGTTTCACCCCACACAGTTCACAAAGCTGTTGGAAGAGGGTAGACTCAAACTGGCGGCCCTGCTCAGTGGTGATAAAAACTGGGCAGCCAAAGCTCGAGATCAACATTAATAAAAGGGCTCGGGTCACTGTGTCGGCTGTGATAGCAGTGAGAGGAATTAACTCTACCCAGCAGGTAAACCTGTCAGTGGCGGACAGTATGTGACAGAAGTGGCTCGAGGGGGGTAAGGGTCCAATGATATTGATGTGTATGTACTGGAACCCTCTTTTTGCCACATCGAACGTACCCATGGGGGACTGAATGGCGTCCTGCTTTTGCACACTGATAAGCCACACACGCTCGTGCCCAACTGCGACATTGTTTAATCACCACAGGCCAAACGAAACGTTCACATACCAGACGTGCAGTGGTGCGTTTGACAGGGAGTGCCAAGTCGTGGATACTATTAAAAATGTCCCAGCAGAGAGGTGCAGGAATCACTGGACGTATGTGTCCTGTTGAAATGTCGCACCAGATGGGTGATGAAAACCCAGGAAGTGCCCATAACGCTATTTTGAGTCCTGTTTTAACATCGGAGTGCAATGCGGGGAGTTCAGTATCCTGTGTTTGCAATTCAGGGAGTTCACTGAGGTCCAGTTGTGAAGATGAAACCGACACATGAGATAGAAAATCGGCAACGACGTTGTCTACCCCTCATACATAACTTATGTTGTTCATAAACTGACATCCGAGGTTCATATGCCGAAAACGTCTCAGGTATGAGTCTTTGCCTGGATTACAGAAAGTGTATACGAATGGCTCATGGTCGGTAAATACCGTGAGATGGCGACCTATGATATCGTCTTGGAAATATTTGGTAGTGGCGTAAATAGCAAATAGTTCCCAGTCGAAGGTCGACCATTTACGTTGGGAAGCAAACAGTTTGAGGGAGAAAAATCTGAGTGGCGTTACAACAGAGCCCACGGATTGCTGAAGTACCGCCCCCACTGTTGCGTCACTCGTGTCTGTAGTAAGCGAGATGGGAGCATCAGGAATGGGGTGAGCGAGCGTAACGGCCGTCTGTAAGGCTGACTTCAGGTTATCAAATGCGCGACACATCTGGAGTCTACGTGACCGCCCGAGACCCTGAAGTGTTTTTTCCTGCGAGAGCATAAGTCAGTGGGGCTTGCATGTCGGCGCCATGGGAATTGTGTTTACGGTAGCAATTTACCGTTCCAAGGAAGCGGGGGAGGCCCTGAAAATCTTTGGGCAAAGACACCGTACTTACGGCCTTGACTTATTTGAGTAGGGGGTGGATGCTGTAGGCATAAACCCCGTGGCCCAGAAAAGTGACACTAGTGTGACATCATTTACATTTAATAGTTGGAACACTGTGTTTAAATGGAGTTTGTGTTCCTCAAGGGTGGAAGAAAAAATTAACAAGTCGTTCAGGTATGCATATGCAAAGTCCAGTTTTTGCACCAATGAGTCGATGAACCGCTGCCATGCCAGTGAAGCATTTTTAAGGCTAAATGGCATAAAAAAATACTCAAACAACCCGAATGGAGTGATAATAGCCATATTTTCAACGTCCTCCGGTGCTATTGGCAGTTGGTGGTATGCCTTGTGACAGTCGATTACACTGAAAATTTGTGCCCTGTGCTGTTGGGAAGCAAAGTCTTGAATATTTGAGGTGGGATAATTATCTAGAATTGTTCCGGTGTTAAGAGCCCAATAGTCACCGCAGAGGTGGTCTAACAACTATACCACAACAAAGGTCAAAAATTAGTTATGATTGTAGTGTTGCTCACGCTACTAAATATTGCATTTTCGGGCTACAACAACGACATATTATGTGGCAGGTGTCATTAGAGCACAGTTAATAAAGTCATTTCATGAAATAATGGATAAACTAGGCACTCATCTTTTCGTGTTTCCCACGCTGGTCTCGTTGTGAACTCATGGCTCAATCGTCGAAAATCTAGGTAGTGATGATTCCAAGCTCGGGTGCAAAGAGGCCTAGGTGATATTCTGTGATATTCAAAAGTTTGATAGATGTGTTTCATAAACCATTCTTGAAGATTAAACTTTTGCAAGTTAGCACAATGGTGATGTAAAAAAAGTAATCAGCACTCCGAATTTAAATTACACTTCTTTTTTATTACTTTTGTTGCACTTTCACATAACTCTCAAAACATCGCTTCACAATATAAAACATACTTGAAAATAACTTCCTCACTGTTAAAGTTCACATTTTATAAACTGACTACAACTTGCGTCTTTTCAACATGACGACCAAGACTTGACTCTCTAATAACCGCTTACACGCCCAAAAATCAGAGTTACAAGTACGTCAAAGATCATAGAGACAAAAGAAAGAATTCACATAAGAATAATATCGTTGCAATATAAACATATCGATGTATTAAACTACCTCTACACTAATGAAATCAAATCTGAATGTTGTCTCAGAAATATGTTAACTACACCCCTGGAAATGGAAAAAAGAACACATTGACACCGGTGTGTCAGACCCACCATACTTGCTCCGGACACTGCGAGAGGGCTGTACAAGCAATGGTCACACGCACGGCACAGCGGACACACCAGGAACCGCGGTGTTGGCCGTCGAATGGCGCTAGCTGCGCAGCATTTGTGCACCGCCGCCGTCAGTGTCAGCCAGTTTGCCGTGGCATACGGAGCTCCATCGCAGTCTTTAACACTGGTGGCATGCCGCGACAGCGTGGACGTGAACCGTATGTGCAGTTGACGGACTTTGAGCGAGGGGGTATAGTGGGAATGCGGGAGGCCGGGTGGACGTACCGCCGAATTGCTCAACACGTGGAGCGTGAGGTCTCCAGAGTACATCGATGTTGTCGCCAGTGGTCGGCTGAAGGTGCACGTGCCCATCGACCTGGGACCGGACCGCAGCGACGCACGGATGCACGCCAAGACCGTAGGATCCTACGCATTGCCGTAGGGGACCGCACCGCCACTTCCCAGCAAATTAGGAACACTGTTGCTCCTGGGGTATCGGCGAGGACCATTCGCAACCGTCTCCATGAAGCTGGGCTACGGTCCCGCACACAGTTAGGCCGTCTTCCGCTCACGCCCCAACATCGTGCAGCCCGCCTCCAGTGGTGTCGCGACAGGCGTGAATGGAGGGACGAATGGAGACGTGTCGTCTTCAGCGATGAGAGTCACTTCTGCCTTGGTGCCAATGATGGTCGTATGCGTGTTTGGCGCCGTGCAGGTGAGCGCCACAATCAGGACTGCATACGACCGAGGCACACAAGGCCAACACCCGGCATCATGGTGTGCGGAGTGATCTCCTACACTGGCCGTACAACTCTCGTGATCGTCGAAGGGACACTGAATAGTGCACGGTACATCCAAACTGTCATCGAACCCATCGTTCTACCATTCCTAGACCGGCAAGGGAACTTGCTGTTCCAACAGGACAATGCACGTCCGCATATATCCTGTGCCACCCAACGTGCTCTAGAAGGTGTAAGTCAACTACCCTGGCCAGCAAGATCTCCGGATCTGTCCCCCATTGAGCATGTTTGGGACTGGATGAAGCGTCGTCTCACGCGGTCTGCACGTCCAGCAGGAACGCTGGTCCAACTGAGGCGCCAGGTGGAAATGGCATGGCAAGCCGTTCCACAGGACTACATCCAGCATCTCTACGATCGTCTCCATGGGAGAATAGCAGCCTGCATTGCTGCGAAAGGTGGATATACACTGTACTAGTGTCGACATCGTGCATGCTCTGTTGCCTGTGTCTATGTGCCTGTGGTTCTGTCAGTGTGATCATGTGATGTATCTGACCCCAGGAATGTGTCAATAAAGTTTCCCCTTCCTGGGACAATGAATTCACGGTGTTCATATTTCAATTTCCAGGAGTGTACTTTACAGAAACACAGTAGAATATTGCTGGTATCGAGAGGTTGAGGTGAGATGCCGTAATGGTTACGTAACTGAATTATCATTACAGTGGAAAGTGTTATCTTTCTTGGCCAACAAATGAATGGGTGACGATCAACTACTAGAAGAAGGGCGAATATCTTATTGTCTAAATGTTCTTGATTAATAGCTTTGGCGTGTTTAAGTTTTTCTGGATATAAATGTCTAGGCTTTGCACATACCAGAGGACCCACTGTGGTATTGATTCTGTGGGCAGTACCGTTGTTGATCGCAAACACCGATGGGGATGATGGACCCACACACACTAACCTGTAACGCACATGCTTGTGTCCCAGGCCGATGGGTCAGCAGCAGTGGCGGTGGTCCACTGGTAATTGTGGTCGTGGAGGTCGGTGGGGTACTTGGTAGTGTTGTGATCACAGCTTCTGTCTGGTAGTTGGCAGTCGGCAGCGGGTGCAAGGAAGAGGTGCAGGGGTTGGGGGCGTGGCCATGAGTGACAGCTGGGCGAGCGTCCATGAGCTTGGCTTGCACGGCCGCGATGCGTAAGTGGAGGGCTTCATTGCTGTCCTGAAGTTCGTCATTGTGTGATCTAAGAGAGAGCACTGAAACAGCGGTTTCAGCTATGTCACACAATAGAGTGGCACAGTCCATCGAGTTAAGGGTTAGTGTATCTCGTTGTAGGTTGGGTGATAGTGCCTGGGCTAAGAGAAAAGATTAGATTAGATTAGATTAATACTTGTTCCATGGATCATGAATACGACACTTCGTAATGATGTGAAACGTGTCAGGTTAATAAAAGATGTCTGTACAAGATATTACATTACATAAAATTTTGCATGACACTAATGTTTAAGTTTTTCCCCTTACTTTATATCTAAAAATACAGCCAATGAGTAGAAGGAGTTGTCATCTAGGAAATCTTTTAATTTATTTTTAAGTGTTAGTTGGCTATCTGTCAGGCTTTTGATGCTGCTTGGTAGGTGACCAAAGATTTTTGTGGCAGCATAATTTACCCCTTTTTGTGCCAAAGTTAGATTTAACCCTGCATAGTGAAGATCATCCTTTCTCCTGGTGTTATAGCTATGCACACTGCTATTACTTTTGGACTGGGTTGGATTATTAACAACAAACTTCATAAGTGAATATATATACTGTGAGGAGCCCTAGATCCTTGAATAGATATCTCAGGATGACCATGGGTGGGCTTCAGCAATTATTCTGATTACACATTTTTGAGCAATGAATACTTTTCTACTCAACGATGAATTACCTCAGAATATTATGCAATACGAAAGCAGTGAACGAAAGTATGCATAGTAAGCTAATTTACTGAGATTCTTATCACCAAAATTTGCAATAACCCTAATAGCATACGTAGCTGAACTCAGACGTTTCAGCAGACCATCAATGTGTTGCTTCCAGTTTAACTTCTCATCAATGGACACGCCTAAAAATTTTGAAAATTCTATCTTAGCTACAGACTTCTGTTCAAAGTCTATATTTATTACTGGAGTTGTGCCATTTACTGTACGGAACTGTATATACTGTGTTTTATCAAAATTTAAAGGGAGTCGGTTTGCTGATAACCACTTAATAATTTTGTGAAAAACATCATTTACAATTACATCACTTAGTTCTTGGTTTTTGGATGTTATTACTATACTTGTATCATCAGCAAAAAGAACTAACTTTGCATCTTCATCAATGTGGAATGGTAAGTCATTAATGTATATCAAGAACAGTAAAGGACCTAAGACCGAACCCTGTGGGACCACGTACCCCTTATCTGATAGCCCCCCCCCCCCCCCCCCCCCCGTCAGTTTGAGGAATCAGCTGTTGTTTTAACATTACATGAACCACTTATTTCAACTTTCTACCCCGAGCATGTGTTCATCCACATCTGTGATAACGAAAGTCCACTGTAATGGAGTATTAATGTCCTGCAGTTTAAGGCTTAAAGTAGTTATTCCATGAAATTGGATCAGGGAATTATTGGCGGCTCGAAGTGGGGGGCAAGGCTGATGCTCGAATTCAATATCTGCAGACAAAGGCATGACAGTAACTTTGGCCCCCATATCAACTAGAAATGAAAGGCAAGACATTGCATCTTTCACATACAAGGGTCCTGGAATGTGAGGTGAAGAAGTATTTAGTGACAGGCATCTGTGTGGTGCAACGTGGCCCGTAGTGCCTGAATTGGGTTGCGTTATTAGTTTCAGAACGTGCATGGAGAACGACATTACTTAGCCGTGTCGCCAAAGCGAGAATGGAAATAACACAAATGGGACGGCGTATGGCGTCGTCCGTAGCGTTGGCTGAGGTCGAAGCTGCAGTGGAGGAGGTCTTGTTTGTACATTCCTCCGACGGCGACGTTGCAGTAGTGCTGGTAAGAGAGGAGTTACAGCGGCAGCTTCCAGGCAGCGTTGGGTCCGTGCACATGTGCGCACTCTGCACCGCACGATGGAAACCACCACGCAAGTGTGCCAACCCCTGAGACCTGAGGTCCCCCGGGGGGGGGGGGGGTGTATGTGGGGGAGGCAGAATGTTGTAAACCTGTGCGGAGAACGATACAGTACAGTTTCCGGGCCCCTTCCCTACAGGTGCATTAAAACTGTTAAAATCACCTAATGTCTGTGGAACACACATGGCAGTCGCCGTGGGAACGGCGTGTGCCATAGGAAACACTCGTAAAGCGGACGCTGGCAGTATGGGAGGGGGGAGGGGGTAGGCTGGTGCAATATCTGGAGTTCTGGGATAAAGATGAAATTTCCTGTCTTGAGCGTCTGGCTCGATTTGTACCGCCACTGATACGGGTGGAACGTTTACTCTGGTACTTGAGAAACCTGTAAACATAGTCACTGGGGTTTGAGCACATTGTATCAGCCATTGTTGAGCACTCGGAACATGTGGAAAGTTCATATTCGGCGTAAAACGTGCGCATTCTAAAGTGTGTACGCGTAAAACGTTCTCTTGGTATGGAACACTCCCACACGACTGCTGACTCATGTATGGTAACTAAAAATTAGTGTTCGTGCCTGATGCTGGCAAACGTGGCTGTGGGGATGTAACAGCATTGTCCTGTTGAGTACAGATAGTCGGTGTATTCGGGAACTGCGTCGAACTATTGCGAACACAAGGTGGATAATTGGAAAACTATGACGAAGCATACATTGAAAAACCTAGTTGGCACGTGTGTGGTGTTGCAGAGGCAACCGATCCATTGGATACCGCTCGACGGTCCAAACAAAATTGGGGGTCAGTAATATGGGTTTAGTGTTGTAGAATTGCCAAATCTAATGATGTACACTATACCACATGTAATAAGCATTATTTTATTACTCCAAAGCACACATATTCAGCTATATACATTCTTGATTCTCAGTGCACATGTGTACTGATTCACGTGGCCACAAAACTGGTCACAAAGAGCTTGGCAAAACGAAGATATTACACGCAACTTGGTCGATAGTCGTCATAACTGTGAGTATTATACAAACTATTGAGAAGTAGGTCAAATATTTTCGTCATAGGGTATAAAAATATCTCGACGACTAGGTACTTGATAATGTAGAGGACTAGACTATCTTTGGTGAACATGTTTGATACAGTTTCATATGTAAAGAGAAAACGAAGTTGCTATCTCCAAGCTATATGATAACATAGATGTTACATTACAAGACAGAAAACGTTATAAAATACTAATGTTACATGGTATCATATTCGTTGCAAATACCTGATGAAATGTATGTACACAAGTGTTAATTATATCATAAATATAAAGGAAATCGAATTGTAACATTACAACAACTGAAAATATAGTGCTCAGAAACAGGTTTAAATGTCGCTTAGTATTCATATGCATCTAAGTTATAGTAATGAAGCAATTACCGTCACATATGGATTACATTGAAGGGAGACCTTCATCTGCAAATAAAGTTTCATTACGGTGCTTGATTGGAAGCTTGGTATGTCAGTAATGCTACTATCATAACCAAGGGAAAGAGAATAAATAACAACAGCATAGCCAACTGCGTACTCAAGTTCAGCTTTAAGAAATACTGACAACACATGTATTTAGTAGTAGTAGTAATGAGTAACATTCTTCAAAGAATGTAAAGCTTTAGCTAAAGACATTAGAGACTTAGCCATTGAGTACACATTTTGAGAGGTATATATAAAAAATTCTTTACATAGCCAAGGCAAGTGATTGCTAAACAAAATATGTACTTGCATATGTATAGAGTCAAACACATTAGATGGAATGAAGAAATTGAGATACATATCTAATATATCAATGCATGATGGTTATGTATATAATAGCATTTAGCAATATACGCTATACAGTAAAAAAAGGAATATATGACCTATTGTTCTTGAAAATGAGAACCAAATCTTGGGAGTAGGAACATATTTTAATTCCAGGCAACTTGTTGACTAGAAGTCTATATCAAATACAATAAAAGTTAAAAACAGTGTTACTGATTGTCTAGCATACTCCATGTGAAACAACAGGAGAGCAGTTACAAACATTTTTTAAATGTTTATAATGAATCACAGTAGTACATAGGACGTGGACAACAAACTGGAATATAATATATGCATACTACATTCACATAATGAAGAAACCCAGCAGGGGATATAAGAAAACTATGTGAAATAAAAGTGTCAGTAACATCAGGTGTTGACTTTGAAATGCTAAATGAAACAAGTCACATGCATGACATACAGTCTCTTCTTATTATAAAACTTAACTATAAGGTTTATCTCGAAGACAACCCAAGGGGATGAAAGGTAAGAGAGAGGAGATCATGAAGACAAGCCAAAGGGGATAGTGGGTAAGAGGGAGGAGTAGTGGTGCAATTCAAAAAAACAGGCTGTGGAATGGAATGAGATCTCAGAGAAATTCTTAATGAAAGCCTTAATTTTCAAATATTTTTGCTCATTGAGAACATCATTCAGATGTTTTTTAAGTGCTGACAAAAAAGGCTAACAACAAGATTAGAGCCTTTAGCTGTACTTGTACTCCTAGGAATAAGGTTTGTGGTTTTGCATATAATGCCCAAAATTTGAAGCAGGTAGTGCCTGGTTGCAAAGGGTTATTTGGTATGTGCACTTATTGTACCATATCGAAACTATATGGCAAAGACGTTTTATTACCAGCTGCAAAGTTTTCTATAATTTTATTTATGGTATCGTTATAATACATTCTCTCCACCAAAACAATTTGTAGGTGGGGTCTCATTCTCTCAGTCATTCGCAATTTTGTCTCTTCAGAAAAGAAAGCAATTTCTGCACAAGATATAAAATGTTTTTGGCATAAAGCACTTGAATCTGTTTGGCTTCCATAACTACTATATCAGGGCAAAGTTCTCTTCAGATCTTGGAAAACATCTTTGAATGTACAGGTTTTGGCAGCATGTTATCTGCAAAAGACGCTTTGTAAGTTTCATAGATTTTAAATTATGAGTCACTAGAAGACAATAGTTTTCAACGTGTTCAGAACAGTGTGCTGCTTCTTCCAGGCAAAATAATACTTTCTGTTTTGCGCAGTTGTTCAGATATGTTACTATGAACTCAGTGTCTGAAAAAATGTTACAGTATTTTCAGCTTCCCTGTGTTTCCATGCACTTTTTCAATAAATTCTGTAGTGTTATCAACTATAATAATACATCTGAGCCTCTAAAGTTTGTCCTGGGGACTAAACGATTAGGTGGTTTTGCAGACTATCCTACCTTTTAACATGAAATGGGTTTGTGCAATTTTCCATTTTGTTTTCAATATGTTTATTATTTTTCCTTTGAACCAGATGTTAATGTAGGATCTTACGTCAGACAGTGAAGCTGGCCTATAATCATTTTATCTAATTTATTGCCATCGTAATGATTGACTACAGTGCTGTCATAGTACATTTCAACATCAACACTGTTAACCACATCAACTCAGTTATCAATTACGACTGAGTTTTTCCAACCATCATTCTCATCAGTTACCTCCCAAACATCATGACTTCCTTCCATTTTGATACAACATCGTCGGTATGAACAAGATTGTCGATGTTATTGCTGAAAGTGCATCCACATTTGTAACAAAGAAATTTCTGAAAGGTTAACTTGTTCTTCCTGTTCAGGAAGGTCTTCCTCTCCACTTCATATACCACTGCTTAAACATATTTCCGAAATACAATCTGCATACAGATTATAACCGTCATTGCTGATGTTATTGTAGTCATCGCGATCAGTCTTATTTAATATGTCTCAAACTTTATCTTCACTTAATTCTTCTAGGCACACATCGGTCAGTCAGAGTCATACACTAAAAACTTTATAATCACTTTTAGTTTTAACTAGTTACTCTACAGAAAAGTCAGAAACAAACGCAATAATGTGTGTTGCTCCACTAATCCATTTGCTACTTCACTGTAAAAATACAGCAACCAGCCACTTTTTAATGCGTTTTATTTACGCCAATATGCATTTCGGGTTTGCACTCATCTTCAGCTGGCACATTACATGAATCTTCAGTAAGTAAGTTGGTTGAGACCATCGTAATATACAGGGTTTTTCTGTGATCCTTTTACAAACTTTGGGACCAGTTTCCTTACACCAGAACAAGGCAAAAAGTTCATATGAACATATATCCGAAAATGCTTTTTTTTTTTCAAGTTATTAATGGAAGTTAACAATGAAGGTGATAGGAGCTCATTATACACCAACTAAAAATGAATGTGTAAAATATTCTGTTGCTGCTCAATAGGCATGCAAACATAGAATCATGAACTGCCACTCTGTTTCAAAAAATCCCTGACAGTTTCAAGTGGTTTTGTAGGCTTCACAACAGGTCGATGAAGAGTTTCTGCAACTGGGTGCTCTGCTGTAAACACCATTTGTTAATGGGTCCCCAGAGGTAATAATCGAAATGCCCAACTCTATAGGAGCATGTGGGCTATGAAACTGGTCCTCCTCCACTTACCCATTTGTGGCGGTAGATACCAGCCACTGCATCACACACACTGAGAATGAAATGTGCTGAAACTTCATCATTTATAAAACATATGTTTCTTCTTATTTGGACGGGCAAATCTTCTAGCAGGTCATGGAGTGTGTCGTGAATAAAGTTCCTCTAGACAGCACCTGTAGCATGTGCTGAGAGAATGTATGTCCCGGCCAGTCACCTACAATTCCAGCCCACATATTAATATAATACTGATGCTGATGTCCAACCTGTATTGTAGCATTAGGATTGCAATTGTCCCATACAGTAACTTTATGAAAGCCATAGGATAGCAACACGCACATATATGGATAGCAGTAGTATCGTATACAAGAGTTGTAAAAGTGCAATGCATTAGCGGAGATGTCATTTACACTCTGGTGTTGTATGTGAAAAGGTTTCCGATGTGAGTAAGGCCACACTGTGAGAATTAAAAGACTTTGAAAGTGGAATGGTAGTTGAAGTTAGATGCATGGGACATTTCATTTCAGGAACCGTTAAGGAATTCAGTATTCCAAATCCACAGTATGAAGAGTGTGGAAAGAAGGCTAGATTTCAGGTATTAACTCTCACCACGGACAACACAGTGACTGACGGCCTTCGCTTAAAGACCAAGAGCAGCAAATTTTGCATAGAGTTGTCAGTGCTAACAGACAAGAATCACTGCGTGAAGTAACTGCAGAAGTCTATGTGGGATGTACGACGAAGGTATCTGTTAGGGAATTGTAGCGAAAACTGACATTCATGGACTCTGGAAACAAACTATTAGCGTGAATGTCTTTGCTATCAGCATGACATGGCATGCAGTGCCGCTCCTGGGCTCGTGACCATATCGGTCGGAGCATGGACGCCTGAAAAAAAGGGTCTGAGTCTGGTGCAGACCCCCTGGTGCAGTGGACCCATGTTGTCAACAGGGCAGTGTGCAAGCTGGCGGTGGCCACATGATGTTGTGGGCTGGGTTTACATGGAATGGACTGGGTCCTCTGGTCCAACTTCATCGATCATTGACTGTAAATGGTTGTGTTTGGCTACGTGGAGACCATATGCAGCCATTCATGGACTTCATGTTCTCAAACAAGGGTGGAATTTATGGATGATAATGCGCCATGTCACTGGGCCACAACTGTTTTGATTAGCTTGAAGAACATTCAGGATGTTTCACTATCCGTATTACAGGATTTTAGGGGTTTTGTAGGGGAATTAGCAGATACAGCTTCGATGTCGTCGATGTCACACACATGTTGCTCTCTTGCAAATGAAGGTGGAAAAAGCTACACATGTTTTTAGTAACAGGACCCAGAAGTTTTATATCTGAACTGGACAGTATAATGCTTATATTCTGCTATGTACCTGGCCATAGAAGATGACTTACGGAAGAATGCGTTAAATGTAAAGTGTGATCTGAATGGGAGACCAGATTCCATGCAGGAAGTGGTCATCATGAGATTACTTTTGGAAGACTGCATGTCTTTAATGATGGTTAAAATACAGACGAATTTTTTTTTGCCGTGATAAATATTCTTCTACTTCGCAAGCAGTAAGAAAATGAACCCAGATTTACTGATGTAAACGTGAGACGAAACCAGAGTGTATAGCAAAAAGTAAATGAAAAGACTACCAAAACCAGCTGTAACTACAGATAAGAGCATTTTGTCTTAAGTAAACAAAGCCGTGATTCGCTGTTCGCCAAGTAGGAAGTTCTCTGACACGAGTGTCTGTACCACAGCTGATACTGACGTCGTTAATTGAGGGTTCTCCCTCTGCAAAAACTGAACGAGTCCTAAAAAGAAGAGGCACTCGTCACTCCGGAACAGGGCACAACAGCATTAGAGTTGCACCCGAGTTGCCTGTGAGAGAAATGATTCTCAAGCCGTCACTCGATTTGACACTTTGATAAGGTGATGGAGAGCTTATCTGTAACATTGCCTGTAGTTGATGGAAGTTTAGCACTTTAACTTCCGGTCAGTGAGACTTTTCGGTCTTTTTATTCAGAAAAATCTGACAACTAAGCCTGGATCCTGTGACAGATGTCCACACTGGATTCGGACATGTGAAGTTGCAATACTTTGATCAAAACCTTAAAGTCCAAAGTTTTCAAGGCAACGTAATTAAATTTCACACTGTTGTTATGTTGTATGGACATACACATACCTTTTCATGCTTATTGAAGCTGTAAGTTTTTAATTATAAACAAATGAAATTTTTTCAGCAAGGCAAGTACAAGGGTTCCTTTTTTGAAAAATCTGTCCGAATGAATTCAACGTATTTTTGTACAATGCTTGACATACCATTGCTACAAATATCTGTGGACCAGAATAGTAAGACCTTCTTTTGTTAGATTTTTATAACTCTCCAAATTTCTGTGAAAAAGAAAAACAAATCTTAGGGCTTTTCTCTTACATAAAGGCCTTACTGTTGCAGTAAATGAAAATTCTTTTCAAAGTACGTTTCACGAATGTATCGGATAATTGCGAGCCAAATTTAAGTACTATAATGTCAGTAGTTTGTAGGGAAAGGTACATAAAGTTACCAAAAATTTAAGTTAGGGAAAACCTGAAACGAAGATTTGACAGTGTTTGTTTTAGGCATTTTCTGAGTGAACTAGTGTAAACCATACGCATGCTCCTCTTCATACTAAGGCAATCTTTTCTTTGCTTGTCTTCTTACGTTAAGATGATTTTTAAACTGAGAAACATTAATGTCAGCTGCATCAATTCTCCTTTATCGATTTCCTTCAATATCGTCAGTGTAAGCTCCTAGATCAATTCCTAGCCCCCTTAGAGTCAGTAGCTTCCCAACATTAGAATAGTTAAAAACTAAACAAGCATCAGAAGCTGCAACTTCATCAAAAGTTGAGGAAACAAATTTTGTCTTGTGGTATGGTTCTCCAATCAGAGAATTGTAACTTTCACTAGAATTTTGAGTTTGTCATGCGTCCATATTTGTAGAAGTTCTGGATCTGCTAAACACCGAAATGTTCCCGACATAGTGACTGCATGAAACTGGAAGAAAACACCGCACGAATAAATTATATGAGAAAATATAGGACAACAAAGGGTGTTGCCCAGAGCAAGCTTTAGTTAATTATTACTTTTATCATACTTAGGAGTCGAAATGAAACATAAAATTCAGGAACTAAGAATTCAATACCATGCAGTTATTTAAAATACAATAAAATTTCATTCATAATTTTGATCGCTTTCGCGTACGGAAGCAGTTGTACAATTTTCCTCAGTCAGTAACAGAGCTGAAATACAATAACGTTTGTTCTGAGAAGTCTAAGAACATGGGACAGATAAACTAGAGACGCAACTCCTGTGGTCAAGTGTATATAGGGGTACCAGAGAGGAATTAGTACATACAGTTCTCAATAAGGAACATTTTTCCAGAAATGTAAGTAAAATAAATTTTACGGCCGGACCACTCTTGGATCTCCCGCTTCACGGTTCATGTGCAGCGGAGACAATAAGGTCCGAGCTGTGTGCTCCACAGTAGCCCACGACATGGACAATGTTTCGAGTCGTCGTCGCCGGGTTCTCTCCTACGCAATTGGAGGACGTCCTTTTCAAAGTCAAGAGTGGAGCGCGTTTGTAGAACACCGCAATCAACCTTTCCCAGCGGCAAACGTTTAGGTTTTTGCAACAATTGTCGTAGTCGGTCGAAAATCGTACACACGTAAAAAAGTTTTGCACAACCTCGGTTCCGAGAGTTCCGGAATCTGTACAGAAAATTGGAATAGAGATCAACATAAACATCATTTCCGCCCTTTCTATTACTCACGAAAACCACACATTGCATGTTGTACCGAGATACAGCGAGACCTTCAGAGGTGGTGGTCCAGATTGCTGTACACACCAGTACCTCTAATGCCCTGTAGCGTGCCTGTATTCGTCGTGGCATACTATCAACAAGTTCATCAAGGCACTGTTGTCCAGATTGTCCACTCCCCAATGGCGATTTGACGTAGATCCCTCAGAGTGGTTGATGGGTCAAATCGTGAGTAAACAGCCCTTTTCAATCTATCCCAGGCATGTCCGATAGGATTCACGTCTGGAGAACATGCTGGTCACTCTAGTCGAGAGATGTCGCTATCCCGAAGGAAGTCACTCACAAGTAGTGCACGATGGGGACACGAATTGTCGTCCATGAATACGAATGCCTCACCAACATGCTGCCGATATGGTTGCACTGTCGGACAGAGGATGGCATTCACGTAGAGTACAGCCGTTACGGCGCCTTCCATGAACACCAGCAGCTTACGTTGGCCTCACATAATGTCACCCCAAAATAGCAGGGAACCTCCACCTTGCTACAGTCGCCGGACAGTCTATGGCGTTCAGCCTGTCTGGGTTACGTCCAAACACGCCTCCGACGATTGTCTGGTTGAAGGCATGTGCGACAATCGTCCATGAAGAGAATGTGATGCCAATCCTGAGCGATCCATTCGACACGTTGTTGGGCCCATCTGTACCGCGATGCATGGTGTCGTGGTTGCAAAGATGGACCTCGTCATGAACATCGGGAGTGAAGTTGCGCATCATGCAGCCTATTGCGCACAGCTTGAGTCGTAACAGGGCGTTCTATGGCTGCACGAAGAATTATTGAACATGGTGACGTTGCTGTCGGGGTTCCTCCGCGGCATGATCCGTAGATAGCCTTCATCCACTGCAGTAGTAAACCTTGGGCGGCCTGAGCGAGGATGTCATCGACAGTTCCCGTCTCTCTGTATTTCCTCCATGTCCGAACAACATCGCTTTGGTTCACTCTGAGACATCTGGACACTTCCCTTGAGAGAGCCCTTCCTGGCACAAAGTAACAATGCGGAAGCGCTCGAAGCGCGGTATTGACCGTCAAGGCATGGTTAAACTACACACAACACGAGCAGTGTGCCTCCTTCCTGGTGGAATGACTGGAACTGATCGGCTGTCGGATCCCCTCCGTCTAATAGGTGCTGCTGATGCTTGGTTGTTGGGCGGGTTTTGTGGCATCTCATCCGGTAGAGTTCTCGCTTCCCGCGCCCGTGTTCCCGCGTTCGACTCTCTACGGGGTCAGGGATTTTCTCTGCCTCGTGATGACTGGGTGTTGTGTGAAGTCCTTAGGTTAGTTAGGTTTAAGTAGTTCTAAGTTCTAGGGGACTGATGACCGAAGATGTTAAGTCCCATAGTGGTCAGAGCCATTTGAACCATTTTTTGAGTAGTCTAAGGGACTGTGTCTGTGATACAATATCCAAAGTCAACGTCTATCTTCGGGAGTTCTGGGAACTGGTGTGATACAAAACAACACTCCTGGAAATGGAAAAAAGAACACATTGACACCGGTGTGTCAGACCCACCATACTTGCTCCGGACACTGCGAGAGGGCTGTACAAGCAATGATCACACGCACGGCACAGCGGACACTCCAGGAACCGCGGTGTTGGCCGTCGAATCGCGCTAGCTGCGCAGCATTTGTGCACCGCCGCCGTCAGTGTCAGCCAGTTTGCCGTGGCATACGGAGCTCCATCGCAGTCTTTAACACTGGTAGCATGCCGCGACAGCGTGGACGTGAACCGTATGTGCAGTTGACGGACTTTGAGCGAGGGCGTATAGTGGGCATGCGGGAGGCCGGGTGGACGTACCGCCGAATTGCTCAACACGGGGGCGTGAGGTCTCCACAGTACATCGATGTTGTCGCCAGTGGTCGGCGGAAGGTGCACGTGCCCATCGACCTGGGACCGCACCGCAGCTACGCACGGATGCACGTCAAGACCGTAGGGTCCTACGCAGTGCCGTAGGGGACCGCACCGCCACTTCCCAGCAAATTAGGAACACTGTTGCTCCTGGGGTATCGGCGAGGACCATTCGCAACCATCTCCATGAAGCTGGGCTACGCTCCCGCACACCGTTAGGCCGTCTTCCGCTCACGCCCCAACATCGTGCAGCCCGCCTCCAGTGGTGTCGCGACAGGCGTGAATGGAGGGACGAATGGAGACGTGTCGTCTTCAGCGATGAGAGTCGCTTCTGCCTTGGTGCCAATGATGGTCGTATGCGTGTTTGGCGCCGTGCAGGTGAGCGCCACAATCAGGACTGCATACGACCGAGGCACACAGGGCCAACACCCGGCATCATGGTGTGCGGAGCGATCTCCTACACTGGCCGTACACCTCTGGTGATCGTCAAGGGGACACTGAATAGTGCACGGTACATCCAAACCGTCATCGAACCCATCGTTCTACCATTCCTAGACCGGCAAGGGAACTTGCTGTTCCAACAGGACAATGCACGTCCGCATGTATCCCATGCCACCCAACGTGCTCTAGAAGGTGTAAGTCAACTACCCTGGCCAGCAAGATCTCCGGATCTGTCCCCCATTGAGCATGTTTGGGACTGGATGAAGCGTCGTCTCACGCGGTCTGCACGTCCAGCACGAACGCTGGTCCAACTGAGGCGCCAGGTGGAAATGGCATGACAAGCCGTTCCACAGGATTACATCCAGCATCTCTACGATCGTCTCCATGGGAGAATAGCAGCCTTCATTGCTGCGAAAGGTGGATATACACTGTACTAGTGCCGACATTGTGCATGCTCTGTTGCCTGTGTCTATGTGCCCGTGGTTCTGTCGGTGTGATCATGTGATGTATCTGACCCCAGGAATGTGTCAATAAAGTTTCCCCTACCTGGGACAATGAATTCACGGTGTTCTTATTTCAATTTCCAGGAGTGTATTTTTGATGTGTGTATATAGTGTAATAGTTACTTACTATGATGCCTTCTTCTGAGTTTGTGTATGTACTATGAAAAGAGATAATTGTAAGGGATTTGATCTTCAAACTTACCTTACACCCATTGGTACATTTCTGGACACGGGTTCTTTATCAAAACTTTATCTACTAAGATCCTCTGCAATCCCTAGAAAAATGTAATAGGAATTGTGACACTCCTTGTATAAGCAAATGTGTACGATATGAGCCAGATGTTTATTTGATCACGTAGCACCCAACAGTTTCAACCTATACCCTTCGTTTGCCAGAGTAGGTGATTGGACTACTTCTAGTAGCTGTGCAATTCATTCATTAAAAGCAAATCAGAGATCTGCATTGTGGCCACAGACCGGCAGATCGGGATCGACCGAGCGCCGTGTCACTCTCCGCCAATGATGTTACTTGAATGTCGCTGGGGGGGGGGGGGGGGGAGATGAGGTCAACACACCGATCTCCCGATCGTTGGGTTTCTTGACCTTGGAACCACTACTTCTCAGTCATTTAGCTCCTCCATTGGTCTCACGAAGTTGAGTGCACTCCGTTCGAGCGCCATCAACGAAACGTCCCTGGCAGTATCGACAGGTCCTTGGCATACCTGCCGGACACGTTAACAACTGAGCTACGGAGATATGCGCATTCACCCATTATGTGCTCAGGAAACGTAATACTCAGCCAGACGTCAACGAAATTTCAGCACCGTCTCACTTTACACCTTCTCAGAATAAAAAATGGGTTTCTGAGGACTATTGTCCCCTGTGTAAAATATTTCACTGGGAGGCTTTCCTCTTTGACGACGAGGTCATTCACTTGTCCGACTGTGGCATTATAAGCGATAAACCGTCCACGAGGTATACACTGTAGAACATCTACAGTTGTGTTTTCGTTGGAAAATTTAAAATTTCAGAATGAAATTTTCATTCTGCAGCGGAGTGTGCACTGATATGAAAGTTCCTGTCAGACTGAAACTGTGTGCCGGATCAAGAGTTTCACAGGAGAGCTTCTGCGAAGTTTGGAAGGTAGCAGACGAGGTACCACGGAAGTAAAGGTGTCAGGACTGGTCATGAAGCGTGCTTGGGCAGCTCACGAAAGGCAAAGGGTCCCACTTTGAGTCTCAATCCGGCCTACTGTTCTCATCTGCCAGGAAGTTTAAAATTTAACATTGTTTTACCAGGCAGCTACAGATGAAATTAAGGAATTGGATTTCGCCAGTTTATGCAAACTGTAAAAATATTCTTATACTACCTTTCATGTCTAGACATGTTCCAGCACATTTATAGTATCACGAGTATCGTCTTATTTTATTGAACTCTTAATTAAGAGATGATTGATTTCTACAGGAACTGTACTACTGTTCATATATCTTTCCGTGTTTTTCTTCGATGTATTTGTCATCAGGCACATTTTTGCTCTTTCGCAGATGGAGAACACATCTCATGTTACCTTTAGTAACAGGACCCACAAGTTTTAAAACTTAACTCAAAGGTGTAGCGATTATATCTTACTGTATACATGGTCACATTTTTTAACCTTTCTTCCTTTACACGAAAGTCCTCACTAATTTCATTTATTTCAGACTCTGGTTTTTCCTACAATTTTGGCCCTCTGCAGCTCTCCCTATAACGTACAATGAAAATATTTCCTCGCGTCCTAAGAAATATTCTTTCAGCCTTTGATCCAGTCACACATCTCAAATGCTTCGGTTCTCTTCTTTTCCGACTTTCCCGCAGCCCATGATTCTCTGCTTTATACTGCGGCTTTGAGAGATGAAATAGTGAAAGTAGCAGATGATCAAGCAGGTAAAAAGACGAGGGCTAATAGAAATCCTTAGGTGACAGAAGATTTATTGAATTTAATTGATGAAATAACAAAACATAAAAATGACTTAAATGAAGCAGGCAAAGAGGAATACAAACTTCTCAAAAATTAGATCGACAGAAAGTGCAAAATGGCTAGGCACGGATGGCTAGAGAACAAATGTAAGGATGTGGAGGCGCATAACACTAGAGGTAAGATAGACGCTGCCTACAGGAAAATTAAAGTGACCTTTGGAGGAAAGAGAACCACTTGCATGAATATCAAGAGCTCAGATGGAAACCCAGTTCTAAGCAAAGAAGGGAAAGCAGAAAGGTGAAAGGAGTATATACAGAGTCTGTACAAGGCCGATGTCCTTGAGAAAAATATTATAGAAATTGAAGAGAATGTAGATGAAGATGAGATAGGAGATACGATACTGCGTGAGAAACTTGACAGAACACTGAAAGACCTGAGTCGAAACAAGGCCCCGAGAGTAGACAACATTCCATTAGAACTACAGGCAGCCTTGGGAGAGCCAGGCCTAACAAAACTCTACCATCTGGTGAGCAAGATGTATGAGACAGGCGAATTACCCTCAGACTTCAAGAAGAATATAATAATTCCAATCCCAAAGAAAGCAGGTGTTGACAGATGTGAAAATTACCGAACTATCAGTTTAATGAGCCACGGCTGCAAAACACTAACACTAATTATTTACATACGAATGTAAAAACTGGCAGAAGCCGACCTCGGGGAATATCAGTTTGGATTCCGTAGAAATGTTGGAACACATGACGCAATACTGACTCTACGATTTATCTTAGAAAATAGATTAAGAAAAGGCAAACCTACGTTTCTAGCATTTGTATAGAGAAAGCTTTTTTCAATGTTGACTGGAATACTCACTTTTAAATCCTGAAGATGTCAGGGGTAAAATACAGGGATCGAAAAGCTATTTACAGTTTGTACAGCAACCAGATGACAGTTATAAAAGTAGAGGGACATGAAAGGGAAGCAGTGGTTGGGAAGGGAGTGAGACAGGGTTGTAGCCTATGCCCGATGTTATTCAATTTGTATATTAAGCAAGCGGTAAAGGAAACAAAAGAAAAAATCGGATTAGGAATTAAAATCCATGGAGAAGAAATTAAAACTTTGAGGTTCGCCGATGACATTGCAATACTGTCAGAGACAGCAAAGGCCCTGGAAGAGCAGCTGAATGGAATGGACAGTGTCTTGAAAGGAGGATATAAGATGAACATCAACAAAAACTAAACGAGGATAATGGAATGTAGTCGAATTAAATCGGGTTATGCTGAGGGAATTAGATTAGGAAATGAGACACTTAAAGTAGTAAATGAGTTTTCTATTTAGGGAGCAAAATAACTGATGATGGTCGAAGTAGAGAGGATATAAAATGTAGACTAGCAATGGCAAGAAAAGCGTTTCTGAAGAAGAGAAATTTGTTAACATTGAGCATATATTTAAGTGTCAGGAAGTCGTTTCTGAAAGTATTTGTATGGAGTGTAGCTATGTATGGAAGTGAAACTTGTACGATAAATAGTTTAGACGAGAAGATATAAAAGCTTTCGAAATGTGGTGCTACAGAAGAATGCTGAAAATTAGATGGGTACATCACATAACTAATGAGGAGGTATTGAATAGAATTGGAGAGAAGAGAAATTTGTGGCACAACTTGACTAGAAGAGGGGATCGGTTGGTAGGGGATATTCTGAGGCATCAAGGGATCACCAATTTAGTATTGGAGGGCAGCGTGGAGGGTAAAAATCGTAGAGGGAGACCAAGAGATGAATATACTTAACAGATTCAGAAGGATGTAGGTTGCAGTAGGTACTGAGAGATTAAGAAGCTTGCACAGGATAGAGTAGCATGGAGAGCTTCTTCAAACCAGTCTCAGGACTGAAGACCACAACAACATAGCGCAATAGCCCAGACGTACATTCTGAAAGATATTCTTCCTCAGATTAACGCATTTGTTTGCAACTAGTAGCTCTCTCACAGTAAGGAATCCCTCCTTCGCTGTGCTAGTATGCTCCTTATGTCTTCCACATTTCGTCTGCCATTCGTTATTTTATCACACTAGGCAAAAAGGATCTCAGATCTGCGACCATCTATGGCACTAAATGGTAATACAGTTTTCTTCGTAGTCAAATAATTTTTTTGTTTACCCAGCTCATGGAGAATTTCGTGGGAATTCCTTCATTGGATATATGGAATCAACGGACAATATAAGATAAGAATTAAGAGGCATACGTTGCTACAACGCAGTGAAGCTGAGAAATGTACGTGTTGTCGCTTCCTACTCCATTCTCTATCACAATCCATGCCCAAACTAACATAGGGAGTCCGAAATAGTGCATAGCACATGGTACAAGGTGTCCATTTGGGAACTGATGGTATTACAGAACGGTGTAGTGTTTCAATTTTATTAACTTAAACAAAGTCGTATTTCTCGCCTGAGCACCGCTAGGTAAGTTGAAGTTTTTATTTTTTAAGTGTTATGTGGTATTTCGAATGTTATACTAAAGCACTGTGTCTATTACATGTACAACACACATGTGGTCCAGTGACGATCTCCCGACATGACCAATGTCCGGAAGACATACAAAAAGACATTGTCATGGATTTCTGAAAGAGTAGTGTGTAAAAACGAAATGAATATTTATTATAATTGTAATACTTCTGTATGAGGGCTCTAAGAATGAACATTAAAGCTGTGTCAAGCTTATAAGTTTTCGATAACACTAGTTTTCATCGTGTGATTTATACGCTCAAGTAACTACTGCTCTAAATCTTAAAATTCATTCATGAAGTATTAGGAATTTATGTGCTGATTTTCTTATGCAGTCGGCTCTTACGAATGAAATATAAGAAACAGTGAAGCTGATTAATGTATTCTGACTCCTATAAATAAGTACCAACTGCTTATAGTATTAACAGATAATCAAGAAATAACTTCGAATATTAGTAAAAGCATCATCTCTTAAAGTTATCGATACAGAAGACGACGTTTGTTTGTTTCTCAGATTCGAGGAATTTTTGACTTAAAGTTTTAGAAGTTGCAAATCTGGTGTCCATTCTCTTCGTACTTCGGGAAAAAGAGCTTACTACTGAATTATACTGTATTGGAAGATTAAGAGGTAAACCCTGGTAAAAATAAGAGAAATTAGAAACACAGAACACTATCATGAATGTGGTGTTGCTCTGTGGCGACCCATGGTCAGCCATCTAACTATTTTTAGTTCAAGATAATCTTATCCGTTCCCACTGAAGCAAGGAATTCGTAGTAACACCGCCAGCGACAAGATACTTTGTATTGATTCCACCGCTTCACTATGTTGTAGCAATGTGTGCCTCTTGACATCATGCCTTATACTGTATGTTTATACAACAGATCTGATCAAGGGCTTCTCATGAAATGCTTCATAAGATGGTACGCAAAAGAATTTAATGGTAATCAAGAAAAATGTATAAACATTCGTTATTTTGCTGGAAAACACGTCTGATGAATTTTGAAAAACGTTTTTACTATGTCAGTGTACGTTTCGAAGTCACAGTTTCGTAATCAGTGCTTTAGTTCTTATGTAAAGTCCTTCATTGTCATTGCAACACCAGAGAAATATGTATCGCGAGTTTTGTTGGTTTCATTTGTTTACATCACAGCGAAGTGTCCCCCCCCCCCCCCCCCGCCCCCCTCCCTACCGACTTACACACACGTTGCTTGTAATATCAACAAAGTTTCCGAAAATGGCATTGCGTTATGCTGATATAAGAAAGTAACACATGTGGTAGAAACTTCATAATTATTTGCCGATTTGAGTCTCGTAACAAATAAATACCCCACTCATACGGTTATAGTTGGTGGGGACTTCAACCTACCCTCGGTATGTTGGCAAAAATACTTATTCAAAACCGGTGGTAGGCAGAAAACGTCTTCCGAGATTGTCCTAAATGCTTTCTCCGAAAATTATTTCGAGCAGTTAGTCCACGAACCCACGCGAATTGTAAATGGTTGCGAAAACACACTTGACCTCTTAGCCACAAACAATCCAGAGCTGATAGAGAGCATCATGACTGATACAGGGATTAGTGATCACAAGGTCGTTGTAGCTAGGCTCAATACCATTTCTTCCAAATCCATCAGTAACAAACGCAAAATAATTTTATTTAAAAAAGCGGATAAAGTGTCACTAGAAGCCTTCCTAAAAGACAATTTCCATTTCTTCCGAACTGACTATGCGAATGTAGACGAGACGTGGCTCAAATTCAAAGATATAGTAGCAACAGCAATTGAGATATTCATACCTCATAAATTGGTAAGAGATGGAACGGATCCCCCTTGGTACACAAAAAAGGTCCGAACGCTGTTGCAGAGGCAACGGAAAAAGCATGCAAAGTTCAGAAGAACGCGAAATCCCGAAGATGGGCCAAAATTTACAGACACGCGAAATTTGGCACGTACTTCGATGCGAGATGCCTTTAATAGGTTCCACAACGAAACATTGTCTCGAAATTTGGTAGAAAATCTGAAGAAATTCTGGTCGTATGTAAAGTACACAAGCGGCAAGACGCAGTCAATACCTTCGCTGCGCAGTGCCGATGGTACTGTTATCGACGACTGTGCCGCTAAAGCGGAGTTATTGAACGCAGTTTTCCGAAATTCCTTCACCAAGGAAAACGAATGGAATATTCCACAATTTGAAACACGAACATCTGCTAGCATGAGTTTCTTAGAAGTAGATACCTTAGGGGTTGCGAAGCAACTCAAATCGCTTGATACGGGCAAGTCTTCAGGTCCAGATTGTATACCGATTAGGTTCCTTTCAGATTACGCTGATACTATAGCTCACTACTTAGCACTCATATACAACCGCTCGCTCACCGATAGATCTGTACCTACAGATCGGAAAATTGCGCAGGTCGCACCAGTGTTCAAGAAGGGTAGTAGGAGTAATCCATTTAACTACAGACCTCTATCATTGACGTCGGTTTGTAGTAGGGTTTTGGAGCATATACTGTATTCAAACATTATGAATCACCTCGAAGGGAACGATCTATTGACACGTAATCAGCATGGCTTCAGAAAACATCGCTCTTGTGCAACGCACCTAGCTCTTTATTCGCACGAAGTAATGGCCGCTATAGACAGGGGATCTCAAGCTGATTCCGTATTTCTAGATTTCCGGAAAGCTTTTGACACCGTTCCTCACAAGCGACTTCTAATCAAGCTGCGGAGCTATGGGGTATCGTCTCAGTTGTGCGACTGGATTCGTGATTTCCTGTCAGGAAGGTCGCAGTTCGTAGTAATAGACGGCAAATCATCGAGTAAAACTGAAGTGATATCAGGTGTTCCCCAGAGAAGCGTCCTGGGACCTCTACTGTTCCTGATCTATATAAATGACCTGGGTGACAATCTGAGCAGTTCTCTTAGATTGTTCGCAGATGATGCTGTAATTTACCGTCTAGTAAGGTCATCCGAAGACCAGTATCAGTTGCAAAGCGATTTAGAAAAGATTGCTGTATGGTGTGTCAGGTGGCAGTTGACGCTAAATAACGAAAAGTGTGAGATGATCCACATGAGTTCCAAAAGAAATCCGTTGGAATTCGATTACTCGATAAATAGTACAATTCTCAAGGCTGTCAATTCAACTAAGTACCTGGGTGTTAAAATTTACGAACAACTTCAGTTGGAAGGACCACATAGATAATATTGTTGGGAAGGCGAGCCAAAGGTTGCGTTTCATTGGCAGGACACTTAGAAGATGCAACAAGTCCACTAAAGAGACAGCTTGCACTACACTCGTTCGTCCTCTGTTAGAATATTGCTGCGCGGTGTGGGATCCTTACCAGGTGGGATTGACGGAGGACATCGAAAGGATGCAAAAAAGGGCAGCTCGTTTTGTATTATCACGTTATAGGGGAGAGAGTGTGGCAGATATGATACGCGAATTGGGATGGAAGTCATTACAGCAAAGACGTTTTTTGTCACGGCGAGACCTTTTTACGAAATTTCAGTCACCAACTTTCTCTTCCGAATTGCGAAAATATTTTGTTGAGCCCAACCTACATAGGTAGGAATGATCATCAAAATAAAATAAGAGAAATCAGAGCTCGAACAGAAAGGTTTAGGTGTTCGTTTTTCCCGCTCGCTGTTCGGGAGTGGAATAGTAGAGAGATAGTATGATTGTGGTTCGATGAACCCTCTGCCAAGCACTTAAATGTGAATTGCAGAGTAGTCATGTAGATGTAGATGTAGATACGTGTTTTTGGAGTATTAGCACCGCAGTGAAGCTCCTTATGTAACAACTGAAGCCCTGATTACGAAGCTTCGACTTCGAAATATATACTGTCAACCACGATGAAAAGGCAAGAGCAGGTTTTGATGTTAAGTTTTCCATTCATTTCATTGCCTTGGTTTTGACAAGAATAAACACTATGGCTACCATGAAATTGCTGTTTACATCCGACCTATCAGAATTCAAATGGTTCAAATGGCTCTGAGCACTATGAGACTTAACTGCTTAGGTCATCAGTCCCCTAGAACTTAGAACTACTTAAACCTAACTAACCTAAGGACATCACACACATCCATGCTCGAGGCAGGATTCGAACCTGCGACCGTAGCGGCCAAGCGGCTCCAGACTATAGCGCCTACAATCGCTTGGTCAACACGGCCGGCTAGCAGAATTCATTCACTTCATCACCGCGTTGATGTTAAATTTGTCGTTAGTATCATTTTTGGTTGTCTTTAGTATTATCGTTTTTCTTTGGTCACTCTAAATCCACATTTTGTGCTCAGTAGATTGTTCATCTCATTCAACTGGTCTTGTAATCCTTCACGTTCACAGACGATATGCAATGTCTTCAGTGAATCTCATTCCACATTGTGGCATTGCTTCATAGTGTTTTTATGGTGTAATTTGTGCAATCTGCAGTCATAACATGTGGTATAGATACAGGTGTCTGGTATTCTTTACCAGCTGGTCACCATCCTTCCGAATAAATTCGAGCTCACGCAGACGACTCTCTACCGTTGATGCGGAAACGGACCAAAATTCCCCGCAGACAGACGGCGGGCGGCAGCCGCTTCGCTTCTTTTTTTGCCGAAGGTTATGGAGGTTCCATGGCCGAACGCAACTGACGCCAGCTCCGGGGCAGAGAAGACGCTTTTCGGTTTCCGCCATCTCCGCTTTAGGCCGTCCAGCGCCGCCGCTGCCGGTCCAGCCTCCCGCGAGAGGCGAAGCGTCCAGAAGCCGGTGACGTCAGCCGGCGGCATTCGAATCGCGCCAATCAGAGGTTCCGCTTGTATAAAGCTGGTGGGAGGCGGCCGCAGCCGGTCGCAAGGCGATGGTCATTGGGTGGCGCCGCAGTTGGCGGTTCGTCGCCTGTCCGCGCGTAGCAGTCTCCGGGCCCCGGGCCCCAGTCGGCGTTTGCTTCTCGTCTCGCCTCCGCACCGCACCGCTCTGTGCAGGTAAGACCCAGCTTCATTACATCACCCACCACTTAGCCTTTTTAGCGCGGTCTGCTTGAGCGGGGGGGCAGTGAACTGCTGCGGCGTCGACGTCCGTCTTCTGTTACGTGTTGACCCACTACAACCGTGCTTACAGTAACTGGATCAACTCGTATAAACTTCAGCATTAGCCACGTCTTCATTGCGAGAAACCTCTAGCGACGCCACATCCAGATCTCTAGCACTTCCTTCTGATAATGTAAATTATTTGCCTGGTGCTACACCAGTGGACGCTAAGTAATTGCTCGATCGACTAGGCGTGGTGTCTTTATCCTGTTGCCACAGTGTGGAATCGATCGCTTTTAACTGTGATTTCTCAGACTGGGTGCGGAATTAACAACTTTCATTAGAATTTAATGATTGTGATGACATGACTTGTATCGTAGCCTGAGGCTTAGATTAGGTTGGAAGGTGGCAATTTGGTTGAGCTGGCGAAGTTAACGAATGTCATTGCAAAATAAAGATGGTGATAAGAGGCTAATCTATATAGTAGACGGTCTACTTTCCGTATTTATCGCACGTTTCATTATAAATAGTGCTACGTGGTACACTGGGAAATTTTTCATTACGTAAGATAAATCTCACCTAATACTTCGACGTATATTATGTTCATATATCGTAGGTCACTAATGGAAATGCACTACGTAATTTTTACAGAGTTTAAAGAATAAATCTGTCCTATGATGGTTGAGAAAGAGGTCTGTGTGTTTGATTGACCAGACCATTCTCATGAAATTACTTTGCTCGTTCCGAAAACTAGCTGGCTTTTTTTTTCCGCTCGTAGAGAAGGGTACGAGATATGCTCACTAACATATTAACTTAACTGTTCATATTCCATGGCTATTTGGAGACAGTGCCTTACTGCGCCGCAACCATGAGATCATGAAATGGGTTGTCACTTGCTATTTCATCAGGGGATGCTGAGGGAAAATATGGCTAGCCTCCATACGCATGACAGGTATTTTTTCGCAGCCTCAGCTCAACGAGGCTGGAAATACTTGAATTTTAACAGCGATTTATTACCTGTAGTGACATTTCAACAAAACGGCTACGTAGCGTACCTCGAGGTCTAGATTAGGTTCTGAGTTGGCGAAGCAAGCAAATGTGAATACAAATTAAAGGTCGCTGTAAAAAGTTAATCTTTAAAGTCGCTGAACTGACAGGAGACACCTCCGGTGTGTATTGTGGTATGTTAGGGACACGTATAGTACGTAAAGCATGAAAAATGCGCATCCTTATGAAGTCGCTACTGCGGTAGTTGGAATGAAAAATAAGTTTCCGATACAACAGGGTTTTTTCCTTTACAATTGCGGTTTAATCTTTTATTTCCGTGATATTGGATGTTTTTGAGGGAGTAGTAGCATTTTTGCGAACTTACTGTTAACAGAATGAAGATGCTTTACATATTATTTGAAGGGCGTTTTCTGGGTCAATTCTGAGAATAGTAATAAATACCACAACGTATATAACTCGAAAGTGGTGTTCGTGTCGTGTGACAAGTGCTGCTAAGCTAATGAGGAACATGCGCTGTTGGACTTCGTTCTCGAACCGCTGCGTTTGACGGGTTACAGGACCAGTTGGAAAGTTTTCGTGGTCTTGATGCCACGTAGAACAGTAGTTGACCTTTCCGCTCGCTATGATTTCCGTGTAGGACAGAAAGCATGTATCAGAAGGTAAAAGAACAATGTCAAGCTCTTTGTTGGACATAGACACACCACGGTGTGCTGTGATACTTCAGTGACCTTTCGATAAGGTTTGACGTGTAGTCCTGGCGTGAGTTTCGGGAAAGATTTCAGACAGTGTAATACGGGCCCTAGCAACAGGCATGAAAGTGTAAAACGCGCCAAGAGTGTGGGAGTGCAGCACCGCCATGTTTAAGAACCACCCGCGCACCGCCGGGCTTGCGTCTCACTATCGCCGACCAGCATTCCGGAATGTCTTCGTTCCGAATGTAGGAAATGGCCTTCTTCTGAAAGAATAAATGAGCGTTCGAGATAGAATTTTCACTCTGCGTTGGTGTGTGCTCTGATTTGAAACTTTATGGCAGGTTAGAGCTGTGTCGAACGGGGACTCCAACCTGGGGCAAGTGCGCTAAGGCCTGAATTTCAAGCCCGGCACTCCTGTACTTCCGCCAGTACCTCATTTCATAATATCGAAACTTTACGCAAGTTCTCTTGCATAACGTTAGGAACTCAACCCGAAAAGAAAGTTGTGGACACGTGGCTTAACCACAGCATGGATTGTTTCCAGAATGAATTTTCACTCTATAGAGGAGTGTGCCCTGATTTGAACAAGTTTCAGTTCAGGAAGTTTCAATATTCTCGCTGCTGCATTAGCTTTTCGCACACACTGGGACTAAGAGAACGTTGATGCAGTTATACTCACTGCACAACGTTGCTGAAAATTCTGTAATTTGAAACGATGGTCCATAATTAACATAAATCAAGCACGCTTCTCAGCGTAGTTAGTGGGAGTAAGAAGCACAGGTTAAACAGCGTGACCATTAGTCATTTTCTGTTCTAACTTTTACAAAAAATTGTCACCTCTTGAGGGGAACCATTCGTGCTTGTTCTGGGATCTGGCAGGAGCCTACCGTTTTTCATTCTATATCAAGTTGCCTTTCGTCGTTCGATGTATAGGAAGCAAGCGAAGCATTAAGCACCATGATCGACCTAGACTTTAAACGCAGCTCTTCAGGAATACGAAGGTATGGGCTTGCGTTAGCGATCTCGCAGACTCGATTTTTTGAAGTGTTTAACTTCTGCGTACAAATGTAAATATTGCTCCTAGTAACAGGACGGATAGTTTCTTAAGCAAATCAAATGTCTGACCAGGTATGGCGGTGCTTCCATAATCTTTCCTCTAAAGATGGAATAATGCACGGAAATTAAAGCGGACGGCTGGAATTCCACTTGTTCTGTCAACTCATCGCTAAACGAACTATTCTTAAAGTCCAGTAATGTGTAGAGGGCGTCAGAAGACGTGAAAAGGAATTCTCGTTTCAACAGTAAACGAGCATGAGCTAAATTATCTAAAACTACGCGTTTCTCTCCCGCTTAAACTGTTTTAACTAGCAGAGTCTACAGTACAGAAAAACTATTTTGCTTGTTCTCATAACGCCGAAAATATACGTTCGTGCAAAATACGTAGTGTTCTATATGTCCGTAACGGGTGGCAATTTATATAATCTTCTTGTAGATCTTAGAGTAATACTGACTACAGGACAAGTTAGCTATTTTCTGCGCTCTTCGTCTCTCGGGAACTGTAGAAAACCATCACATATTTATCTGACCATCCTTAATTCGTTGGTATCGAAATCTGAATTTGCAGAGATTTGAAACTTGTTACATTTATCGGGGACCATTCCTACCAGTACGCGTATTAATTACTCGTATTCTGCTCATAACTCAGTTGACCTTATTTAGATTTGACATACCAAATTGGTTTTCGCGTTGAAATTGCAGTGAAAAGATAAGCAGAGGAACGTCTGTTAATTTCGTTAGACTCATCACTTGTATGCATTGCGGGGTTTCATAGAATGTAATCACTTTCAACTGTTATTGCGTTTGCTTCTTTTAGTTGCACAATTCAGTTTCGTTGCTTGTGCAAACTAAATTTGAGTAACTTAGCCTTACCATTGTTGAGGTTTTCTTCCCTGTAGAAACTTTCACGAATTATATTCGTTTATATTGTCATTTGTTCTTCACATTAATCACGCTAACAGTAACATGAATAAAACATCACGTACTGCAAAACCTTTTATCTATTATGAACGTGGAACGCTGTGACTGATGGAAAAAGGGTTCACGTTCTGTGATGGTGGAAACTTTTTTCCATGATCGGTCTAAAGTCGCCTAGAGACTCATCAGATAGTAGCCTTTAGTTCATGGATTTGTATCGTGGGGTTCGATGATCGGCTCTGGCAAGATAGAAGAAAGCACCGAACGTGGCTAAGTATTCGGAATTATTCACATCATACCGACTTGAAGGTTATGCTTGAACGGAACAATAAATTCTGCCTGCACAAAAGGCGACTTTTGCAGTCATATGTGAGAACCTTCATGTACTTTCGTTATATGCTGAGTCTTGGTAAGAAGCTGTATTTTTAGTAAGAACAAACGGAACTATGACTATTTTGTCAACCGAAGAAAATTAAGAAATTGTGCTAAGAACCTAAAGTTATACTGCTGCCTATATATTAAACTTACATCAACGTTTAGACGAAAGTGCCGCATTGTATAACACGTGTATAGTAAGTTGAGGTGGTTCAGTAGACTGAGATCGTGTCATTCCGGAGCGCACTACATGTTGGTCTTACATGGTATACGTGGCAGTCTGAAATGCGGTGTAAGTGCAGCGCTGTGGAAGCCGTTCCTTCTCGGACAGCGCAGGGAGAAAGGGCGCAGTTACTCTGTAGTCTTTAACAGGTACTGAGACACTTGTAGCGACCAGCTAAAGCCGGTCCATTTCCCACATGAAATGTGCAGAGCTCGCTGACCGGATGGTAACACGAAGTGGGTCTACGGTGACGGAAGTTCATTGGTAGTCCTGGCGGAGTCGTGTGAACAGCCGTTTCGTGTTTCAGCGGAATCGCTGGCAGAACTCTCCGGTCAGTTCACGCAGGTCGTCAATACGTGTTATACTGGCGGGCGTCCAGATCACGCCTGGGAAACGTGTTCAGTATGTGAAAAGGAGAGTTATGACTCAATGTCACTACCGGTATGTTGAATCTCGATTACTTCCTGCGGCTGTGCGGAATTTACCCTCAAGACAGCCTTTTTTGTAGATGTACTGCAACGCAAGGAATAATACCTTTCGAGCAGATTTTACTGATAATATGCCGTCTTCGAAAATATGTTCAATGCTCTTCGGAGCTGTTAAGAGGACTACTTTTGAGCGTAACGTCTGGACCAGGTTACCACCTAGCAGTGAATAAACGGCACTGTTTAACGAGTACAGAGTCTCTGATCAGATTAACGAACAAATTTATCATTAGCGCTTACTTTCATCTGGCCTGAGATTAATTTTACTTTGGTAAGTCTTCCATACTACAATTTGTCGCTCAGATGATTTAAAGTAACAAGTGGATTACTGTCTTTTTGCAGAAAGTAAACTCTCAAGAGGTCTTTCAACCCTTTTCCTTAAATCGTGTTTTGTTGCGTGGTATAGGTACATACACGCCGGGGAAATTGACGTACGAGAGCAAATACAGGCCAAATGCAGGTAGCTGCCAACTTATTTCTTCGTTAATCTCGTCAAAGACTTTCAATTTAAAACTTATCACTCGTTTTCTTCATTTACACGTAGGTGGTAATGCAATAGATGTAATGTCCACATTCTGTGCCGTCATTCAGTATTTGTCGCTCAAGTTCATTTAGTCAATTTTTCATTTTGTACATGTCCTCTGATTACTTACGGGTGGGTTTTGATTGCGGGATAGTTCTGGTTCAGTAATTGTTTCGTATCCAGACAATTCGTGCCTTTTTTACCTTGTTCGGCCATGTGAGCGTTAATATATTTGAATCTTTACCAAAATATGCATATTTGTACTCGACCCTTTTGTATGTAAAGTTGTGCTACCCTCCTTCCGTGCTTGATCTATATTGACGCTTGCTCTTCTCCACTGCGACTGTAAAGATTAATTTGGTACGTTCGTGTAAGAATACGTGTGCAACTTGAGTAGTAGACTTCAACATCAAGGAAAAATTATTATGGCTGGTCCATCAGGTTAACGTAGCATGCTCCAGATAGCATGGCGGCTAAAATGCACTTACAATTTCCTTGGCTCTTACGCTACGTGCTTCTGCTGACACTTCGTTGACGTTGGTCGTAGCCAAATTGGTGGTAGTATGCAGCAGCCAAAGAGAATCTCTAAATCTGCTTTTTTTTGTTGAAGATACGAATTACATTTGTTTTCGATATCAATAGGAAAGACTGTGCTGGAACTGTGGTGCAACTCTAGGCTTTGTTTAGAATGGGATGTGATAACGTGATTAAGTTTGGCGAAGCTAAAGAATCATAGCACAAAAATAAGATTGCCGTAATAGATACATATCTAGAGCCGCTATAGATATTAGTCATCCGATAATCCACAGCGTCTTATTACCAATTTTATTGAAAATTCAGACGTGGCCAAATTCTAACAGAAGCAGTATACCCTAAACTCCGCTCACAACCACCCCCCCCCCCCCTCCCCACCCAACAGCAAACAGCTTCAGAAGCCGATTACTTTTGTGTTAAGTGCTCTCATTCTCAAATCAGACAATTCGTGTCTGTAATACTTTACGGCCTGTATTAAAGCTTTTACATAATACCTCTTAATGAGATTAGGATAGAACTTTCAATTCGGTAATAAAGGTATTGAGAATATGACTTCAAAATTTTGTACGTAGCTGGAGGAGGAAATACTCCTGTAGAAATATAATCTTGCTCCTGAAAGTCGTTAGGTGGGCAACTTGCAATTTGGATCGTGCATCGGGTTAGCCGTTCAGCAGTATAGATGCCAACTAACTTCACTTCTACATTTATACTCCGCAAGCCACCCAACGGTGTGTGGAGGAGGGCACTTTACGTGCCACTGTCATTACCTCCCTTTCCTGTTCTAGTCGCTTATGGTTCGCGGGAAGAAAGACTGCAGGAAAGCCTCCGTGCGCGCTCGAACCTCTAATTTTACATTCGTGATCTCCTCGGGAGGTATAAGTAGGGGGAAGCAATATATTCCATACCTCATCCGGAAACGCACCCTCTCTAAACCTGGACAGCAAGCTACATCGCAATGCAGAGCGCCTCTCTTGCAGAGTCTGCCACTTGAGTTTGTGAAACATCTCCGTAACGCTATCACGGTTACCAAATAACTCTGTGACGAAACGCGCCGCTCTTCTTTGGATCTCCTCCATTAACCCGATCTGGTACGGATCCCACACTGATGAGCAATATTCATGTACAGGCCGAACGAGTGTTTTGTAAGCCACCTCCTTTGTTGGTCTAAATTTTCTAAGGACTCTGCCAATGAATCTCAACCTGGTACCCGCCTTACCAACAATTTTATATGATCATTCCACTTCAAATCGTTCCGTACGCATACTCCCAGATATTTTACAGAAGTAACTGCTACCAGTGTTTGTTACGCTATCATATAATCATACAATAAACGATCCTTTTATGTATTCGCAATACATTACATTTATCTACGTTAAGGGTCAGTTGCCCCTTCCTGCACCAAGTGCCTATCCGCTGCAGATCTGCCAGCATTTCGCTACAATTTTCTAATGCTGCACCTTCTCTGTATACTACAGCATCATCCGCGAAAAGCCGCATGGAACTTCCGACACTATTGTTGTGGTTGGCAAACTTTACATATTCACATACACCTTTTCCTTTAACCCAAATAAATAGATTCATTTACAGATATTTTTCTCCTGTTACGTGTATACAAAGACAACGAAGAAGGCGAGACATATGCTGATTTACCGAAATCCTTATTAGCTAGTTCTGAAATATGATAGGTGCGTTAAGCAATAATATCTCTGTCCACAAAACTTTAGTCCAGCAACATTTGGTACTCCGGTACCATCACGAACAATGGCTACGGTAAACCATCCGTTGCCATGACCAAATGAATCATTTATATCTAAACTGAAATTAAGTCTGCAACTGACGAAAACAGCGGGACCATCCAGCAGGGCTTGAGCAGCGACAGACTTAACTGGAATACGATTCTTCTTGTCTCGAGCTGTTGTAGCAAATTCGATGTTCTCGATGGTCTTGTAGACTGTCTGGAACGGCGGCGGTGTCTTACTAGAGGCGGCCGAAAGGTACGCGTTTTAGCTCACGCAGGCTGGCGTGAGGCCTGGAACAGGACAAGGAAATTAGAATTTAGAAACAACGGACGCAGCTGGTGGAATACTTAACTTTAATCCATTAATGACGAACGCCGGTCTTGACGGTACATGATTCAATATCAATAATAACTGATAATGGCGCCTTGCTTGGTCGTAGCAAATGACGTAGCTGAAGGCTATGCTAACTATCGTCTCGGCAAATGAAAGCGTATTTACTCAGTGAACCATCGCTAGCAAAGTCGGCTGCACAAGTGGGGCGAGTGTTAGGAAGTCTCTAGACCTGCCGTGTGGCGGCGCTCGGTCTGCAATCACTGATAGTGGCGACACGCGGGTCCGACGTATACTACCGGACCGCGGCCGATTTAAAGGCTACCACCTAGCAAGTGTGGTGTCTGGCGGTGACACCACAGCTATCTACTAGGTCATTTATCTATATTGTGAAAAGCAATGGTCCCATAAAACTCCCCTGTTACTTTAACATCTGTAGACGTCTCTCCATAGAGAACAACATGCTGTTCTGTTTGCTAAAAACTCTTCAATCCAGCCACACAGCTGGTCTGATACTCCGTAGGCTCTTACTTTGTTTATCAGGCGACAGTGCGGAACTGTATCGAACGCCTTCGGGAAGTTAAGGAAAATAGCATCTACCTGGGATCCTGTATCTAATATTTTATGGGTCTCATGAACAAATAAAGCGAGTTACGTACGAAACAGTCAATTAAGAACGATCATTGTGATTGGCCACCGACAACCTACTCGAGGTTCATCGTATTCAGTTCCCATCGTTCATCACGCGAACCGTCACAAGTACCTGCACGCAACGTAACTGCCACCTACACAAAGTGCACTTCCGCCGCGTGGCGCATACCAGGGAGCGGCGGTGAGTTTAGCACGGAGCAGATCGGGGTGGACTCGGGCGCCCGCCGTAGATTAGCCACTAGTTGCGTCTAGCTGTCCCCGCCATTGAATGCTAATTCCAGACTCAGACGCTTTGCGTAACGCAGCGAGACAGGGCGTCTTCCCCGCCGAAGGCGCAGACGTCGCCGCCGCCGCCGTCGAAAGCGGGAGAAAGCTCATGAATAGCCGCCGAGCTTTATGTAAGGCGAGCCGAGAAAACGCGACCGACCCGCCACTGCCGCTTCGTTTCTCTCTGTTAATATCTGCCGCTGCCGGCTCCTCTAGTCTGAAGTGGTCAACATGGCAGCTAGATAACTATACGGCTCCCGCCACAATGCACCAGTGGTAGCAAAGTTTCACCGACTCCTACTGTGTCGCCTCTTCTGCTGCGCCAACTATTACGCCTACTATAACTGTCTATAGCTACATCTACATGCACTATGCTCTGAAAAGCTCTGCGGAGTGAATGGCAGAATGTACTTTTACTTTACCAGTTGCTAGGGCTTCTTTCCGTTACATTCACGAATAGACCGCGTGAAAGATGAGTGTTTAACTTCCTATGTGCGACTTACAAATGTCCTTACAATCTCTTCGGGGCTGCACTTAAGGGTTGCGGTGTATTCCTGGGGTCGTCATTTAAAGCCGGTTCGTAAATCTGGCAAGGATTTTCTCTAGGTAGTTTTCATCTATCACCAAGCGTCTGCCATTCCGGTTCATTCAGCATCTCTGACGTTCACAGATCAAAACTAAACTGTGATCATTCATGCGTACTCTGTGTACGTCGTCTCTTCTTAATCCTTTCGGTAAGCGTCCCACAATTGAGCAGTATTCTAGGATGGATCGCACTAGTGATTGCTTACAAATCTTCAGTGCGCTGATTGAACCTTCCTAGTACTTTACCACTGAACCGATGTCTGCTTCCTGCTTTACCTACCTATGTGATTGTTCGATTTCATCCTGCTTCCTGCTATACCTGTGTGATTGTTCCATTTCATATCCCTGCAAAGTACACCCAGGTATTCCAGCTGTAACTGGTTGGTACTGCAGTCATTGGATAAGTTTACTCTTTCTGTGAAGGCTACAGTTTCACATTTTTTGAACCTTCGAAGGAAGTACCAGAGCTTTCCACATCTTACAAAAATTCCACTGAACACTCGTGCAGCTTTTTGACAGTACTTCATTATAGACAACGGTCATCTGCGAAAGGTTTGAGCTTATCTGAAAGCTCATTAACATACAAGTAGGAATTTTCAGACGCGAAAATACCCTGTTTAAAAATACTCCGCTGCTCATTAAGTGTATTTGGGGAGACAGATACTTCGGACTTCATAGTTGTCTCGAGTACTGAAAATATTCGCAAAAAATAAGTTGTCCGAAGCTTCCACACAGCGAATGTAGTGCGTTAGGTGACTTTGAAAACAGCCGTTGCCAATCATGGTATTTTGATAATCGATGAGAAATACGTAAGTGTTCAACAGTTCCCAGATCAGAAGATATTAAAAGTTTCAAAGTAAGAGCTTCAGAGCTAATTAGAATTAACAATTTCTTTCTCTCTCTCTCTGACACACACACACACACACACACACACACACACACACAGTTCTATGCTGAAAAGTGTTCCAGAAAGAAATTAACTTTTGAAATGCCCATTTTTGTTCTAGTAAGCTGGCACCACTGTAGGTTGAACGATTATCATTTTTGTAGTTAATAGTGGACCGCTTGACTGAGGACAGGGTGTCATCAGAGAAAATATTCCAACTATGGTGAACGTCGTGTAGGCTGTTCGCAGACTTCGTGAAGTTTGGTCGAGGCGTGATGCGCCGAATAGGTAGGATGACTGCTAAATTTGAGAAATCTGGTTCGGCTCTGGGAATGAAACCTCCGACGCGTCCTCGTGGAAGTCGTTCTGCCGGAAACATCGCCATCGTGAGTGATAACGTTGCTGTTACTCCGGTGAAATCTGTTAGACTTTCGCAACTGTATATTCTCTGAGCCAAGGTAAGACTATAAATCGAAAGGTTTGAAATTCAATCTTCAGTTGGTCGTTAGATTTCACTTACTGCTTCTTCCACCTCTGTGGACGATTTATGCATGTGAAAAACATCCACTTTTTCCGTGGTTCGAAGTCCCCGTTGAACTGTTCGTCCTTCTATACCTGGCTGGGTAAATCTGTTTCCTGGTCGGTGGAAGGCAATCGCATTTCACCCCCAAACGGGCAATGCCTAAGAAAGCACTGAGGTTCAAACCAGCCTAGGTCCTGATGGCATGATTCACTGAGTTGCGTAATGTAGATTCTCAATCAACCTAAACAAAACCATTGTGGCGTGTAGTTCGTATAAGACTTAATGCTGTACACTGTGAGTATAAAGCAACGCTCATGATTGCGAATTCGTATCACGTACCATAAAATGTTAGACGACACTAACAATTACCCTGAAGTTCAGCATGTGACACCGGTCAAACTTATTTCTAGGTAAATAACTTTTTGTGCAGTTTTCGTCATGTCTTAATCATAAAGTAGTTCTTCGTGAAATTGTTTGGAACTGTACGTACTAAATGCAGAAAATTGTACTGTCGTCAGTTTTAATGTGAAAGTACGATATTTGTACCCAACAACGATGATAGATGTCCAGGGATGTTACTGCCACTGGACGAATTTTGCGGTACTAGATTGTGGTTTGTCGGACTACGCTGTGCCTGAAACAATTCGGACTGCAAAATGAGTAGCAATTTTGTTCTAAACGTCAAGATATCTTGCCATGCTACAGAGCGATCGTTAAGTTTTGTGCCTTCAATATGATTTATGTACGAAACCAGCCAGGCGACAAAATATTCTTCTTGCATCAAGATCTAACAAAATAAGGTACCTACATGGCAGCGACTTGTCTACCTCGTCCAGCTACAGGTGACATAGCTAATGAAAGACGGTTCAGGTTTGTTTCCTAAACAACTTGTCAAATAGTTTGCGCTACACATTTTGATAAAACATACTGCAGGCGTAGTTATACCCTCCCCAGGCGTTTAGGAAGAATGGATATTCTATCGCCATAGCAGAGGGAAGATTTACTTTCATCGCGTTCTTTAGTGTTCTATTTACTAGTGAAAACGAATACTCTATCAAATTAGTGTATCTGCTTACAATAATTGTAAATTCAGTGACTCGTGTGATAGAAGATAAGCATAAACCAGTTTCCAAATAAGAAAAGAGGGCAGAAGTACTGAAAGTAACCCGAGCGAAGCAGTGAAATTTGTTTTTGCGAAAACGGTAGAATAAATTTCAGCCTTTCTTCTTAGTCGGACTGCTTTGGTGCGGCACATCACGATTTCTCGAAGTTCTCGACTATTTGAGTATTCAAAAATTTTCCTATTTCTACTATCTGTAGGCACCTTAAAACCTTGAAAGTTAATCCGTTGCCTTAACACATTTTTAGTATCCTCTTCCATCCTATCAGTGTTTTGCACACATTCCTCTCCTCACTGGTTCTGTAGAGGACATTTATAATTTTCAATATGCTTCCTTAACACCGTGTCTCAAATGCATAGACTTTATTTTCTAGTTTCCCACCATCCATAATTCACTTCTATACATACAATCGCAAACTTTCATCCACCATTAAGAGTAGATAACTTGGGCCCAAATAATATTCTTAATCATTTTTCGTAGTAAATTTCGTTTCAGCAAATAATTTGACTCTGTAGGCTTTCTGCTTCGGGACAAACTGTCAACATTCCATTTCTTTCGGGATGTGGGTCTGGGAACAAAACTCGTATTTTGCTAAATAAAACTCCCCTTCATTTCGTCTTTTTTCTCGGTCCAGTTAGCTGCTATGCAACATTGAACAATAATTTGTAGTATGTTGCATATGCCGCCCTACTGACTTGCATGCAATGGCAGATTAAAGCTGCTCTATAACAGATTACGACTAATGGGGAACAAGAAGTCGAATGTCTCATCTACTTAGATTGCGTTCTAGAGTTAAGGGGAGGTTTACTATCTTTGGCCCGAAAAAAGCATGTTCTTAGAGAATTTTTTCTGGGGATGTTGTAGATATCAATGTCAAATTTTGTCAATGTTTATTGATATTTCTTCTACAAACTGCAATTTTTTCGAACTGAAATGTCGAACAAAGGTGGAAGTGCCGTCGGAACGAAACAAAATTTCGATGTAGACCTTCACATTCGGTATGTCACAGATGAGGCGGCTGGTCTGAAATCAAAATTGAGTTGACGTTAGCGAAGTATATAAGATTCTTTAGTTGTTGCACCTAGATTCAATTATTTGAACCGTAGGAAACAAAATGGTGGCCATTTGAAAAAAATAGGGTTTTCGATTTTTCGAATTGGGCTGCCACGTAAACATATTTGATGGCTTGGAACAAGTGGTAAAACTGAAGACAATTTAGTTAGCTTCGTCGGAAACAAGAAATCAAGGAATCAAGGCAATCGGTTCAGTAGATTTGAAGTTACCAAACCGCGTGATAGTTATTTCGAGAAAAAAGCGTTTGAAGTTTTGACTATATACAGATGCAATATTACGCAACGTACGTTCAATCTGCTATTCCGGTCCATAAACTAGTCCTTCCGCTTCGTTAGAGGGCGCTCTGCTCGATCTGGGCCATCCTGCGTTGCTCCAGAGCCGCTCCTACGGCCGCTGACAAGCCGTTTCCGGTCGCTTGAATCCGGTGGTCGTCCGAATGCTTGGCGAACTGTGTCGAATAGTGTCCCAGCGTGACGTCTATCGTTGTCATGGTCTTCAGAATTTCTGAATACCCTTCGTTGAAGCTGCTTACTGCCAGGAAAGTCGCAATCTCCAGTCTTAGCACCAAAATGCAAATGCTTGGGGGCTAACTTCGAAACACGGGTTCAAACTTTCATTTGAATTGTTTCCTCCCAAGCACTGGTAGAATAAATCGTCCTCCGAAAGGGCCTCGTAGATCGAATTAATCACTTTTTGAACTTCTTTGGAGAGCAGCTGGTCGTGTTGATATTCGTCCATATGTCCGGTAGTCTCTGCAATGCGCCACTTGCACCAACAAGTTTCCCCAGCCGGACAATTTTGGTGTTGTAGGTGGTCATCTGTCGAAAACTTTTGGAAATGTTGCCCAAATTGCCTTAATCTGTTCCACCGAACTGGAATGCCGTAGGATTAACAAGACGTAGTACCTCATAAGCTCCTTGATCACTTTCAGTTTGTCATGGGCAAGCGCATAGAATTTTTCGCGGCTACAAAGTCGAAATGCCCGGAAAAAAGTACCAGTTTTTCAGGCAGGTGCATTTTTTGGTGAACCGCGAATAACGAACCTTTACGTTCTGTATTCGAGAAAACCGTTTCAGGGATGGATTCTAAACACTTTTATGAATCCAAAAACGCAAATTAAAAACAGATTTTTTAACCAAAATATAGTGAACCTCCTCTCAAACTCTTGCTAATCGATCTTCGGAAAGAGGAAACCGAAGGAAGATTTATTTACCTTGTTCCACGTAGTTATTCATTGGTACTTTCTTTAACATTTTATTGAAGAATGAGCATTTCAGTTCCTAGCTACGATGGAGGCAGAAAATAGAGCAGTAAAGGATAAAAATTAAAAATTGTAGTAGACAAAATGTGAAAACCTTATCAAGCATCTTAGATGCATAGATACAGAGTACAAAACAGAAAGATGGAAGACAGCATCAGATCAGTCGAAAGAGTATGAGCGAAATGTGTTGCTAAATAGCGCTTGCCTGCTGAAGTCCGTCGCGTCCCTCCGGCTAGTTACTGTTCACCAGCAGACAAATAGGCTGTTTCTCAACTGGGCAGCAGCTGGTCTTTCGGGCCGTCGGCGGAATTCCTTCACGCCGGTTGCCCAAGCCGAAGACCAGAGGTGTTCCCCTCTGGGATACGTGGAGCCACCCGGCGGGCCCTCTATTTCGGTCTCGCGTAACTGAACTGCAATCCTGATTCTGCACAGTTTCCCTGGCTGCGTTCCGTTCTGGTCCCCTGCTGTACCGACGAGGGGATTTCGCTTTCCACCGTAATGGACGAAAGGAAACGAACAAAGTGACTTCGGCGACTCCGTGGATGTCGAATTCATTGCAGCGTCGCAACATTCCACAGGTCCAATTCCTAAGGTGAAAAGGTTTGGCTTGTTTTTCCTACGATATTTGGAGTGTCCATCGGCTAGATCGAAGTGTCATTCGAGACTGAAAGCAATAAAGGATTGGATCTGAGAATTGGTCGTTTCACGTGTCTATAATAGCATTTAACGTTGACAGGAACAAGTGATCATCGAAGGCCACGAGTTGTCGCTCACTCCAGCGAACAGACTCAAAATAAGCTTACGCTTTGCTGTTCTCGCGCGATATTGCAGAAGTTTTCTTTCACATTGGTTGCGTACACCATACAATACAAAGAATAAATTTTTCCATGATGAACACGTACACTGTGCAGCTGTGCAGTTTGCGATTGTCCCAGAGATCCCAGATATTAAGCAGTTTCAGTAACAAGACTGCAGACTGGTATTCGAACTCTGGCTTACGCCGTTGTTTCAGCGTCATGTAATCCCATTATCACGTAGTCAGAAACTTTCAATTATCTTGTTCGCCCCCCCCCCCACCTCCTCAAGGGTTGGGCAACCAGCGGACAAAATACTCTGTTCTTCAACCGAAAAGTGTAAAATATACGTAAAGACGGAATACAGAATTAAATGGCGAATAATATACAGACTTTTTAAAGTTTCGTTGATGGTAGTTACAAAAAATTAAACATTATTTCTTCCTTCTAATTCACACTAAATAGCAAAATAAAGCAAAAATTTGAAACACTTTGCAGACTGATTTTAAAGAGCTGTATTTTCACTGAAAAGGTGAAGGATCTGCACTGGAGGACTTTTTGCGGAGAGAACGTTGTGTGTTCTGTAGAGCCGTAGGTTACGGGTGCATGAGTGTTGTAGGATGTGGGCATAGGCATGCGTTGCGTTGTTGATTACGGAGATGAAGGTAAGGGTTGCGATGTATAGGGAGAAAGCAGGAAGGTTGTTGTTTGGGTTGTGGACAGGACTGTAGTCTGAAGACGAAAGAAGTGGAAAGCTGAAAGGTAAGAAGGAAATGGGTGCCCTGATGTGGTATGGGATAGGCGAACAGGAATTAGGTAATGAAACTAAAACTAAACTCCACTCGAACGGGCTATGAAGGCTCAACGGTACCAACCGGCCGCCGTGTCATCCTCAGGTCTCAAGTGTTACTGGATGCGGATATGGAGCGGCATGGGGTCAGCACACCACTCTCCCGGCCGTATGTCAGTTTACGAGACCGGAGCCGCTACTTCTCAGTCGTGTAGCTCCACAGTTTTCCTCACAAGGGCTGAGTGCACCCCGCTTGCCAACGAATGGCCACCCATCCAAGTGTTCACCCAGACCGAGAACGCTTAACTTTGGTTATGACGGGAACCGGTGTTAACCACTGAGGCAAGGGTGTTGGCAGGAATCAGTTTTAGGAGTGGGAATTTCGGGATGGACTTCATTATTCGTTATAGTGAGCCAGATTGTTGGATTGAAACGTCCCCTTTGAACAATTTATACATGACTGTGCTTAAACTGACACACTATTTTTTTAGCGCAACGCAATCTGACTTTCAATAATCCCTACAAAAGAATGGCCCTGACTAACAGTAACATATACCTTTCACAAATCACTTACCTCACAAAAATCTTAGTTACTCGAACTACTGCAATGCAGCGAGAGCCACTACTGCCAGCTAAATAAAAGATTCAAACTACTGAAGGCACTAACCACTGATAAGCATAGTTAACAAATGAAAGATTTTAATAGAGAACAATGTATTTACCTTAATGGTCATTGTATAGCACTTCATGACATCCATTCTTACAAATGTACTGTTTCTGATGGACACAGCTCCAGATTATCCATTCTCAAAAATCCGCCATCTCACTTCCCCACATCCACCACTGCTGGCGGCTCACCTCCAACACTACAATAGCGAATAATACAATAATGCCACCCAGCCACAGACTGCCCACAGCACAACCAGTGATTTTCATACAGTACTCTACGTGGCGCTACCAATATAAAAACCTAAATAGCCTACTTACAGGATGAGATATCGAGATTACTCCTGTGCAGATTTCGTGGGACGTCGTACAGATGCCGCAGCGTACAGGGATTCGAAATTAGATGAGAAACTATAGGATTGTTGGGGTAAAGTTTGCGTCCGTGTGAGATACACGGATGTGTTTAGGAAGGTGGGAGTGTGTGATGGTAAAGCATCCATGCAGTGTAGGAAAATTAACGTATGCGGAAAATGAGGCGGAGAGGACAGCTTTAAGTATTTAGAGAAACTGGTATATCTTTGCAGTAGTGAACATCCTTGCAACATTGGTACAGCGAAGGACATATTGGACCAAGGCATTGCAGGAGATTTTCCTATTTACTCTTCCTTTGTCGTCTGAGAATCTTGCAGCAGTTATTTCGAGACCCTCTGTAAATCAAGGGATGACTGGTCAAATGAGCGCATACCGTTAGACAATTCCAAAAGCGACAATGGTACCACTAATGTCAGTAGGAACACAAAGATCAGCAAAACGATCAGTTTTTTAATCGAAACGGATAAAATGGATAACTGAACTATACTTGGGGCACGGCCAATAGGAAAAGTTCCTCATGACACGCAATGGATTTAATCACACCTTGTATTCGCTGTCGCCATGTCGGTCTTAAAAGGAATTGCAGACACGAATGATTGCAGGCCATGCGACCGTGACGGACAATGGATGGCTGATGTACCTCAAATACCGGGCTGATATGCAGATTTTCAGGGGCTACGGTGTCAAAGGTGCAGTGAGATACCTGAATAGAACGCCCCCCTAGAATGATTACCAACTCACATAGTCTGCGTCTTCGGCGCACATCGGTTGGCGAACGCGAGAGCAGGCATCAGCCAGTCCAGAGGAGACTCGTCCCGTCAGAACCTGCCCCCATGGCAGGCAGGTAGGCAAACCCGTTCCGCCTCCATCTGCTGCTGCCTGTCCGGGCTCGCATGGAGTGGCATGGGCCCCCGTGTTAGACAAGCCGCTACCTGTCCAGCCGCTGTCTACGAAGTCGTAAAGCGCTGTACAGGATTTCAGGAGAATAGTGCAGGCACCAATGCGCAAAACTCGCGGACGAAAGAAGCTTTAGCATGTCTCTACGTAACATAGCCCGATGAAACTTGGACCTTACATAGAAAAACATGTAGTACAGAACGTAACTGAAAGAAATACGCAGTGATGCGAACAGATGACGCTTTTAGTCAGAGAGAATAATTTCGCACAAGTTACCGCAGTTCATGTTGTCCTGGCCGATACAAATTGCGAGACGAGGTTCTTAACAATTTTGCTGTTTGACATGCTCTCTGCAATTCGTGCTGAGGGCGGCTTTTGTTACGGCTGTACTGCTCGCCAAATGCTTGTACCTGTTACCGGCGAGAAGGCGTTCTCGTCGATATGAAATACTTTGCAACAGATAAGGAAACCACTCGGTGAAAACTTTTAATTTCTGTATTCGATAAAGAACTGAATTTTTTCCTACCGGCTGCTGCATCAAATTAATACTTCTTGCCATTTTTACTTAGTTTGCAGAGATGAAAAAGCATTACGTAAAATTGGTGCATGATTTTAGTTCATACATTGCGCCTAATGAAATTAGATAAGATAGCGAAATTTTATTTAAAATTGAGAGCAGAACGATCTGTTCGTTCTCGAGTTATTTGGTTTTATATCTGAAGAACAGTAGCTTGAGTTGCTTCCATTTATGTCCTGCAGCATCCCGAGTCATGCAGCATCCCGAGTCATGCAGCAATCGTCATACCTGACAAGCGATTCAAGATATCGAAACGGTTTCTTCAGATAATACCACGTTATGACGCACATTTTGTATGATAAATATTCTAAGATTCTTAATTCAAAGAAGAATGCCGGTAACTAGTCCACAGCAGTGGGTCAGCACCTGTCCTCCCCCCCCACCCCCCACCCCACCCCCACCCTCACCCCCACCCGTGCTCCTGTGCCACAACGTGGACAAGTTCTTCTGGTACGGCGTTTCACTCCTTCAAAGTAAATAACAGCTAGATGATATATGGTGCACGTGAAAATGCTAAAATGCTGCCCAACGCATCTCAAACGTCATGGTTGGGATTTAAGGTGGCCTGTTATTGGGGGATATCTTCTCGTTCCAAGAACTCCACCTGCCAAGTTCCATGCGGTCGCCGTCCTCGTCCATAAAATTAATTCCAGGCTGAATGCATTCATGAAAAGACGTAAATGGAGGTGTACAGTATCACAGCGTTGCATGGTGAATGTACCATGTTAAAGTAATTACGATTACGTAACATGGATTCCCCACACCATAGCATCTGGATCAACAAACAGGTTCTGTCCCTTAACCAACGTTCCTGGGTCTATTAAAAATTACCACCTCGCCATATGAGACCACGTCCAGCATCGTCGAACATAATTGTTTTGATGGTGGAGGTGGGAATCATGTTGCATGGACATCCTGACTTCCAAAACTTCGAACACGTACTCAACTGACGATACGTATTGACGCTGTACTCCTTCCCTTTGCATATTTTCAGGGATATATTCGGATCTGGCTGAATTTTTATGCCTGAAACCGCATCGAACTAAGCATGTGGAGCAGCTCGTGGAACGAGAGGCTACTCTTCGAATGTCTTGTCAGTTTTCGCAACATAAACCCCATCGAATACGTGTGGAATGCCTTAGGGAGACGTACTAAAACATGTCCTCAAGCACCGACAACTAGCTGAAAATTGCCAGCCTCGTGGATCGAGTCTAACGCCTTACCCCAAGAACTCCTTGTGGCCAACATAGTAGGACGGAGCATGCATTGTCATTTGTGATGGTCACACACATTACTAGGAATCGCGTCTAGCCATTTGTAATGTCCAGGATACAATGAATTGCGCTGAGTTCGGTACACACATCAAAAGTTTTGCAATACGTTCCCAGAACACTCGTGAAAATACATTAACTGTGGATATTGTCACAGACACAGTCCCTTTGGCTGTCCAGAGATGGAGGGGGTCCGACAGCAGAGCAGTCATTCCACCAGGAAGGAGGTACACGGCTCGTGTTTGTATTTCAACCATGCCTAAACGGTCAATATGGCGGTTCGATCGCGTCCGCATTGTTTGTGCCAGGGAGGGTTCTCAACAAGGGAAGTGTCCAGGCGTCTCGAAGTGAACCAAAGTGATGTTGTTCGGACACAGGGATACAGATAGGAACTGTCGTTGACATGCCTCGCTCAGGCCGCCCAAGGCCTACTAATGCATTGGATGACAGCTGCCTACGGATTATGGCTCAGAGGAACCCTGACAGCAACGCCACCATGTTGAATAATACTTTCCGTGCAGTGACAGGACGTAGAGTTAAGACTCACTGTACGCAATAGGCTGCATGATGCGCAACCTCACTCCAGACGTCCATGGCGAGGTCCATGTTTGCAACCACGACACCATGCAGTGCGATACAGATGGGCACGTGTCGAATGGACCACTCAGGATTGGCGTAAAGTTATCTTCACCGGTGAGTGTCGCGTATGCCTTCAACCAGACAATTGTCGGAGACTTATTTGGAGGCAACCCGGTCAGGCCTTATACACTGTCCGTCGAGTGCAGTAAGTAGGTTCCCTGGTGTTTAAGGGTGGCATTATGTGGGGCCGACGTTCGCCGCTGGTGGACGTGGAAGGCGCTGTAACGGGTGTACGATACGTGACTGCCATCCTCCGACCGATAGTGCAACTATATCGGCAGCATGTGGGTGAGGCATTCCTCTTCATGAACGATAATTCGCGTCCCCATCGTGCACATCTTGTTTGACTTCCTTCAGGATAACATCGCTTGACTGGAGTGGCCAGCATCTTCTTCAGACATGAGCCCCATCGAACATGCCGGGGGTAGATTGAAAAGGGCTGCTTATGGACGACATGACGTACCAACCACTCTGAGGGATCTACGCCGAATCGCCGTTGGGAGTGGACAATCTGGGCCAACAGTGCCTTGATGAACTTGTGGATAGTATTCCACGATCAATACAGGCATGCATCAATGCAAGAGGACGTGCTACTGGGTATTAGAGGTACCGGTGTGTACAGCAATCTGGACCACCACCTATGGTCTCACTGTATGGTGGTATAATAAAAAGGGCGGAAATGATTGATTTCTATTCCAATTTTCTGTACAGGTTCCGGAACTCTCGGAACAGAGGTGATGCGAAACTGATGTGTGTATAATTATTTTGAGTAAAAGTGTCAATTGTTAGTCTCATTGAGTATGTTACCTTCTATACTACGTTATATCAGTTATCATTCCAGCATGCCAGGCCTATTTACAAATGCTAAGATTGTATGGTATTCGTGTAGGGGTTTCGTATGGGACTGGGAATAAAAGTGCGTAACCGTACAGTTGCAAAGGCCTCAAGGTCACGGAGTCCCACCGTTCTGCGTTTAGCGGCTCGGCTCCCGCAACAGGTGATGGCTCAGGGGCCGCTGCAGCGGGGGAGGGAAGTCTGTGTATTAGCGGACAGGTGGCCCCCGTCACACGATGTCGGCGCTGCAGGCGTCACGTTTCAGGGCAGCCCCACCACACCACAGCAGAGGGGCAAAGCTTGCCGGCACAGCTAGGGCTTCCCTCCAGCGGGCTCTGGTTACCTGTTGCTCGCCGCCTAGACCGCAGCCGCGACAAAACAGAGGCTTGATTAGCGCCGTGCTTCATCCGCGTCTATGCAGTCATTCTAAACATTTCACAAACCTTAAATACATTCAAGCAGTGTTTCCGTCAATTGACAGCCAAATGACACTGTTTCTCACATTTATATTGACCGCACCAAATCATTGTCCAAAAGCAAATTTTATCAAGCCAATGTTCAATGATCGAGTGAAGATTAGCCAATATGATTTCCTTGTAAACTTCGTCTTCACGAAAATATTACAGTGTCTTTCAAACGCCCTGTATATTTTAATCCACTGCTCCTCCCCAAGAAATACTTAAAAATGTATCAGTGTGCTATAAAAGTAGACATGACGTTATTAAAAATGTAGCAGAAAAATATCGTTCTTGTACTAGAACACAGTAAATGTGCCCAGCGTATTGCAACTAGCCCACTTGCTCTAGTTACCAGTAAACAAATAGAAACACAAGGAAACGGCACACCCGTCACTGTCAACAATCTTCAGTGGAAGGTTTGAGAGTACGAGAAAATTTGACCGCAAAATTTTTCTGCGCTTACGTTTTACTTATTGTGCATGGCCTCCTGAGAAACAATCACCTCCACAGTTGATAGATTGCTCTGAACGCTGTTTCCACTTCCGGAAGTAGACTTGGTTCGACTGTAGTTAGATAGCGCGGTTGCGCCATCTATGAATTTTCTTTTTATCTCGTGTTTTGTTGTAAAACTTCGTCCTGTCAACAGGACTTAAAACTTTGAAAAGAAGAAAGTCTGCAGGGGCCAGGTCTGGAGAATACGAAGGATGAGGCAGCTAAGTGATTTCATTTCTTGTGCAATACTCACACACCATCAGGCATTAAGGTTCGGGTGCGTTACCTTGATGCAAGAGCCATTTCAGGCCGTTCCCCTTTCAAAGGATTTAGTAACTGACCCAACCGAATTCTGCAGTCTCTCGGACTGTCTTACATTGGTATGTACAATTTCGCTGGCGTCCCTAGACGTCAAAGGGCGTCCTGAACGAGGCTAATCTCTAACTTCCGTCCGGCCATTTTTAAACCGTGTAACAGAGCACTGCTTAGGCACTCTCCAACGTAGGCTTCCTGCATCATTTGCTGTCTCTGTAAAGGTTTTGCAGACTCGTTACTCGTCTCTCGAAATTGGCAAACTGTGGGACACAACTTTCTACCCAATACAGCACTGAACAGTAACACATAAAACAATGAAACTTGGGCAGTTTCACATTACGCACATGCGTGTGCACTAATGCCAACAGCATTTCGCTCCAACACACCATTAGCGCGAAATTACAAATATTCAATTTTTTTGAACAGACCTCGTGCAACATACACCAACGGATAGAAGGTAGAAGTGCTACTTATCTACGGAGAACGTAAGTTGCAACAGTAATTGCATTGTTTCCTGATTTACAAGAAGAGTACATGGAGTACAGTATTGTACTTTCAAACGTAATGTAGCTTTCTGCTTTCTTTTCGTTGAACTTTGTACTAGCACAAACGTTCACCCGAAGACGGTTGACTCACTTTCATTGTTTCCATTTGTTTCTCACCATCAAATGGAAGAGTTAAATTACTCTCGGTATCTTTACTGTGTACTAGTACTGAAGTCTGTTTTGTGTTTTGATGGCGTAACGTTAAAGTGAATGCTACCTTGCGATATTATTCAATGAGAGGTCTTGACGAGGAAGTGTAATTCCGAATCAAAAATACGGGGCGCTATCTGAAAGGCCGTACTGCGATTTATATCTTCGTAGAGAACGGTTACGAGAAAGGCAATCACGTTGGTTAAGTCTCTTAGTAGCGAAACATAATTTTCTTGATATATTTGTTTTGCTTGTGGAGTTATTTGGGGTGGTAAAGTTAAATACCACCTGTGTAGACCATACTCTCAACATGTTACGCACTTGTAAGTACTGCAGCAGATAAGACGTTATAGTAACTGCCTCAGTGGACGCAATATGGAGGAAAAGTCAGCGCTAGGGCTCTCCCAACCATGGTAAGCTTTCGGGTGTTGGAGAAGCTGCTTCAGTTGAGAAGCGTCTCGCCAGTGCTCCAACAAAGGAAAGGTCGTTGGCGTAGCTGCTGGATCAAGGCATGAATCAGACACGATGACTACTCACCTGTGGTGCGGCGTCAGCTTCTTAGTGCGTTGTACGGTCGTAACTGTGACATCCCAACGCACTTCGTTGTTAACTCGCAAGTGCACCAACTTTCTGTATTATTTACTCAGTAATATTACTCTCTTAAATTAGTGACCTGTAAACTTAACCCAACCACTAAATGGCTACAGGCGTTTTAATTATTATTCATTCTTTGACTTCAAAGGCCATGTACAAAACGTTGAGTCCATTATTGGGACTCAAAGCAGACGTAAGAAAAAATTAAGCTGAAGACTGGTGTCACTACATAACAGCCGTTGTATTAGAAGGAACGAACGAGTCCTACCTATGTACTGTCATTTTCCATTACTTCTGCCTAATCAAGTCATCGTGCTTACAGCACAGTGCATGGCACACGACTCGTCGAAGTACCGGAAGAAAAAGTTAAGCACTGATCACATATCCGTCGTACCTTCCCAACAGTTCCTGAACACCCGACGTTAATTTTACAGCGACGTAGTACTTTCCCAATCGTTTGGGCGTTCGTATAGAGAAAAGTGCAGCGCAATTCTTTAACAGCAGTCGTGAATTTTCGGAATCAGTGGAAAGACGAAGGCGATTCTATATTTCCCTTCAACCACTTAGTGGTCGCGAAACGTTCAGCGTTATGTAGTATATTCTGCGAGAAGAAATCGAACTGTATTATCCTTAGTGATAATTCCTAAATCAACGCTACTTTTCGGAGCAAAGATATTTAAGTATATCCATAATGTGTAATCTCAAGTTAAGACAGCCTTTCGTGAGACACTGTTATACATTGATCACTATGGTTAGAAACAGTGTTTTGGGTTAGATCCTCTGAATTAATTATGTTCTTCGCACACTAAAAGGCCATCAGAACGTTCTGTACAACCTAGGAAATTTTTGTGCAGCAAGATCTATCGGATCGGAATTACAGCTCTGCCGTTCAAATACGGTTACTCATGCACTTACTAACAGGAACTCGTTCAGAAGTAACTGCGAAATTCACTCGGTGAGAAATCGGCACTAAACAGGCTTTTTAGGTAACATTTTCCAATGAAGAATGAGGGGAAAGCCGCATACCAATGTGTTCTTCAGACGGCCCTTTCGTTTGGAGTAAGGCACAGAAAAGCTACCTTCAAAACGCTTATTCCTGTTGGATAATATCCGATCCAGCAGTCACACTCAAGACTACAGATTGGCTAAGGAAAAGTACCCAGAAGCAAGTAAAGTCTGTATTGTGGTCCTTAGGGGCTAATAAATACCGACCGGTGGCCATGTCACCCCCGTCATTGGCATCAGATACGGTATGGAGTGCCGTGGGGTCAGCACATCGCGCTCATGGACGTAGCCGGCTCTCTTGACCTTGTAGCTGCCTGCTTCTCATTCAAGAAGCAGGTCAGTTAGCTTCGCGAGTCTGAATGCACCCTGGTCCACTCCTATTGTCATAACCCAGACAGCACCGGGAATCGAACCCAGGCTCTCCGTATGGCAGTCAGGCACGTTGATCAATCGGTTGTGGAGACGAACTAAGATACCCATTGGGTTCACATAACGAGTGCAGTCCCCCATATAATCTGCGGAGCTACGGGATATGCCAGTCAGCAGTCCTTTATTTTTTAACAGATAGATACGAAAGCCACCTCCCCTCTCTACATCTCTGCAGCATCTGAAATCAAAGTAAGACACGGAAGTTCTGCTACAGTGCTTCATTTTCTTTTACGGTGATGACGACCAGATACCCAATAGTATCAAATGCGACCCATGAGACTGCAGATAGATATGGAACTTAAACTGGACATTGTACACGGTACTGTGATAAGTCTCTTCCCCATTTTACTGAATCTGCATATAAAGCAAGAAATAAAGAAAACCAAACGGAAATTAAGAATATGAATTAAAGTTCAGCGACGAGAAATAAAAACTTTGCTAACCAGTGACTCTCTAATCCTGCTGGAGAGCAAAGAACTTACCAGTTGAGAATAGATTTGAAGTAAGATGAATATCAACAAAAGTAAAAGAACGCATTGTAATAGAATTAAATCGTATATTAGAAAAGACAAATTTCGTACACAACTAGCTATTTTGGGAGAAAAATAAGGAAGACATAAAAATGAAAGTTTTCAGCTGCAGAAGAGGCTTTTCTGAAGTGTTAACATCGAATGTAAACTTGTGACGAAATCTCTTCTGAAGTCGTTTGTCTGGAGTCTAACCTTGCACCGAAGTGAAAGGTAACGATGAACAGTGCAAAGTAAAAGCTTTCGAAATGTGGTGTTACAGAACAACGCTGAAGATGCAAAGGTTCAGAATCGGACGGGGGAAAGAAAATTCATGGCACAATTTTACCAGAGGAGGATCAGTTGATAGGACATAACTGAGACATCAAGGAATCGTCAGTTTGCTAACAGCGGTGTGTTGGGGGTAAAAATGTTAGCAGTAAGCAGTCTCTACTACAGCAAGCAGATCCAGGTGGACACAGGATGTAGTTTGTATGAAATGGACACATGTGCGTGATAAAATAGCGTTAAGTCTTCGTTCTGACGATTAAAAATGATATGGACCAAGCGACGTAGCGCAGTGTTTAGCACACTGGACTCTCATTCGGGAGGACGGAGGTTGAAACCCGCTTCCGGTCATCCTGACTCAGGTTTCCAATGAGTTCCCTAAATTATTTCAGGCAAATCACGCGATGGTCCCTTTGAAAGGACACATCCGATTTGTCCATCATTCCATAATCTGATGGGACCGATGGCTTACCACACTGTTCGGTCCCCTCTCTCAAACCAACCAACCGATGATCAGGAACTCTCGTCAGCACCTCCCCTCCTGCAGATCAAAAGCTAGCGACGATAAATTTTTTCCCGTCGACTAGTTTCCGAACCAGGCACCTGAGGAACTGAGCAATACTAGTGAGTATTGCGCTGTCCCAAACGTTCGTAAGACTCCAACGGAGCTTCCTTCAGAGGCACTGGGAGTGCGCACCCTGCAGCGGTTGTGCTGGAATTCTTGCCTTGTGGTTGTCGCCCGAGCTATTAATAAACAGCCTGGCGGTTTCTCGGGCACTTGTGGAACTGATGGCCGGCGCATTCCGAAACATACGGCTTCGCTCCCCCCACCCCCCCACCCCAATGCGCCGGCCACATCGCGTAGCGTCGCGCCTCGCACGTAATTTGGCTCAGCCTGGCGGAACCACCGCGGAGTTCCCGGTGCGCGCTCGGGCGTTACCTGTTCACTAGTCTCCACTTAGCGCCTTCACACAGCTGTCTGGCTCTCCCGTCCCACCACGGGAAAAGATACGCCAACTGCAGCACAAGACACAAGCACGCAACCCATCGTGTCGAATACTGTACGGTCTGGCGCTATCGCTATCAGCGAGTATCTGCAGCTTGCATTCCTAAACAGGCTACCCAGCTTCTCACGTGTAGCACTAAAGATCTACGACCATACGACTTATCTGGTGTAATAGCGTCAAAATAGATACAGAAACCTTCCTGGTGAATCAGCGTATCTATTAGTCAAAACCATATCAAAATCTCTACAGTAATTCCTGAGATTAGCTGTCACTCTCACAAATGTTGGGGGGGGGGGGGGGGGGGGAGGTGAGAGGGATGGGATGAGACTTTAATGTATGTATAGGTTCACAGCGATGTTGACACTGTCTACACTTCCATCGAGCCATCTTGTATCGTCTCGTAATCTGTTTCATCTGCGTTCCAATAATGTAATTTATACTTAGATATTTGTTTCACCTGTCAAAATTAGGAATTTCAGGCACATCTTACATCTAGTCAGATATCCTTCTGTCAGTCAACATTACAATTGGCATAGTGCCGGAGCAGTAGATGGTGGTGATGAAGTAGAAAAGTAGGAGTAGAAGATACAGGAATTTACGAAATTTCGGTCTTTTTAATGTATTAAGCAGTTCAGCCGCTTCGTCCCTGTAGAAGGTAATATCTGGCAAACGTGTGGCACCACTGCAGGAGTAGTCTGTTAGAAAGTGGACTAGTCAAGAAAAGAAATTATGCAGTAGGTAAAATTAGATGAGATAGAAGGAAGAAAGGAAAAATGCACAAGCATGGAACAAGTTTTTCTTCCGTGTAACATACTGGTTTTCTCTTGGACAGAAAGCAAAATCTGGGACATGAAGAGAGGAAAGATCTATATTGACGGCAGATTAAGCTCTAGTCTCTTCTTGAATGTGGTTTTAGATAAGGCGCAGGTTAGAGGGTAATTCTCTGAAGAGATTCGAATGGTCTAAGTGAGTCTGTTTAAATTACTAGGACTATTTGAGAGTCAAATGGCTGTATTGCACCCTCCAGCAATACAGCGATAGGAGCCTAGAACTGTCGGTTCCGAGAGAGTTACCACTTGCGCTGCACAGAACATTGTGTCCGTAAATTCTCAAGTAGGCTTCTTGAAGGGGCGAAAATTATTCCTGTTCAAAGAAAACAAATACCTGACTCCAATAGGTCAAGTACGGATTGTTGGCATCTCTAGAAACATCAAAATCGTGGCATACATGAATTACATCAATTGTTTGCTTGATTTGTAGAGATTTCAACTCGGTATTCTGAGTTAAGTATTAAAAATTGCAAAACACCGTGTCGCGTAGCTCCTGCATAGCAAACACAAAGCGATACGAAGCTTCTAAAAGATCCGCTGCCTAGAAAGGTATTTTGGGAACCACCGAAGCAAAATGTTCGTAGAATCTAATAACTACCCAGATATGACGTGGTAAGTTAGAAACTGATTCCTAGGTGGGAAAGTTTCATCCTTCAGAAAAAAAAACATCGGTAGCGCGCGCGGATCACTAAAATTTTACGTTAGTTTTTGTAGGAGATAGACTATGATGATGATCCTCTATTGTCACGCAGTACCGAACGGTGGTAGCTGATGGATTACAATAATTGTCGTCACCGTGTGGAGCTCTACACCTTAAACGTGAAATGAATGAACTAAATTTGATCAGATGGATTAAATTTTCTTATTGTTTAAGGCACATATCGAGTTACAATTTGAGCTTTCGAAGATGGGCAACACTTTCATAGACAGCAGACTGCCAGGACCCGCGGGTCTCATCAGTGGACTGGCTTACCAATAGTGAAGTCGCAAAAGTAACCAATTTTTCAGTTCTACGCGTTCTTACCTATCTCTTCCCCCCCCCCCCTCTCTCTCCGAACGCATTGCTGTGAACAGTGCCGGACTATAGCACACTGGTGTCCAAAATTAAAGCAACAAGCCGCTATTTTCCCGTGTTGTACCTAATTAACGGTATAATCTCACAAAATTTCAACAGACGTTCATCCAATCGTGATCTTCAGGGAAGACGGCATTCTGGTCAATGACAACGTCAACGATGCCAGGAACCTATAAAACGGCGTAGTCTTTACCGGACAGTTTCACATCCACAGTCGGTATGTATAGTCACAGACGGCGAAGTCAGAATCTCTGTGGTGGAGAAACATTAGAAGAATGGAGGCAGGACAGTCGCAAACTGATATGGCCCGAAGACTTAATGTGACTCGCCCTGTTGATTCTCAGATGCAGCGACAATTTATATAGAGCGAAACTGTATCCCGAAAACACCAGGGTATGCCCAACCACGTGTGGTATCAGAGAAACATTTGACCGTAAGGGCACGACGGTACCGCCTTAGTACTGCATGTCAACTATAATCCTACCTCGTAGCATCTACTGGCAGAGTTGTATCGAAACAAACGGTGTACAGAAGGCTTCGGCAAAGTAGCCTGTATTGTCGGATACCTTCTGTGTGTACCTCTGATACGTCTTCACAGAAGGGAACGTCTAGAGTGGGGTCACCAAGCCACCTGAACGGGTGAGTCAACACCATTTAGAAATACAAACATTGTGGAAAGATACAGCTATGGAGGATGATGTGGACAGGGATTATGTTGACAAACTCGATCACATCTTCATGAAATTGAACGGGTGAGTTGGCAAGGTTTAACTGCCGTCACGTATCGAGATATCGTAAGACCTCATGTGCGGTTGTTGTGAGGTGGTGTGGGCCCACACTTCGTACTCATTAACGATAAAGCTTGACCGCACAGAGCACGGGTTGATGATGTTTTCTAGGAAAATGGAGATAGTGCATGCTTGGCGTGGCCTGTTCGCTCTCCCGATCTGAATCCCATAGAGTATGTCTGTGATCCCCTACGAAGACAAGTTGCATCACGTCAGCATCCACCAACCACTCTCAAATACTTTTGATAAGCTCTGCAGGAAGAACGGGTGTTGCTGCCTCAAGAGGTTGATGACAACATTCACAGCATGCCCCGTCTTTGTCAAGTTTGTATTGCTGCCAGAGATAGTAACATCCTAGGCTGAGCTCATCAATGTATGTACAAATACGTAAAATTGGATAAAACGGAGACCGTTCTTGTCTAACGTTATGCATCTTGCAGTTGTTAGATGCTGTGTTCTTCACATCTACTTTACTGTCGTCTGTTTACACTGATTCGTGCCAAATAAATGCAACCTCGCAAAATTTCCGTTCATTGCTTTAATTTTGTGTAAATGCTCTCCCTCTAACCCCCTCCCCCCGTCCATCACCGCCCTCCCTCTCACCATCGTGCTATAGAAAAGTATAGATCTAAAAGCAATCCGGCGACTTAATGTGGATGCGGTAGTGTCACACCTTCTTGACACACTGAAAGGGAAGATTTTGGTGCGCCTTCCAGACGACGACATTTAAGACAGAGCATTAGCTCGGAATGCAAAGAGAAATCTGATGTAGCCTATAAAAAGGAATTCCTCGGCATTTACCTTAGTAGATTTAGCGAAGCTACATAATACATACGGATTGTTGGGTAGGTGTTTGAACCGTGATCATGACATTGGATGTCCAGTGCCGTAATCTGTGTGGTTAAACTTTTTCTCTTTCGTGTTTTCCTTGCTAAGGCAGGACTGGCTGTTTAAGGTACACCACACTGTAAACGTCAGCACTTTCTGCCAAATCGGAGTAATTTGTTTCCTCGTTGGGAATATATTTCTCGATTCAAACATTTAATTTTCAATCGACAAACAGACGGTAAGATTCAGAGCGCTTCAGACAAGGCATAATTCGTGGTCACTCCGCTGTCTCCTCTTTGGACCTCAGAGCGGGAAGGAGGAAGGCGAAGTGTGTGACGATGACCACCTAGTGTGACTGTAATGACCTGTATGTACATGCAGCGGCAGCTGCAGAGGTGTTCTGCTTTCTCGGGGAAAGAAGCTGCCGTCGTATTGGCTTTCTCCTGGCCTTTCCCTTCCTTCCCCGTCCAGACATACGGCGCCCAGCTCGTCGATACGACCCCACAACAAAGTCCAACAGGTGTGCCAGATCTGGTGCAGTTCAGAACCTAGCCACTGCTGTCTGCGTCATGTCATTTATGTTGCCATAACTGACTCAAACGTCAGAATTTGCAAAGCAAATCAGTTGCTTTAAATGCTTTACACAAGTGTGTACATTCATTTCGGTATTGTGATATTAAACTTCCATCTTTGTTGACTACCACCCTCTTGAAACGTGCCTGCTTTACTTGACTGGCTTAAAGCCGTCCTCACATGGTGCGTGGGAGTGGGTGTGAGGCGAGACGAAAAGTGTGACGTCCCAACGGGACATTTCACGTTGCTAAGCATTTCCGTGCATCAAAATAGAAGTGCACTTTGCTCGAAGATTCTGAGAATTTCACAAGGTGAATTCCTCTACATGACTGAAGACAGCAACCAGGGGTGAATTCTAACTTAAGCATAGGACCAAACGTTTTATTTCAAAAGGAACCTTATGATTTCACAATGATACCTCCTTTATGTCCATGCACATACAGCCTTGCGTACTTTCACAATTAAGTTTAGGATCAAGGTTTTCATTTACACGTAATAAATGTACATTGCGCCCTCTACTGGAGGTACAAGCTTTCAGACGGTAGTCAGTCTCGTCACATTCTTCTGCGAAATTATCTGGGGGTACTGCATTAGAGCTCTTGCTGTGCGGCGTCGTAGGTGAAAATTGATGGATGAGGCGTCACCTATACACAGTGAAAAAGTCTATTGCTATAGCACTAAAGTTACTTTCCGCAAAATATCTTCCTAAATTTTCTCATTGTAAAATTGGAAAACGCGAAGTCTATGAAAATTATTTTTCAAATTACCTTGATCGCCTGATTAGACTCTAGCAGTCATTACCAGAAACATGGGTCGTGTTACGAAAGTAGTCACCTAGTGCCAGTCTTCAAATTTCAACTGATCTAGATGATCGCTAATTGACCGTGCTGTGACTTGTAACTATTCTATATTTAATAAATCATGTGAACTGAACCAATACCAAGACTAGACTGCTTTTTGTAACTAGTGTATCTGTGTTCTGAACAAAGCAAGTGGTGGTGATTCCGAAAACGTATGATAAATGAGCCACCCAAACTTACTGTAGAAGTGTATTTTTAACTTCGACCAAATGAATTGGGTCAAACCTGTAAACTAAACAAGCTCTCCTGTGAAACAGTATTGTGCCGTAGAATGATCAATGCTACAATGCGTGAGGTCGCAATACGGACTTGCGGTTCCAACACATAAGCTGACAGGATAAAATTTCTACCTAAATTACTAAACGGATTTTGAAAGAATATATCACGAAAATATTTCCACAAAAATCTCCTGTAACATTACGTACGCAATCTGACCATGCAAACTCAGAATGCTTAATATTATACACGCATGGAACACTGCACTGTGAAATAAGTATTTGCGTATGGAATAAAATCTGGAATGATCTGAACCTGATGATTTCTAAAAGCAACACTTAACATAGAATGATCTCACTGTATCCTGACTGTAATGTAACTGTCCCTAACAATCTTTTGTTCCTTAGATCTGGCAATGAAAAGTTTACACAGTTGGAATTCATCGACATAAAATATGCATAGCAGCAGTAAGCAAGCTAAAAGGAAGGAAATGCTTTGCGCAAGGCAAGGACAAGCAACGATCATAAGCAGCTCAAGCTTCAGTCAGTGTACCTCAAAGTGCAATGCGGTGACACAATCAGAAAAGGTTAAATTCTTTCGTGAGAGAACGAAGATGGAATTTGAACTTGCCAAATCACCGAAACTTAATTTATCCCTCAAACTCCTCGACAATCACAACGATCTTTACAAAAATTATCCTTTGTACCATTAATTTCATGGCAGACATATAACTGAACCAGTGGTGAAGGCGTAAGCCATGTGAACTGTTGACTTTACTTATCCTCGTGTGAGCAATGGACTAACCAAGCCAAACTTATAAGGAATTCCATTAAAACCTTCCGTTAATCAAACGCAACTATGGGCAAGAAAGCAATTTAGTAACATTTTCACTATCTTCACTTGTCAAATTAATCTTCACGAAATCATGCACAATTCATGCTTCCGTATCTTCGTGCTCTACAACCTACGTTCGCCCGCTCACAAGGGAAACTCCCCATTGCATCCCCCTCAGATTTGATGGAAAGATGTTCCAATGGATATCCCGACAAAAACTGAACAGAGCAAGCATGAAAGCCGGCCGGAGTGGGCGACGGTTCTAGACGCGTGTCTGGAACCGCGTGACCACTGTGGTAGCAGGTTCGAATCCTGCCTTGGGCATGGGTGTGTGTGATACCCTTAGGTTGGTTAGGTTTAAGTAGTTATAGGTTCCAGGGGACTGATGACCTCAGATGTTAAGTACCATAGTGCTCAGAGCCATTTGAACCAAGCATGAAAGAAAATACACATGGAGGCAGCTTCCTTAAACCTCGCTTTTGAAAACGGACGTTACACCACAACGCAGGCCCAAATTTGAGTACGGCAGGCCCAAATTTGAGTACGGCAGGCCCAAATTTGAGTACGGCAGGCCCAAATTTGAGTACGGCAGGCCCAAATTTGAGTACGGCAGGCCCAAATTTGAGTACGGCAGGCCCAAATTTGAGTACGGCAGGCCCAAATTTGAGTACGGCAGGCCCAAATTTGAGTACGGCAGGCCCAAATTTGAGTACGGCAGGCCCAAATTTGAGTACGGCAGGCCCAAATTTGAGTACGGCAGGCCCAAATTTGAGTACGGCAGGCCCAAATTTGAGTACGGCAGGCCCAAATTTGAGTACGGCAGGCCCAAATTTGAGTACGGCAGGCCCAAATTTGAGTACGGCAGGCCTGTAAATGATGCCGTGGACAGTTAATAATTTTGTGGGAATAAAGTGTGGCACGGTGGAGACTTAAACACGGGTCTCCCTCTTCGCAGTCAGTTACCGTACAACCACGACGCGGCTGCTGCTGAAATTAGCTAAGTTTTGCACTTCTTGATCTTGGACTGGCCATTGTTTCTATTTTGCTTCTTTTCAATACACCTTCTGTTATCATGCTTGAGCTGTGTTCGATTTCTGACAGTCGTATTACTGGGCCATCTTACCGCTAAATCTGAGTGGTACGATGGGAGTTTTTCCTTGTAACTAACTTAGCAAACACTTCTCACTAACTACTCTTGGAATACCTACAGCAACGACAATATTACTACAAAGATAACTGTGGCATAATACATAGACTATCGAAAAAGACAAACACGAAATGTGACACATTCAGTGAAAATGTAAAGCTTGCATCACTTCCCCTGAGGACCAAAGATAAACTAGAAACCTTAAAATCTTCGCAACAGGATACTAATTCCGGTAATGACTCAAGATTTGGAAATGGCAATGTTGCAAGCCCATTCAATGCGATACAGTTGTTAATAAAATTAGTTCACGAAAGCAAGTATTCCAAGTAGTACGTAATGGAATACCACTGCATAACTTCAAAATCCAGAACACTGTTCTACTAGTAAAGTGCGGGATTGCTAGTTTTTTTCTTCTTCATCCACATAAGACCCTTTAGTATCAGATTACTTAGGCTGCAGGAGAATGAGACGCAATCACACATTAAGAATACTTTTCCTGGTGATGGCCCGATGTCGAGACTACAACGTTTATGAAATGAAGTTTCCTGTGCTATGACCTGAGTGTTCTTAAAGATCCTTGGGCTTAAATTAATACTTGATAGCGAATAGCAGATGTTTACGACGCGGAAAACTCCAGACGCGTTTCGTAACACGCGGAAATTATGCCTCGGGGAAGTAGGCTAAGACGTCAGATGGTTCGCCGGATGCTACTGAATAATGCCGCGCCAATGAATAAATTCTACGTTATGTTAGCAGGTGGAGACCGTCTGGAAAGGTGCCGGTTGTTGAGCTATACGCGATCTTTTGAATGTCACCTGAGAATATTCGTCAGCTGTGCCAGAAACAATTGCTGTTTCTCGTAGATTAAGAAATCCGAAAGAGTGTTATCTTTGCCTTCTGCCTTATTTGATCGTGAGTCTTACAGGACTCGGTTAACGCAAGAGCGTCTTAATAACAAAGCACCTCACAAGAACAATGTACAAAAAATTGAAAAGAAAATTGATACATTAAAGATTGGTGTGACTTTAGGAAAATTAACTGTAGTAGTTCTGCCGTTGTACTTGATAAATTGACACGTTCATAGGATCTTTTCGATCTACAAAATTGTGAAAGATGTTTCACACTCGCAAAAATAAGTATAAGCTGCTGGGAAAAACAGAAAATAAATACACAAGAGGTAAGAGGGAGCAATGATAATGGGGGACAATGACTCGGATTAAAAACGTAACACACAGCTGCAGTCTTTCACTTCCTGCGATTAATCCATACACCGAAAAAGCAACGGCAAACATAAAAAGGTACAAAAGGGTTTAAAATTCAAAGCAAAAGGATATAAGCATTCGCTGCTGACATTCCTATCTTCATTGAGAGATCAATTATGGGATGTTGGATGGAATTAAGTGTAATCAACACACAATGGTTTAGTCTACATTGAAGAACTACGAAATTAACTATTAATAGCAGAAACGATTAGCAATTACCAGAACTGGTGACCACAAGGTAGAAAAAGTTAATTCTGCTACCTTAGAAGGAAAACATGAATGAATCGAGGACGTTAAAAGCAGACCAATAGAGGGTCTTTGCCTGGCTTGGGGACAAACACAGGTCTTAATCTGAGGGAGGAAATATTTGAGAACGTAAATTTGCAGCACAGCTTTGAATGGACGTGAATTATGGACTTCCCTCGTGGACTAGGGCTTAGTGCCGCTACGTCTAGTTCACGGAGTCCCTGGTTCGTTTCCCGGCAAAGTTATTTTTCTCTGCTGGAGGACTGGATGTTTAGCACAACATAATTTAATCTCATATGTATCACAGACGGGGAACTCGCCGAAGTGGAGTCAAACTTGCACGGACGGAAAAATCCGGGCGGGGTTTCAGTCAAAGACTACGATCGTATCGTGGACTGTCACGAAGCCGGAAAAGAGAACCAAAGCGTTTGAGGCATGGAACTATGAAAGAACGTGAAATTTAGATGGCGCTGATACTAAAGATGAAGACTGTCCTCTTGTCGTTTTACCTGTCTCAGAGAAAAGCAACATACCTGCTGGTGGTGTGTACATGTACGAAGTTACATTTTCATCTGCCCACGTATTAGGTGCTTAATTTTGTTACGGACATTTCACTGACAGCTTGAGGTACATGGCATTCGTGTGTGAATTATCTAAAAATTCTGCAGCACCCAACTTACGCTTTCACGGCCGGTGTTTACTTCAGTTACAACAGAGGCCGTGGTCTAGGTATAAAAATTACCCCCAGACGTTGTTCTGACTGCGGCAGACATTGGAGGTAAAGCTACCGCCGAAGATTCCTTTCGCTATGGAGAGGAAACGTTATGTAATAATTGTATACATCGACCATGGCATTAATCCGAAAGCTATAACTGAAGGTAACTGAAATTTCTATGTAATATAACATTTTACTTCAGTACGATGAACATTTTCCATGTTGTTGCGGTCTTCAGTCCTGAGACTGGTTTGATGCAGCTCTCCGTGCTACCCTATCCTGTGCTAGCTTCATCTCCCAGTACCTACTGCAACCTACATCCTTCTGAATCTGCTTAGTGTATTCATCTCTGGGTCTCCCTCTAAGATTTTTACCCTCTACGCAGCCCTCCAATACCAAATTGGTGCTCACTTGATGCCTCAGAACATGTCCTACCAACCGATCTCTTCTTCTGGTCAAGTTGTGCCACAAACTTCTTCTCCCCAATCCTACTCAATATTTCCTCATTACTTATGTGATCTACCCATCTAATCTTCAGCATTCTTCTGTAGCACCACATTTCGAAAGCTTCTATTCTCTTGTCCAAACTATTTATCGTCCATGATTCACTTCCATACATGGCTACACTCCATACAAATACATTCAGAAACGGCTTCCTGACACTTAAATCTATACTCGATGTTAACAAATTTCTCTTCTTCAGAAACGCTTTCCTTGCCATCGCCAGTCTACATTTTATATCCTCTCTACTTCGACAATCATCAGTTATTTTGCTCCCCAAATAGCAAAACTCCTTTAGTACTTTTAGTGTCTCATTTCCTAATCTAATTCCCTCAGCATCACCCGGCTTAATTCGACTACAGTCCATTATCCTCGTTTTGCTTTTGTTGGTGTTCATCTTATATACTCCTTTCAAGACACTGTCCATTCCATTCAACTGCTCTTCCAAGTCCTTTGCTGTCTCTTACTGAATTACAATGTCATCGGCGAATCAGGATTTGAATATAGGGGAAAACAAATTCCAAAATATCACGAGAGTTAGAGGCGTGCACGGGCAGCACAATCGATGGCGCAGTCTCCGCTGAGGACAGCGATAGTGTTTGGAATCCCTGCCTGGTAAGTTTACCTCGCCACAAACGTCGAAGTTTGTTTGGAAAGGTCCTGTTGCCATTTTAGATTCTAAATACTATTGTAGCATAACACTTCACAAAGACTTCCGGTGGCAGTTGCCATTCACATATTAAGAGTCAATCAGCGGCAACAAGGGATTGTCACATACTCGTGCATGTACGATACGGAGGCTTGTCAGAGGGTTTACGGTTTCCTGCTACTGGAGGAAAGGCTCGGTGCCAGACGTGCCTTGTCCAGCTGGTGGCAGCTACCACTTTCCAGAGGCCGTGCCAGACGGAGCTTTCTCCAGTGCCTCCCGGCTGGAGAAAGGAGCTGCTCCAGCGAGCGCTCTTTCCGTGTCCACCGGTTCGCCCGGCAGACGATGAAAATCACTTCCGTATTATTAAAGTGATCGATGTGATGTCTTTCACCGAGGAAAAGTTACCTGACAGGAGCTTCGTTTCAGACACGACCATCCAGAAATAAATTTTCTACATAAACTGTGGCGTCCGCTTTCTCAGAATTTGTATTTTATTTGAATCGTCCCCTTAGAAAAAAATATTGAACTACTGTGCTGATAAACCTCTTACAATACTTGATATTCAAACAGCTGAGCATAACTGAACGTACTCACATTTCTCTCTTTACTTATTCTGATAATCACTAAACTGACACACGATATTTTTAGCGCAACGCAGTCTTTCAAAAATCTCTACAAAAGAATGGCCCTGACTAACAATAACCTTTACCTTTCATGAATCACTTAACCTCACAAAAATCTTCGTTACTCGAACTACTGCAATAAAAGATTTAGACTACTGAAGGCACTAACTTCTGATAGGCACACTTAGCAAATGAAAGATTTTGATAGAGAACAGTGTATTTACCTTAATGGTGTTCAAAAGTCAGTTCATGACATCCAGTCTTACAAATTTACTGTCTCTGATCATCCGCTTTGAAAATTCCGCCATCTCTCCCCCCACACCTACCACTGCTGGCGGCTCACCTCCAATAGCGCAACGCTACGCGCTGTTAACAGCCAACAGCACAACACTACAATAGCAAATTCCAACCATGCAAACCAGCCACAGACTTCACACAGCACAGCCAGTGATTTTACAGAACGCTACGTGGCATTACCAACATAAAAACCTAAACAGCCTACTTACATATTTCATGGAAATATTTTTTTTTTTACGATGGACCACGCTTTCAGCACAAGCGCACACGTTCCGGCGCGTTTGAACAGAGCCGAGCATGGTTAACAATATCGCGGAAAAGAATAAGATCTACTCTGCATAAGCCACTTTAAAGTGTGTGGCGAATAGTACTTCCAGCAACACTCCCTCTCGTCTCTTCCAAAACAAGATCACAGGTCCGTGTACCAAAATACTCAAAATATCCCTTAACAACGAAAATTTTGGCGGAGCTAAGATTCACGCTGTTCAAAAATCTAAAATTTATTCTTGATACTAAAAGTAGATTCGGGCAATAAAACACAATAGTCGAATACAGGATATGGAAAGTAAACTGGCAAGATAGAGGAAATATTTCATGGAAAGACATATTTTGTCAGAAGCAGCGAATAGAAGCCTCCGGAACAGTGTTGCAGAAAACTGCTGGAAGTTATAAGAGAGGTTCAACTAATAAACATGCTGAATCGATCTGAGGTCGAAAGAGTTTTATGGAACAACTTAGCTTACAGCAGTGATCGGGTGATAACACATTTCGCGGCCTCAAGGAATCGTAACTCGCTGGTGGCTGCGTGGAGAGTAAAGATGCTAGAGGGAAGCAGCTTACGGATGTAACACCTGTAAAGAAAAACAAGGTAAGGTTTGAAACTTTGAGCTGACTCGTTTCTCTCCGGGAGCTAGTACTGTCGGCCAATCCTTTTTACGAACCGGTCGTTTGAGTGTCGTTCATTTATCTCATAAGACGCAGTAGGATTTCAGAAAATTGAAAGCTTAAGTTACTATATCCAATAAGAACGTATCCAGGGTCTGAGGTAGATATCGAATGAGTGGAGGTTGAGAGGGGGACACACAGGGTCTTCTGTCGGTGGTTGTGGTGGGGGAGGGGGGTGAAGCGGTGTGGTGGCACATAAACTCAGTTTTCGAGGTGAACGGTGATAGTTCCGGGATTTCACAGCAAGTAATTCTTTATACTCTTAGTATTACTCATTGCCCATAACATGTTCCATGTGACACTTAAGTCTGTGTGGACTGCGAAGTTCATTTTTCTATACACGGAAGCAGCTGCGTCTCCCTCATACGTGGGAGACAACCATTTTGACATTCGATAAAATATATTATTAAAGGAAATCCATGAAATGATTCTAATGAAATTGCTCTCTTGGCACGTATTTCGTTCCAATAAAGTGCATATTGATATCATTTTAAAAATTTAAATATTTAGGTTTTTCCAGGGACCTGAAATATTAGAAATTCGACCTAATGAAATTGGTGAAACGAACGAAAGAAGCAGCATGGAATGGATTCCAGGCGGACGGTAAGCTATTTGATTTGTTAAAAGGATTAACAGATCTTTCTCAGAATCTCGAAAGCTGAAACGTTCTATATTGCAACTATAGTTTTTAATTTATGTTTAGCTGACATTGTGAGCTAAGGAACAGAAACATAAAATTCCATAGTGTACTATCTCAAAGGAAGAAATCTCATCAACGTAGTTGCTGACAGTGACTGCACCTTACTGAAACCGCTGCATGAACTGCATCAAATAGAAATGAAACATAACTTACGGATACTGACAAAACGAAGTCCAAGTCATTTCAAGGCTCGCCACTTTTAGATTTACATTCGTATTAGAAAACGAAGCTAATAACCCCGCAAATACCTTATTCTTGAGCTGTGACACAAAATACCACAGCTAAGTTAACATTGGAAAAAATGGATTCAGTGTGATGTATGGCACCATCAAAGGATGCTCAAGGGAAAGGCACGAAATGAAAATTACAAAAATTCTGTACCGTTATGATGGTTCTCCGTGGACTACATGGAACTGAAAAGTGGGCTATGAACTCCAGAACACGCAGTATATTCAAAGAAATTGAGCTGAGATTACTTTGAACAATCTAGTGAATAAGAAGACGAATGATTAAAAATTGGCCAAGCGGAGCAATATGGGAACAACGACTTAAGATTAAGGAATGCAAAGAAGAGTGGCAAGAACATTAAGAATTTGAAAAAAAACTGCTACAGTACATCCCGAAACAACTAGCAGTGGAGATTCAGATGATTTGAAATTGAGCAAAAACAGGCAAACGTAATGAAGAAACAACTGTGCCGAAGGAGAAACAGTGGAACTGGAACGAGGAGGATCATCACCCGAAAAAGGGAGGTAGACGGGGACGAGATTGGTCTGAAGGGAAACGGTGAACCTGCCCTTCGAAGTCGCTCCTCTGCCCTTCGAAGTCGCTCCTCTGCCCTTCGAAGTCGCTCCTCTGCCCTTCGAAGTCGCTCCTCTGCCCTTCGAAGTCGCTCCTCTGCCCTTCGAAGTCGCTCCTCTGCCCTTCGAAGTCGCTCCTCTGCCCTTCGAAGCATTCTTCCGTAAATGGCCTACTACTGTGGTCAAGTGCCTGCACTTAGTTTAGTTGCTTGAGACTATGGAAACAAGAATCGAGACAGCCATAATATCATTCTGAGAAGAGACAGGAGAAAGATACCGTTATTTTTCACATTTGTTTGGTCTCTGATAATAGGTACTTCCAGTTCTTACTAATAACCGGGTAAAAAACTGGCGTATCACTTTGCCATGGCAGCAGTGCTAAAATTTTTGGTTTTCGAAAAAACTCTTTAAACGCGTAATCTCTCTTTGTAAAATTTGCATTTCTTTGTAAATTTTATTATAGAACCAGGGAAAAGCTATCAGCCCCACTATAACACCAACTGTTAGAAACTAGCATGAAATACATAATACACACAGCAATGCAGAGAAAATACTGTACTCCTTTGCGCATGGCGCGACCTATTAGATGGTATGGGAGGAGGAAGGAAGGGAGTGAAAGACCGGGTCTGAACGGTAAATTCACGCTGTCGTCCTCGGACACCATTAATATTACGAAATGGCACCGTCCGTCATTCATGGAAGTATTTTACGAAGTGCAGTAACAATGAACTACAATGCTCACTTTATTTCAAAAGATTAAAAACTAGAAGTGGCACAATGAACTCGAGGCAGGAAAAAAAACATTTACAACGTTTCTTGAAGGAGAAGGTAGTTTTGATACAGCTATGTTACTGATGTGCTATAAACTTGGGATATTGCCGGAACACTTAATTCTGTGATTGCTTAGCGGTGAAATATGAATACCTCTCAGAAGTGACGATGCAAGAAGTAAACATGAGACGCTCCACCGTCCCCGCTGGAGGAGGATTTCTGCTGCAGCCTCAACTCGTATGGATCGTGATCTACTCCTTCGCCTTCATTACAACTTTTCAGTGACTGTTCGCAGTCTACGTTTAGTACATCTACATCCAACTCCGCAAGCCACCTGACAGTGTGTGGCGGATGGTACTTTGAGTACCTCTATCGGTTCTCCCTTCTATTCCAGTCTCTTATTGTTCGTGGAAAGAAAGATTGTCGATATGCCTCTGTGTGGGCTCTAATCCCTTTGATTTTATCCTCATGGTCTTTTCGCGAAATACACGTAGCAGGGAGCTATATACTGCTTGACTCCTCGGAGAAGGTATGTTCTCGAAACTTCAACAAAAGCCCGTAACGAGCTACTGAGCAGAGTCTTCCACTGGAGTTTATCTATCATCTCCGTAACGCGATTTCTAAACAATCCTGTAACGAAGTAAACCGCTCTCCGTTGGATCTTCTCTCTTCTATCAACCCTATCTGGTACGGATTCCACACTGGTGAGCAATATTCAAGCAAGGCCGAACAAGTGTACTGTAACTTCTTTTTCGGATTGAATTTGCTTAGGATTCTTCCACTGTCTGGCATCTGCTTTACCGACGACTAGCTTCATATGGTCATTCCATTTTAAATCACTCCTAATGCCTATTCCCAGATAATTTACGGAATCAACTGCTTCCAGTTGCTGATGTGCTATATTGTAGCTAAATGATACAGGATCTTTCTATGTACTCGCAGTACGTAACACTTGCCTACAATGAGAGTCAATTGCCATTCCCTGCACCATGCGTCAATTCGTTGCAGATCCTCCTGCAATTTTCCATTATTACAACCTCTCGATATAAAACAGCATAATCCACAAAAAGCCTCTGTGAACTTTCCATGTTATCCACAAGTTCATTTACGTATATTGTGAATAGCAACGGTCCTACGACACTCCCCTGCAGCAGTCCTGAAATCACTCTTACTTCGGAAGACTTCTCTCCATTGAGAGTGACGTGCTGCGTTCTGTTGTCTAGGAACTCTTCAATCCAATAACACAATTGGTCTGATAGTCCATATGCTTTTTATTCATTAAACGACTGGACGTAATAGCAACAAAAAAACCGAAAATCGGTCATTTCAGAAGCTGATTACTTTGAACGGTTTTAACAAGTTACTCTGGAAGGAACCACCATCCCCAATTCCGACTCACGCAGAAAAGTCATAATTGAGGCATCTCTCTCGGTATGCCTGAAACAGCCGCGATTGGGTTGGATGGGTAGGGATGTTTGCGGAGTGGAGAGGTATGTGAAGCGGTGCACGTGGGTCGTAGAGTTGAGAAGCTGGCGATGACGGCGTGATGTCTGTGCGTGATGTCTGGGCGTGGTGGGTGGCAGGTACCCTGCGTGGCGGCGTTCCCACGACGTGGCAGTGGACGGTACGGCCGGAGGCGCTGTCTGAGTCAAAGCGGCGGGCCGAGGCGTGGGAGCCGGGCTGCGGCTGCGGCTGCAGCCGCCGTCTGCACGGCGTCTGCGCGTGACCCGACCGTGCCGCAACCCACCCACTCCAGGGTCGCCCATCACCGACCGGAATAGAACACAGATGAACAGAGCGCTCCGGTGCCGAACGTCACAGTAGTAGCGATGCTAGGTCTCAATACAACACCCGCAATAGACCGCTTTATTCACTTCGCCTACCCACACGTTTTGTTAGAGCTTTGCTACGCTACCAGTACACTGAGACCACCTACCTAACACCCTGTATGTCCACATTTGGCACGGATAACAGCGGCGATGCGTCGTGGCATGCAAGGAATAAGGCGTTGGTAGGTCGCTGGAGGCAGTTGGCACCACATTGGCACACCCAAGTCCTTAATTCAGGAGATGGGAGCTATGAGCTCTGACGCAGCGTTCAGTCACATGCGAGTTGTGGGGGCCAGCACATCAATTGAAGCTCGCCACGGTGTTTCTCGAACCACTCCGTCACATTATTAGTCTCGTGACATGACATACACTACTGGCAGCAAGATAGCGTTAGCATTCCTATGGCTGAGAGTGTGGGGAAAAGGTGTGACATAAAAGTTCAATTCAGGAGCGACTTGAGCATTGACATGTATACGCAAGCGAAGCCACGGCAAAAAACTATACTACTGGCCATTAAAATTGCTACACCACGAAGATGACTTACTACAGACGCGAAATTAAACTGGCAGGAAGATGATGCTATAATATGCAAACGATTAGCTTCTCAGAACATTCACACAAGGTTGGCGCCGGTGGCGACACCTACAACGTGCTGATACGAGGAAGGTTTCCAACAGGTTTCTCATACAGAAACAGCAGTTGACCGGCGTTGCCCGGTGAGACGTCGTCGTTATGCCTCGTGTAAGGAGGAGAAATGCGTACCATCACGTTTCCGACTTCGATAAAGGTCGGATTGTAGCCTATCTCGATTGCGGTTTCTTATCGCGACATTGCTGCTCGCATTGGTCGAGATCCAGTGACTGTTAGCAGAATATGGAATCAGTGGGTTCAGGAGGGTAATACGGAACGCCGTGCTGGATCCCAACGGCCTCGTATCACTAGCAGTCGAGATGACAGGCATTTTATCCGTATGGCTGTAACGGATCGTGCAGCCACGTCTCGATCCCTGAGTCAACAGATGGGGACGTTTGCAAGATATCAACCATCTGCACGAACAGTTCAACGTTTGCAGCACCATGGACTATCAGCTCGGAGACCATGGATGCGGTTACCCTTGATGCTGCATCGCAGACAGGAGCGCCTGCGATCGTGTACTCAACAGCGTACCTGGGTGCACGAATGCCAAAACGTCATTTTTTTTTTCGGATGAATCCAGGTTCTGCTTACAGCATCATGACGGTAGCATCCGTGTTTGGCGACATCGCGATGAACGCACATAGGAAACGTGTTAGTCATCGCCATACTGGCGTATCGCCCGGCTTGATGGTACGGGGTACTTTGGTTACACGTCTCGGTCACCTCCTGTTGGCATTGACGGCACTTTGAACAGTGGACGTTACATTTCAGATGTTACCACCCTTGTCTGTACCCTTCATTCGATCTCTGCGAAACTGAAGGTTCTTAAATATGCAAGGGGGGGGAGATATCGGGAGATACTCGGTGGTAGCGTATGAGGCACTGTACCAGCCAAAAGCGTATCCGCAAAAAGCTTTGGGTTGATTTTCGTGTTGCTTATCGTGAATCTCCAGCCATTGTTCTGTTCACTATGGATGGCAAAAACAAAATAAATTACGTTAAAAGACGACAGTGACGTAGTTTCAGTATAGGTCAGAAGCAGAATCATGGCCTCGTGTCGCGTTCACCAGTTGCCAGTCATCAGGATAAGCGTCAGGAAAGGGTATTCGCAAGCAACGTTGCCTTTATCATTGTAGAAAGTCCTGGAGCCGTACAGAAATGGAGAAATGTAAGATCATTGATAACTGATGGTAGATGTATGAAACCTGATACCTTTAGTGCATTCTTTTCACGCTATTTCAGGACGTAATTTACGTTACCCAATCTGTCTGCGAATCTTAAATACAATATGCCTTTTGAGTCAAATTTGGTTCTTCCTCATTCTTATAATTACGGCGCGGTTCTTCCTCTTCACCTACATTCCCATGATAGGCTTTGATCATGGGAGTCGACTCCGATACTTAAAAAGGCCACACGATGAGGTATCGCATTATTTGGACTCTTACCTGTTGGAGGTGGTGACGAGCAGGCAAGAATTCCTACTGTCTTTAAACTGCTGACAGTTCTGCTTTGTATTATTTATATTTATATAATTTATAGTCATGAGCATGAGCCCCCAGATTTTTCAGTCAGATAAAAGCTGGTGGCTTTTTCGACTAAAATTCGGTAACACCATATGTGACACTGGTTTTCCTTTCAGTTTCAGAAATCGGACAGCGGGAAGTCGCCGAAACAAAGCGTTCGCTCCACGGACAGTTCCGGGCTGCGGCAGATGTAAGTAAAAACATTTGTGCGTATAAATTAGGCAAATGAAAACGGCACACTCCGCTGCAGATCGACCCGACCCCGCTACCTCCCCTTAACTTCCGTACCTGGCAGTTCCTTATGTAGATGCTTCCACAGTGATTTCCGTAATTCATGAACACACTGTCCGCATCTTTAAAGGGTGGCTAATCATTTGTGCATAGCGGTATTGACGTGCGACTTGCTAAAGGCTGGGCTAATGAACTGCCTCACGTAGCAGACGATGTTAAAACAGCTGTTGATGAGGCAAACAGTTACGACCTTCACTGGGTCTAAATAAATTTTCTCGGCTGCGATACGACACTTCAACCACTTGCTGAAGAAAGAAGCAGGATATACCTTCGCTTCGCTAAAATTTTCTCGCCACGATTTAAAGCCATACTGGCTGTTACACGAGCTCAACTGTTCGTTGAAGTTCATAAACACGTTTCTCAGAGACCGCTACCCCCAACAGTTCTTTAATTTAAAAATAATTAACGTCGCAAAGTGTTTAGATATAACCTCTTTATGGAAAAAGAAATAAAAGCTTTTGGTACGAATAGACAGTAGTTTACTGTTTTGATGTGCTGCGTACCGCCTGCTGAGAAAGAGCTTCGACCCATAAGAGGTCGTTTACTTAATGTATTGGTCTGTTGCTAACACCATGCACACGTACACGGGCAGCACAACGTGTTGGCATACTCCGGATCACGTGGCCGAGCAGCTGCTGGGTATAGCCTCCCATTCTTGCACCAATGGCTTTCGGAGCTCCTGAAGTGTCGTAAGGGTTTGAAGACATGCAGCGATACGTCGACTGAGAGAATCCCAGACGTGCTCGATGGTGTTTACGTCTGGAGAATAGGCAAGCCACTCCATTCACCTGATATCTTCTGTTTCAAGGTACTTCTCCACGATGGCAGCTCGGTGGGGCCGTGCGTTATCATCCATTGGGAGGAAGGTGGTACCCACAGCACCCCTGAAAAGGACATATTGGTGCAAAATGACTTCCCGATACAGCTGACCTGTTACAGTTCCTCTATCAAAGATATGCAGGGGTGAACGTGCACCAATCATAACCTCAACCCCCACCATCAAATCACGATCTCTGTACAGGTCCCTTTCAAGGACATAAAGGGGTTGGTATCTGGTTCCTGGTTCACGCCAGATGAAAACCAGCGACAACTCCTTTTCAGACTATACCTCGACTCGTCCGTGAACATAACCTGGGACCACTGTTCAAATGACCATGAGACACCAGGTATCTGGGTGAATAAACCATGTCTGTTCAGTCGTCTCCAGACTATGTATGGAGACAACTGTTCCAGTGGCTGCAATAAGGTCCCGAGCAAGGCTACCTGCAGTAATCTGTGGCCATCTCCGGCCGCTGATGGTGATATGTCTTCCTGTGGTGTTGTACACTGTGGACGTTCCGTACTGTAGCACCTGAACGCGTTTCCCGTCTGCTGGAATCCCTGCCACAATCTTCAGATCACACTTTGTGGCACACGGAGGTCCCGTGCTACGACCTGCTGTGTTTGACTAGCCCCCAGCCGCCCTATTATTCTAACCCCCCCCCCCCCCAATAACGTCGTCAATGTGTGTCCTTTGAGCCATTTTCAAGTGTCACCATTAGCAAGTCTGTAAAAGTCTGTACGCTTGCTCGCTGCACCGCATTATTAAAATGCACCAACTCACCTGCGTATGTGAACTGCTGCCAGCGCCACCGTACGACGACAGCAGGTCAAATGCACCGCATGGTCATATCCCGAGGTGATTTAAACCCGCAGACAGCACATCAGAACGTTTTCACCATGTATCAGCATTGTCCTTAATTTATGAGCATGTGTGTATTTTCAGTCACCAAAAGAATTCACACTTGTCATATCGTGGGATCGACTTTGGTATTCCTGTGCGGTAGTCTGCCGCCTGTGAGTGGACCGAGCGTGTGACAAGTCTTCAGCTCTTCGTCAGAACGCTGGCCGGATGACAGGAATTTCTTGAGGTCCTGGAAGAGATGTAAATCGCTGGGAGTAACATCAGGAGTGTACGCTGGACGATTACAGTTCCCAGCAAAACAGTTGCTGTGCACCGAGCCGTGTGAGGAGCAGCATTGCCATGTAGCAGCACAGCGCCTGCTGTAAGCAGACCCTCGTTCTGAACGGCGAGTCGCAGTTTCCGCATCGTTTCGCAGTAACGGTCAGCATTCATTCTCACCTCTGAGTAAGAAGTAAACGAGCAGAATGCCCTTCCTGTTCCAGAATACCGTGCACATCACTTTCTGTACTGACGCAGTCTGAATTTCGCCTCGACCGGAGACCCACTGCGACGCCAATACAGTGACTGCTTCTTGGTTTCCTGGCACCGTAACTTGTCGCTGTGGTCAAAGCGCGGCAGAAATATCAGTGCTACTGCAACGCGTTCAGTTCCGTTCTCAGGTGTCAGGTTTTTTGGCACCCACCTGGCACACAATTTCCTGAACAGCAGGTGCTTAGTGACAATTTCACGTAGCAAGGATCGCGACATCTGTGGAAAAGGCCTCATCTCCGCAATCGTCAAGCGACGGTTGTCGAAGACGCACTGGCGTACCAGCTCAACCAGGTAATCTTTGAGGAACGGTCACCCACTGCGCTCTTCATCGTGCACCCTTCGACGGCCTCCAGAAAAAACCTACACCAGCGACGCATAGCGCGTGGTGTTGTCTCCATCGATCTCACGGAGCTGACAACGAATTTCGCTGGGGGCTACCTTTTGTGCGTTGAGGAACCTCGTCACTGACTGAACCTGGCACACGGCGGGAGAACGAATGAGACGCCATTTCGGATCACTGCTCCCGTAGCACTGCCTGCAGGTGAGACCTGTCCAGCCAGCATTTGTTACCTCATAGATGCGTTGTATATCTACTTTAAAGGATATACAGGGGAACTTACTTTCTGGGTGCACCTCATATATTCATTGTGCAGCCATCTGCCGCGTCATTTGCATCATCACGCCCAAAATTGGTGAAACATGGTGACCAGGCTGACGATGTTATCAGTTCCCCTGACATCGGCAGGCCTGTTGAATGACAGATGTGGCCATGCTACGCTACTGTGACGGAGTGAGTATGACGGCTGAAGGAAGAAATTGTCCACAAATCTGAGACAATCCCGTCCACATTCATGACCTCAACGTCCCCAAATGACAAAGGTGTGTCACTACGTGCTGTGACTACAACCAATAGAGCACGAAGACAGACCACTGGATAGGACGAGCAGCTATAACGAGGTGGCTCGCAGTTGGCTGTTCGCGTTCAGCCGCACCTCAGGCTGCGAGTATGACTGGTTACGTTGCGGGCGAAGTGTTTCCACAGCCGCCAACCACAGAAGCGTCAGCCGTGGCCACACCTCACATAAGATTGGCACGCACATGCCAGAAAGCACAAATTTCTGACGCGGACTGGCAGCCCGCATGAGCTGGATGTGCGGGACGGCCCTCACGCAACAGCGTAGGCAGACTCGGTATCCACTGCGCAGACCATCAGGCTGGATGTAGACACCGCGGTAGGGGGAGACTGCAGCTATGCTGAAGCCAGTGACCGCATTGGCTCGACGCCATCCAAAAGCGATGCCGATGGTGCAAGAACTGCTGACATCGGCAGCCTGGCCGTCATGGTCGCTTTTGTGTTCGAATTCGTGGTGACCATGATTGATAAAGTGCCGCAGCAGGTAACTACTGTAATGAATATAGCTGTGGAAGCAGCAAAGCCGTCACGTGGTCAACAGTAGGCGGCGCGCCCAAACTCTGGGGCAGCGCGACGATCAGTCGGACCACTTACCATCTCCAAACTGCTATGCCGGTGCCAGATCACCAGATGAAAAGGGGATACGTGAAGACATCCTCAACGAGAAAGCATGTGAGGCATAGGGCTTAACCATTCTAATACTCCAACACCAGGGACGTCTGTGAAAGTACTAGTATCTCATAGTAGTACTCATGCTTAACGTCCTCAAATTGTATATTCATCGCTAGGAAAAAAAGAATGCCTCGAACGACGTAGATTTTATCTGCCTTCACTCCAAATAGTTGGCTTATAATCTATTCATTCTTCACAAAAGCCCCATTTTCCTTTGTTTTAGCTTCATTCCGAGAGGTATGTTTGTTAGCCGTCTATATTTTTGTGCCCCATTTCTCTAAATATTCTTCCATTTTATCCCATTTTCAGTGCTTTAATGCAAAACGAATTTTCCCTTATTTCAGGATCTTTCATTTCAGCTGACTATCCTCCTCCACTCTTCATCGCCCAGGTCTCACTTCGGTATTTGTGTACAGGTGTTGCCAATATTTCTGTAAAATTTTGTCTATCTTTCCGGTTTTCTTCGCTAATGTACTGTGTATATTGCCACATCGTTTGAAACTTAACTTACTGCGCGCGCACGCACACCCACACAACTTTCATAACTTACGTGACATCTAGAGATGAAATTTCAAAATTTTTTGTTCAATGTTTTAGAGGGCACTGGGTAGTTGCCTTTAAAACCCATAACTCTGGTTTTATTAGTTCATATTTTCAAGTTCTCCTGATGAGTGCAATCGATATAGAGCAAATGATAACCCTTTCTGAGACTTCTTGCTGATGACCAAATAATGTTAGTCCAGTATTTAAATGTTTCTAAGAATTACTTTTGTTCCTAGATCAATTTCTTGTTCCCATTGTTAGCGTCATAGTCGGTTAGTCTGTGCCCGTGTCGTACTCCTGTTTATTGCTATTAATCCCGTTCTGTCTCTGCTTGTAGCAATAAAAATTTCGTTAAGTTAAACTTCTGGCACCTGTATTAAATGCTTTGGATGACCTCGTCTTTCCATTATATTTCACAGCAAATACTTATTGACTCTGCCGAAGCCTTTAACAATTTAGGAATGAAAGTCTCCAGATTATGTGCCCGTGTGTTTTCAGTTACCTTCTGAACTACTGTAGTATTTTCACTGCATGATCATCCTTTGAGAAAACCATTCTGTCCCTTCATTAAGAGGTCATCAGCTATTCTTTTCAATTTATTAGTTACATGTGGCGGTAATTTATAGCAGATGAACTGTTCTGTAGTTTTCACGAGCATCTCTTCTGTAGTTTTCACGAGCGTTTATAGTTCCTTTTTAACCTCGTGATATTACTTCGGCCACTCTGAGAGTCTTGCCTCATTTTCCATTTCTAGAAATCATTTAATAAATTCAACAGCTTCGGTTATACCATTAAATCGCATATTCAACAAGGTCGCATTAATATAATCAGGTTCTGTGATTTTCAGTTAAGCTCCTTTCTGGCAGTCTATATTCCAGTACAATATTACCTCTACAGTATTTTCCATCCACAGGTCCTTGAAGTGGAAAATATTCCCTGTCTTCAGACACATTCCTTCTGTTAATTCCCCTAGTTTGCAGAGAACCCAGTTCCTCTCACCACTCACATTCAGCGTCCTTCTCTAACACCACTCCTCGCACATGAGGTTTCTTGTCTTGTTTTCCTGGAGACTGGGATTCATTTTGGTACAACGCTGTACTCAAGATACACATCTTGCAGAACGCCTACGATAAATCAGTCCCTATGTTCGTTACCAGCAGATTACTTCCGACGAGGCTGTGCTCTCTTTGCCTGTACTAGTATATTGCTTATTTTCTCATTTCTTCGAATGTTAAGTGTTATTTTGTTTCAATCCTGTAATTCATCCTCACTAAGGAGATAGCACCATCATTGGTGAACTTTAACACCAATGTACCTTCTCATTGAACTTCAGTATATTTGTCTTCATTGCATCTTCGGTATGTTAGTTGAACAAGAAAGGTGCAGAGTTGCCTTATGAACTTCGCAAAGAAAGCAGATCTCTTCGTCCACCGTTCTAGTTCTTCTCTCTTCTGGTAGGACAACATATTTTGTATTTGACCAGCTTTCGCCTCAGTCGCGTATTCCATGTGGTATACCCATGTGTGTAATCTGTCCAGGTAATGGAGTGTGTTCTTGCCCAGTCGTAAACAGGAATATATGTTGTTGTTGTCTTCAGACACTCGTTTGATGCAGCTCTCCATGCTACTCTATCCTGTGCAAGCTGCTTCATCTCCCTGTACCTACTGCAGCCTACATCCTTCTGAACCTGTTTCGTGTATTCATTTCTTGGTCTTCCTCTGCTATTTTTACCCTTCCCGCTGCCCTCCAATACTAAAATGGTGATCCCTTGATACCTCAGAATATGCCCTACCAACCGATCCTTTCTTCTAGTCAAGTTGTGCCACAAATTTCTCTTCTCTCCAATTCTATTAAATGCCTCCTCATCAGTTATGTGATCGACCCATCTAATCTTCAGCATTCTTCTGTAGCACCACATTTCGAAAGCTTCTATTCTCTTCTTAGCTCAAGGATGCCAATTCCACAGACGCTCAACATGCTTCCAACATGACCGAGTGCAAGGCATGGAAATAGTTTTCAGAGCATGCGCGCTGCCGAAGTTGTGGAATATTGCTAAATCATAACTTCAGTCTGTACACAAAGTCCTTTTTTTTTTTTTTTTTTTGCTAAAAATAATTCAGTGGCAGTGACACCTACTGCTGTCTGCCGGGATCAGCAGCGTGATATTTGCTGTTCGGATTTGGCCGCCACTGCAGGCTGCGGCGCCTCCACGCTGCAAGCGTGAGTGCGTAGTCGGCGACGTGGTAGAGAGTACGTGCTGCGGCCGTCCTTGAACCGCGGACCGGTGTGGTTTCTCGGAAAGCGGAGCGCGCATGCGCCGGACTGCGCGCCTGCGCAGTTGCGCCCACGCAGCATCCGGGCCACGCGGGCGCCGCATGCTGCCGTCTGGTCTGGTTTGATCCGTTCTGAAGTCACGACTGCAGCCAGCTTCGTCTGATCCGACTGGACACAGCAGCCACGCCAGCGACAGTGTTCTAACAGCAAGACACGGCTCGGAGGAGCGGGAAACATTTTCCAGAGTGTAACAATACCACCACTTAAGGAGTAGGTTAGAAATCGAATTAATAATGTTGCTCACGCAGCAGATGTTCGCTTGTTCGGGCAACAACAAAGTTATTGACTGTGGATAGTATCGTCAGAATGGAAACAATGAAGTCACTGTAAGTCATTAATTTTGCCACTTATCTTGAGTGGATTCCCACGTAGATTTCGTCGAATTTGTCATGGCTCATCTTGTTGATTCTAGGGAATTCCACTTTCATTGCTAGAAGGTCCAGATCCGTATTTTAGTAACATTTGAAGACCTAACAAATGCGTTTTTCAGGAAATTCTTAATGATCCAACAATTCCACATCAGAACAATGATATGGTAGAAATACTTGTTGACTTGTTCATGATCCACATTTTTGTTAAACTTCTTGTAAATTCACATATACTTCTTGTCACATCATCAAGAAAACAGTTTTTGTATCAATCTTCATATATTTAATTTCCACTTTAACCAAACACAAGACTTGGCTATTCTTTTACAAAGTGAAATAACTTCTGCAAAGTGAAACAAAGACAGCACTGTGCGCTTTCGCGCCAAAACGATTGAAAGTAAGTCAAAGATTGACAGTGTCACAGAAATGAATACACACAAGAACCATATCACTGCAATATATCGATACATTAATAGAACCAAATGTGAATATTGTAACAAAAAATGTCTGTTACCTCGCTGAGAAGTAGTAAGATATTACTGGTATCGAGAACTGGGGTTGGAGTGCCGTAATGGTCACGTAAATAAAGAACCATTACAAGACACAGTAAAAGAAAAAGGGACACGGTGTGACAACTGTCGTGGCGATGCCAATCCGCCTTGGGTATTGGAGGGCCTCATGTCATTGTCGAAATCGATGTAGTTTCCTCATGCTTGGTAATTCAGCTTTCTGTAACTTTTTTGTAATGACTGCGCCTGAAAGGATCAAAAATAGTCTGAAAGATATCGATAAGGACATAAAAATCCATTTACTACCAAAGCTGTTACCGAATGAACAATCCTGGTAGACCCTAGAAGAGATGAACAGATGTGAAGACAGGAATGCCTTCACAACTAAAGGTCAAAAGAGGCTGAATGGAAAACTGCCAAGAATGGAGGCTGATCATGAGGTACAAACATGTTGAGATTCGCTACGTAAATTTGCGGGATGACGTACTTGACAATTTTTACCGTCTACAGCCCACTCTGGTACCGTTGAAGCTATTCCCCGATGACCTAACAGACCTTTTAACATACCAGGTGATCAAAAAGTCAGTATAAATTTGAAAACTGAATAAATCATGGAATAATGTAGATAGAGAGGTACAAATTGACACACATGATTGGAATGACATGGGGTTTTATTAGAACAAAAAAATTACAAAAGTTCAAAAAATGTCCGACATGGCTCTTCATCCGATCAGAATAGCAATAATTAGGATAACAAAGTAAGACATAGCAAAGATGATCTTCACAGGAAATGCTCAATCTGTCCACCACCATTCAACAATAGCGGTAGTCGAGGAATAATGTTGTGAACAGCACTGTAAAGCATGTTCGGAGTTATGGTGAGACATTGGCGTCGAATGTTGTTTTTCAGCATCCCTAGAGATGTCGGTCGGTCATTATACACTTGAGAATTCAGATAACCCCAAAGCCAATAATCGCGCGGACTGAGGTCTGGGGACCTGGGAGGCCGAGCTTGACGAAAGTGGCGGCTGAGCACACGATCATCACCAAACGACGCGCGCAGGAGATCTTTCACGCGCCGTCGTTGGGACATTTTGTGAACTTCGTTATTTTTTCCTAATAAAACCCTGTGTCATTCCAAGCATGTCAATTTTTAGCTCTATCTACATTAGTCAATGGTTTATTAAGTTTCCAAATTTATAGTGACTTTTAATCACCCTGTATTTTCCCTCCTCCTTGTCGGTTTTTTCCATATTCCTCGCCGATTCTGCACATAAGCTCCTCATTCCTCACCTTATCAGACCACTCAATTTTCAATATTCTGTAGCATCACATCTCAAATGCTTGGATTCTCTTCTGTTCCAGTTTTCCCACACTCGGCGTTCCACTACCATACAATGCTGTACACCAAACGTACATTCTCAGAAATTTCTTCCTCTAATAAAGGCCAGTATTTGATACTAGTGGTCTCCCTTTGACCAAGAATGCCGTATCTGCCAAGAATTTTCTTCGCCAGTGTTTCGTGGACAAGTTACCAGTTCACTGTCTCGTGGATCATGTACTGTACAGTCACTTCTTTGCCTTTCCCATCCAAATACTTCTGGGTCACGAAGGCGACTGACACACCCAAGTACATGGTTCAGTTTTATATCCTCATTTACATCTCCGCAAACCACCATCTGTGTGAGCTAAAATTTCTAATTCTACGCTCCTCGTCTTACTGTACTGATACAACGCCTGTCTTGTAAAGTCTGCCGTTGGTGTTGGATGAGAATACACACAAACTTTCGCTTTTGCTGCACCAACCGGTAACTAGACATGTTGCTCTTCATTGGATCTTCCTGCCTTTTGGGTTCTAGAACAACGAGCAACACAAGTATCTGCTGAACGAGGGTCTTGCAAGATAACCTCTTCCGTGATTTACCTGAGGATTCTTCCAATGAAACTTTCTGCCAGGTCGATTAGTTTCAGGTGCTCCTTGCACTTTAAACAGCTCCGTATTCATACTCAAAGATATGTAAGGGATGTTACAGATTCGAGACAGTTCCGCAATCGTGTAATCTTACATTGCTGGTCATATCCGCGCATTTATACGTGGTACGCACCATTAATGTTAAACTGCCAGGTTCTGCACCAAGAGTTAGTCCCTCTCTTTCGATAGCTTTCTAGCTTTATCACTCTTCTATGCAGAGAAGAACCTTTCTAAAAGTATGTAACTGTCCGTTTTGATCGCATTTCCGTCAGACAAAACAAATGAGAAGTAATTTGCTACAATAATATACAGTATATAATACCACAATTAAAAAGTACTTTATCTCGTCTGTTACACACACTTCTACCATGACTGGTGCTGTTGAGTTGAGGCAGCCTGGCTTAAACAGCACGGATGCTGTTAGCTGGATTTAAAAGCAGTAACACATGTCAATGTTAATCACAAACAAAGCATACTAATTACATGAAAGTAGAAAATAGCGAACTGGAATCACAATAAAATTCAAAACGTCTACAAATTCAGCATGTCACCATATCGAAAATCTCTAAAAATGAGAATAGCACTTGAAACATTAAAATCCAATTTTTCCACATAAGCATAGGTGTTTCATAAAAATTAATGTGTAATAATTAAAATTAGCGATTTGTATTAAAACTTCTATCATCTAGCTATAACATTACACAAGGCAGAGCTTAACGTAACTTTACTGTAAGATTCGTAAGGATATATATCAACCTTTTATTTTAGTAAGTTTATATGATGACTGTGCTCTCAATTTGTAGGCGTTATTTTGAATTTTAGGGTGACCGTTCAAATTGCTTATTTCTGCTTCTATTAAAATGACTTCATTCTTTATTCGTAATTAATATTTACAAGTGTTATCGCTTTTAATGCCACCTGATAGTCAGAATGTTGTTTAAGTAACGTTGCCTCGCTCAACAGGACTGGTCATAGTGAAAGTGTAACTCTGACGACGCAGTACGCAATGCATCGATAGTTCGTGGTCCTTCTTCGTTCTGCTGCTGTATACTGTATCGTTGTAATTATTATAGAAATATTACTCCTCTTTTGTTCTACGAGGGTTGGAACTTTAATAGTAGCAACTTTATTTACAGCTCGTACAAAATACATAGGTATTTTTACTGACCTTCAAAGAGGTCACCACCATAGTTTATAATCCGTTGCCAGCGCTGTGGAAGTCGTAGGATACTCTTAGCAGTGCCAGTTGGGTTGACAGTTCGAGCGGCGCGGTCTATTGCCTGACGAATTTGTAGCACTTCTGAAGCGAATGCCGTGAGGTGTTTCCTTCAGTTTAGAAATCTAGTTGAACTCACGAAGGCTTAAGTCGTGGAGTGCAGTAGGTGGTATAGCATTAGCAGCCCCATCAGTCACACAAGTCAGTAACAGCTTGCACTGTACGTGCTTGAGCATTGTCGTAGAAAATGATAGTCAGGTCCTGCAGAAAGTATCATAACTTCTTTCTCTAAGCTGGTTGTAGGTTGTTCTAAAAATGAACAGCATAGAGACAGAAGTCATGACAATTTCTGCAGGACCTGACCATTTAGTACGACAACGTTCAAGCACGTACAGTGCAGGCTGTTGCTGATTTGACTGATGGGGCTGCTAAGTGCTTAAGCCTTCGTGAGCTCAACTCGCTTTCTAAACTGAAAGAAACACTTCACGGCATTCGATTCAGAACTGCTACAAATTCGTCGGGCAATACACCGCACCGCTCGAACTGTCAACAGAACTGGCACTAAGTGTATCATACGACTTCCACATCGCTGGCAACGATTTATAAACTATGCTGGTGACCTCTTTGAAGGTCAGTAAAACACATATCTATTTTGTACGAGCTGTAAATAAATAGTTGCCACTATTAAAGTTCCAACCGTCGTATTTGACAAATTGTGGTTATGGCTGTGACTGGAACGAGATGAGATGCATTTAAAAAACCGATAAAATAGCAACGAAGACGGGCAGTTATATTAACTACTAATAATAGAGGACACGTATGATTCCTCATTTATACGCAGTCTTTTTTTGTTGCAAATATATGTGGCCATAATTCATTTTAAACCTGCCCATCGTCCTCCGGATTACTTCTTGGTCACTCGCTAGAGGTCGTGCGAGACACTCATGATAAATGACTATAGGTAGCCACATCTACTTCATTGCGTGTTGCCAGGTGTGTGCTATTTCACAACGAAATCGCTTTTACCTTGAAGTACGCAAATGGGTGTGTCAAAAATAACGAAGTTTGTTACTGACGATTCGCAATTACTCCGCGGTCTCTGCTGTACGTTGCTTCGAAGACCAAGCATAAGACGAACACTGGCAGTTTCCTCGTGGACAGGAGGAGCTGATTCAGCCCGTTGCTTAACGATGGCACCGGTTCCTGCCACGAGGCGTATGAATCGCTTTCACTCAACCCAGTCGGCAGCACTCGTAAACAAATTCAGGGACACAGAAGGCACGAGGCAACAGCTACTGCAACAGCGGCGTCTAATATTCTCTCTCTCTCTCTCTCTCTCTCTCTCTCTCTCTCTTTCTCTCTCTCTCTCTCTATCACATCACCCATTCTCTCTTCCAAAATGTGGATTATACATCTGTAAGTTAATCATTGTGCAAGAAGCTATGGAGTAAATGAGTTAGACTTCGAGAAGGTTAGTAGCAAACCGTGAGGTGCTGTTGACAGAACCCAGCTTCTTCTTTTCGTCGTGCAATGATCCATATATTTATAGTCTGGACGTCAGAACTGTAAGATAGTCATTGAGGGGTATTCAAACGGTTAATAAGATAATGGAATGCAGAGAAAATTAGATTTGAAAGTGACACACCTAAGTAGTTGTTAAATTGGGTTTAGTTCCTCCATCTTAGTAAGCTTAGTAAGCCATCTTAGTAATCTTCAAAGAAAAGTTTTTCCCACTGCTGTGTTCGGCCGTGACAGTCTTGCTTTTTATTGAAAGTATCAGGATAACTATGTTCCAAACAGGATCATGTTGCTCATAGTACAGATCAATAAACATGGCTATTTGTTCAGAGTTCGAATCGGAAACTAAATTAAACATTGTTCTGCGCAGAAAGCCGGAAGTTAAGTCGTGGGTGCGTAAATTCAGAAGTGATACAAAAAACTGAGTGAAGGAATATCAAAGAAAAAAAGCTAGTGACTTTACTATTCTCCGCAAAAGTTAGGTAACATGACACGACTTGCGGGAATGATCTCCCGAACATAGAATATAGACCGATTAAATCTGAGATTAATATTGAGGAGTAACGTAAATTTGTTTAGCGACAAGTTGAACATCAAAATCGCTGATCACCCGGTACCCAAAGTACAAGGACTTCCCTACACCAGAAACAAAACACGTGACAAAGCTAGTAGTAGTTCGGAAGCAGGTCAACACCCCTCGTCAAAAGCTATCTACCAATGTCACACAGGCTTGAGAAAAACTTTTGAGACTGTACCTCTGGAGCATAGGATTCTACGAAACTGTGTGGATTAAGAAAACACTGGATAAGCAGAGAATCGAATCACCAGAAACGTGGTGTTAAAGGTTACTGAAAATGAGGTAATAGACGTGGAGATTGGTCTACCTGGGGAGGAACAGCAAAGCTCCAGGAGAGGGGGTAAGTTGATAAGAGCATGTGTTAGGTGATTACAGAATAACCTCGAGCAGGGTAGATGCACTGTAGGGGGGGGGGGGGGGGGGGGAGAGAGAGAATGTAGGTGAAGAGAGTGAATGGCATGTTTCCGACAGCTGAGCGATGAAGTTAACTTCACGTTAACTCTAAAGATGAAGAGGCTGGTACTGGAAAGGAAATCGTGCCGGAGCGCATTAAACCAGAGAGCTGAGGTGGGCGATGCGGGGGAGAATTTCAGCAACCGCTAGCTTGAACTTGCAGCTCGCGACCTGTCCTGGTCTTGTGGGGACGCTGTTGTAGTGGCGAGACACAAGATTCAGTTGCTGCCCCATTTGACGCTGGGTGAGTGTAACGGGGCGTCGTCCCAAGAGGAGAACAAGCGTTTTCCGTGTATCGTGGCATTTCTCCGGAAATGCCTGCCCCTGGCAGCGCTGGGTTTTGCCAGCCAGTGTCGGCCGGCTGTCCCGGTGGCTTGCTGTTAGCTGGTGTTCGAGGAAAACGCAGGGCGTGCCGTACGCTGGGGTAGGCACCTTGCCAGAAGTTCGCCTTGACAGCGCCAGCCGCCGCAAACGGCAGTCGCACGAATAACGTACAGCACTTGATGCTCGCGTTATAGTTCTCTTTCTTCCTGCCTTCCACCACTCTCTCCCGCTATGTCGTTCTGTATTATCTACAACGAAAACTTCAGTAACTAAACGGTCTTATTGTCGGAAAACACACACTAAAGCAATGTTACAGTGAAGAATGCTTTCGACATCACCAATGTGCTCCATGTCTGCTTCACACGCCTCGTTCCAGCGGTTGCCTACCCTGGTAACTGACGACGAGCACTACACCGGGCCACTGCAATTGCTTCTCCCTCTCCAAAGACTCACTGCCCTTTATAAAATATTGTTTGCTTTATACTCTCCATAATAGGCACTACAGTGACGTATCCTCAACATATGCAAACTAATAAGTCACCGCTACATGTTCTACGTGCTCCCCAGAACGCAAGCTACAAGCAGACGCGACAGACTCCATTGGCTAGTGTCACGTGGTACCCTCCACCCAGCCACTGCGCATAAAAACACCTCCTGCCTCCACCTCTGTAGCTCAGAATAGTCCACAGAAAGGAAATCAGGGAGCCCGCTACAGATTAAACGCGAAGCGGCAACTATTTACTATTGCGGCTCGACATTGACATCCTTGTGAAAAGGAAGCAATCCAACCGATCAAGACTTTCGCGAAAGGAAACGTCAATAAAATGAGTTGTGATAAATTTTTAACTTACTACAAAAGCTTCTAAATATATTACTGTTCACATATGAAGCTCTGAACTGCCACTGACTCTAGCTTCAGATGACAATGAAGCTTCTTTGCATTGTAAATATCGTTCTCTCCCCCCCCCCCCCCCCCTCCCGGCAGCTATTTTTAAGTCGTAATTTTTATTTCTGGGACTTGCACTCTACTGCCATGGGACACTGAAAGGAAGGGGAAGATTTCAGCGATGGCCATATTGCGAAATCTGAAATACCAGGTGGTATCAATTAGTGCAGCCATACGAGGTCCAGTGTGGGCTGAAATTGTCACATAGAAGCAAAATGTGGTAGATATTCTAATGCGTTAACGCGGAACAGATTTACGCTGAACAAATTAGTTCAAATTTTGGCCACCAGGTGTAAATCTGGTACTATGAATGCAAGACACTTACAGAAATGATTACCGATGTAATAGGTTACTGCCGCTTACACGATTTGTTCAGTATGAGCACCGGACACGGATGAAACGCTACACAGCACCATACTTGCACCTAGCGGCCAAATCTGGAATTAATCTTTTTCAGCGTAAATCTGTTCCGCATTAATGCATTATAGTTCCGCTGCCGAAAGATGATTACAATTCACACTGGACGTTCCTGGGTAGCTGCACTTTTAATTATGAGCACCCAGTACGTTTGCTGTTTCCTAACTCGGAAGCCTGCGCACATAGCCATGCTTTCTTTGTAATACTGTAGAGGAATGTGCTATAAACTTGAGACACCATAACTTCACAACATTGTGCACGAGAGGCACCACCCCACTGTGGAAGCGACGCCAGTCACGTGTCTTGAGGCGCCGAGAAAGAGTCGTTGCAAGCCTTCCAAAGCGGTGAACGTGTCGCCGTGTTTTACTGCCACACTTGTCGGCGAGTTGAAACGCTTACTAGATAATTCAGCTGCGTCTATTCTCCGAGCTTCTACGGCTCCAAAACGCGGCTCATGGTTTACACAATAGGGAAGGCAGTAAATCTTAGTGTGGTCGAATTGCACAGTACCAATACGTCCGACAGACTTCATTGCCCCCCATCAATTGCGTCAATATTTTCGGAAGTTACGTCTAAAAGTATATATTGCAAAAGGTGCCAAAGTGCACCTTAAGTAACAAAATAAACATGAAAATAACTCACTTCACCAAAAAAATCTTCAGCTAGTAAAGTACTTGATAGCAACTGAAATTCGTGATACATTTTTTGCCATTATTTCATTCAATAGCGTAACTTCGGCTGGGAGGTGAAACCTAGGACAATCTATTGCAGCAGTACATGGGAATTGTTCTTAAGATTTGTAAACCACTTCTTTCCGGAATGAATTAAATTCCTTGATTCTTGTAATGAATCTCAACCTGTCACCTGCTTTCACTAGTTTTTGTATGGTTATTCCACTTAAGGCCATTCCGGATGGTTGCTGCTAGTGTTTTTACGGGTCTTAGTGTCCAGTCATTCTTTGCAAATAGCGTTATCAGTAGTGGATGTGTTCGCCTATTTAGGCGCAACCTTTTCCCACTGTGCCAGTTATTAGCTTATGGAGCGCCGAAAGAAAGATTGTTTGAATGCCTCTGTACGCGCTGTAATTAATCTTGTCTTCGCGATCCCTGTGGGAGAGATATAGGGCTTTGTAGTATGTTCCTGGACAGCGTTTAAAGCCGTTTTAAGGAACTTCGTTAGCATACTTTCTCGGGGTAGTTCGCCTAACTTAGTTTGCCAGTTCATTTCGTTAACATTCGTGCAGCCCTTATGTGTAGACGTTCAATATACCCTGTTACTCCTATGTGGTATGGGTCACACAATCTTCAGCAGTATCTCAGTACAGGTCGCGCGAGTGATTTGTAACCAATCTCTCCTGTAGCTTGATGCACTGGCCTGACATACAGCCAATAAGTAGTCCGTTACGTGCTTTACCTGCGACTCAGCGTAAGTGATAATTTTCACGTCCCTATCAAGTTTTGCACTCGAGTATTAATAAGGGTTACGATCCCATCGCTGTCTCACTGATATCGTTTTCTTAGGATAGCATGTTTTTTGTTTTGTAAAGTGCACAATTACACTTTCGAACATTTAAAGCGAGTTTTCAAATATTGCGCCATTTCGAAATTTCATCAGTCTGAATAAACAATAGTGCAGCTTCTAAGAGTTTGTACTTAATTGTAGATAGCTCCATCTGCAAAGTCTGAGGCTGCTGCTATTTTTGTGTGCTATGTCATTAATATACAACAGGAAAAGCAAGACACACCCAACACACTTCTCTGGGGGTACACCTGAAGTTACTTCCCCATCTGTCGAGAATTCTCAATCAGAAATAAGCATGCTGCGCCCTCTCTACTTCCAGAGTTAAGTGCCAGTCCCTGCAACAATAAGTGATTATCCGCGCGTCTTCCTGCATTTCGCTGCACTCTTCAGACATACCTACCTACCTACCTACTACCTACCTACCTACCTACCTACCTGTAGTCAATTGCATCGTCTGTGAAGATCCTCTTAAAGCTTCGGTGGTACCCGCTAACGATTTATATATATTGTAAACTGTATGGTCCAGTACACTCATGGGGTATTGACAGAATTATACATCTTCAGCTTTCGTCCCTTAATGTGCAAGAGAACTACGTTGCAAGATCAGTTTCTCCCTAAAGAACGCTTCGCCCTCGCACTCACCAGCCGCTGCAGTGAGGTCGTGGAATTCTGGGTGCCTCTGGACATCCCTCCAGAGCTGACATCGCGTGATCTCGCCGCAGCCTCCTCCTCCTCCTCCCCCCCCCCCCACCCCCCACCCTCCACCCCTCACTGCTCCGTACACTGCAGGACTGCAAAGTCACGCACTACCTGATGTGGCCCTTAATTCCTTGCCCCCCCCCCCCCCCCCCCCCTCCGTCTCCAACTTCCTAATGAAGCCCTTTTTATAGCTCGTGTAGCTAGTACAGCCCACGCGTGGGTACTCCCTACAACTAAATTATTTCAAATATTCTACCAGGAATCCATCGGACCATTAAAAACTAAATGACCATCTGAAATGTTGGGTAGTCTGGTTATTATATAACGTCCTGGGCCCACACTTCCTCTAGTTAACCTTCCCTCCAACTTTCCCATAGTAGCAGTACTGGCGTGTCAGTTTTCTATTGAAAAGAGCTCGAACCGACTCCTCCAAATAAGACTACAAAGTACGTAACTGGATGCTTCTGGTCTACAGTGGTCTCTCTACTGGTAAGAACACAGAATTGATTTCTTCACTGTTCAACAGAAGACTAAGTAGTTAGGAACATCGTACAACCACCAAGATTACTCGGTTACTGTATGAAGTGGCGTTCTTTTTGAGGGAGATGTCCATTATTTTTAGGCGACTTCAACAAACAGTGACTATTGAAAGAGCTGTCCAGTTCTAGTTTTGCAGATCTGTGGCTTCTCCCAGTTATTAGCAGAGAAGGCAAGCATCATCATGACTACGGAACTTGTGGCCGTACTATATCCTCTTGAAATTTACTTAAGAACTGACACTTCTCCGTCAACACTTGGAGTCACTGAGTAGTTTCTACTTGATGCACAGCATATGAGCGTATGCGATCTCCATCTATTCAAATAGAATTGCCACCAGTCTTTTCTCTAAGAGCTTTACTGTGTTTGAATTTCAGTGTTAGGCGCGGTAGCAAATTAAGTCAATACATGCAATGTTTATGAAAATGCATTTCCTGATACCGAATTTTCTACATGCGGGAACTTTATTTATATTGGATGATATATTACGTGAACCAAATCGTAACAACGCATTATTTCCAGCTGCCCCAAACCAGAACTGACAACACGAGATAATTTAGACTTAAATGTGATGCGTAATGTTCTAGTCACTTGCCAAAAGCTGTCACCATAGTGGTCTCATTACGAAACATAGATGGCTTGGTTCATAATTCCCCTGTTATTACTTCCTCTGATCAGACTTTCTACGTATTCGTGACATAGATACATTTACATTAAGTTAGTCATCAAATGTGCCTAAACTGACCCACGTTCATTTTATTTCCTCTGTCGGAATTTACTTTCGCTGAGCTCTCGTGTTACGGTAGTGAATTCCGTGCTTTCCTTTCTTCTGTCGTTACGTTGAAGCTTCAATTTTTCATATCCCACTGCAAATGTTCAATCATGAAGTTTGCATTGCCCATCAATAACCTGTCTTAGCTAGTTCCTTAATTGTGATATCATATTCAGACTATTTGTCACTGATAGTGTTTCATAAACTCACTTTCACCATTGAGTATTTGGTTGAGTTGTCGTTGTGCTAAGGTTTCTTGCAATATATCACCACCATTTGTCTCGCTGATGTCTCCTGCCGTTCCGTTGTTGCCATTTAGTATGAATCGGCCGGTAGGGAGGGAGGAAATGCATTAAACACCCTCTCCCATATTATCAAACGGTGTGCCTAGGACATCAAAGATCAAAGAGTAAAATATTAAGTGGTGCTTGATAATAGTGTAACGCACCTTTGTTTTCAAAATTTCTATTAGAATTTATAAATGATTTTATAATTATTAATTTTAATTCATCTGTAATTATTCCTCTTAACCCATTACATCAATCACTACCAAAGTTGAATTTTTTGCGCCAAAATACAGATAATTACATATGCTATTTTGAATATCTTTGATAATTGTGTAAAATTTTACACGTTTCAGGTAGGACTTTATATAGCAATTTTAGCACCTTTATCTACATATCTTAGCTTGAACAAAATGTGTGAAAATTTAGCTCTGTTTGGTTGTTTCACTGTGAGAAATGTATGGACAAAATATCAAGACTTCATATCGAGGGTGTTGACTGAAAAGGTACATAAGCGCTAGAAAATGTAGTTTCCACGAACGTGAATTCAAACATAGAAATTAATTTTCTTCGGTTATACCACCCCAGTATGCTCAGACTGTTGTCAGGGTCTTTGTTTTCCTCAAGTCTCGGCTTTTAAATTTTGTCTTGTTTCCTTCGCTGGGTCCTAAATAGGCATTTCGGCTCAAGACACGACGGCAACCTCTTCAGAGAAAGTGAATGCACCAGCCCTGAAGCCCTACAGCAGATACAACTGCAAATGATGAAAACGTAGATCTGAGGAACCTTTCCAAATACGAGCAGGCACAGGCTCGGTTGGATTGAGAGTTTAAAGTTGGAAATTTTCTGTCGCTATTGCACACATTTCACTCCCGTCCCTTGAGGCATTCTGAGTTGATTTAAGTTTTTCCTGCCGAAACACGCGTTTTCTCTCACCTGGTCGTAGGCTAGAGGTCGCACTGTCACTTCAGACTTCTATTCTCTTAGAGGTTTTCGTGTTGTAGATTCCCTATTTCATTATATAAATGCTGTGAAATAATCGAAAAGTCTGCTCGCGTTCATCTGTCAAAGCTGGTAGCGCACAAAAAATACCAAACATTTTCATATACCTCCAAGGCTTCCATTGTAGTCTTCCTCTGATAAATATAAAAAATCAGATATCTCACTTCGTCGATTTTTGTTCTTCGGTTTAGACGAGTATTTATCCGTTCACAATTCTTCGTCTTTGCGTTGTGGTGACGACAGCTTTGCCTCCGTAATTGATTTTTATGCCAACTTTCATACGTGCTCTGTTAAGTTCTTTCAGTCTTTGGAGAACTTTATCTGCACTAGAAGCAAACAGCACAGTGTCTACAGTGGGTTTGTGTCCAGTATTAAGATTTCTTGGTTTCTCTCCAGTTCACGCATCATAAAACTTATTCCACGTGTACTGGTTTTGGAGGTGCGTGCGGACTAAAACAACATAGCCATTCAGGTACTCTCGCCTGACAAGTTAAAACTGCTAGCAAATATTTCGCAAGCTCACATGATGTAAGAGGATTATATAACGAAATAAACTGAGTACTTCCCGATCACGTGAAGCCTCGTCAACCGCTTAGCATCCCAGACGTTCGCCTAACGACTCGTGTTTAGGCGGCCCGTCGCACACTCACACAGCCGAACCTAGCGACAACTCTCATGGTGGCAAACTTGATCTCAATTCAACGCCTCGTGGTTTGTAAGGTGAGGAAAAGACAAAGCAGATAACTTCGGAGCGTTACGAAATATACTGTATCAAAGCTGTGCTAAACGGGTTTTAAACATTCTTTAGATGACAACCAAATCACATCGTGCGAGACAGTGCAGCGCTTTAGACACTGGACATCCGGCTCTAACTTAGATATCTGTAGCAAGTCTAATCCGAATGCTGAAATGACCACATCGAATTTTCTGAGTTACACGTATTCGTTTCGGCTACTGCTTCACAAAACAGCACGAAGTCGACGGCACAAGCCGTTATTTCTGTTGATCTTTATCATCCAACCACGAGTAGTCGTAGTAGCAAGGATGGTAAATATTTTTGTGCTTTCATTCCTCTAGAAGAGATTAAACGAAGAGCGGCACGTTTCGTCAGGGATCGTTTAGTAAGCGTTAGAACGTTTCGGAAATGTTAGGAAACTCCGAGAAATTTTAACACTTTAGAGGCGGGCCCGAGCCTTACTCGTTCACTCACTTGGCTACAGAAGTCATCTCTAAAGATCTGTGTGTTCTGCAACGTCATAGTTTTGCAGTCACTCCAAGTAGTGTATGCAAAAGCTGTCTGAAAATGTGACGCTAATAGTAGTAAAGTAACAAAACGTCATCTGTAAACTGAAAGGGAATCACTTTGTTGCAGCGGAACATTAAGCGGAATCAGCAGCGACTTGCGGAAATGTGTACCGGACCGAAATTCGAACCCGGTATCTCCTCACTGGGCAGGTGTGGTAACCACTGCGCCATCTGGATACAGCGTTGCAGCAACTGCTGCACGCCTCACGTGCGATCCACACTCCCATTTAGCGCCACCTATCGGCAGTCCCTCTCTAATATACTCCCGTTCGCTACTCAAGATTCCCACGGGAGGTTGGACGTACTCGTCCATTCGCACTTTTATGATCATATAAAAATAAAACATCAGCCTGCGAGGCTTGGACACTCTCGAAAGTGTTAAAACGCTTTTCAGGAAGTTACGCAAGGTATTACTTGCTCCAATGTATGTTTCACGAAATGCCTGAAAAAATCAGAAATCACATCTCATGCGGAGAGTCGTTCTCGTCACGCACAATTAGCGTGTGGGACAGGTAGGAGGAAAAGGGATAGTGGCTACCCTGCGCCACAGAGCGGAATGTGGTTAGCGGAGTGTAGACCCGTCTGGTCATCCTGACTTATATTTTCTATAGCTTTCATTATTCTCACATGGTTAAATAGTCTCTAATGATATTGTCACTGTGATCTTCTTCATGGATTCTTGAAGGTTGAGTAACAGCTACAGTGCTTTGTTCTACTGGTTAGATTTCCTTCGAATGCCGGTCCATGCGGTAACAAGCAGAGAATGTGCTCCTGAAGAGCAAGCAGTAACTTTCCTTCACTAGCATATTGTTCACGAGTAGGACAGTGGAGGGATAATGGTACAAGAAGTACACTTCTAGGCTGCTCTCATATCTTTGCCTTTTGTCCATGATTTTTACTGCAGCTGAAGAGGCAATGATAGTGCCAGCCGATTCACGCTTGTGACTTGCGTGTTAAAGCACGTGATCGGCTTCACAATCCCGCTCCCTACACATCACTCGAAGCACACGCGAATCCGCGTCGAAGAAACAGCTTACATGAAGAAACAAGCAGTCTTGGTTGCCGTGATAAATTTCCCAGTGATAGGTTTCACCTTCATTTAGGCGTCTTCGGATTGGTTGACATTTGGTAGCGATTCATATATGGGATTCTGCGTGTAAAATGTCCCAGTAGGTAAATTACCCTAGTCAAGTTTCAGAAACACTCCGCGGCGTCCTTATTACATCTGGTGCAGTCCAATGCAAACCATCATGGGAGTCTGGTTTTCAATGCCTGTGGCACTAATCTTGTCGACAGTCCTCTCGCAGATGGGGGATTTCCCTCTATAAATACGACAGAGCCAACTCCTGATTTCTTATGCAATCTCCATTCGACGATTTCCTGACCACCTGGTGTACCGCGCCCGTTCTGCAGATGAGGCACGTATCCCTCCTGATACTTGTTTTCGGGCCGGCTGGAATACGCCTCACTTCCCTCTGTCGGACCTTCATCTCCACTCACTGGAAGGTGCCCCGTGTATTTCCAAAGCACTTTCCCGCTTCTTTGGATGGTGCCTCGACCACGGATTAGGAACCACCTCTTCCAGGGTCTTATCGCCTCCATGATATTCCGGCGTCTTGAACGTTCCATCCTAGAGTTCGAGGGCGCTACTATCTTCTACACCGATGGTTCTAAAAACGATAGATAAGGCGGCATAATCTTTCACGTCTCGTACTGGTATGGAGCACCATTCACTGCCGGGATGATGTGTTCACAGCAGACCCTGCTAGCCATTAACAGGGCCTTTGTCTCAGCTCTCCCTCCAAAATGTTTTAGTATTTACCGATTCAGTGAGTAGTTTGCAGGCTATAGACAGATGGTGCTCTCGTCATCCTTTGGTATCTGCTATCCACGACCACTTTTCTGCCCTTGGCCGTGCCGGCTGCTGCCTTACCTTCCTCTGGGCCCCAAGTCACGTGGGCATCTCAGGGAATGAACTGGCTGACCGTTTGCTAGAGGCAGGTTTTGACCATCCCCCCATTTCTTTCTACAATTCCAGGTGCCGAGGTGTAGATACATATCAAATCTCTTTTTGCCTAAAAGTGTAATGACAGTAATAAACTCTGCACCATCAACAAGACTACTGCAGTTTGGCGCTCTTCCTTTCGCTTCTCTCGGCAGGAGTCCACAGTCTTATGCCGTCTACGCATCGATCATACCAGGCTCACGAATTGTTTTCTCTTGCGTAACGAGCCTCCCCCCCTCTCACAATGTAGGTGTGGACCCAGATTGACGGTGTCCCATATACTGGTGGAATGTCCTTTGTTGGCCGTTCGTGCTAGGTACAGACTTTAAGATTCATTGTCTTCAATGGCAGCAGACGATTCACGGATGATTCTCCTAGTTCCCAGTTTCCTCCTACGGGAAAGTAGTTTCTGTTTTCAGTTCAAAGGTTTTGCTTTACTCCTGGAGCAGGGGAGGGATGTGTGTGGTTGGGGCTTCTCTTGGTGTATTCTACGTCTGTAACCCATAACCACTCCCCGTACAAAGATTGCTCTTTTTATCTGTTCTTTCCAGTTAGATTTGGCCTACGCTTTTGTGCCTTCTACTGTATGTGTTTTAACTTCCTCGCTTTATAGTTCGACCCCTCTGACTGGATCTGCCCACTTTTAGAGGAACCTCTATCTTACACAAGTAACATTTAAATCGAGGGACGGATGAAAGCGCAGTTTCGTCCCATAATTCTCCTCAATCAGTCCAATGCAAAACAAACGGGATCAGGCCTACAGTAAAGTTTATCATAAACATGCCGGAGCTGAGCTGGATATTATGATTGCTACAGTCGTTGGCAATTAGTTGCTGAAACTTGTGTAGTCATTTTCGTAATAATTTTCCATTCAGACTAAATTTCTTCTGCACTTCGACAAGCAGAGCGCCACGTCTTTAGCTACGACCAGCGGAACGGACGGACCGCTTGCTGTGGAATGTAATCGCTGGCACGCCGGTTTCAACACGGGAGAAATTCAGTTTGCGAGCGCAGAGCGCGGAGATGTAACGGAGCGCTTCGGGAAAGTTTCGGACTTGCTCAAGAACTTCGCTTTCAGGTGTGTAGCGGCGAAAAGTCAGTGCACGGCCACGGCAATAGCGCGGACGGTCGCACGTTCCAGCGCGTGCCAGGGAATCCAATCACTCACATACTTACGGCGCCGCTGGTGAACTGTCGTCGGCGTGTTAAGATTGCTGTCAATACGGTTACCCCGACAGTGCTGCACACTAGTGAAACAGCTTCTGGCTGCCGACTACGGTGGAAGTTCATGTGAGTAGCCACACCACCATTCCGTGCAGACTAGCACGTTCTTCTTACAATATTTTACATAATCGTTGGTTGTAAATAATGGTTTGATGTATGAACTTACAAAAATCCACCCCCCTCTTTGGCTGCAAATTAAGGCTATAGAAAGTTAAGTGTCTCGAGCTCACTTTCCCTTGGCTAAGGGAGGTTACATGATTTGACAAAAGTGTCTAGTGCCTGTCTCACGTCCTCCTTTCGCTTAATCCGGTTTGACCATCAGTCGCCTTAATTAAAATTTTTAAAACGTGTATATTCTCTCATCCAGGACGAGTGCAGATTTGAAGAGCCTGAAATCGGGATGAATTATCCCCAAATGATATTTATAGTAGCTACTTTTTCTTGTTTAAATATTTGCCTTGAAACCCACATAATTTATACATCAAATATAGCAACTCATGGTTTCTTACTTACCACACACTATTGTTAACCTTAATTTCGACTGCCCCTTAATAGCAACTCTTCTTTAATAGCTTCCTATTTAAATCTCATTTGTCTTCCTGGTTATACGGCTATACTAAAATATAAATTCTCTTCTGTAACTACGTCCAGTCAACGATTCGAATATGTGACGAAAAAATAACTTCATTTACATTCAGATGCTTCAGAAGATAACATCTACCGCAGTTGTTAACACCAGAAGTTCTTTGGTATATATGTTCAATATTAAATAGTCCAGGGGTCTTCAGATCTATTACTTCAAAGCTTGAATCATGTACACTTTCGTAAAACTGATCTCCACAGAACGCCCCCACAAAAGCCAGACTGTTCGCTGTTATGTTCAGGTCTTCAATCTTAAGGAAACTGTAAGAATCGTTCGTTGATTCTTAAGTATTTCGTTGGTAAAAATGTTGTCTGAAAATGACTCCCAGCACCTGTAATGTGTTGCTGTTTCAGGAACCCTGCCGTTAGTGTACTAAAAGTACAGAAAGTTATTTCACCCTTTTATTTCCTTTGTTGCCAACCCAATCGTTTTCAGCGGCCTTAGGAACAAAAACTTAACTACTGGTTTCTAACTTCCGCCAGTAAATTAATAGCAAAATAGGCTTTTGAAATTCTTCACTAACGCATATTCCTTGATTTTAAACATGGCTGGAACAGCAACTGTTGAAATTCTTCACGATAAAGAATGACAGCCAGTTCTAGGCTAAGTAATGGTCGTAAACTGTTCGCTTTGACCCTGTGGCCATAGCCATGTTATACAAATGGAGATGTCTTAATTATTGACGACGCCTTTGGCTCAATTGTTTTATTAATCTCCATTGCATGATGTAATTTTAGATTTTTACCTCTGATGAAAGTATATGTACCGAAACCTTGGTCAAGAATTTTAATAACATTTTTATCCTGCAGCTGTTTATGGCTGTCATCCTTTATCGTGAAGCATATTCCTTGCTTCCTTCAGAGTTACAGGTCTGCAGTCATGTAAGACTGCTGACAATAGTTTTGGTGATAGAATCCTACCACAAACATATCAACTTACTACTAATGTAGAAATGCAGTGTAACAGTGGCACCCTCTCCCCCCCCCCCCCCCCCCTCCAATTTCTCTCCAGCCAAATTGCAAATTGCAGTGTGTAGGGAATCGTGTAAGGACGTTCTCAGTTGGGTATAGTGGAGAGTAACTGACAAGCGATAGAAACTTCCTGATAATGCTATGGTACTGGAAAACCGGTTCGTTAATTTGCTGTAGGTAAAGTCCTATCAGAGGCAAAAATGCAGACACAGTACGTAGAAGTGTCAGTAGAATTCAGGAGCCACAGGTCAAACTATACTTGCCTCAAAATAACTATGCGATTGATGTAGGAATACATCTGAGGACAGAAAAAGCCAGTGCTGTAGTTCCCCTAATTCCACGCAACTGTAACAAGACTGCCGCTACAAGGGCCGTGTAGCTCAGCGCAAAATTCACTCACATGGTCCGCTGTTAACGTATATTACGAAGTTCACTTTCGAAGGTCATACCAGGGTTATCAACTTCGTGTAGTGTATCGTACACAGTTTGACATTTGGTCGCGTAAATTAAATATGCCTCTCAGAGAAGCAAAAAATAGTTACTCTCTCTTCATCCATTACGGATGTGGCACAGCGGCTGGTCAAATACTTAAAAATCAAATTCGCCATACAGCCGTGCAATAGAGATATGTTTTCGCTACCAGTTTCGACAATTCATTACGCCATCTTCAGGTCCCATATGTACCTCTCAGTAATAGCAAATACTGGCTTACTGGGGCCATATGTTCTGAATGTCGTGAATTCCAAGCTGAAGTGCTTCCTTCTAAGTTGCAGTAAAGTCTTCGAAGAAAGCACTTGAGCTTCGAATTAAGACATCCAGAAACATGGCCCCAGTATGCCATGAATTATTTTTGAGAGGTGCATATGGGGCCTGACGAAACTGGCAGCGAAAATAGTCTCCACTGCACGGCTATTTGGTGAATTTCATTGTTAATAATTGTTACCTATCGCACCTACCATCCTGAACTATCATAACAGGCTGGTAGAATAAGAGTGCAAGATGACAGCTGAATTGAACTGAGTGTGGCCACGCCCGTATTCTGAGTAGTTGGTGCTGTGGTAGGTGCCTTGTAACTAGCTACTGTTACTCACGTTGTTGTCCTGATCCGGCTACAGGAGGAGAGAGAGGCTGGTGAAACCCGTCTAACGCAAGAAGAAACAGTCAATGTGATGTCCGTGCACCGCGGAGGGGTGGTTGAAGAACGAAAATAAGGCTCACGTACAAGAAAGACAGGCTCACAACCACTCAGGAACATTTACCTGCTCAACACCTGACTTTAACCTACCAAAACTGCCCTTACCGCCAGTATCCTGGCTGCGCAACAGACCTGCGATATTTCTCTTGCCACTCCCTAAATCACGTCAGTCATATTTTAGTTTAGCTGACTTAAACTGAAAAGTGCTATAACACTTTTTAAAGAGGTATATCATGTTGAATACCCTTACGGGAAAATGTTCAGCTTCACTTGCAAGAGTACTTCTCTCAAGAGAATCTATAATTCAAGGGTAACGTTCAAGCATTGTTCGAAACACATTTTAATAAGTGCAATCTATCCGTTTCACCATTTTTGCCATCGGCTGATGGTTGTCGAGGAATATTTGCCTGTCTTTGTCTTGCCACCGTTCATAATGGAATCGGAGAGATACTGTCTACCCAGTTCTAAGTTCTCAACTTAATTACAAAAACGTAAATCTTAAGATGAGCCGATACAGAGTTGAAACGAGAATTAAAACTGTAGCACGCACTTGGGATCGCCGGCTGCTGTGGCCGAGCGGTTCTAGGCGCTTCAGTCCGGAACCGCGCTGCTGCTATAGCCGCAGGTTCGAATCCTGCCTCGGGCATGGATGTGTGATGTCCTTAGGTTGGGTTTAAGTAGTTCTAAGTCTAGGGGACTGTTGACCTCAGATGTTAAGTCCCATAGTGCTTAGAGCCGCACTTCGGATCCTCGAAAGCTCAGAGAATCTGTAAGTTGCGGTGATTATGCAGAGACTTGAACGTGATTAGCTTGGGGACCTAAAACAAAATGGTTCTGACACCTAAAACGTAATTCGAACAGTAAGTGGGCAGATAACTATAGGGCGTTTATACTGATCTAGAGTGTAAGAGTGACGACAGTTTTACGTTAAACTAGTCCGAAATCACACCAGTGTTGTTCAAGATGTTGCAATACGTTTTTGGCGGATGCAAGCGGCTGCATACGCTTGGCAACGCGGCGCTGCGCCGCTGCGTCATTTCGAAACGACTTTGGTTCGTTGATCTTGTGTCAGCCTTGAACACATTCTCCTTTGGTACTGTCGTCATACACGGCGAGTACCGAGTCACCCGCCGCTGTTTCTTTTTTTTTTCCCTCGATCGCGCGCAGCAGTGGCTTCATCTCTCCATCGCCGTTGTCTATTCTGGAACCTGTTTCCTGTAATTTGCCGCTCTGAGCGGAGGAAAAAAAGAAGAGATCGCTGCTTCACTTACGCCGTCATACATGAAAAACGAAAGATAGGATTGGAATCTGTAAAGGGGCCGTGCATAACTGCTATCGAAGACAAGAAAAAAAGATACAAAACTGCTTCCTGCACATCTTGGAAGGGGACTGGGATACAAGCCAGCATCTGAAGTTTTTTGAGAAAGGTCTAAAACAGAAATAGCCAGAGCATTTTTAGCCAAGTGAAATTGCGCGCCAGGACATACTGTACAGCTGTTAAGTACATACACTACTGGCCATAAAATTTGCTACCCCAAGAAGAAATGCAGATGACAAACGTGTATTCATTGGACAAATATATTATACTAGAACTGACATGATTACATTTTCACGCAATGTGGGTGCATAGATCCTGAGAAATTTGTACCCAGAACCACCTCTGCCGTAATAACTGCCTTAACACGCCTGGGCATTGAGTCAAACAGAGCTTGGATGGCGTGTACAGGTACAGCTGCCCATGCAGCTTCAACAAAATAGCACAGTTCATCAAGAGTAGCGACTGGCGTATTGTGACGAGCCAGTTGCTCGGCCACAATTGACCAGACGTTTTCAGTTGGTGAGAGATCTGGAGAATGTGCTCGCCAGGGCAGCAGTGGAATATTTTCTGTATCAAGAAAGGCCCGTACAGGACCTGCGACGTGCGGTCGTGGATTATACTACTGAAATGTAGGGTTTCACAGGGACCGGATGAAGGGTAGAGCCACGGGTCGTAACACATCTGAAATATAACGTCCACTGTTCAAAGTGCCGTCAATGCGGACAAGAGGTGACAGACGTGTAACCAATGGGACCCGATAACATCACACCGGGTTGATACGCCAGTATGTGATGGCGAATACACACTTCCAATGTGCGTTCACCGCGATGTCGACCGGATGCGACCATCATGATGCTGTAAGCATAATCTGGATTCATCCGAAAATGGTTTTGCCATTCTTGTACCCAGGTTCGTCGATGAGTACACCATCACAGGCGCTCCTGTCTGTGATGCAGCGTCAAGGGTAACCGCAGCCACGGTCTCGGAGCTGATAGTCCATGCTGCCGCAAACGTCATCGAACTGTTCGTGCAGATGGTTGTTGTCTTGCAAACGTCCCCATCTGTTGACTCAGGGATCGAGACGTGGCTGCACGATCTTTTACAGCCATGCGGATAAGATGGGTGTCATCTAGACTGCTAGTGACACGAGGCCGTTGGGATCCAGAACGGCGTTCCGTATTACCGTCCTGGACCCACCGATTCCGAATTCTGCTGACAGTTAATGCATCTCGACCAACGCGACAGCAATGTCACGATACGATAAACCGTAATCTTTATCAAAGTCAGAAGCGTGATGGTACGCATATGTTCTCGGTTGGAAACTTTCTTCATATCAGCACGTTGTAGGTGTGTGGATGATCTGAAAAGCTAATAAATTGCATATCACAGCATCATCTTCCCGTCGGTCTAATTTCGCATCTGTGGCACGTCGTCTTCGTGGTGTAGCAATTTTAATGGCCAGTAGCGTATCATCATTGGGCCATGTTGTTCTACTCTCTCCGTGTTTTCCCCAGTTCGCCCAAAAGCGAATGTCCGGACTGTTCTTTTCAGTATATCACGATCGATTCCATTCACCATACTGGTCCAGTCCGTTTCTATTGCCGGAGTAGGGAACCTAGTGCTTAGCACAATGAACTCGTGGACTGGCAGTGGGCATGGAGCGGAGTTGGATGTAAGTTGTACCACTTAGACCAACCACACTAGTGTTTTTTTACCGTAGTTTATGTAAAGCACTTAAGCCAAATGTGAGGAAGGTGTCTTAGAAAACAGCCGGCCAAGTTCATTGCCAAAATAGTCTCGCGTCCGTTCCTAATTATGTCGTCGAAGGGACCTTCAATCCTAATTTTTGTTTCTTCCTGCCATCGAAGTTGGTTCCGTCTTAAATAATACTCCTTTCATTCAGTTTCAGTGCTTTCTGCTTATGACGCACCATGTCTAAAAGAATGCTTGATTCTACTTTGACTCAAACAGTTGCTTCTGCCGCTGCTTGTACTTTACCGCCCATCTTGGCATGTGTAGGTTGTGAATGGGTGTAGTATTGAAGTCCAAGAGAGCGCCGTACTTTGAGTGAAGCGCAGTGTTATGGTGGCTTACTACGAAACGTTAGCACGTAATTTGTTCTTCCCAAAAGATTTTAGGCAGAGACATTCCTTTAGCGGCCTGTGCGTATCCCGTCATTCGAAATTTAGTTGCGTTCCGTGTGGTCCAGTGTGAATAGGCATTTATATGATAGCAAAGAACGTCAGGTTATTTCAAGGGCTTTTAACTCAAGATTACTAAACCCTCGTAAGATTCAAAACTGCAGTAGGTTGTTAAACAGGACGTATTGTGCTTAATTTCATATGCAACATACCACTGGAGATCTAATTAATGGATAACCTATAACCTTTTTGAATGAAATACGGAGTACTAAACTATACGAATGTTTGTTAGCAATGTAACATCCCTTCCTCGCCCATCAGCTTTAGTGTTCTGTGGTTCAACTACAAAATAGTTCAAATGGCTCTGAGCACTATGCGACTTAACTTCTGAGGTAATCAGTCGCTTAGAACTAATTAAACCTAACTAACCTAAGGACATCACACACATCCATGCCCGAGGCAGGATTTGAACCTGTGACGGTAGCGGTCGCTCGGCTCTAGACTGCAGCGCCTAGAACCGCACGGCCACTCCGGCCAGAGGTTCAAATACAGGGAAAATGTAAACTACTTCTTGTTTGTGGAAGCATCAACCGTCCCCTTAGATTAAGCGTGCGTGACATGAGAGGCGCAAATGGGACACCCAAGGAAGAGAAGATGGAGGAAGGTATTGTCCTAGCCTGGGCCTGTATGTATTATGCGCCACACGCCCTAAGTTTCTTCCGCCTCCAGCTGGCGCTGTGAATAGCTGAAAACGCGCTTCCTCAAAGCCAACCAGCTATGTGATGCTAGCTTTGTCCAGGAATGGGAGGGCAACGTTAACGTGTGGAATGTGGCTACTTCGCCAGTTACATCCACATCAATGTGTGTGTGTCTGTCTGTGTGTGTGTGTGTGTGTGTGTGTGTGTGTGTGTGTGTGTGTGTGTGTGTGTGTGTGTGTGTGTTTGGTGCACAGATTGAAAAATTCTTCTGTAGACTACAGAATGAACTCGTATCTCCATATTTTTTGCCTCGGAATTGAGATACCGTGATGCACAACATCGTTCTTGAAACGTCTGTCAATGGAGTTGAGTGGGCATTTCGGTGACGCTTTCATGTTTACTAAATAAACTACAAAGACGAAACGCGCTTTCTTAATAAAGAAATCACTTCTATCCTCTGTCCTTCCTGGTGAGGGTTCCAGCCTGAGTAGCAATACTTGTGCCAAACGAGCCTTTTGTCAGTTACCCCGCCTTTGTGGAAGGGCTACACATCGTGAGCATAGTTCCAGTGAATCTCTCAAGGTGCCTTTCGTACTTTAAATGCGAACATTTTAGGTTAAGCTTCACCGTAACTGTTACTGACATTAAACGAAACAAGTTTACTGATAGCAGTCACTATTTGTTTACAAAATAACATGTATACATGTGATGTGTTACGACAATGAAAGGAACCTGTGACCCCGCCACAATTTCACACACACACACACACACACACACACACACACACACAATTAACAAATGTAAATCCACCTAATGGAGGTTCAATCCTTTGTAACGGGTCGTGGAGATAGTGGCTGGCAACAGTAAACTTGTTTCATTTAATGCCTTTCCTACTATCAGTTTTATGTAATCGTTCCTCTTTGAATCGGTCTGAACGCGTACTCAAGTATTTTAGAGCTGTTACTACTACGACTACCTATCAGTCGCATTGTTATACGATACGATAATAGATATTTCTGTTTAACTATGCACAGTGCTACATTCGTTGAGTCAACTGCAATTTTCTGTGCCAAGCGTAGAAAATCCTGCAGGTGGTGTCTCTGCATTTAGCTAATGTTCATCGTTCACACTTCCCTATATACATAGTGCTTATAGTTAAACTTTTCCCACTTGATACGGTGTGGACTGGAAAGTACATACCGTAGTGGTACCAAATGTCGTAGGAGTGACGTTTAGATTGTGAGCCGAGGGATGTTCGCGTTGTTGGTAGTATTAGTGTCATGACTTGCCGTTAGGCGCTGAAAGACTGAATCACAAGCATCTGGACAAGGTGAGCTGTGCTCTAAACCTATTTTATCAAAATAGCTATAGCGCTGGTGCTCTTCGCTAGTATCTACGTACTGAAGGAATACGGAGACGTCCTCTTTCTGCACCGCAGCTGAACATGATTCGAAAGTCTGCACTGTCTGGCGATTTGGGTATCCTTCCTTGGATATTCCGACGGCCAATTGCGTGACAAAATGTTGAAGTAACTGGCTGAGAATGCAGGGTGCAAAGTGCAACTATCATGCAGCGCACGAACTGTATCGAGACAGAAGCACTCTATGGTGTACCTGTCGAAAAGTGCTGTAAACATTTACGAAATGGCATGTCTAGTGCAGCTTCATGCTGTCGTGGAAGCAAGATCATTGGATTCAGTAACATTTGTAACCTGCAACATAAACATGATACAGCTCAAGTGGAAGACTCTGAAAGAGAGGCGCTCTGCATCGCGGTGTAGCTTCCTGTCCAGGTTTCGAGAGGGTGCGTTACTGGATGAGGTATCGAATATATTGCTTCCCCCCCCCCCCCCCCCCCCCCCTACTTATACTTCTCGAGGAGATTACGAATGTAAAATTAAAGAGATTCGAGTGCGCACGGAGGCTTTCCGGCAGTCGTTCTTCCCGCGAACCATACGCGACTGTAACAAGAAAGGGAGGTAATGACCGTGGCACGTAAAGTGCCGTCCGCCACAGATCGTTGGCTGGCTTGCGGAGTATAAATGTAGATGTAGATACCGAATAAACAAATATCATCTCATGCGAAAATTAAAATTTCTTTCACTGGTTTATTCGTTATTTTTCTGCCGCATGTTCTCGCATAATTCTGACATCGTTTCATCTTCCTACGATCACTTGTTTTTTCATGGGGCACTATTAAGCAGCAGTTAAATTACAACCACCCTGCATAATAGGATTAGCCGCGAACAGCCTGATGTATAATAAATCCGACATTATTAAGTCATTAATTACAAAATCTTTGCTGATGTACAATATACAAAATGGTAAAAGTGCGGTTTAATCTTTCCTGTTATGGGTACTTAGGTAGAATGGAGGTAATGTTTATCTGCACTAAACGCAGACTGCATGGTCATAAAAAAAAGGCACTGTTGTTATGGATCAACGAACGTCCAAGGCTGTAGAGTATAGAATACTGATTTCGAATAGTCTTCCCTTGCTCAGCTTTCTATTTTAAAACTATCAGCACGATCAGGGCGCTGCATCATTAACATTCTTCAGAATACTAACATGGTTTGGGTATTTGAGAACGTCCCGCTTTGTTGCTGCCCAACGCACACCGCCTTCATTCTCACTACTTGTGATTACGCTCATTTTAGAAGTGCCATAGATTCCTACGATGTTAATAAAACATGCACAAAATGTTAATAAATTCCCCAAAAGCATTTAGAGCATAGCACAGCACTGAAAAAATTAATATCCGAAATATATCATACGGGAATCATTCTTAAGTAAAACTCACTTCTCTCACAGAGTTACGAACAATAATAGTAACAGACTTTGACAAAGTCATGATTTACACACAGCCTGAGAACTAAAGCTATGTGAGAACGTAAATGAGGGAATGGTATTTCTTTGTCGTTTCCACGTATTTTGGAAAGTAGATCTTTTACACTTTGTTCTTATTGGGTGGTTGCTACTGCCATCCCTTATCCGACTCCCTGTTCGTCGGATGTGCGTGTGGATATTTGCGTGTCCGATTTCTTGGTGACAGCAGATATGGTGAGATAACGAATGTGTATTTTCATGTGGCACATTTTTAGACGTCGTGTAGTAAGTCCATCTAAGTAGGCGGCCCCTCACTCAAGCAACTGAAAAGTTCCCTATTCTAACAGTAGCTTCTAATTTACAAAAATGTCTGAAATTTCCGAAAGTTAGCACAGAAATTTGAAAATTATATGTAAAAATATAAGCGCTTCTACTGAAATCTGTACCTTTTTGTCGGCATGCGGGAGGAGTTACTTGTCTTGGATTTGCGCTTGATCATATTATCTCGCCTTCATCTCACGGAAGAATGACAAGGGCAAACTAGGGGAGATTATGGCTCGCACAAAGGCATATGCAGGAATCATTTTCCGCTCGACGGCATTACCTTGTGGCTGTTGTTGTTGTTGTATTTTCAAGTAAAGATTTATATTCATTATCTAAGGCTTCTTTCCATTTTTTCAGTCATCACAATTCATTGCTTCTTCATACGAATTTGGTTCTGAAATACAAGCAAGACTAGCAAAATGGTCATTAAAATATTTTCAGTCCTGAGACTGGTTTGATGAATCTCTCCATGCTACTCTATCCTGTGCAAGCTTCATCATCTTCCAGTACCTACCGCAACCTACATCCTTCTGAATCTGCTTAGTGTATTCATCTCTTGGTCTCCCTCTACGATCCTCCATCCTGCCCTCCAATACTGAATTGGTGATTCCTTGATGCCTCAGAACATGTCCTACCAACAGATACCTTCTTCTAGTCAAGTTGTGCCACAAACTTCTCTTCTCCCCAATCCTATTCAATACTTCCTCATTAGTTATGTGATCTACCCATCTAATCTTCAGCATTCTTCTGTAGCACTACATTTCGAAAGCTTCTATTCTCTTCTTCTCCAAACTATTTATCGTCCATGTTTCACTTCCATACATGGCTACACTCCATACAAATACTTTCAGAAAATACTTCCTGACATTTAAATCTATACTCGATGTTAACAAATTTCTCTTCTTCAGAAACACTTTACTTGCCAAAGCCAGTCTACATTATATATATCCTCTCTACTTCGACCATCATCAGTTATTTTGCTCCCAAATAGCAAAACTCCTTTACTACTTTAAGTGTCTCATTTCCTAATCTAATTCCATCAGCATCGCCCGACTTAAATTCGACTACATGCCATTATCCTTGTTTTGCTTTTGTTGATGTTCATCTTATATCCTCCTTTCACGACACTGTCCATTCCGTTCAACTGCTCTTCCAAGCCCTTTGCTGTCTCTGACCTTGTGGTACAGGAAAGGAAATCAGTATCGATGGTACACGGACTTCCCGCCACGCATTCTGCAGGCAGTTATAGAGTACTTACGTGGATGGGGGATGAGGCAAGAAATGCACGAGCGTGTGCGTGTGTCCGTTGTTCCGGAACGCTCGGGCGTGTGGCGCAGCGCGAGATGAAGTCGTGCTGGATGCAGAGGCGGCGGCGGCGGCGGCGGCGGCGGCGGCGGCGTAGCCTTGGCTGCGACCAGAACCGGTTGCGCTGTGTCCAGGTATGTGGCCGGCGGTACAGGCGCGCTCACGCCGCCTGCAGCCCCCTCACACAAAGGACCGGGCCACTCCACCACACATCCCAGCACCAGCAGCCTCGCCCTGCAATCACACCCACACTTCCTCGTCTACCAAAACAGGCTGTTCGTGACTGTCTTCTCGCAGGTCTACTGCGAGTACGTCCAAACAGTATATGGTTACTCGTGGATTACAGATTATGCATTAAAACCAGAGATGCATTACAATACAGGCTAATGCTATTTTGTCCAAAATTGACATAGTGAGACCGTGGCTGTGTACAATTAATGTAGGTTAATTCTTAGAAAGAAGAAAACAGCAACCAGCCACTATTAATACTGCTATTTATTTAGGTAAATAGCTCCGTTACCGGTTTCGAACTGGCAAGTTAATCATCAGACGGCTGTTCACAAGATTTTCAAGATACTCTTTACATTATCGTCCGTTTTCGGTGAAAGTGAAGTGAAAATAACTAAAGTGAAAATAACCTCCAAACATCGTTTGGAGGTTAGTTATTTTCACTTAGGGCGCTTCTAACACTGTTTTCTACCGTAGAGCAACAAAAGACCAGAAATACTTCACCACAGTGGAATAATAAAAATCGAAAACGGACGATAATATAAAGTGTATCTTGAAAATCATGTGAACAGCGGTCTGACAATGAACGGTAACGGCGCTATTTACCTAAATAAATAGCAGTATTAATAGTGGCTGGTAGCTGTTCTCTTCTTTATAAGAATTAACCTACATTAAAAATACAGGCTATTCGACAACCTTCCGCCGACTCTTTCCACAGTTAAAGGAACGGCAAGTTTTCCAGAAGCGTAATGGATAAAGTGTAATGATAACTTCGTGGAGGCATGTACCATCTGTGCAACTAAATGAAAGCAGTTTGTTTGTCGTATGCGTTTCGCTTCTTTCATTTGGGAAGCATCATCAGTGGCCTGAAATACGTGTTTCATTTTATATATACAATAAACTTACGTTGTAGATATAATATGCTGTTATTACATTTTGTCTTTTTTTTTTTTTTAGAAGCGACTTTTGTAGCACAAGTTCAATAATGTGAACTTCTCGTTCGGTGTGGTTTACGATTTCCAGAGCTGTTATCTCATGTGTGTGGCCCTGGAGATGTATTTGTTAGTTTCCACACTCCAGCGGGCCGATTTCTGGCGTTCTTTCGCCCACATTTGTCACATCGCATGTATCACTTCCGCGTAACTGATCACGCTAGCCACCTAAACAGGAACAAACCGGAATGTAACAAGGATAAATAATGAATTTACATCATTAAATGAAACAAGTTTACTGTTACGTCACTGTTCATCTATAAGACGCGTTTCAAAGGTTTAAACCTCTATCAGGTGGATTTACAATCGTTAATGACATTTGTGTTGTGATTTTTTGGAGGCACTTGTGGCACTTGTGGCACTTGTGGCACTTGTGGCACTTGTGGCACTTGTGGCACTTGTGGCACTTGTGGCACTTGTGGCACTGTCTCCAGTGGTCACAGGTTCCTTTCAGTCGTATCAATCACATGTATGTCACATTTTGTAAACTAATGTTCGCCGTTAAATCTCCTCCTTTTATATATTGGCAACACTACACACCGAAAACACACGTATGCCTCTGTTAACAAGATTTCCTTGGATGTGTGGTTCTCAAAGATATAAAAAGTTCGAGGAAATATTACTAGTCTGGGATAGCAAAAAGATTGTCAGAAAAGAGCTCTTCTGTCTTACCACGGAAAATTTATGCTGTAATGAGTAAATCCTATTAAATTTTATCCATGCACAATATTTCTCGTTCTCTTATATCCTGGAATTGTGAACGGCGTTAGGATGTATTATAACTACTCAAATGCCACCTTTATTGATGCAGTCATATTCGTCCGCCTGTACAGATAACTGCGTAGGCGTGAATACGCATTTGTTTCTGACCTTCGTCTCAAGGCGTATATCACGTCTCACCGTAATGGTGAAACTGTCATTGTTCACAGTTCGCTCGATCGTAAACACATGAGTAATACCGTCAGGAATGTAGTGCCGCTACGCGCCCCCATTACAGCGCAGTAGGAATTACATAAACAGGCTGCCACAGTGTGTGTGCATTTCCCCGCGGTCGCTCGCTACATGCCATATTGGCATATATGGTACTATGGTAAGGACACACATGCAACGTCACACTTCATTATACAACTGGCTGCAGAATTATGGCGTGGTGTAAAGAGTACAAATTGCTAATGTAGCCTCCGCATCCACATTAACCCATAGTTTTTTTTTAATGCAGACATCACCACGTTGTGGTTGCGGAACCTTGGAGACAATAGCTCGCGTCCTTGCTGAATTCCACCTCCTCCTGGTTCCTCATGCCAAACACTATCTTACGGATTCTTTGCCTCTGTTAGCGGACTACGTACGGACAGGTTGGCTGATTCTTGGTTTCCTCCGAGAAGCCGTTGCTATTCTCAGACATAGTTTCAAACTGCTTGCGGGGTGAGGTCGGGGTGGTTATGTTTGAAGGGGAACTCTCGACTCCGCTAGCCGCCATCATCGTCCATCTGTCACTCTCCTTTTCATTGTTTTCACGTGCTTTACACAGTTTCACATCCCTTACACAGTTTCTCCCGCTTTTTTGTGAGGTTTCCTTTCGTGTAGCACTTCGAAGAAGGCGAAACATTCACGATTGCCATGCATGATAATAGCTGCTGATGAACGAATAGTTAAACAGGTTTACTTGCTTTATCCAAGAGTTTTTCTGTTCCAATCTTTAGCGCTTCGTTAAATACAGAAGTGAAAACGCAGAGCAAAGATCCTCTTATCAAACAAATTTTAATACTTCTGATGTATTTGCATAAAATCCGATAACGTACGTGTGTGTGTGTGTGTGTGTGTGTGTGTGTGTGTGTTAGTAGTGGCACAGTGCAGTGGCTACACCAAAAAAAAATAGTTATATTCTGCCAACTTGACAGGGAGGTACAGCTGACCCTCCTGCGGCATTTTCGGTGGAAGGGCGGTGGAAACTCAGGGTGCTAATGTTGGACCTTCTGCAGTGGCGCAAGGCCAGCACCCTCAGGGAGATCATTCTCTCTCTCCACGGGTGTAAGTCTGAGAAGCGAGTATGAAGCCAACGGGTCATGTTTTTATTTTCAAGACGCGCCATCTTGGAACTGTTCTACAACGGGGATTGGACAGAAGGCTGATAACATAGGGAGAACTGCACGTAACAACGCAGCTGATAAGCAACCCTGCAAGTTGAGTTTCCGTATTTGGCCACAAAGGGCATCTGCATAATGTCCTCAATATGCTCTAGATGTCATACTCAGAACAGCGTTTTGAACAGTTGATAGCATTACGTAAAAAATAAATGAACTCAAACGTGGGTAAATTGTTGCTCATATGGTGGGTGCTTCCGTAATGAACGTAGCCGAAGTGTTTCGTGCTTCAACAGCCATCATATCGAAGATCTATACTACATACAGGAAAAGAGAAGTAACATCTAAGTCACAACCTGAAAGTGTGGAATTTTGACGAAAAATAAGACATCTGCAAAAGTCCCTGAATGTCGCACTCGTGAACCCTGTCAGCCCAAAAACACGTAGGGACCTCCATAAACTGGAAACTGTAGGACGAGGTAGTGGCCAAAACCTGTCTTAGCGGTTTATTTCTGAAAAGTTTTTCATAGAACCATACTTATAATTATTTTTCTTCTGTTTCAGGATGCAGCCAATGGTAACAACCACAGAAACAGGCAAGTCTTTGACCTTTGGATAATTGCAGACTACAGAAGATGTAAGTAGAAACATACCGAGCGTCTGAAATAGGCAAATGGGTACGGCATATTGTGTGTCGTCTTTTGTCTAGATTGTACTAAGCATATATTGCGCTACGGAAAGACCGCAATCATAGGAAAATCATATCAGTTTACCGTTTCCCACCACCACATCTGGGTGGTCACGTAATCACTCGAACATCTGTTCTGGAAATAAGGGTTCCGCTGTCGGATTTCAGCCTCAACTCGAATTTGTCTATGGAAACGATCAACCGCATCAAAAGTTGTTTCAGGTAACTTGCTGGGCGAAGTGATTTTTAAATTAGGCTTGAGTGCAGTACTGAATACTCCTTTGAGATCCATAAAAAATGGCACTCCCTTTTTAAAAAGTCACAACGGTGACCAACAAATCAGAACAGCTGATGGCTACTGACGTACGAAATATCGGCCTCGTAAAACAGATCAGCGCAACATGTAAGCACGAAAGCAAGAGGCGATTTCCGAAATTCGTCATTCGTCTTTCTAAAGCTGTCTCATGAAACTGTAGTCGCCGTTAAATTGTGAAACAGAACGTTGTATGGGGAATTGAAATTCGCACACTGTACTGTCACAGATACGCCTTGAAGATGTCTGTACGGTCAACAGGCAAAACGTCTGAAACTGAAGTACTGCTGTCCCGGATGTACTCTGGAAGTATCATGGAATACGTGAATCGTGTGTTGCCGCAGGAGCGCGCTGCGGTCGTATGAGAGTATCCGTGCAAGTAAAGGACGAACAAGCCAAATCGTTTCTTAGCAGGATAGTGGACACCACCAGTAAGCACGCACGTTCGAATACCACGTCCAGTTGAAGAGAGTGTATATTCTCAGTGCCTCGTTGGCTGACCGGAACCATCAACCTGTTTACCTCCCTACCCCACTCCCTCCTCCATCTGTTCGCAGGCGATGGAACAGCAACTGAAAGTTTCTTAAGGGGAAGTGGATATTGTAGCAAATTTCAGAGCACTTCAGCGTTCGGTGACAGGGCCTTACAGCATTGGTAAGCCACGGCAGCTCTCCTGGCAAGACTGCTTTCTGCTGGTACGGCCCCCAGCAGAGTCGCCACATTAGTTCCTTCAGTTCGCGCTCAGTGCTGAAATGAACGTAAGAGCCAATAGCCGCGCTTTGTGTGTACGTCGAAGTAAAGAGACAGAAAAATTGCAGTTACATCCATTCGTAGCAAATCGTGACTTTAGTTTTTTCACACTCTGTATAATTAAGACATTGGTGATAAAATTTTCAGTTTCGTGTGTGCAGAATCTTCGTTCGAAGAGTAAGTGGAGATATGCCGAGATGAATTGAATAAAAAGAGCACTTCTGGAAAGCTATCTCGCCAAAATAAAAGATCTTCGTGACATTGTCACTTTCTGTCGAATTAGAAGATAATTGTTTCTTGCCGCTTTAGTTGTAATTGAAACGTACATATGTTATTTTCCGTTATTGTTTAAAAGTATTTTATATAAAAGCAAATTCAGTGTAACAAACAAATATCGCCGACAAAATGTAAGAAACCAGCCTTATTTCTTAAACTGCGCGAAACATTTCGGATCCACTAGCATTATTTGCTGCTGCGGGAGATGTGGCTGTGCCGTTTCGGCCAGGAGTAGATTTTGGGGGAAAACTTCTGTATCACAGATAGTAATGTGACATGTCGGTGTTACAAGATTCTTCTGATTGGAGTGGAGCAACAGTAGGCCGTGAGGAAATCGAAGATCCAAATTCTCACGTTCTCCAATGATCCGGTGTCTTGAAGTGCGTTAGTACGGGGTGTTCAAAATCTCTCTCCGCAGTGCTGTAAGATTGTTAGCCGCGCGTGCCGTACGCCGCAGTGAATATTCCAAAATGAAACTCAGCGAAATAAAAGTTATTCATTTATTGAATATTCATTTTTACTTACAAAATTTCACATTAAAAGTTGAGTGTCCTCCCTGTTCTTGAATACACATTCAATTCGTCTAATCATGTTTCCACGCACAAGCTCTAACAGTTCTTCTGTAACAGAAGCAGTGAAAGTGGATGTAGCAGTTTCCAATCAATTGATGGATTTTGGACATTTTATAAAAACAGTCGTTTTGGCTGCACCCCAGAAGAGTCGGGTGGTGTTGGGTCAGGCAATCGTGGAGGCCAAAGTCCCTGTGAAATTATGTGATCACCAAAAACATCAGCAAGCACTGACATTGAAACGCGAACTGCATGCGCGGTTGTACCATCTTGTCGAAAATAACAGGTCAGTATTTCAGTTAACAAGTTCTCCTATGAATGGGTACAGAATATCACTGCAGTATCGTTGTGCGTTTATTGTTTAGTTGCTAAAGTGGGATCCATAATCAGACTTTTAGAAATTGCAATCCTGACTCCACTTTTCATAGGATGAAGTGGTTTCTCATGAATACACAATGGTTGCAGTACTCAATAAGAGACTTTCCCAAGTTCATGTACCCGGATAAGTGAAGCGTTTCATTAAGAATATCCGTTCCATTTTATTGAACGATATTATTGAACCATTGGCAATAATGAAGTCTCTTGCCATGATCAGTGTTTTTCAGTTCTTGCACGACTGTCACTTTGTATGGGAAAAGTTGTAATTTCTTCATTACAGCTGTGTGGGCCGTTCCAACACTAACATAGATTTCCAGTGCGAGTTTTCTTACTGACTTGTTCAGACTCATGGACGTTTCATCGACCGACCGAGGTGGCGCAGTGGTTAGCACACTGGACTCGCATTCGGGAGGACGACGGTTCAATCCCGTTTCCGGCCATCCTGATTTAGGTTTTCCGTGATTTCCCTAAATCGTTTCAGGCAAATGCCGGGATGGTTCCTTTGAAAGGGCACGGCCGATTTCCTTCCCAATCCTTCCCTAACCCGAGCTTGCGCTCCGTCTCTAATGACCTCGTTGTCGACGGGACGTTAAACCCTAACCACCACCACCACCACGTTTTATCGGAAATAACGAGTAGTTTATCCTCAGGACGACCACTTCTCTGCATCTGTCGCTGACTCCGTACTTCGAAATTTGTAATAAAATCTCACACAGTATCGCGATATGGGGGTGTTGTCTCCGGGAAAACTGAATTAAATGTGTGACCAACTGAAACTGTGTTTACCGAAATAGTGGAATGTTGGATAGTCCACTTAAAGTAAATCAGGCAGGCGAGCAATCATACGGCACGCGCGTATAACAATCATACGCCCCTGCGCAGAGACTTTTTGAACACCCCGCATAAGTAGTTCGTATGTGACTGAAACGTGGCGAGGTGCATTCTTCAAATTGGGCTTCATTCTTTCAGTTCATGGTTCTGAGATGAAGTATCCCTCATTGCTGGTCTCATCTGAATCTCGCAGCTAAAAATTTGATGTCAGAACTACCCATAGCACGCACTTCGAATTCGGAACAAACTACGTACGGGTGAGCGACAAGTAGCCTACGGCAGTTATGTCGTCCTGGTGCGTTTCGGTGACAGTCCATTGGTATTCAGGCAGATGCCAGGTGTGGCAGGCTACATAGTTCCATACGTTGCCTGGCGTCTGCGCCGAGAGATCGGAACCCAGTGTGGTAGGGCCGTCAGGGTTTCAGGGAAGGAAGAACCTCCAACTATGGCGTATACACGGAGTTGCCTCGAAATTCTCCTCTCGTTTCACTCTAATATCCAGTGAAACGAGGGACTGACAAGCTCTTCAGTCCCTCTAAACTCACAGGAAGTACCACCACCTCCAGTGTGATGGTTGCTGAAGGCTGGAGTTGATCGGTGCGATGTAGCGATTGTGGCATCTCGCCGAGCCGGCTCGCCCGTTAGCGATTAACGTCTTCGCCTCGGCTGGCGCACTCCGCTGGCGTTCGAATTGCAACCGTCGCTCTGATGACGTCACGCGACCACACAGATGTGTAGCGAGAGGGCGCCAGGCTACACGTCGGCAGAGGATCGGCGGAGGGCGCCGCCCAGCCGTGGGCTGGTCTCCGCGTAATGGCGGAGACGGCGCCGTGGTGAAATGTCATGAATTTTAAGTGGGCGTTAAGCCGGAACAACCCTACCCTGTGATTCCCCTTACCCATTCGGCTCAAGTGGGAAAAGTAGTGGCTCGGTGAGGGGGGAAAGGACTTCCATGGAAACGCTCTTCTCAGTACAGCGCAGCAGGTAAAAAAAAGGGTTCGTCTGGTCTGATGGCGTTAGCTGCATCGCCCCTCTATACCTGCGTTACCTGTTGTAGCTCGGGAAGAGACGAAATTCCGGGCGGTCACGAAACCGTGCGTAGCCTCTTCCCTTCTTTACACATCTTGTCGTCCGGTAGGGCCCATCTTTTCTGGGAACGATATTCGTTATATTTTGTTGCCCAAGGCAAAGATCTGTTTCTCCGTGTTGGACTGTTATTTCTACTCCTGGTAGACTAGATTCCTGTCTATACTGCTTCTGTCATTTAAGTTCAGAGGAAGTCAACAGACCACTTGCAGACTTTCGTAGGACTAGTCCCCTAGCAGCCAACGGGTACTGTGTAAAGAGCACCAATCACACATCCGTGATGGCGCTACAGTCGTTAGGCATAGATTCAAATGAAGTCCATTTCCATTAGAGAGACAGTTATCAATGGCGTAAATATTTCCCTGCACGCAAAATAAGAGCGGAAATTAATGGTACATTGCGCAGAGCTAATCATTTAATAAATGGAGCACCAGGCAATAACAGAACAGGCAGCAGAGTTTGGACTTACGGCAGCCACAGGCGGGATATATTGTTCTGAAAACATAAGACCGCTTTAGCTGTAAGTATTTACATGAATGTCCGGTTTAGCAGCATTTTAGCTGCATCATCAAGTGCAATGAAATAGTGATGTCCCAATCGAGGAAAGAGAATGGGATCATCCAGCGTTCATACTCAGCACTACTTCGCTATGTAGTGGATGTCAGTCATCAAATAACATACAACGCCGCCGTGATACAAAAACACAGTGTTTGGTAAGTTGGGGGAAGGCGGGAAAAAGCATATACCGCATATTATCATCTACGTGATAACGTGCAGGTAAGGGTCCCTTATTTATCCACAGCAAGCTCGTGCACTGGATTGCCTACTAATAGGCTGAGTCTGGCTTTCCGTGGAAGGCAAATGACTTGATTTTACTGACCGTGATTATGTCGCTGAAATGCTGAGAACCCGGTCGTGCCTATACAGGATTTACAACCAATGCGGCCTTATCTTTCCAAAATAACAGAATAAGCAATTCTTTAAGAAATATATATAGGGTAGTATGGCACTATTTTCAAAGAACATTTTTGTTTGGTTAGAACGAAGTAACGAAAATGTAGCAATTTTTAATTATATAAGTGAGACATTTCATAAACGTCCTACTCGTCTTATTATTGCCACTGGTCATAATTGTACACAACCTTTAAACATACAGATGAAGGTAATTTGCAATAGGCAAAGGTATTTTGCAATAGCGGTAGGGTAACTTCGCAACAGTTCACTTCACCCTACAGTATCACTCATCGTCAGAACTTACATGTTCACAAAACATGTGCACAGCTTCCTTAGTCAGATGTTTCGGCAGCTGTCATGGTAGTGTATCAAGAAAACACAGCATTGTCCACTATTTACCTCTTCTTTCTTCACATCAGTTACGTATGTGATATACTTGCCTCCAATAATATATGCTACAAACGCCTTGCAGAAATGTGTAGAACTGACGTAAGAACAATGTTGACATTCGCTCAAATGAATAATTAAAGATAGTCTGTCAGTCATTAACTGTTTAGGGTTGACTCCTAAGGTCCCAGTCGTCATATAGTTCACGAAATAAACTAAATTATTTACGCATCACAATTGGTCTCATCGTATCTATTGCGTATAAATGTACATTGCTTGCTTATTACAGACCTAAGATGGATTCACAGCTATGAACGAAACCACCATTCTTGCTTCCACCGTGAAACGTGCTATACAACAGTAACTTGTTTTGTTAGAGCATAATGTTGATCGCGGGAGAACGCGGCTGTAGTGCTGTTCAAGAATACATCTTTATGCCATCTGTTGGCAGAGCCAGGAAACACTACAATGAATGGGATCATCGCAACTAGCTTATAACAAAATACTGGGTAATTACCTATACTGAGAAATTACCTTACTTTAACCTATATTACTAAATTTGATTCGGCCTCTGCGACAGAAATTTGCACTAAGCAATGAGGAGGATAAACATAATGGAATAGTAAAGTTCCTTTAACATAGAACGTTACTACCAGGCGAGCAACTCAATACAGATCAAGGAATAATCACATAAGTTCATTACCAATGAGATATGATGCTGCTGAACACATCCACTTCACTGTAGACGATACCCCCATTAGACTATTCTCAAACACAGTGTACAGTAACATCATACCCCATTTTCTCCGTATCTGGTTAGCGTTGTCTCCGTCCGCGGTTACCAGAAACACACACAGACCACTCTCCAGGCAGGTGATGTCCACGACAACTCGGCCACGCCCCGCGCAGACCGATCTCTCCACGGACGGCCCTGCTTTACGAAACACCGGGTCCCAGCTGGGTCCGTCTTGGCTCTTGGCCACCAAACATGTCCGCTTAGCTGTGTGCCTCCAGCTTGGCTCGAAAGGCGCTGGTACGGGCTTCGACGTCTGTGCACAAAGCGCCCTCTGATAGGGCTTGCTGTGGATGGTCCGCAACCACCTCGAAGGTTGCGACGGAAAGTTGAAAAATGACACTTGTGTATAAATAAAAACACGAAAAATTACTAGTTGCTTGGTCATCCATCGTAAAAACTTGTATTAAAGTCATAAAGTAAGGAAACGTTCTCTATGAGGTATTGACATGCAGCTGAAATTTACTTTAAAATAGTAAAGTAATTGTTTTCAAGTTATGAACATGACATTCAGCAACCGTATGTGTTTCAGTGGAGCAAGAACGCCGCCGGCCGGTTGCAAATGATTGTTTAACGCATTTAGCCACGTTGCGACATCTAAGGATATCATCAGAATGAAAATTTAAAAGCCATCTAAAAGATACACAGAAAAATAATTTCGACAGAAACATTAAGCTACAGTGACTGCTGCATTTCAGTGGTCCCGTAGCAAAAGCTGTAGCCTTCCGAACAGCTTCATTTAGGCAGAGCGTCTTATTGTGCAGTCAGACTTTGCTCCTGTGCGCAACGCCTGTGTTGCTGTGTTGCCTGCATCACAGGCGCCTAGCCTCTCGCAGGGCGTGAAAGAGCACTGTGTGTCGTGTCTATTGTAAATCGTATGTATTCGTTACTGAGTAATGAATATCGCATGAGACTATAACTATGGGCTTGGTAGTCTTTGAAACTTTCTATTTCTTGGACGTCGTCTCACCGCTTGTAGATACGTGCGTGGCTCGTTCATACTCCACCAGTTCGTCTCGGAGGACGGTGCGCGCTATTTGTGACTGACGTGGGTCAAGTCCATAGTTTCCGGTAAGAGCATTAGCGGACGCATGTAAAAGAATGTCTGTAAACTGACGAGCGAATAGCGCTTGTGGTGTGGAAGTGGTCTTCCCCGGAAGAGCTCTTTACTTGTCGTGCAGGTTGATTAAGAATTAAAATGCGATGCAGCGTGGGTTTTCTGTTAGCGTGCGTTTATTGCGTTATTTATCCCGTATATTCGCGAATTTAGTGCAAAATACTCTCCCAAACGTACCTGACCACTGCGTTGCGATATTCGAAAGGAGAGCTGCGGATGGGCCGATATATTGCCAAACATGTAGGTGCTCCTAGGTGCAGTGGATATTCGCCTCCTCGCTTGTCTGTTGCAAACACTCTAGCCCATTCTGGTGGTCGTGATGCGGTTCTTTCCTCTCACGTCGCAGCTCTTCACCAGAAAGATGGCGTAATACAGTTAGCTGTTTGCATTTCATGTCACAAGGCATTATTCGAAAGTTCAGTTATACAGCAATAAAAGTCGAAATTGAGGCCCTAAATTTAGCACGTATCAAGGATGTTGTAATGCTATGGGTGCCATTAACAAAAAAATTGTACATTAACCGTGAATCATCGGGATAACTATGGCTCAGCTCATGCAGATCGAAGAAAATTATTTGGAAATAACTTTCACATCAGTTAATTTTCTAAAAAAATATCGATCACTGATATAAAATTTTAATGTATCTTCGCAATAGAATTACAGGCACTGTTCCACGTAGTAGCAAACTTCGTTAACAGCTTTGAAAACTGTCAGTGATAACTGCAATAGCCCTGGTCTGGTCCTGCTATAACAAAACAATGCAGAATGGATATAATGGAACAATTGACTGTATTGCAATGTCAGATTTGTCTAGACTCATGAGTAAACTGCTGGTTGTGGATGCCCTGTCCCTCGTTGTTAGACAATTGTCCTGCACCTCCTCCCAGGTCTCCCGCGTGCGTTATTCTTAGAAACGCCAAGCTGAATGGCGATTCGGAATGTCTTTGTGGTAAAGATGCGTCAAAAATCTAGATGTAACACCGCAATGAAAGATGAAATGTAACGAACATGTGAGGATGGTAATAGGGAAGGCAAATGGTAAACTTCGGTTTATTGTGTTGCAGGAAAGTTTGGCTCATCTGTAATGGAGACCGCATAGACAACACTAGCGCAATCCGTTCTTGAGTACTGCTCGATGTTGGGAATCTCCACCAGGTCTGATTAAAGGGAGACATCCAAGCAGTTTAGGGGCAGACTCAATCTGTTACCAGTTTGTTCGATCAACACACAAGTATTACACAGATGCACCGGGAACTCAAATGGGAATCACTGGAGGAAAGATGACGTTCTTTTCTATGAAAGCTATTGGGCCAATTTAGAGAGCTGGAATTTGAAGCTGATGGCAGAACGTTCCTACTGCCGCTAGCGTACATTTTCCATAAGACATTAAGGTTCGTACGGAGGCATACAGTCAGTTTTCATCGCTCTATTTGCGTGTGGAACAGGGAAATGAACAGCAGTGTTTCATCGTTCTCTGCGCCACGCACGGCAGTTTGGCTTGTCGAGCATGTATGTAGATCTAGAATTTTACAAAAGTCAATGAAAGGAATTTTCCCATTTGTTGCCCCATTTTCTCACAGCTCAGAAGCCCTTTATACCAATTAAGTTCATCGTTGTTGATCTAATAATTTAAAGGAATAAAAAACTTCTAATTATGTTTTCCGTCTTTTCTCCAGTTGCTTTAAATTCTTGAAGTTGGGTACCGTCTTTGCAACCAACTGAAGGCAGTTTTTGTTGCCATACGCGTTTTGCTTCACTTATTCGGGAAGCATCAGTGGTCTGCAATACAGGTAAAATAAGAAAACACACAAAAATATTTAGTAGATATAAGCTGCTATATTACATTTGGTAGTCTCTCTTGTTTTTTAGGTTAATATGAACTTCCTAGCACAAAGTTCGTAATGTGAACTTACCGTTCGGTGTTAAGATATCCTGCGCTGTTTATTCGTGTGTAGGGTCCTGGAGATACATTCGTCAGTTTCCATGTTCCGGCTGTCCGATTTCTAGCGTTCTTTCACCCACACTTGTCATAACGCATATATCACTTGCACTTTCCATTTCGTGATCAACATGCGTGTTTTCGGTGTGTAGTGTTGGCACAACACAAACAAAAGAAAGAACGCGCACGCGCAAGAAAAACGGTAGTTTGTAACACTACACACCGAAAACACACGTGTTGGTCTCAAATCGAAAAGTGCAAGAGATGAATGCGATGTGATAAGTGTGGGTGAAAGAACGCCAGAAATCGGCCAGCTGGTATATGGAACCTAACAAATAAATCTCTGGGACCACACACATGAGAACAGCGCTGTAAATCGTTACACCAGACGCAAAGTTCACATTGCGAACTTTGTGGTGCGAAAGTTGATTTTGACCTAAAAACAAGAGAAAAGACAAAGGAAACACGTATTACAAGCCACTGGTGATACTTCCCAGATAAAGTAAGCGAAACGCGTGTGGCAACAAACTGCCTTTAATTGGTTGCGTAGACGGTACATACCTCCAAGAATTGTAATTTTCTATTTTGATGCCGGCCGCGATGGTCTCCCGGTTCTAGGCGCGCAGTCGGGAACCGTGCGACTGCTACGGTCGCAGGTTCCAATCCTGCTTAGAGCATGGATGTGTGTGATGTCCTTAGGTTAGTTAGGTTTAGGTAGTTCTACGTTCTAGGGGACTAACGACCACAGCAGTTGAGTCCCATAGTGCTCGGAGCCATTTGAATTTTTCTATTTTGATTTTCGATGCTTGTGTGTCCAGTGTCTCAATACGGGAGTTCCGCGTGAACCCCTAACAGCCGTCCACGCAAGCCTGCTACGGAGGGAAGATCGCAGGCCTTGTAGGGCGGTAACGCGAGCTGTCACCTCGCCCGGCAGGGTCTCTGCCCTGAAACGCGATAGCCCTGTGGCCCTCGAAGTACCGAAAACCCGCTCTGGTTACTGTGAGGAAGCCGCTAGCCTCCCGCCTGCCTAACCCTCCCATCCCCTTCCCCCTCTACCTTACCATTTCATCCACTCTCCCTCTCATCAGTTCGTCACCAGTCCACAACACATTCCATGGTACAATAGGGAGAAGTTCGTAAGTTTTGACCCTGAACTGCAGGCGAGCAATCACGCCAATCCACAACAGTAATTTCTTCAAAGAAGCAATTTTGAATTTTTCACACACATAAGCTGCCACTGCATCACGCCTGTCGCCATTTTTAAACAATATTTTACTGGCCGTAATCCATGGTTACAATTTCACATTTGATGCGTAATAATTAACACAGTAGGAAAAAGGCTTATCAATACGTAGGTCTATATGAGAACAAACGTTACACATTTTCAATTAAAACAACATGGGAGTCACAGCCACTCAACTTTGTCAGCAAATAGACTTCCACCATATGCGCACGCCGTTGCCGTGGCTTTGTGGGCGCTACGAACAGCCAGCTTCTAATACATCGCTGTGCTATATTTGTCACGACGGGCGATGTAAGCGAAAATATTCTAAAGCACTGTGACAAGACAAGTGGCTAAACCAGCTCGGCCACAGCGGCCGGCTGGCGTCAAACCCGCTCAACCATTATGTTAATGAACTAGATAAAAAGCCAGCACGCACTTCTCCCCTCCTCAAAGGCCACCTTCAAGGACAGCTTATTGTAAGAGCTATAGTTTTCCCTTTCTTCCACAGTACGGTATCCGTACTAGTTCTGGAAAACGTATCGCTCAAAATATTTTAGCCCCACATTTCTCCAAAACGTAAGCTGTTCATCCCCGAAGTCCGTTGCTGCCAATTTTTCAATTCTTTGTAAAGAATTCGTGACACATTTTTGCACGCATTAATTATTTAACAAATGGCTCGGCAACATTGACACCTGTCTGCACATGCGTCCTTTAGAGATGGAATTCTTAGCTTCTTCTCGAAGCTTGAGCATATTTCGTCAGTCACATATTTTACACACAGTGTGGGATAATTTGGTAATTGTTACACCCCCCCACCCACCTCTCCCATGCTTTTCACATATCATTGTCAAGAACAGTAACGGAAGAGGAACTTAAGTGCTAATAAAAAAAAATCCAGTCAGGTAGCTGGGTACGTGCGCTGTTATTGAGCTTCCAACAACTGGTTGCACTGAGTCGACCGAAGTTACGGAATAGCGATACGCACGTATACATATGTCCGATAGTATCGCGTACACAAGGTAGAAAAGAGCATTGCGTTGGCGGAGGTGTCATTTGTACTCAGGTGGTTATTGTGAAAATGTTTCCGACGTGATTATGGCCGCGCGTCGGGAATTAAGGCTTTGAACCCGGAATAGTTGAAGCCAGACGTATGAGAGATTCAATTTCGGAAACTTTTAGAATTCAGTATTCAGAAGTTTCCAAGCAGTACCTCTCCCCTCGGACGACGCAGTGACTGACGGCCTTCACTTAACAAGAGCAGCAGCATTTGCGTAAATTGTCGGTGCTAACAGACAAGCAACACTGAGTGAAATAACAGCAGAAACCGTGTGGGACGTACGACGAACGTATCCATTAGGACAGTGTGGAGAAATTGGACGTTGGTGGACTACGGCTGCAGACTATAGATTAGAGTGCCTGCTGCGCTTTCGGCAATAACGTTTGGGCTCTAGACGACGGGAAAACCATGGCCTGGTCAGATGAGTGCCGATTTCAGTTGGTAAGAGCTGGTGGTAGGGTTCGAACGTCGTGCTGACCCCACGAAGCCACGGGCCAAAGAACTTGTCGAGACTTTCAGTAACAACCGTAAAGTCCTATATTGTGGTATTGATAAGGCTTCGATGGGTCATTAATCTACGTTTAATTTGGAATTCATAGTGTAGGTACTTAGTTTCTGGCATTGGCAATACCAGCCGCTATAGTTCAGCTAGAGTGCAGTAGGAAACGGTATCAAAAGTTTTACGCCCAGCGAGAGTTTCACGAGGACACGAAACATGTCACTTAGCCCATGTCACACAAAGTAAGATCAGTTGTAAGCTTCCCTGTTGGCTTGCGCGACAGCTTCCATAAACAACCCACTGCTACGATGCTGCCCGACAGGCATCTTCGTATGGTTCGCGTGATAAAACTGGTGCTGTTTCCCTTTAGCTGAGTGCAACCTGAGCGGGGCACACGGTAGTCATATTGACGTCTGAGGTCACAGCCTGGAAAACGTGTTATCGCAGAGGCCGTTGGTCAACTCGTGAGCCAGACTTCAAGGAAACTATTCGGTAAAAAAATATCACCTCATACCCTTACCGTCAGCTCGTGATGGTCTGCCTAACATTTCGTTAATGGTCATAGTTGCAATATTTCAAAATTAACCCACTGCACGAGAATTCGAGTAGATTACAGTGAAAGATAGGGGTCACTGTATGTGTGGTGCATATTGTCATACATTGCTGTTTCGAAATATAGCCAACACCTTGTTGATCTTTAAACGTGGCAGGAGATCCATATCTACTTCAATCTGGAGAAGGTAATGTATAGTACACACATTTCCTCTTGCGTGCGCAAATGAAAAGGTGAGAACTATTCATAACATTGCTCGTATCTCATAAATGGTTAGAGATGTCGAATCTAGGTTACGGCAAGTTATAGCACTCAAAGGGGCGTTTTTTGCCATATTTTAACTTCCTTATCTCCCACCACATAAATATTTTTATAGAATAATATAATTTAAGAGCTGTTGGTAAATTATGAAACGAAAGTGTGAGAGTATTTTATAACATAATTGAAGGAATTATTCGTTTATTTTTATACCGAGAATAACCCCTCTTGCCATCAATTCGTAGTTTTAACAATAGTGTCAGGATTACGTCGTAGTTTAGACTGTGTTAAAATGTTAGTGACGTGAATCTTTGTGATCTGCAGTGTTTTGGCAAAAGAAGAAAATATGGCAAGAGAGTTTTAGCCGTTATTTACAACTCGTCACTGATAACATTTCTCTGAAGAAAAAGTTTCATTGCAAACTTTAAAAATTTCGTGCAGTCTGTTAATTCAAAAATATCGCAATAGCAATACTACGTCTATGTACGAAAGAAGATTGTTCATCGTGGATGTGACGAAAGCGTTACAAGATGTGAAAGAATCATTTTTACCAAGAAGTTCTCGTAAAGTCCTTGGGGAAAACTGCAGAGCACTCTGCATTCTGTCTCCGCGTCCCTACATTTTGCTAGCAGAGTGTCTAGTGTAGCTCCAAGCAAATTTACGGCGAACCTTACCGTAGCCTACGGGATACAAGCCTGCGGCAACTCAGGTAGCCTGGGTGACACCACGAAGCCGGCCCCCCCGCCATGGTGAGTCGCAAAGACGGGTTGTGAGCTCCGTCCTTTCCGTGAGCTTTTGACGTTTGTGCGACGGCCGTTGGTTGTGTGTGCGTATTTGGTTATAGCTGAATTCGTTTCTAGATCTGCATTAGTCGGATAATTGTCTTAAAGCAGACTCAAACAACAGTAGGTGGAAGTTACTTCAGTTTTGTAGGCTGTGAATAATTATTTGGTAAGTTTTACTGCGATCAAGCCTAATCACTACAGGATCTGTAAGATTAGTGGTGTATGTTAAGTCAGCTTCGCAGGTCTTGCATCATGAAAAACTGAAAATAGTGAGCATATTAAAAATGAGGTGTTTGTCTTCTGTGTAACAAACCTGCAATTCAGTTCTGTTAGACATGTATAGCAGGTTCATGAGCATTGACAGAAAATGTTTTCGAAGGACACAAATATACGGTTCCACACAGGACGTGGTGCATTGCATTGTTTCTTAACATTCAGAAATAGGTGCTGTAAATATCAACTCATTACCAATGGTGATTTTATCACTGTGAGACAGTAATATTAACTCAAATATCCACAGAAGAGTCTTGAAACAACCATCTGATTTAATACTTTAAACTGTGTCAGGAAGATACCAATTGTTTAACACATTTTTTCTGGAAAGGACAGTTAACTATCGTCCTCCCCTGAGAAATAATGGTGATTGTGAAAGAAATATGTTTAAAACGTCAAATTTTGAAGCAACTTCACGATCACTTTTAAAGAATAGCCATCTAAAAAAATGAGCAGACGGTAGTTAGATTTTCAAAATAAAAGCGTATTTATGCGTAGTATGTCTTCTTGCTGGTTTCCTTCCTGGAAGTTTTTCTTTTTCAGCCACGTGACATTAATGTTATTTTTTGAAATATCAAGGTCCAAGACTAACATTACACAAATTTAAACGAAGCAATTAATAACCTTGAGGGTATGTTGTGTTTAAGCTAATAGCGCTGTAACGTTGATAGTTTTTACTCTGTTCTGCTTTTGTGTACAGAGTAATGTTACGTGAAATACACAACGGTTTGTATGTTCACACCAATATTTCGTACTGGAAACAGTACCATGAGCTGTTAGCTTCGTTGTGCGTAGTACGTCGGCTGTGATGTCACTAAACGGAGGCCTCCTGTCACATGGATCCTTTCCTTACTTTGAGTAGAGCTTTCCTATAAATCGACAAGTGCCTTGCTTGCTGACGGCGCTAGCCAGACGACGTTCGTTATTTCCACATTCCCTTTTTTCTAGTTGGTTGCATTTAGATGGTTTTCGCAATGTGTGCGATAGATAACCCTGTCGAGAAAACCTGTTTGTAGACATAACTGTAGGGTACGAAAATGTGGTAGAACTCTCAAGCAGTCTAGAGGTGGACCTCATTGATTAAATTCGCGGCCTTCCCTAGTACTGGAACGATGGACAGCGTCTGTATGCGATAGATCTTAGACTACTATGTGAGAGCCGTTTAGCTCATTTCTGATAACAGTAAGAACAGTTGGTGTTTCATGTTTGTGAGCGGGATTTGGACAGTCATAGCGCTGTGGTTGTCATTCACCTGTTTCAAATATGACGTCAAAACGATAGAGGTGATTCGTGGGGTTTTCGGGCAGGATGACTATGGCGAATAGTAATTAAGAGTTTTCTCCACATACTTTTACTTGTTTCTTCATGTGGGTAAATATAGTCTCGACGGATCTGTACTTTTGGTAGCTGTATTTCACGATGAAGAAAATCATTGCTGCTGATGCTGGCGCAGATAGTGTCGGGGAGAAAAGGCAAAGATTCTGGCCGCCGCTTGCGGAACCTGTTACTGCAGGTCTATCGCGGGAATTATCTGTGCCGTCAGACACTGATGAACACATGGTATGACGGACATAAAGTACTTTCGTGAGTTTAAAACGTACAAGGGTCAAGAGCCAAAATAGAATTTATTAGCTTTAATTACACTTCGCAAAGTCTCTGTAGTCAACACGTCTTCAAACTACATTAAATGTATCACAACTGCAAGGATCAGTCACATGTGCACGCCCTACACCTCAGCATCAATAGCTTATCAGAATCGTGGTAAAAGACTGATTACAATTGAATGCTCTTTCACGGGAATGCGCTTGGGAATTCTTGCAACTTCTGCTTCTAGGAAGAACGGCTTTTGAAGTTCGTGAACCACAGATATCAACGATACCACGAGGGCTGTGAACTGACTCCCAGATTTTGCAAGTCCCGAACTACTCTGGAAAAGTATTCAGTGGAGTATTTATCACGAGGGGACAGCTGTGTGGCAGTGGAACAACTGGTTAAAAATTTTCGTAGTAAAATCAATAGTTCAAGGTGAGACGTTAATACTCTCACATGAGTTAAATACAGGAATCTGATCATTAAGTCTATCGACGTTTGGTGCAGTATTAGTGTCAAACTAGTTGGCTCCTTATTTTTGCAAGGCATGTTGAACAGAGGAATATGAGCTAAAAATTCTGTTGGAAGATGTACGTCCTCGCAGGGCGACAGAAAATTTGGTTTAAACACGTTTGTTGTCCGGAACATGGCCGGTCAAGCGATAAATCGCGATTTCAGTGGTCGCTGAACTGGCAGAGGTAGGGGTGCCAGATCACTCGACCTCACGTGCTCTGAGTTTGTTTTCTTGGGTTGTAATAAGGTAAATGTATGCGGAAATACCAACTGATGGGCAAACTGTGATGGAACATATTTCACTGGAGATCCAAAGAAACTGGTACACCCCGGCCGCGGTGGTCTCGCGGTTCTAGGCGCGCAGTCCGGAACCGTGCGACTGCTATGGTCGCAGGTTCGAATCCTGCCTCCGGCATGGATGTGTGTGATGTCCTTCGGTTAGTTAGGTTTAAGTAGTTCTAAGTTCTAGGGGACTGATGACGACAGCAGTTGAGTCCCATAGTGCTCAGAGCCGTTTGAAACTGGTACACTTGCCTAATATCGTATCGGGCGACTTTTTTGGTTTAGAGGTGGAGCCTCTCCACGCCCACACCGGCATGATGGCAAAGTCAAAAAGTCTACTGGCATTTGTGCATAAGGGTTAGTGTTAACTAAAGTGAGGTGTCGCACGATGTGGGTACTGCGATGTTTGCGTACATCTGGTTAAGGTTAACCATTTATACGCGTTCATTGGAGATTGGGTCGAAAGTCGAACAAAGGGTAGCGGTTTGAAGGGCAGAGGGAGAAAAGTGTCAAGGCAAGCGCCAAGGGAAAACCTCTCCGCTTCGATAGGTGGGGTAGTAAGAGCAATAGTGCATGTCTTGCTGACTAAGACAGGTCATGCAAGGATGGGTTAAGTTAGAAGCGGGTATGATGCAAGCGGATACCGTGTCATGCCATATGTGCGTCATAAGGGATCAGTCCGTGACGGCGCTGCAGCACGGTGTGCTGCAGTTGGGGCTTTGGGAGTCCCTGCTGCTCTGCGTCAGTGGTGACTTGGCCCAGGTCGACCATCGGTGTCTGGTGGGAGAGCGTCGAAGCAAAGCGTTCGGCGATATGTGGTCGCGTAGCGGCACCACTCAACACTCGTTGGCTGCGCTGACAGGCTCAGCGAGGGCCGTGGAGTAGTCATCGCTGTTTAGTGGACGACGTAGCCCATGCCCTAGAGCGTCCTGATCGCTCTGGTAGCCCACTCGTTGAAGCAGAGCTGCTCGGGACCGATGGACTTCGGTATTGTTGTGGCGGCTTCCGTCTTCTTCGGTGTTTCCGACGTGATGTCCTTCAGCCGATTAGGGGAGCGGTGGCAGACTTCTTCGCCTGCGGAGAGATGTCCTGCGCTGCGAGCGCAATTGCCGCAGTTGGCTGCATGCCTGCAGTCAGTGACCTTACAAGCTGCCCTATCTGCGTCCATGGCGGATTTGGAGACCGCAGTCGCCGCCTCCGCCACGGCCGCCAGCATGGCGCGCTTGTCTCACACTTGCGGTGCCTGCTGTAAAACAGCCGTTGCCCGGCCACTCTCACTGGCGCGATATTGCGGCCGCCTTTGGTCAGTGGGAGCTTCATCTCTACTTCCTGTTGTCGGCGCTTGCGTCATCGTTGTCTTCTCCTCAGTTTGTGCCTTGTCTCCAGCGCAGACGTCGCTGGCGAAAGCCGGGCAGCCACGCCAGTTTGACACATATTGTCCGCCGCAGCGAGAGGAAGCTGGCGCCTCTTCTCGTTGCCTGTCACAGACACGGGTTTCGTGCGCGTCGGCGCACTTCGTGCTCCGCTGCGAGTTGCGGCCGTATTTAGCCACATGCTCTTCGCCTTGGTACCTAAAGCACTGTGGCTTAGGGTCCATGCCTAGGGCGAGACCTTAGGCGGTCACAGGAAAGCCTAAGAACTTCCTTAACACGGTGTCGCTGCCATCCGCCTCAGTTTCCACAAAGACGATATACAGCGGCGGCCTCTTCTTGTTCGTTGTGCAGCTTAGTGGTTGCACCCCGGAATCCGGCACATGACAGCCCCTCTTGGACAGTCTTCTCATCACAGATCGAAGGCAGCCTTGGAGTGCTTCTCGCGCTGATTCGGCGCATTCGTCCTCTCCACAGTAAGTGGATCAAAAATGAGTGAGGCCATAGCGCTCTTCAGTGCACGGTGGTCGGTCACGCTCGCTGCCTCCAGCTGGACGATGGCATCTGAGTCGAACGACTCTGCGCCTGCTTCTTCCCTGCAGAAGTCGGCTATGACACCATACATCTCCGTCCACGGCACTGTGCTGCACTGAATGTACAGGGGGAGGGAGAGAGAGAGAGAGAGAGAGAGAGAGAGAGAGAGAGAGAGAGAGAGAGAGACAGACAGGTGTATGATCATCTTCGCGCTTCCATCCCGCATTCCTGGTGGGTTGCAGTGTCGAATGCTTCTTCTGTGTCTGCCTTCTTCATCTGACCGTTTCTGCAAATTCTGTGACGCGAGGACACAATTTTGCTGTATTGTAATAACGACGCACGACAATTTGCTTAACGTCACTCCAAAAAGCACAACTTCGAAGCTCCTCTTCTGGCCAAGGACAGGTAGCGCGCTTCACCAGTGATTCGTGCGCCTCAGCTGCTCTAGCGCAACTCGGTGTATAGGGCGCGAGACATTTGTCTCGCATAATCGTTGCCGACCGCAACGCCCTATTCTGCCTGTTTCCATAATCTGTATTTCAATAAGTTTGCCTATAGCAGTTTCTTTAGCACTTCGGTGTAGAAATGCTTGATACACAAATTACATGGGAAATGTTTTTAAGTTGTGCACATGAAGAATTCGAAGCGTGGAATAATAAATGTACCAATATCGAAATGGAAGCTCGTGTTTTTGGGCATTTATTGTGAACTACAATAATGGTGAGAGGCAAGATGACTCACCGAAATCAAGCACCCAGATGCGAACAGAAAACTATTACGTCCATATCGTTGTTCCTGAGTCACGCAAAAGTGGACACTGAACCACAGTTTTAAATGCGAGCTTGTAAAAGTTTCTGTGCAAGCAAATTTGCAAAACTTGAAATTTGTCAGTTTCATCATTTACCCCGGGGGATGGGGAGGGGTAGCCCGTTTCGACAGCGTTATCGCCTGAAAACAACTTTAATTTGGTGCGATGCGTATTTTTTCTAGATAATTATTTGTCCAAAGTAAAAACAAAAACCTTTAATATTGATAGTATTAAACAAATATAATCTGGGACTTGTGGTTTTGAGAGATTAATAATTCAGGTTAGCTCAAACAATAATTGGAAACATCGGGATATTAGCCAGTCGTTGGGGTGGGCAATGTGACGGATTAATTTATTAGGTGAAGATCTGTATCTGTGAAAGGTGATGACGTACTAATCTGAAGCATTCCACATGTACGACGCTATCATTGATAATTTTAGTAACTTATGTGAGAAAGCAGGAAAATATAATCGTAGCCTGTGTGTTAAAGGGATGAAGGAGCATATAAAACTTAAATATGAAGAAGGGTGATTTAGCTGTCCCCATCTATGGGTTTTATTCAATCCACAATGGGTTCAGAAAACACGCACGAGTGTTTCATATTTTCTCGCTCATTACGCGCAGACTTAGTCTAAGAGAAAAAGTGAACGGAACCTTCTTCTAGAAAATTAACGTAGTTAAATTTTGTACTGGAGGCCACGGTTCTACTGTTATTTAAGAAAGACTTACAAAAGTAATCTTCAAACGCACTGTTGGCGGCAGAACAGTTCACACCTGTCTGCCAGTGCTAAACAGCCTGAAACGGTGCCTCCGAATTGCACCTCGCAGCAAACCTTGAACGTAGCGCATTCGCTGCATTCATTACTAGATAGTTGGGCAGTTAAGTGTATATGATGGGAAGGTGAGAGGCAGAGAACCACGAAACGCTGCAGCCAATTATCCTCTTCTGCATATGCTGTGAGCGCTCTGTATGTTTATTGCAGCTTCCTCGTTAAAGCGCACACATGTTGTGTGTGTCAATCTCTTAATGTTCTTTATGGGTGATGAGAAAGAAAAGTACCAAGTTTCACACACACAAACAATTAAAGCTAGTGTTCTATGTACAAATCCTTCAAAAGGCGGAGCGAAACATTAGGTGGGTCTCCTTGTGGTGGCTGCCCAGTTACTCTGAACTGCCTGCCGAAAGAAAATGAAGAGCGTAGTGAGAGACTGCTGCCTACTCGTAGACTCAGAACGAAGGCAGGCAGAGGGCGAACAGGCTGCCACTCTTTCTATGCTCAAATAACGAACTTATTTCCGCTTTCTACCCGTTAAAGCAGTCTGTGCGTCTTTCAAGTTTATATTTTTATATGGGTGTAAGTTACTGACCACACTTTCATTTATATTGAAATTGTTGATCAATGGAAAACCGATCAACCAAGCGTTGATTTCAACTATATAACTGTAAAGCATGACCTTTCCTGACGACCAAATAATTTTAAAGGTACAGGAGGCATTCCGTAGCTCAGATATGTGAGGACTCAAATTTTAATGTTCCTCACAGAACGACCAAAATCGTGGTTATCAAAGGAAACTACCCCGTAAAGTTCAGAATCGTACAAAAACGGCTAGGTTTTAGAATAAGACTACCATTTCAACACCGTAAGCTAGAAAACGATATAGACAATAAATTAAATGCATGTCAGTTAGCGTCTGGCACAATAGAGAACATTTGGCAACAAAATAAGAAGAGAAATAAAAAAATTTTTTTCAGTAATGGCCACACTTTCTTTGACAGACGGCTTCGTGTAGTAGAAAATACAAAAGCAGTACAAAAAGTGTATACAGGACACTGAAATGAAAACAGTCGCAGGTAAGGTTACAATCTGCGAGATTAAATAAGAAGTGAGACATTGAGCATAGTTGAAAATTGATTCAGTTAACGAATTAATTTAAGAAAGTTATAAAGCTGAGAAGAAAAACAATTTCTCCTTGCTTTAGTCCACGGGCACTGTTTTACTTTTCGTATGTTTTATTTATCAATATTTCGACGTCCCACGGCGTCTTGAAGAGGAACTGCGGCAGTTGTGGTTCCAATACCACAGGAACGCCCTTGGGCGTCCGCCAGTTTCTGGGTGGTGACCTCACTGTACATATTTTATTCATTTACTTCACAGCTTCATCTTTGTCTCACTTGTTTCAACACACTAATCCATTGAAGATAGTTGGCTGAATACTCCGTGTCTTCTGTATCAGGTTCTTAGCCTGATGCCTCAGAATGAAATGTCCAATGATGCCATTCATCCAATCCGATCTTCAAGTGTCTGGACGTAAGAATTTCTCTCCAGCACACCTCCTGATCGTTGTTGGTGCCATTCAACGTCCACAGTAAGAGAGCACCTCCGTCCAAGCCTACTAAATGGCGCTGATTTTTTCTTTGGTTATCTAGCTGTATGAGTGCATGTGACTGTCATAAAGCTAGGTTACCGAAGTTAAGAACAGCATCTGTTCATCGATGGTTGCTACAGGAGCTAATGGAGTGTTTGTGTTCTTTCGAGGGACCAACAGTTATTGAGGTAAGTAAATAGTTTTAGTGTATATGACAACATAAGAGTGACAGTTTCCGGAGAAAACTGAAGATGTCTTAAAGTAGCAAACTGGAAATTTTTCATGTTTCTGTGTTAAACTTTCAGCAATGGAGACCGCTCCCCTAGAAGATAACAATATTTAAGTACCTCTTAGACGTACTCAAATATAATGTGGTTGATACAGGATCTCGTTATTGGACGGCGTTTAAGTTTTGGAGCGCATCTTAACGACATACTCGTCCACTTGTTGCGCCCAGGTGTAGGGAGGAAAAAGGAAACCAGCGCAATTTTACAGAGATGTGCTTCTTGCAACATCACGTTAGGCATTACAAAAAGTTCATATCGTTGTCATAATCATACGGTCCTGAATGTACCTTCACACATAAACCATGTACGGCACATAACGTCATAAACCCTGAGATGGGTGAAAAAGTTAATCATGCATGAAGCTTTAATACATTAATTCGTTACGACTAATACATTCATAGAGCTGACTCAACTTAAGGATGTCCCTGACACCTGGCAGAGCCTTTGACAGCTTTCAACTGCGGAATCGCAAATTGTAGGCGAAACGAATGTCTGTAGCGTTCTGAAGAGGCGTTGCCATAGACACGTTTACAAAATCGTGTTGTAGACGCTCGAACTAGATGCGTCCACCTGCCTGAATTTGTACTAGAAATAATATTGAAGATATTCTTCAAATTGTTAGTCGTCTGATTATTGCCACACTAGGTTTTGGGACATTATTATCCCAACAAGGACACCAAATAAAACAATCCTCCTTAGACATGAAGATTACAGGCTTCCTGAGTTATAACCTACCTGAAAATTTTTTGTACCATTAGGCCTCGTCCCAACTTAAAAGCAAGTTGCACACGTGTATTGTCAGCTGAAACAATAAAACATCTAGAGGTACAGTTGCAAACTGAAAACCGCTGCAATAACCTACCAACGATGATATTTACTTAAAGCCTAAAACCCAGTACTAACGATACTACTGTCATACAATCTTTGAGAAATGCCGGTCCGGTCCGGTCCTAGCCCATTCTAGCTTCAAACTACCTCTACACCGCAGTCTGGACAGAAATAGCATGCGAGAATCCTGTTACTTGGTGAAAAATGTAGGTAGCTGCTTCTTAAGGAGGATATCGCTAAAGTGTGTCCAGAAATGTCCTGTAGATATTTCCATAGTCTCATTCAGAACGCAAACGCACTCCTCTTTCAAGTCACAATAAGTCTTTACCTCTAAATTTAAATAGCAACCATCCTTTTTATTCAACGTGCGGCACCCTCAAGCTTTCCTTTACATCCCCTGATGAGTGCTGCTCATTCTTCAGATGCTTCGCTACAGTGGTCTAACCCGTCTCTCTTATTATGCTCTTTAACTTTTGAAAGTCCGTCCTGTCTGCCCCGCATATCTCGCTACACAATCCTAATAAGATATACTCCAGATTTCCTCATCCAGTTCTCATCTGTGTCGATCTTATTTCTCAACCGCTCTCTTAATTTGTTGTCCACCTTTAAAGAAATTGTAACCCCCTCGCTAATTTGAGAGATCGTTCCCCTATACGGCAAGACTATTTATCTGGATTTTTGTCATTTTGCAGGTTACGATGCCTGATTGCTAGAGCCAACCGATTTATCAAACCCGCGGCAAAACCATTTTTTACCGCTGTTTGTCTAAGGGGTTTCATTTCCTCATTCTTGTTTTTCTGGGTTAGAGGTATGGAATTAGTCCTGTGCTCCATATTTCTGATAGACTGAAATTCGATTGTGGAGGTGGCATGAATATTTATCAATAACGGTCCCTGTGAACGTATCAATTCCTATCTCGAGCTGCTTGTTATTTTCTATCCTCCGGACCATGTAATTACTCATGCTCAACTGTTAATTCTGTCTTGACGCATCTTAATGAGTCATTCATCGACTCCTTTATTACTTCCTCGGACCCCTAATCTACGAAAATATCATTCATATTTCTTTCGTACATCTGTATTTCCTACATAAAAATATGGTTGGGATTGTTATACTAATTGATTGTAACATTTAAATAGCATTTACGGTCAATATTCACAGTGTAATTTTTATGTAAATATAAATTTTAAAAATCGTTAAATATCAAGATCTGGTCACGTGATCGGAAACGCTGTTATCTGATGGTCTGGTGACGTCATGATTAGGAGTAAGACGTATCTATACGTGTTATAGGACCGTTAGCCAAAGTTACGAGATTTTTACGTACTTTGCCTGCAAAAAAGTTCAGCTTTTTAGTGGTGAAAACGCAATTACAACTTTCGAGTAACAATAGACAGGAATTACGTGAACAGGGGTAGCAGAAGCCTAACGGAAGTTGATAAGTTTCTGTTCCACCCATTTAGTGCGGAGATAGGTGCAACGACGGACATCCTTTTCCCTGCTCCCTACATCATCAGCTAAGGAATTGTAGAACTTCCGGAAATGGGTCCGTATATTATAACTATTGTGAACAATGTTAAGAGTTGTGACCTAAAACACAAATTATTCTTGGTAAAACTTAGCGCTGATTTCTTTTCTAGAAAAATCTCAGCAGATATGGTGCCTCCTGCACTTGTTCGGTGGCGCAACGGTTAGCGCATCCGACTGCAGATTAAGAGATAACCTGTTAGTCCTGGAAAGGTCATGTGTTTCTAAAAGTTTTACATGAAATACGAAAATTGCTTTAACAATAACTAATATAGCGGTGGTTTCGATTGTCGAATGTATTACATATAGCTTGATATTAGTCCGTCTGAAAAATAGACAATATGATAAATGCATTTCCTTTGCGAACAAACAGTTCACTTTTTGGAAAGTGTTTCTAGTAATGTAGATACCACACGCTCCCAGTACGAGGTGTAGCACGATGAGGTTTTATGGAGAGATATAAAACGTGTAAAACATGCAGGTGACACAAGCGTAAGGGCTGTGACTTGTGAGAGTGTAAACTAACATTAGTGTCTGAAGCAAGCTTACTTCATCGTTATGTAAGACAATAAAACTGCAGAAGTTTAAACAATAAGGGTCCTAGCTGGACAGTAAGAAGATAAAAATATTGTTTCTGGTAAAGTAAAAGGTAAGTGGTTACATTAACTGGAACGTACCTTTTTGAACGTGACGTGTGTGAACAGCGACTGCATATATAAGCAACGAGGTAACACATCGGTGTGCCGAAGTTCTGTAATTGCGATTTGAATTTCGTATGGGAGGACCTTAGTCGTTTTACAGATAAGCTAGATTCGAACCATCGATATATGGGTATCATCTCATAAAATTTACGGTCTACTGCTGTAACAACTTTATTTTTCGATTTTGCTCGTTGTTGTTCGTTGCATTTAGGCGGGGTGCACGTCACATGACACCCATTCCTGTTTATCGTACATCCTTTCACTTCGTTTTTTTTTTTTTAATTACAAAGATCAAACAGCCTTCTGAATGGATACGCTGAGCTAGAGTGCCGGTGACTACTGAGCTACCGAATAATTCAGGTATAGTTGGGTAAAACGACAATTTTCACTAGGACTTTATTTTTGTTGAATGGCGCTATCCTTCGTTGTAACAATGAGAGAGCATATCTCGGAGGTAAGTTAATGTTAAGTTTGCAGTGCAACACGTTTTTAATTAATTTAGTAGTGAGTTTGGGCGTGGACATGGTGGTAACTTGCCGGTACAGTGCAACCACATCTTACGCATCTCCTCATTTTCTGGAAAACTCAAAACAAATTTTAAATAGGTTTTTATAGATCTATTTTTACTGTATGGTAAAATACATCATACGTAACGTGTTCTCCAAAACGCAAGTTCCAGAACAAGACGTCACTGTAAATTAGCATTATGCAATGGGAGCAGCGAGCTAGACAGTGACGTCACAGTGCGGCGGGATATGTAGGTCGTCTGCATTCTCTCTTTCACTTACCGGAAGTCCACCTACCTCGATATGCTTCTTTCCGACGTCCCTTCACTCTGTAGTAGCAGATACGTGCTAGGCAGTGTAAAGCAGCGTTGGTGAAACCACTACCAAATATCTACCACACAGAGGCCGCGCAGCTAGAGGTCAGTCAGTTGCCGAAAGATCATTTTTTTTAAAAAAATCGGGCGTTCGGAGGATGCAGTCTACTTGCAGAAAGCATTTAAAATTACATTGAATCTGCTTTTTATTCACATGGAAACACATGAAATGGCTATCAAGTCCGTATTTAATATGGTAATGCTCCATCATTCAAAGTTCACTGTCTGTAGAACATAGTTTCACTCGAAAAGCAGCCAGAATTTTTGCAAGTCCGACTCGACTAATTTTCACGTTCTGCCACGTACCGACTCACAACTATTCGCGAGCTAAGCATTCGGTCATTTCAGTGGTCTTCTTCGAAAGAAGTGCTCGCCAAACTATTCCGTACGGAGCACGAAACATGCCACGCGGAATTCTTACCACGACCAGAAAGTTCACATGCTCATAACTCAAACTACTTAATTTAGAAACACAAACTTTCATTAAAATGTTCGTAACTCCAATCGCTTCAGACACGACGTATTCGAACCGCAATTAACTCACTATTTCATTTCCAGAGTAATTTTACAAAGCTATCTAACATGGTGTAAACCGTAGGCCGGGTAGCAAGCGACTATCTAAAACTATTCTACTCATTGCACACTCCACTATATATGTGTGGGAACGGCTTAATTATGATTGGCGATGCAAAAGACCAATCACAATATTCCTTCCAGATCATTCTCGCGCCAAAACCTGCCTTAACAAATCAATAATCTGATAGTAATTAACACCATTACAACTTCAATTTCTAGTATATTGTTTAATGAAAATAAGCGAAGTACGAAATATTCTCCAAATTGATAAACTTATTCCGCCTCTAACTTTTATTCTGGCTTTTATACAGAAGCAAGCTCACAGCGACAAGTCATCTGAATCACGGTTGCACCATAACTTTCCCACGGTCTATTTGAACAAGGATTTATAAAAAATTACATTAAGTTTTAACATGACTCACAGATTCTCTACCATTCGTACGCACTCTTAAAACAAAATGTAATCAAATTATAATTATAACCTATTTTTGTATTAAGTTATGCACAGTGACTAAGTGTAAAAAAGAAAACTCTAATTGATTTTTATGCACAGGTAACTTTGTAATGGCTTCAAATAATAATGCAAGTTAATCTGTATTTGTTCCTAACATGGTTTTAAAAAACAAGCATTGGTTTTAGGACTTTCATGTACTTCGACACTATAATAAATAAAGATCTGAAATTGCGTAGTAGTTGGCGTCATAGTGAGACAACGAACTGTTGCAAATGGATTACTTAACGGACAGCTCATAGCCAAACGCTCTTCAGCATGCATTCCACTTACATCAAACCGGCGCCATTTGCAACTTCGGTGGTGTCAAGCGAGAGCAGGGTGGACATGCGTTGTCTTTTCGGATGAAAGTTGGTTCTGCGTTGGTGCCAGCGATAGGCGTATGTTGGTTAAAAGGCCATTTGAGGGCCTCAACAAACTTGTCTGCGTGCTGGATACATCGGAGCTTCACATGGAGTTGTGGCCTGGAGTGCAATTTCGTACCGCAGTAGGCCGGCCTATCGATCACTGTTTTGCCTTGAGACATTTTATTTGCAACGTTTAGAACACTCTTAAGACTATATATAGTAACACCAGTTTCCCTTTAATTCATTCCACTATCGCTAAAGTAGTCTTCACAGGCAGAATTCATAGTCTCCAACGAAAGATTGTACCTCACTGATTGCATCCTTATGCCAGACACCGTGGCATAAAGTATAAACTATAATATTCTGTACATGGTCTTCAGTATCCATAAACTCAGGAGGACAAGACATCATACTAGATAAGCATTTTCACTGAGCCCATTCTTGAAAGTACGAGGGTGAGTCAAATGAAAACCTTAAAATTGCAATAACAAATTGAAATTTCGCATCTTTATCCTGTAAGTTGGTAAGCGTGCAGAATGGCCTGTAGGTGGCACTATTATGCAGATGCACACATACCGTCGCATTATCAGTATAAAGATGTCCGACCCACTTTGCGACTTCCACCAAGGAAGAACAGCATTATGTTGTTCGGTTTTTGCGTACTGAAGGTGTGAAACTTATTGAAATTCATCGACGAATGAAAGTTCAGTATGGTGGTGCATGATCGTCACAGCAGCAAGTATACAAATGGAGTAGGAAGTTCGCAAATGGTGTGACTACAGTGGAAGATGCTCCTCGTCCAGGTCAGGCACAACGAGTTGCGACTCCACAGAACATGGCAGCAGTTGAAGCCATAGTGAAGGAAAACCACCGAGTGACACTGGATGACACTGCAGCATAAAGAAAGATCTGAAACTGCGTAGTTGTTGGCGTCATAGTGAGACCCATGTTAGTCATGGGTCAGCACACCTCACTGTGTATGATGTGCTACCATTTCACAAAGTCTCTGCAAGAAGGGTGCCACGGCAGCTGACTCTTGAAATGAGAGAACATGTTGATGCTCGTGAAGGATTTCCTCGGCGCTTTGAAAGAGAAGGTGATGGCTTCCTTGCAAGAATCGTTACTGGGAACGAAACCTGAGCTCACTTCCACTAACCGGAAACGAAGAGAACGAGGAAGGAATGGCGCCATTCATCACAAAAACCAAAGAAGTTTCGAACAGGACCATCAGCAGGGAAGGTTATGCTGATTCCTTTTCGGACGAAAAGGAATTTTGGAGCATTACATGCCTAGAGGGACCACCGTCACCAGTGCATAATACACAGATCTCAAAAAAATCATCTGCGGCCTGCAGTCAATTAAAAGCGACGTGGATTGCTGTCAGCAGGTGTCCTTTTGCAACATGACAATGCAAGGCCCCACACGCCCGTACAACAGTTGCAACAATCACGGACATGCATTTTGAGTGTCTTCAGCCACCATACACACCAGACCTTGCCCCCAAGTGATTTCCATATGTTTGGACCACTCAAAGACGCAATGGGAGGAAAGAAGTTCCGTTGTGATGTACACCACGCGGTGCATGAGTCACTGCGCGGACTACCAAAAGAACATCTTTCTAAAGGAATTTGTGCGCTTTGTAAGCGCTGGAGGACTTGCATTGAGCGTTGGGGAAATAATGTTGAAAAGTGATACAGCTTTGTACCAATTCTGCACAATAAATATTTAAAAAATATTTAAGGTTTTCATTTGACTCGCCCTCGTAGCTACGAAGGACCAGTCGTAATAACTAGCTTCACAGTTACTTCAGCTGTTAAGATACAATGGTCGATTCGATATCTGGTTGATAAAATGCCGTAATTTATTTTGACTGGCAGACTTAAAGTAAAACTAGTTTCATTCGACGTTGATGCAACCTTTAATCGGCCCGATAATGGTCACATAATATCTAAAGTCAGCGGAAAAGCCTCCCCTGCACAAAACGTATGGCAGAGTATGCAGAACTGCGTTAAGATATATGTGCCATTGGTAACTTCTGCACGGTCTGAGAACTACCACTGCATTATAAAGTTACGGATAATTCATGACCACTTATTAGTTGTCGGTCCATGAAAGAATACATGTTTTCCGTAAATATCAGAAATTGCAGAGTGGCTGGCCAAAACAAACTTCACGTTATCATTTACTGACAATCAGAATGAGAGAACTGCATTCAAGCTTAAACTTCTCCTAAAATGAGGCTATTTGCACTGAGTAACAGAGATGTATACACAAATAAAAGTGACGTTTCCTTTTCTAGAAACGCTCCTTTTCTAGAAACGCTCCTTTTCTAGAAACGCTCCTTTTCCAGAAACGCTCCTTTTCCAGAAACGCTCCTTTTCCAGAAACGCTCCTTTTCCAGAAACGCTCCTTTTCCAGAAACGCTCCTTTTCCAGAAACGCTCCTTTTCCAGAAACGCTCCTTTTCCAGAAACGCTCCTTTTCCAGAAACGCTCCTTTTCCAGAAACGCTCCTTTTCCAGAAACGCTCCTTTTCCAGAAACGCTCCTTTTCCAGAAACGCTCCTTTTCCAGAAACGCTCCTTTTCCAGAAACGCTCCTTTTCCAGAAACGCTCCTTTTCCAGAAACGCTCCTTTTCCAGAAACGCTCCTTTTCCAGAAACGCTCCTTTTCCAGAAACGCTCCTTTTCCAGAAACGCTCCTTTTCCAGAAACGCTCCTTTTCCAGAAACGCTCCTTTTCCAGAAACGCTCCTTTTCCAGAAACGCTCCTTTTCCAGAAACGCTCCTTTTCCAGAAACGCTCCTTTTCCAGAAACGCTCCTTTTCCAGAAACGCTCCTTTTCCAGAAACGCTCCTTTTCCAGAAACGCTCCTTTTCCAGAAACGCTCCTTTTCCAGAAACGCTCCTTTTCCAGAAACGCTCCTTTTCCAGAAACGCTCCTTTTCCAGAAACGCTCCTTTTCCAGAAACGCTCCTTTTCCAGAAACGCTCCTTTTCCAGAAACGCTCCTTTTCCAGAAACGCTCCTTTTCCAGAAACGCTCCTTTTCCAGAAACGCTCCTTTTCCAGAAACGCTCCTTTTCCAGAAACGCTCCTTTTCCAGAAACGCTTCTTTTCCAGAAACGCTTCTTTTCCAGAAACGCTTCTTTTCCAGAAACGCTTCTTTTCCAGAAACGCTTCTTTTCCAGAAACGCTTCTTTTCCAGAAACGCTTCTTTTCCAGAAACGCTTCTTTTCCAGAAACGCTTCTTTTCCAGAAACGCTTCTTTTCCAGAAACGCTTCTTTTCCAGAAACGCTTCTTTTCCAGAAACGCTTCTTTTCCAGAAACGCTTCTTTTCCAGAAACGCTTCTTTTCCAGAAACGCTTCTTTTCCAGAAACGCTTCTTTTCCAGAAACGCTTCTTTTCCAGAAACGCTTCTTTTCCAGAAACGCTTCTTTTCCAGAAACGCTTCTTTTCCAGAAACGCTTCTTTTCCAGAAACGCTTCTTTTCCAGAAACGCTTCTTTTCCAGAAACGCTTCTTTTCCAGAAACGCTTCTTTTCCAGAAACGCTTCTTTTCCAGAAACGCTTCTTTTCCAGAAACGCTTCTTTTCCAGAAACGCTTCTTTTCCAGAAACGCTTCTTTTCCAGAAACGCTTCTTTTCCAGAAACGCTTCTTTTCCAGAAACGCTTCTTTTCCAGAAACGCTTCTTTTCCAGAAACGCTTCTTTTCCAGAAACGCTTCTTTTCCAGAAACGCTTCTTTTCCAGAAACGCTTCTTTTCCAGAAACGCTTCTTTTCCAGAAACGCTTCTTTTCCAGAAACGCTTCTTTTCCAGAAACGCTTCTTTTCCAGAAACGCTTCTTTTCCAGAAACGCTTCTTTTCCAGAAACGCTTCTTTTCCAGAAACGCTTCTTTTCCAGAAACGCTTCTTTTCCAGAAACGCTTCTTTTCCAGAAACGCTTCTTTTCCAGAAACGCTTCTTTTCCAGAAACGCTTCTTTTCCAGAAACGCTTCTTTTCCAGAAACGCTTCTTTTCCAGAAACGCTTCTTTTCCAGAAACGCTTCTTTTCCAGAAACGCTTCTTTTCCAGAAACGCTTCTTTTCCAGAAACGCTTCTTTTCCAGAAACGCTTCTTTTCCAGAAACGCTTCTTTTCCAGAAACGCTTCTTTTCCAGAAACGCTTCTTTTCCAGAAACGCTTCTTTTCCAGAAACGCTTCTTTTCCAGAAACGCTTCTTTTCCAGAAACGCTTCTTTTCCAGAAACGCTTCTTTTCCAGAAACGCTTCTTTTCCAGAAACGCTTCTTTTCCAGAAACGCTTCTTTTCCAGAAACGCTTCTTTTCCAGAAACGCTTCTTTTCCAGAAACGCTTCTTTTCCAGAAACGCTTCTTTTCCAGAAACGCTTCTTTTCCAGAAACGCTTCTTTTCCAGAAACGCTTCTTTTCCAGAAACGCTTCTTTTCCAGAAACGCTTCTTTTCCAGAAACGCTTCTTTTCCAGAAACGCTTCTTTTCCAGAAACGCTTCTTTTCCAGAAACGCTTCTTTTCCAGAAACGCTTCTTTTCCAGAAACGCTTCTTTTCCAGAAACGCTTCTTTTCCAGAAACGCTTCTTTTCCAGAAACGCTTCTTTTCCAGAAACGCTTTTCTGGTTATTGCCAGTCTGTATTTCATAGCTTCTCTATTTCGGCGTTCTCAACTATTGCTTCTCTATGAAGTCCTTGAAGTCTTAAAACTAAAGTGTAGTTTATGGAAGAGTTGTAGATACTCTCATATCCCTGTTTTATACCTGATACCTCGAGAGCTTCAAAGAGCATATTTGTCAAGATTATCAAAAGCTTTATCTAAATCTACAAATGCTAAAAACATAGGTTAGCCTTTCTTCAGTCTGTCTGCTAAGTGGTAGTAGTATCGTCATACGTGTTCAATCATTGCACAGGAATCATTGTGCTAACTTTGGTTTGTATAGCCCCTCCCCCCTACATGTTCCGTCCACCGTACAGCCTTATTTTTGCTTAGTTCTGATTTGCCGTCTGAGCCCTTAATATTCGTACAGTTGCTTTTCTTCCCCAAAACTTGATTTTTAATTTCGGCGTCTATCGTTTCCAAGTGCGAAATCGCAAAGCAAGAAAGGCTAGGAGGAAAATTACTGTTAAAACAATCCTGAAATTTCCTCCTCAACATTCTCGATTTGAGATTTTGGATGTTGTCATTTTTTAGACTTCTGTATTCGCTATGGTGCACTTGATTTGCTGCATTTTTATGTTTTCCTCTGTTAATTAAATTCATTAGATCATGTTATCAAAGGGTTTCTACAGTATCTTTTGCCCATTTACATAGTCTGCTACATTCACTACTTGTTCTCTTCAAAGTACTTCATCTGTTTCACTCGTTGTCTAATGACCCCTTAGTGTCGACAATCTGTTGGCCTCATTCAGGTTCCATCTTCTAAGTTTGCTATTTTGACATCTCTCTTGTTGTAAACTGCAGTTCATAACCAATAAATAATCGTCAGTCTGAGTCTGCATCTGGAAATGTCTTCGGAGTAAAATATGGTTTCAAAAACTGTCCTCCATACTTGCATCTTTCTTTCATGATTCTTAGCAAAGAAAAGGCGAGCGTTAAATTATACCACCGAGCGAGGTGGCGCAGTGGTTAGCACAGTAGACTCGCATTGGGCAGGACGATTCTTCAAATCCGCGTCAGGCCATGCTGATTCACGATTTCCGTAATTTCCCTACATAGTTTCAGGCAAATTCTGGGATGGCTCCTTTGAAGGGGCACGGTTGACTTCCTTCTCCACCCTCCCCAAATCTGATAGGACCGATGATCTTGCTATTTGGTCCTTTCCCCCAAATCGGCCAAATAATTAAATGTTCTACTCAAAATTCTATCAAGAGCCTTCCCCCTTCATTCCTTCCGCTGAGCACATGTTAAATTTCCTCTACTATCCCTGCTACAGAATTATTCTTATCACATTTAAAATTTGTCTCTTAATTTTCTGAGTAATTATTTCATGGTACATTTTTTCAGTCTGATTATCTGTGATTGTCAGGCATGTTAACTTGTATCACTGATGGGTAGGTGTTGGATTTATCTTGGCTATGATAACGTTAATGGCTGGTTAGTAATGGAGTTTTGCATTGTGATACTACTTCATAGATGGTTTCAATACCATAAAATGTGTGATCTTCACATAGCAAATACTGAGAATCAACTGTCAGACATTTTCAGTTATAAAGAAATGCCTTGTGCGTAAAAGGTAATGTGCTGGCTTTACAGTAAAATACACGTAGGTACCGCAAATTGCAGTATTAAATTCTGCTGTGAGTCGAAGCAAGTTTTTGTTTTGGGGCGATATGTTTTCTAAGCATTGTCGACTATGTAATGAGAGAGAGAACAATTATGAACGGTAATTCATCAAATCTGAAATAAGAAAACAGTAACAATGAAATGTGTGGAAGCATACACTCGTATCGTAAAGAAAATAAAAAATCGGACTCTGTTCCCCCAACTGCTTTCTTTCGTGTAGGTTCACAGTGGAGCCGTGCAGTTAACCAAATACACCGCTCTCTGCGTTGGGTCGTGCGTGCTGCTACCTCAGTGGTGATCCGTCATTGGCTGCCACTAGTGTCCCCCGCTTTCAGATAAGAGTGCCAATTCCTTGTCACCGCAGTAAACTCCGGCCGCTGGCGTTGCTGCGTGGAGCGCTGCCGCGTTGTAATAGGAACTGCCCTATCGGCGGCTGGGAGGGCGCTTCGTGGACTGGATGAGCGGCACTGCGCTCCCCGCGGCAGGATAATTTTTCCTGAACATCGCTCGAACGAGAAAAATAGTGCAGCCACACGTGGCTATGCGTCGGGTCCCGATGGCGAGTGGGCCAGTAGGTTAGAGTGCACCGGGCACTTGTTATTGAGAAGCTACTACATTGTGTACGGAGATAAAATTGTTCTAGGGTTTGGAAGCAGTTTCACTTTAACATTCTGACTTAGGGACATTATGCTGAATAAGGAAGTGACTGTATTACTTTCCATGTTTTGTGATTTATGAGCAAGTGAAGTCAGAACATTTTGTAATCCAGTTAGTGAGGCTGGTGTTTAAATGGCAGATACTTAGCTGTTTTTAGGAACGACTTATCTGTTGTTTAAAACATCTTCCGCTATTTTAGAATATCACTTGGTATGGCACGCTGTTTCCTGAGATTCTCTTGGTAGACTGTGTTCAGTTAATAGAACATGCATATTATCGTGTGGCGCCCCCACGAGCACGCAGAAGTGCAGCAAAACGTGACAATCATTCGTATAATGTCTGAAGTAGTGATGGAGGGAACTGACACCACGAATCCTGCAGGGCTTTCCACAGATCCGTAGGAGTACGTGGCGGTGGACTTCTCTTCTGAATAGCACGTTGCAAGGCATCCCAGATGTGCTCAATAATGTTCGTCTGGAGAGTTTGGTGGCCAGCGGAAGTTTTAAAACTAACAAAAGTGTTTCTGGAGCCATTCTTTAACAATTATGGACGTGTGCGGTCGTGTTGTCATGCTGGAATTGCCAAAGTCCGTCAGAATGCACAGTGGACATATATGGATGCAGGTGATCAGGCAGTGTTTATGTACGTGTCAGCTGTCAAGGACGTATCTAGAAGTATCAGGGGTCCGATATCACACTCAAACTGAACACACCCCACACACTTAAGAGCCTCCACCAGCTACGACACTCCCCTGCTGACATGCAGGTTCCATCGATTCATGAGGGTGTCTCCATACCCGTACACGTCCATCCCCTCGATGCAATTTGAAAAGAGAATCTTCAGACCAGGCACCATGTTTCCAGTCATCAACACTCCGATGTTGGTGTTGACGGCCCCAGGCGAGGCGTTAAACTTTGTGTCGCGCAGTCATCAAGGGTAAAATAATGGGCCCTCTCCCAATGCCCACATCGATAATTTTCCGTTGAATGGTTCACACAAGCTGATACTTGTTGATGGCCCAGCATTGAAATCTGCAGCAAAATGCGAAAGGGTTGCACTTTTGTCACGTTGAGCGATTCTCTTCAGTCGTCGTTGGTCCCGTTTTTGCAGTATCTTTTTCCGGCCGCAGCGATGTCGGAGATTTGGTGTTATATCGCATTCCTGATATTCACGGCACACGCGTGAATTGGTCGTACGGGTAAAATCCCCACTTCATCGCTACCTCGGAGATGCTGTCGATCGCTCGTGCGCCGACTATAACACCAAGTTGGCACTCACTTAAATCTTGGTAACCTGCCATTTTAGCAGCAGTAACCTACCCAACAACTGCTCCAGATAGTTGTCATATAGGTGTTGCCGACTGCAGCGCCGTATTCTATTTACATTGTAATTGAATACCCATGCCTATATTAGTTTCTTTGGCGCTTCAGTGCATATTCCAATTCTGTGACAGGTAGAATGGCCAACAGGAGAATTAGTTATTCGTGTTTTTTTTTACTGTATATTGTAGGGCGTATAATGAGCGTGAGCAGTATCAGATGCTGAGTGATCTCTTGTGAGGGTTATGGAGATGCAGCGTGCTCCTGAGATACAGCATTATCAACACCTGACAATTTAAAACGGGCCTTACTTTGGCCTCCATTTGGTCACTTTCTCGAATCGTGCAATATCCAGATTCGTATTTCATTCAGGTGTGAAAGTAGTCCGAAGTTAGATGGCATGGGAATGTGAGAACGGACGTACTCTACGTCGGAGTTCTGGTAGACCACGTGTGGCCACCACAAAGGAAGATGGCCGTGTTGTGCACCAAGCACGTTGTAACACTTTCACCTCTGCTCCCATCATTAGAGCACAAGCTACATATACTCCCTGCAATATTCCGTGTCATCCCGCACCATTGGCCAGAGACTAACAGGAACCGGACAAGGGAGTTACCATCCGACGGGTGGGCCGTCGTTAGCAAAACACAAAATGGGTGCTTTTGAAGTGGCGCCGTGTACGGAAAGCGTGGACTTCTGAAGTAGTGTCACATTGTATTTAGAGATCGTCGTCGGTGAGCATGTCAGCGTTTCGGGAAGAGGACCCATTCTTCCAGCATTTTTGGTGGGCGTAGTGGTGTTACTCCTATCGTGGTGTGGGAGTCATCGGGTATGATCTCAGGCCACGGCTTGTAATGATTCTGATGGAACGGGGATACATCTTTTCTTTTTCAATATGAAATGCTCGTTCGCACGAAACATGTCTGTGGACAGTGTAAGTTGCACATTCTGCTGGCAGCTGAAATCGCGAGTTGTAACATTTTATTTCCTCAATGACCAGTCACTGGCAAAGTAAAATAAAACATACTGCAAAAATTTGTAGTAATTTTTGTCTGCTTAAGTTTGAGGTACTTACATGGCCAAGAACAGAACAGATGTCCCCGATTGGTGTGTGAAACCATCTCTGACTTCAACCCCGTCAGAGTGGCAGTATCATGAATATCGAGGACCAGTTAAAACAGTTTCAGGCCACCCTTCCCCAGGACAGGATACAACGGCTTTATGGCAGCTTTCCAAAACGAATCAGTGTATGCGCATCCAGGGAATAGCGTGTGTAATGTCAGACAGATAAGTGGGCTCATATTGCAAAGTTCTTAATAAATTTAACTCAATTTTATCACTAAAATGACATGTATCCTCTCAACTCATCTCCCTTTTTCTTCCTCTTCTCAGTGCTTCATCCTCAATCGGCGAAAAACGGAATCGTTATTTGATCAATTTGTTGTCCGTCCGTCTGTCACTGTTAAAAATACTTTACTTCAGGAACGGTTAGATGTATAAAGTTGAAGTTCAGGCCATTTACTGAGGTCTATGATGTCGTGGTGGTGTAATAAATGTTAGCTTCTAAGTCAATGCAATCAAAAGCTACTGCCACTTAAGTCATATTTTGATAATAGAAAACACACTCAAAACCTTATAGGATACTTGCCGTTGGTTTAATGAAACTATAAGACCAGAAACCTTTTTAAGCCTGAAAATTCACTATCTACTAATACGAGGGTTGGTTTATTTCCAACTTAAACAGAATCGATGTTTCAAAGTTTTACTGCCGTTCAGAGTAGTCACCAGAATTGTGTATAACCAATTGTCAGTGATGTGGAACTCGTACGATAGCTTTAGCAGCGCCAGTTGTGTCGGTAGTTAGAGAGAAGCGGTCTATTTCCCGCATCTCTGTAACAGTTCTGAAACGAATGCCCACAAAGGGCTTAAGCCCTGGTACTGTGGAGGATTGCAGGTTGTGTTTTAAAAATGAACAGCTGAGATAAAGAAGCTGTGACACTTTCTGCAGGATCCGCCCATCATTTTGTAGGACAGCGCCCAGTCTCGTGTTGCACCAACTTGCGACTGATGTGGTCCATCGATGGGACTCGTCTCCTGAGATGGTGGATCCACTACATGACATTCGTTTCAGAACTGTTTCAGAGATTCGTCAAGCAGTAGACCGCTCCACTAGATGTATCGTCACATCTGGCGCTGCTAAATGTGTCCTACGACTTCCAACATTGCTGGCAAAGGGCTATACACAATGCTGGTGACTACTCTCAGGGACAGGAAAACTTTGAAACATGTTGTAAATAAATATTGGCCACTATTTAAGTTCAAACCTAAGCAATGAACGATAATTTGTACAAATGCGGGGATTCGAACCCGGGTGTCCTGCTCACTGCGCCTCGCTGGAACAATGGCTTTGCACAACTGCACGGACTACCCTAAGAAAAGACACGGATTGAATCCTACAAATTTTTATTCTTTATGTTAATCTGTATTTGCCACAGGAATTTTTTTTGTTACTTATCAGACTTCAAACTTACATTCTCGAAAGTCTTGGAATTCCCAGGACTAGTATCTTGCACCTATGTCGATAACAGGCAACAACCGTACTCTGAGCAGGAGTCCTGTTTTTTCTTCTTCTTTCACCTTTCCGCACACCACGCTGTCTTGTGGTCTTGGGCAGATGGCAGGCTACCTTACGGATGACGCTCTAGTAGCCCAGCTTCTGCTTGTCTCTAACATAGGATTCGTCATATTCCGAGCTACCACTGTTTGGTGCCCGGAAGGCACGGCTAGTTTGGCCAGACGCTCATTAGCGCAATCTTCCTTCGCTTTGGTCAAACTTGGTTCGACAGAACCTCGCCAATCCTTGTGATTCGAACTCGATCCCATTCACTCTAGTTTCGGACCAGCGTCAGATCGAAACCCCAGACAAGACAAGACTGGACACGGCAACGCTTTTACTAGCCACACATGTATATTCGCATTGCGCGGTGCTCGCTGCTCTTTTGACACGTTACGCATTCATTATACGGGATGGTCCATTGATCGTGACGAGGCCAAATATCTCACGAAATAAGCATCAAACGAAAAAACTACAGAGAACGAAACTTGTCTAGCTTGAAGGGGAAACCAGATGGCGTTATGGTTGGCCCGCTAGAAGGCGCTGCCATAGGTCAAACGGATATCAACTGCGTTTTTTTATGTAGGAACCCCCATTTTTTATTACATATCCGTGTAGTACCTAAAGAAATATGAATGTTTTAGTTGGACCACTTTTTTCGCTTTGTGATAAGATGGCGCTGTAATAGTCACAAACATATGGCTCACAATTTTAGACGAACAGTTTGTAACAGGTAGGTTTTTTAAATTAAAATACAGAACGTAGGTACGTTTGAGCATTTTATTTCGGTTGTTCCAATGTGAGACATGTACCTTTGTGAACTTATTTCTGAGAACGCATGCTGTTACAGCGTGATTATCTGAAAATACCACATTAATGCAATAAATGCTCAAAATGATGTCCGTCAACCTCAATGCATTTGGCAATACGTGTAACGACACTCCTCTCAACAGCGAGTGGTTCGCCTTCCGTAATGTTCGCACATGCATTCACAATCCGCTCACGCATATTGTCAGGCGTTGTCGGTGGATCACGGTAGCAAATATCCTTCAACTTTTCCCACAGAAAGAAATCCGGGGACGTCAGATCCGGGCCATGGTATGGTGCCCCAACGACCAATCCACCTGTCATGAAGTATGTTATTCAATACCGGACGCGAGCTATGTGCCGGACATACATCATGGTGGAAGTACATCGCCATTCTGTCATGCAGTGGAACATCTTGTAGTAGCACCGGTAGAACATAACGTAGGAAATCAGCATACATTGCCCCATTTAGATTGCTATTGATAAAATGGGGCCAATTATCCTTCCTCCCATAATGCCGCACCATACATTAACCCGCCAAGGTCGCTGATGTTCCACTTGTCGCAGCCATCGTGGATTTTCCCTTGCTCAATAGTGAATATTATGCCGATTTACTTTACCGCTGTTGGTGAATGACGCTTCGTCGCTAAATAGAATGCGTGCAAAAAATCAGTCATTGTCCCGTAATTTATCTTGTGCCCAGTGGCAGAACTGTAAACGACGTTCAAAGTCGTCGCCATGCAATTCCTGGTGCAGAGAAACATGGTATGGGTGCAATCGATGTTGATGTAGCATTCTCAACACCGACGTTTTTGAGATTCCCGATTCTCGCGCAATTTGTCTGCTACTGCTGTGCGGATTAGTCGCGACAGCAGCTAAAACACCTACTTGGGCATCATGATTTGTTGCAGGTGGTGGTTGACGTTTCACATGTGGCTGAACACTTCCTGTTTCCTTAAATGACGTAACTATCCGGTGAAAGCGAATACCGTTCGCACTGGCAGAATGTTACGCGACACCACGTCATACGGTTGTGACTATTGCAGCGCCATCTATCACAAAGCGAAAAAAGTGGTTCATTTAAAACATTCATTTCTTTACGTACTACGCGAATGTAATAAAAATGGGGTTCCTATTTTTTTAAAAAAAAAAGCCAGTTGATATCCGTTTGACATATGGCAGCGATATCTAGCGGGCCAACCATAGCGCCTTCTGGTTCCCCCTTCAAGCTAGACGAGTTTCGTTCTTTATGGTTTCTTCGTTTGATTATTTCGTGAGAGATTTGTCCCGGTCGCTATCAATGGACCACCCTGTGTATCCAGTAGACTTAATAATGTTCACGTGTTACAGTTAAAACACTGTGGTGACTGTTCCAGCCACAATGTAATTGCAACTGCAGTCGTCTACATACACTGTCACATTGGACAATTAATTTCTTTGCTCCCACGTGACTTGATAGAGGTGACAGAGGCATTTCTAGTATGCCATGTCGAGCTGAAACAATCACTATTAGCTTCTTTAGAACATAAAAACTGCAGCGATATTGACTGCTATGTTTAGCATGCTCTACCAAATAGCCTCTCACTTCCTATGGGACAAACATTGGGTGATTTAGCGTGTCAGTTGATGTGCAATACGTTTTTGTCAAATAAGGGACGTATCTGTGTAGCTCTTTGAACATACATGTTATCTTGAAAGACGAATGTGTCCACTCATAATGAGGATGCGGAAGAAAAGGCCACACTTACTCATAAAGAATGTTGAACCAAACTTTTTGGTTCATCTTCACGGTAACCCAAATTGGTAACCCCGAAGTTACGATATGGAAAATAACCACCAATAATGTCGCAAAACCATCTCCAATTTGAATTACGCCCTCCGTACAATGCGGACTAAGCGCCTCATTGAGTGGTGCAGTTATGTTGCACCATTTCAGGTCTCAAATTCACAACTCGTCCATCTACACTACACGTCTCTAGCCAGCTCCTTCCAGTTTGGCATACTGAAAAAGTGCGGTTTTGTGCGGTTAAGCAATGACTCCTTTTGAGTTAGTAGTAATCGATACATTGTCGGTATTCGGGAGGGATTTACTGGCGTCTGACGACGTCGATGACGTCACGGGATTTTTCCACTCCCACCCAGTCTGACAGATATCAAGTGCCCTATGCTTAAAATGGTGGGAAATTCAAATTTTGGGGGGGGGGGGGGGGGTGAATTCAAAATATAGCCAAGATGCGCTAGTGTTTCCCGTGGAAGTAAGGCTGTTGTCCTGAAGTATGAATTGGCGGGAACAGCAAAAAGGCGACTAGGGCATACTAAGACAAGCTCTATGACGTCAGAATCCCAGACTTGGCGTACTGGCATTGATTCTGTGATGTCACGATACAGCTCAGACCTTCCGGACTGCCTGTAACAGTGCACAAGTCTCGCAGTGTCTCTGTGGGACGGCGGGTTAATAGTAAGAAATATTGTTCGCAGTCTTTTATAAGAGCCTGAAAACTATTTCTGTGTTCAGCCAGAAAGTGATGAACATACTGACACTAGTTTCCAATCTGCAAGTCCACATTTTTGTCTAGCCCATTGACAGAAATATTTCTATTCGCCATTTACTAAGCGGGAAATGAAGATTTTGAGCTCTAATCGATAGATTAGACAGACTTTCACACGCACAACACAGTAACATTTCTGGTGAATAATAATAATAATTATTATTATTATTATTATATATCATCATTAACTGCACTATGAGCAGTTAAGAGGCGACCTCTACGATTAGTTCCCATTAAATGGTCTTTCGCCCTGACGTTTGATAATCGTAGTTAATTGCTCGCCACAAAAATGGAAAAATAATTGTCACCACTTGCCACGCGGTTTTGTTAACTTAGCGGGCGGCACAAAAAGTTACTTCCGCGAAATCTAAGAGTTTTAGGACGGTTTAAAGTTCTCGATTGTTCACTTCGTATTTATATCGAAAACATGCATTTAGTTGCAGTCCGGCTGTGACGTCATCCGAGGCAGCGCGTAAGCCGTCGTTTCACTGACGCAGATCGTATGGTAGCTGGTTGCGAAGTGAAGTCACTGCCTCTCCAACCGTATTTATATGTGGGCGCAGGGGAGGGCCAGTTATAACACTGTCATGAATCAATTTAGAATCGTTGTTATTTTTGTATGGATTGAATTAAGTTGGCTATAATCACAGAAAAAGATTTAGTTCGCCTGCTTATAATCTTCGCCACCTAGAATTTTTAGAATGGAACCGACCGTAGAACACGACTTCTGAACTATGTCTTTGAGACCTTGTATTGTTCAGTATTTGCATCAAAGTCTGGAAACCTCTAATATCTCTAGTATTCAATGGGTTTCATCAGGTGCCGTAATAAAAACTTACTATCATTAATATAAATGATACTTGCTCTACTATAAATAAGCAAGTTTTTGATACAAATTTAGTTTTCAGGAAATTATTCGAAAACTATTAGAGGTAGCTTTATATCGAATTGAGGCTTCATACAATTTTTTATTCTTTAGCGCCTCTTATTTTTCGTAAAAACGTGGATTCTGACTCAAATTTTGTTCCGAACAAGTTGAAACTTGTAACAGCTGATTTTGACATTTGCGCATTCTGACCAGGTTTTGGCTTTCTTGCTTTATTATTTAGCACCACTTGTTTTTTATTTAAAACCATGTATTTAGGGAAATATTCATCTGATCATTCTGAAATTTGACAGTTTAATCATAAATATACTGAAGCATATGTAGAAAAGTTAAAAAAAGCATCTCCAATTTTTAATTCCAATCTTAAATTATGGCGCGATACTTATATCCTACGCACAGGCGTGTTATGGCCATGTGGCGCTAGTAGCATTGAACTGGGGTAAGCCCCAGCGCAGACGTTTCCCTCCGTATTTTTCAAATGATAGTGTTTATTTCGCCACGGCTCGAGATACTGGGTCAGGTTTTACGACGGCAGAATCGAAGTTATGGAATGCTGGCTCTGTACCGAGGACTCGCTCTGCAGAGCTATCGCGAAGTCCCTTACTTTGCGCCTATGACGTTTAGGTATAGGTGTTAATAATTATACATGTTTATATACACCTCATAAACGACTCCTACTAAAATCCTGCAACAAATACCACTAAGCACTAATTTACCCTACTTTTAGTTTAATGGTATATCTCCAGTCTCAAACATTCTACACATCAACGTGAATAAGTTTTGTTGCCACTTCCCCAATGATTTTAGAAATTGATGGAATGTTTTCTTAAATTAATTTTTCCCTGAGACATTTAAGTCTCTAACTACGAAAACGTTGGAAGCTGAAGTGAATTAAAATTTGTGCTGTGGGTGGGATTCGAACCCGGTTCTTCTTGCTTACTTTTTTATTTTTTTAAATCTCATTTTGGTCGCTTTTGATCGTTGCATCTGCTCGGGGCGGACGTCGTAAGACATCCATTTATGTTCGTTGTTGATCGATTGACTCAATTTTTTTTATTACATAGGGCACGTAATACTTACTAGGCAGATATGCTGGCCATTACACCACCACACTCACGGTCAACATAACTGCACGAACTACCTGTTGGGAAGGGTATTTGGCTTGGGTAGTTCGTGCAGCTATATTGTCCATAATGCTGTGGTGGTGTGATGGTCAACATGTCTGCCTAGTAAGTAGCCGGCACGGTAACTTAGCGTGTTCGGTCAGAGGATCAGCTACCCTGTGCAATAAAAAAGAGTTGATGGATCAACGATGACCTGAAAGGGGTGTCTTGCGTCGTCCGCCACGAGCAGATGCAACGAACGAAAACAAACAAAATGAGACTTTAAAAAAAAGAGGTAAGACGACCCAGGTCAAGTCCCGTCTACAGCATAAATTTTAATTAGCTTCTTCAGCTTCCAACGTTATCGTGGAATCTTTTCTGTTCCTTCGTCCTTTTTCGGTCTTAGCTCTTCCAAAGGTAACCTTCTGTTCGTTTAATAATCAAGCTCTCAGCTGATAAACATTTACAGAGCGACAAGTTAAGTGTTTTTTCTGTTTTCTCGACGTATATTTACCAAATTTCGTGTTATCCTGTTTAAGAAGTTCAGTCTCCGACTTCCAAAGGGGCGAATTCATTCACTCTGTAGCGCAATAGCTGCTCACTGAACAGCCAACTACGTAGCTCATTAAAGCATCGGCGTACATTGGTGAGACCTTAGAAGGGTAGCAAATCGCATATATAGGATTCTGCCTGCTTTTGTTTAGCTCTTCAGTTAGTCTCATTAGGATGGTTAGGATGTGTGCATGTCGTGTGCTAATGCGGTAGGAGGTGGCCGCAGCTCGCGAACAGCTGAATGCGCTTTTGACTACGGTCAATCACCTTTAGGCTGCTGCCTCGGGGTGTAGCGGTGGGGGAGATTCTGGCGCCCCACATAGGACACACCCGTGTCGCTTGTTTTGTTCACGGGCTCTGCACTTCCAAGTGTACCCGACGCGGTGGATCCGCCTTCCCAGCAGGGTGGGGGGCGGGTGGTAGCGCGTTGGCTTCGCTCGAGGCGGAGTGCCGCTGTGGAAGCTGGCTCCATGGTCTCGCCAATTCCCCCTGAGAGTGGACAGGTGTCCGCTTCTTCCGCAGGTGCACGTGTAGAGGGATTTACTATAGTTCAGTTCTTTTATCTTGATGGCTCGCGCATGCTCGCCCAGACGCGACAGATTGCTGCGTTGTCACTTGCACGCGCCAAGAGAAGGAGCGCTATAGTATAGTATAGTTCGCAAACTTACATTTGGGGGGGGGGGGGGGGAGCGGGCAGTTTATGAAGTAAAGCCACCACGGCCGCATTAACCCTTTCGCTGCTTCAGAGACGTGTTCCTCGCATTCCGCGCTGTGCGCGATTTTGTCATCACTGCACAGCTCGCATGTGCAGACACATGGTGATCCGACTGCTTTGACACACTTATTCGATTTCACCAAAACTATTTGGCCCAAAAATTTTATTTTTACTTATTTTCTTGACTGATATTTTCCCCACATAAATGACTTAATTTTGTTTCGATGTTTAATGCAGTTATTGTGCAGCATTAAATGTAGTAAACCACTGCACGAAATTTAGAAGAGTTTGCAGAGGTAAAAGTCCACAGCTTATACTTTCCGTATGGTCGATTTTAGTTGCCACTAGATATTTCAAAAAATTACATTCAAACGAATAAAATTCATGAATTAAGACACTTCGATATTGTTTTTAAATAAAAAAAATACTAAGCACCAAACAAGATTTGAATTCAGAACCTTTGGCTTCGCAGCCAAACACCTTAACCATTACCCTAACACAGTTCGCCATACAACAGTTTTCCTGGAGTATTTTACACAATCACGCAAAATACCGACAAACGCTGTTGGTATGACTATTATTTACTCGCGTTTCGTCGAAGCGCAACAGAAAATAAAAAATTACCACTGTTCTTTATGGCCGAAAAGTAGTTAGTGAGAATGAATTTCCTTGCTATCGCCAGAATTAGGAGGATTATCGCTTGTTTGGTTTAATTAATTAATAGAATATGAAGCAGTTGGTATAAAGAATGCTTTTTCAAACTTTCTTTTATAGAACGTTTCTAAAACTGAAGACACTTATCCGTGCTCTGCACTGCAGTCGAGATCTGGCAACGTCGTTCTCTGTTCATTGGCTGACTGTGTTTTGTGACGTCAGATGCTCAGAACGAACCTAAACTCGGCCGCCGCACTTTAGTTATCGGGAGCTAAAACGTTAGGCGCGTTATGGAGCCTCTTAGGCAGATGACGCTCAGGACTAGAAAGAAAGCCAATGTGCACTCGGTATATCTATCGAAGGACCTTACCCGACATGTGAAGGCGGCCTTGCCTGCGGCTACCGAGGGTGCAGGGTGCAGTCGTCTGCAAGCTGGGGTTCACGCCGGCGCCATCGAAGACTGTCGCATGGATTCTGCGGCCATCGTCGGTTCGTACAGGTGTCTGGCGGAGGTGCGAGACTGCTGGCCCCACGCGCGGGGTGCAAGCAGAGCTAGCAATTTGCAGGATTCTTCCCAGAGTTGATGGAGATCCTTTGGTTTAGAGCCGAGTGGAGGGTCTCGTGGCCTGTGCAATTTTTCTGTAGTGGGAGGGGAAAGATTCCAACAATTGCGAGCCTTGTGCATCGATTTGACGAGAAGATGCGGCATATGCATCAAAATCAGTATGGCCAAATCGGAAGTCGAGATAGGTTGTCTGCTTTGCCGCGTTTCGCCTTAGGTCTGTACACAATTTAATACTGGTACTATGAATGCAACAACAGCCCATCGTTGCAATTTTTGAGCAGTGTGTGTAGGAACCGGCTGTGGCGAATAAAAAGGACTGCAGACACACACCTGGGATCTGTCACTAAAGAGAACTTACGACCATAAAAATAGAGATGAAATTTGGTCTCAAAATACACAATGGCGAGAGCTTCCTTTTCTATTTGAGAATAACTGCACTGAGTTTGAGTTAACAACGTTGAGGCAAAAGCAGTTGGTCTGACAGTCCTTCGGTGCATTTTGGCGACTCAAACGATAGAATGGAGCTACCATCTGAGCTGCATTCGGTATGAACCGAATGTAGTATATCATCTTGCCCTGTACTGGCTGCAGTTCAGGCACATTGCGAAGAACAGGCAGGTCACGGATTGCAAGCAAATGAGACTGGAGAGGTTTCACACCCTGACTGTTTCACATGACCCAGGTACTGTAGTTCAGTTTGACAAAAGTTACATTTTTCAAGGCGACACTTCAGTTGCTTCTGACAACACTCAAAAAAGAGTACACAAATTGGTAATATGTTCCTCTGGTGTACGACCTGAGACGACAATATCGTAAAGGTCCGCTGCTCGTGGTCTCGCGGTACCGTTCTCGCTTCCAGTGCACGGCGTTCCGGGTTCCATTCCCGGCGGGGTCAGGGATTTTTCCTGCCTCGAGATGACTGGATGTTGTTGTGTCGTCTTCATAATCATTCATTCCCATCATGGTCGGAGGAAGGCAATGGCAAACCACCTCCACTAGGACCTTGCCTAGTAAAGCGGTGCAGGTCTCTCACATCGTTCCCCTACGCTGTGTAAAGAAGCATGGGACTTCATTTCCATTTCCAGTTTGAACAAAATGGCACTTGTGCAGTCAGCTGTTTCAAGCAATGTTGGAAAATGGCGAGTGCGGAGGCATTACCGAAAGGTAGATGCAAATACTTTAACAGTCCTGTGTGTATTGACAACAAACACTTTTTATGATTCTTCATCCAATGCAATTTTCAATTAGGCATCACGAAAATCTATGTTAGAAAAGTAATGTGCTGCACCAAGCCTGTCCAAGACTTCCTCAGGGCAAAGTAACGGATAAGTGCCAACTACTGTCTGTGGGTTGACTGTAGACTTGAAGTCAACAGAAATGCGAATGCAACCAGAATACTTAGGCAACAAAACGAGAAGGCTTGCCTAGCTTTTGACTAGCTTGAATGGGAGCAATTACCATTATCTTGCAATTATTTCAATTCGCTGGCTACTTAGTTTCTTAAAGCAGTTGGAACGGGGCGGGCCCGGAAAAACTTAAGCTGTGTATTGTATTTCAATGTAACACGCGCTACAAAAGTTATTTCATTTTCCCATTCATTCGGAAAATAGTTCAGCAAATTCTTTAAGCAAGCTAGTGACACTCATTTGGTGCAAAAGCCGATATGGAAAGTACAGTGTCTTGACTGCTAAATCCAAACAAATCAAAGGCATCCAAACCAAAGATTTTCTCACTGTCTCTTTATTTCAACACACTAAAATTCACTAAGGACTGGAATTTCCTGTTGTAGGCAGTGAGATGCTTGCTAGATTTCTAAAGGCGTGGTGAACCTAACTGTTGGTACGTGGCACAATTAAGCAGAGTTACTGAGGCACTTTCGTCTAACTGGAAGTTCGCACGATGGACAGGAACTCTTTATCTGACAAATAGTTTGTTAGAACGTCGTTGCACAGCACTAGGGCGAGGAGGGGGCACAACCGTAATCTTTCTTTCGTCAGAACCTGTTGTAGGTTTTTGAAAACGCAGCGCTCACTGCATGTGCTGTTTTTTTTTTTCTGAAAACTGGCGGAATTTCGTTTCTGTGCCGTTGCAGACAAACTTCTTGGAAATGGCATTTTTTCCGACACGTGTAACATGTGGTGGGCAATCTTGTCTGTCATGGGGAGCAAAACATCTAGGGCAAGACTTCACCAAATTCGCAAACCTGTTTACATGTGTACGTGGCTGTCGGCGCGGCTGTGTACGAGCTCGTTGTTGTGGCTGCTTGGGGCGGTCGCGAACAAGGACTCTACCTAACAAATCGGGGCCTGGTCAAACTTATCGGCCGCTATGGCACCCGAATCATATTGTTCTAAGATTTTCAGCACGTGAGGAAGGGACAGATCAGAGTACTTTAAGGTATGTTCCCGTATTCTACTACTTGATACAATGAATGTTACTGCACCCGTAATCATTAAATTACTGTAAACTACACTTACATGCCCTTTCTCGTAATGCCCGTTAATCCTGTGGAACACTGACAGTACGTCTGTTCTGGCTTTTTCTGCAGACTAAAGAATTGATATCTAGCTCCAGCTACTTGGACTCGTTGGTCGTAATATCAAGTTACAGCAATGATTACTTCGTCATAGATGAGTTCGTCGGGAGATGAGGTTGGGAACATTTTTTTGTATTAACCTGAACGCTTGGGGACCCCGCACTCTTAAGTATAATAGCTGTACAGTACTTTGAAGGTGATGAACTCGACAATGTGCTTGGAACTGAGTCAGGTATTCGAACCATTCCTCTTGCGTGTCGTTAAATTACGAGAACATTGGTATGCTGGTCGGCGGCACTTGTTGGGTTGGTTGGTTGTGGGGCCGACGCAGCTTGTGCAGCCAGCAGCTGTTGTATCGTCGCCAGCAGAGCAGCAGATTGTTGGTTCTGAAACTGAAAAACTTGTATTAGAACCATCATATTGTCCGTCTGCGACTGAGACGCGGGAGCAATGGGTGGAGGGGGCGGGGGTCGCCGTGGTTTTACGTATACAGCAAAAAAGTAAGCAAAGCTTATGGAAAGAGAAATTTGATTAATTTTGCGGCTCCCCTCCTGAAATACAGGCAATAATAAATAACAGAAAATTAGCGAACACAATCACCGCTGCAAGATAAAACACAAGAGAAGCAAGGAAAATCTTCGGCCAGATTAACTTCGATCTGCACTGAGTTATCCTCGTCGCCACTGTTGTCCTGTAAGATAGGAATGAAGGGAGAAGAAATTGTTTGGTGGCTGGTATCCTCTTACTAAAACACGACACAAATGTATTAACAGGGTTCTTAGTTTACATAAGCAGCAAGCTACTTATCTTAGACTGTCCATATGCTGTGGTACACATTAGCCTCACTGGTGGTGAAGTAAAAGCCCTGCTATAAACACCACTCCAGTGAATACACGCTCTCGTAGCCAGTGATGTGAACTGACAGACGCCAACTAGAATAGTGACTGAACTAGTAACTGAGAGACTGAAAATGGGCGTGAGCCCTCCGGTCAGCGGCGGCGATCTAAGCACTTGCTGTCGAGAGGGCGTTGGCGGCGCGTTGCTTGAGTGTCTGCCTCGTGATAGGCGCGCTTGATCTAGCGCCTACTATCGATCTCCTTGCTACTTCTTTGCTGACTGGTGTGTTTTCGACAGCTTACGCCATCACACTTAAACCTGTGCTTTTCTTTCCAATTTCTGTGATTACCCTTTTTGGAGATGCCCATTCCCCTTCAACCGAGTCGGCCGCTTTGGCCGAGCGGTTCTAGGCGCTTCAGTTTGGTACCGCGCTGCTGCTACGGTTGCAGGTTCGAAGCCTGCCTCGGGCATGGATATGTGTGATGTCCTCAGGTTAGTTAGGTTTTAAGTAGTTCTAAGTCTAGACGACTGATGGCCTCGCTTGTTAAGTCCGACAGTGCTTAGAGCCATTTGAACCAACCCCTTCAACCGAACTGCCTACTGAGCTATTTGTTGTTGCAGTATTTATAGCCTTAGAACTTCAAGCATATGTCTTCATTTCTTTGTACATCCATATCCTATTTCATTGTGCATTGATTCTTTCTGTCTGGTCTCTAAACCTTCAGTCTAGTCTTCATCATTACTAAATTGCGGAAATGGATCTATATATGCTCCTGGGTATGCCTTACAATGAATATCTGAGATATGAAAATCTACCTGACCATGATTAATCTAACCAGAATCTTTCCATATCTCCTGGCCTTTCGCAAGTGCACCCTTCTCCTGTTGTCATTCTTGAACAGGGTATTTAGTGATACAAGCTGGAAAATATTGCAGGACTTTCTCTTTTCTCATTCCTACAACCGAGCTCATATTCTCCCATAACCTTTCCTTGTACTCCCCTATAGCCACATTCCGATCCCTCATGATTAGATTTTCATCTCCCTTCACGTACTGAATTACCCTCGCTTCACTGACTCCCACTATATCTGGATTGAGCCTTAGCATTTCAGATTTTCTAGTTTCCCTTGTCACATTCAAACTCCCGACATTCCACGCCCCATCTCGTAGAAAGTTACCCTATCGTTAGTTATTTGATCTTTCCTCTCATGATCACCTACCCCTTGGAAGTCGCACCCTGGAAATCCGAATGGCGGACTAGCCCGGAAACTGTCAGAGGAGAGATCATGACCCTGTTTGAATTACTGGCCACATGTTCTGTGAAATACATATTACGTGTCTTTAATGAAGTGGATTGTGTTGCCTGCTGCATCTTATACCTTTGATAATTGCTGATTCTTCCGCATTTTAGAGGCAGTTTCCCGATACCAGTGCAAGAGTGCCCTTGGACTCTGTCTGCTGCTCCGCCTTCTTTGACAAGACTGTTGGCAGAATGAAGGTTGCTTCTGATACCGGAAATCTTCAGCTACCAATGCTGATGATTTTTAATCAAAATTTAAGTATCGGTAACGTTCGAACCCAGGACCCAGAACTTTGTGATTATTAGTCAAAGGCGCTACCCCTAGACCAGGGGTGCACCGATCCATCTTACTACGCTGATTATATAGAACTGATTGGCTGGCTAGCGTTGCTGCCTCTCGATCCCAGGATCACAGGTTCGACTCCCGCCCGGTTTGGGGATTTTCCCTCCCGGGGACTGGATGTTTGTGTTGTCCACGTCCTTTCATAATCATTCGTGACGGTGGCTCGATTGGACTGGGTAAAGATTGGGACTCTGTACGGGCGCTGATGAACACGCAGTTGAGCGCCCCACAAACCAACCAAGCAACCAACCACCACCACCACCACCACCACCACCACCACCACCACCACCACCACCACCACCACCACCTCCCCCCCTTTCACAACCCTGGAGTACATTACTAGTGGAGAACCTAGTACCAGTTCTACACCACCTGGAGCGTTTCCCGCTCCAAAATGACCAGTGTGCTTTTTTTGTAAAGGATGATGAATATATTGTGACACGGATTATTTACAAAGTAATAGAAAAACTTTTTTAGGCTATAGTTGGAAGAGATCAGTTTGGTTTAAGGAGAAATAAGAGAAAACGCGAGGCAGTACTGTCCTTAAGACTCATTTTAGAAGATAGGTTTAAGAAAGGCAACGTACATTTATAACATTTGTTGACTTAAAGGCGGTTTTTGACACTGTTCACTGGAATAAATTCTTGGAAATTCTGAAGGTAGCAGGGTAAAATCAAGCGAGCGAAAAGTTCTTTGCAACCTTTACGAAAATTTGACTGCAGTTACGAGAGTCGACCATCATGACGTGGACGCAGTAAGTAGTTGAGAAGAGTGAGACGCAGCATATCCCTGATAATGTACACTGAGCAAACTGTAGTGGAAACCGATGATATATTTGAGAAGGTAAGTAAACTTCAGGGAGAATAAATAAACTTTGAAGGTTTGCTAACGACACTGTAATTCTACAGGACGTGGCACGACAAGGCAGCTGACTTGGGAAAGCAGTTCAACACACTGGATGAAGTCGTGAAAAGAGATAAGACGAACATCAACAAAAGTAAATCAAGAAGAATGAAATGTAGTAGAATGAAACCAGCTGATGTTGAGCAAGTTAATTAGGAGCATATCAGTTTTGGTACATGGATAGCAAAGTAATTGATGGTGGAAGTAGCAAGAAAAGTGTTTGTGAGAAAGAGAAACCTATTAACATCGAATATAAATTTAACTATTCGGAAGTTTCTTTCTGAAGGTACTTATGTAGAGTGTAGCCTCATACGGAAGTGAAAAGAGTGCCTTAAACAGTTAACGTAAGACAAGAATAGAACGGAAGCTTCGGAAATATGGTGCGAACAAAGAATGTTGAAGACTGCATGGGTAGGTCCAGTAAATGATGGAAGAGGTACTGAATCGGACTGGATAAAACAGAAGTTCGTAGCACAAGTTGGCTAAAAGAAGTAGTCACTTGATAGGACACAGCCTGAGGTATCAGTTTTGTGATGAGCGCGAGCCTGGTAAAAACTGTAGATGGAGAAGACGACTCAGATACAGTTAGGAGATTCAAGTGAAGATACATATAGTAATTACGCAGCCCTTGGAGAGACTTGTGCAAGATAGAGTAGCTGCATCTATATCAGACTATTCCTAGCAGGTGCTAATATGTGTTCCAACGGATGCTTATCCGAGTCTTCAGTATTCGGATCAGCAACTTACTGATGCGATATGGCCTGCAATTCGCGTATGCGTGCCGACGTACTCTGAACCGTCGTCCTGTATTTTCAGCATAGCTGCGCTGTCGCAAGCACACTAGGGGCCGCGCCCCCCTACGCCGTGGGCGTATAGCCTTCCTGCCGGCCGGGACAGCGTGCCATTCTGTGCAAAAGCTCCCCTCGAGAGGTCCCGCAGCTGCGCCGCAGGGCTGCACAAACCACCGTCTTCTGGCCCTCACTTCGCCGACTTGGTAGCTACACAGCAAAGATGCCGACACACATGGAATGTGACCTGGGCGCTGTTCAACGGAGTTTACTTTCCTGTTGGATACGAAGATAACGTTGCTGTGGAATACAGGATAACGTTGATATTGTACTGCCTACTAATGCTCCAATGAATGCTACGTTTAAATATGAGCTCTCCCATCTATTGATTTAACATCTTAGTTCTTGGACTTCCATGGACTCAAAAAGAAACTGATGTAAGGTTGTAGGCTGTAGAAATTGGTCAGAGGTGAAGAGCCTTGCATGGAGTAGACTAGGTTCATGAGCTGGATCACGACTGTCTGTCTTCGGACTGACTGACGACGGCGACGACGATAACAACTTTATTTCCGAAAGATAGCAGTTCTTAGAAGTTAAAGTTCGTAATTTGTCTCAGATGTTCTTTGTTGTCTCGTAACACAGTATAGCTGTTAAGTCTGAGATTCCTATTAACTGTGATCTATGTACCTCCGAATTGCAATTGTAGTAGTAGTAGTATTCAGTCTGAAGAGTCTTGATGCAGCGCTCTCGCTATTCTATTAAGTGCATACGTTCATCTCCGGGTGGTTGTACAACAATAGTTTTTTGCCATGGTTTCGCTTGTGTATGCATATCATTGTTCCAGTCACTCCTGGATTAAGCTTTTATGTCATCTTTTCACACACAGCCTCGGCCATAGGAGTGCTAACGGTGTCTTGCTGATTAAGTACCTTTTCATAGACAGCAAGAGGTACATGTGCCAAGTTTCGTAGAAATTGCTTCAGGAATTAGAGATTTGAAACTTCCTGGCAGATTAAAACTGTGTGCCGGACCGAGACTCGAACTCGGGTTCGCAGGAGAGCTTCTGTGAAGTTTGGAGGTATGAGACGAGGTACTGGCAGAAGTAAAGCTGTGAGGACGGGGCGTGAGTCGTGCTTGGTTAGCTCAGTTGGTAGAACACTTGCCCGCGAAAGGCAAAGGCCCCGAGTTCGAGTCTCAGCGCACACTCTGCCACAGATTGTAAATCTCATTCTGTCATTCTGGAAATAATAGATTTGCTGGTGCCTCACTGTTTTTGCACACCCACATCCCTAGAAGTGAATCATCATTGGGGCTGTCACAAATGAGCCTAGCGATCCCGGTTATGGATTATATTCTAGAATCGGTCGTTACCAACTTTTTTTATATATCACAGCTTTTCAAACCTATCCCTACTCGTAGACGTGTGAGAGGTATATTACCCACGTATATAGAAATTTTGGTCGAAATTACTCTTTCGTCTTTGTCACCCCCTCTTCGCCTCGACCACACCAATAAGGGAGATACGTCGTTCTTACCCCCTTCCCCCTCGATGCTTCTTCTTAGTGATACGTGTACAAATTTTGGCTGCAATCTATTCAGTGGGCGACGTGAAACGTATATGCGTACAACCAATGATTTGTACAAACATATTGACCAAGAAACTTTCTCTATAATCACAGAATCAAGGATATGAACATATCGAGACACTATGAAAAATATGCTAGTCCCAGATCGAACATGGATCGCTCGCTTAGTGTAAGCCAGACTCGTCCAAACTTTGCCCCTGGGGCGCTAGCGCCCGCGATCGCTCGTGGCCAGCGCCCCAGGCAAATTCCTATGCTGTCGCAGTAGCCGAGGCGTGCCGCTCAGCTGGCCGTGCGGACCGACCGCCCGAACGGCAGCCGGCTGATATATTTGTTCGCCCGTTTTCCCTTCGGGCAGAGGGCGTCTCAAAAGTGCTTCAACTAGAGCTGAGTGACCTACAGTGCCATATCCGCCTGAAGAACCGCTTTGTTATGTGTAAAACTTTTACAGCTGTCTGCCACGATAGAAATATCTTCTTTTGCACAAGCACGCGGCCAAAGATCTCTCAATGTATGGTTCCACATATTTGTGAGCGCTTTTTCTTTCTTTTAAAGCTTGCTAAAACTAAGAACCGTTCATTCCTTGGTGATAAAAATCCGACCAATTCTTTGAGGTTAGCAGTCTCACGAAATATTGTACCAAGCCTAGACAAAATTGTTTCCTCGAAAAAGAAAAACGTGTAAAATGTTAATTGTCTTCTTTAACAATGTTGGCAGAATCAAAGAGCTTTATTACGTTAATTCTATTTTAATAAGTTTTCAAACTTGATCAGTTAAAATTATTACGTACAAAACAGCAAACTAAGGGTCCGATTTCTAAACTCTGGAAAGGGATACAAAAAACTGTAGCACGAAGTATAACAACAAATACTCACTTGTAACTATTAACAGTAAGAATGAGACTCTATATCCCCTACATAAAATTAATTCTAAAATAGAACATTTCGTTTACGTTAGATCTGACCACGGGATAGTCCAGCAGCGCAGAGCAGTGGTGTGCGGTCTCTCTCTCTCTCTCTCTCTCTCTCTCTCTCTCTCTCTCTCGCTCGCGCGCGCGCGCGCGCAATGATATCAGCGTACGTATGAAGCAGGGTATCTGAAACTTCCTGGCAGATTAAAACTCAGCGCCGTACCGAGACTCTAACTCGGGACCTTTGCCTTTCGCGGGCAAGTGCTCTACCGACTGAGCTACCCAAGCAAGACTCACTCCCCGTCCTCACAGCTTTACTTCTGCCAGTACCTCGTCTCCTACCTTCCAGACTTCATAGTAGATCTCCTGCGAGTTCGAATCTCGGTCCGGCACACAGTTTTAATCTGGAAGAAGTTTCATATCAGCCCCTACTCCGCTGCAGAGTGAAAATCTCATTCTAGCAGGGTATCTGGTTTCGAGTCCCAGTCGGGTACAAATTTTTACTATGTCGTAATTTTTACCGTGATTGTTATTACTTCGTTACCTTGTGTATTCGTCTGTTGCTTGGTTGAAAATGGGCGTTCAAAAAGTTTTGCACAATCGTCTCTAATTTTTTTTATTTTTTTGCAGGAGGAGAAAGATTTTTGTGAACATACTAAGAACATTTAGCTATACATTGACGCATCTGGCCCAACGTGGTGTAAATGCAGTTTGGTAAAATTCTGGGGACTGACTTCTGCACCATCGCTTGAAACAGTAAATAAGGTCTTTCTCACTATCAAATGTTTTATCACGCAGGTGGGCCTTCAGACGACCAAAGAGGTAAAAATCAGACGGAGCCAAGTCCGAACTGTAGGGAGGATGAGGAACAATTTTCCGACAAATTTTCCTGATTTTCTCCTGCGTCATAAGGGCTGTATGGGGTTCTGCGTTGTCATGGTATAGTCTGATGAGCTGACCCTGAAGCTGTGGTCTGTGGGTCTTGATGGCACGTCCAAGCTTGTCCAATGACACACAGGAACGGTCCCAGTTAATTGTGGAAACAGGTTCCAAAACGTCAATGGAAATGACACCACACTGGTCCCAGAAGGACGCCATCACCTTTCGGCCTGCTGTTCGTGAAAGTCTTGGTTTCTTCTTCCGAGGGGAACCCGGATGACACCACTACATGGATTGGGTTTTGCTCTCTGATTCGGATAACCACAACCATGTTTCACCCTGGGCAATGAAGCCGTCAAACACTGTTTCCACTCTTCAGTAAAGGTCTTCATGAGACCCTCGTACGCATTCTTCCTCATCGTTTTCATTTCTCTTGTCAATAATCTAGGCACCCAACGTGCACAGATTTCTCTGTAGCCTAGTGATTCTACCAGTGATACCACACTACCCAATGACAAACGAGTAATTTCAGCAAGCTGTCGCGTCGTCACACACCTTTCATTTTGGATGATTTGATCGATGGTCTCCTTATTCACGTCACTCACTGCCGTAGATGGTCTACCGCATCGTGGATTGTCCAGTAGAGAGAAATCAGCTTTTTTAAACCTTTGCAATTACCGCTGGATACTGTTGCGATCCACTGTGTCCTCCGCATAAACAGGAAGCAACTTCCTGTGAATCGATGTGGCAAAGTCATCGCCGGTCTTCAACAGGAACTCCATCACCGGCCGTTGTCGCAACCTGACATCTACTTCACGGTCTATTATGGCTCGCCGGTAAATAAAAGAAAACACTTTTATATACCAACTTATAGCTAAATGTTCCGAGTATGTTTAAAAAACATTTCATTCTCCTCCTGCAAAAAAACATTTCATTCTCCTCCTGCAAAAAATAAAAAAATTAGAGACTGTGCAAAACTTTTTGAACGTCCTTTGTACATATTTTAAAGATATGACTGTTTCGCCTCCTTTGAATATACCACAGAAACTGGAGATCATAAAACACATCATGTCAAAAGAATAAAAAGAAAGTGGCTATCAGAACTCTTGAGAACCAACGACAGCTAAGCAAATCTATTCTTGGTGATTTACCGAACTGCCTGACGTTGTCTCGGTACTACATCTGTGTGCTGGTTTCACTTTGAAACCTCCTGTACGCACGACGGCGACCTGAACCCACGAACTTTACCGTCCGCGGCAAAGTACTCTACCAACATAGTACCCACGCACGACCCATCCTCACAGCCGTCAGTACCTCACTCCTACCTTCCAAACTTCACAGCAGTTCTGCTGTGAAACTGCCAAGAGTAGCATTCCCGGAGGAAAGGATATTGTGGAGTTAAGGTTTGGCCACAGCCCCGGGGATGTTTGTAGAGGGAGTCGTACTAGGGTAGCTTCGTTGGCAGTACACCTCCACGCGAAAGGCAAAGATCCTGGCTTCGAGACCGTGGACATGCACGCAGTTTTAACCTGACAGAAAGTTTCATGTCAGCGCACACTCCGCTGCAGATGAAAAATTCGTTATAGTGGCTCTTTGTTCAAAACTCGGTTGATTTTAAGTGAACGGCGGTGGTTGAAGCTCTTTTATGTACAGTGACTGCAGAAAAGTTGCGGCCTGCAGTGCTTTATAAGAATAGGGACATACCTACAGCTGACATATGCGCACGTCGCTATGTTTCCCGAACAATGGAACAGAACCCAGAAGCCACGAAGAACGGTAACGACCGGTGTCCCAGTTCGACGTGTAGCTCAATGTTGCATCTCTGGGGCTGCGCGTGTTGCAAGTTCCGGCGAGGCAAAGAAAAAGGTTGCCATTGTATACGGAGAGCAGGCACTAACTGCAGAGGTAAAGGTGACTAGCGCCGTTAAAACACTGCCCTAGGCCCGGCTGCGTGTTCTCTCTCACTGAGGGCATAATGGAAGCGCGGCGGCTAGGAAAACGGTGTTGCGAACAGGTTTGAGAGGCATGTCGCCGTGTAATTTGAATATCAAGCGGCGAATATCCCCCCAGACTGGTTATTTTCACGCTGCTACAAGACTTCGCATTCCTTCCTGTTATATCCGTCTCACGTCTGAGACCCATTGAGACGGCCATTATGAGCGTCTAGTGGAAGGTTAGGTTCGCCACCTGGAATTGAAACAGCGAGGCGCGACTTTACTTCAGCCTCATTGAATTTAAAGACGGCCACTCACCGTCTCTCCAGTATTTTTGTACTCACAGGTCGTTTCTCCTCTATCAGCACGTTACTGCTTCTTCTTGTATTATTGTCGTCAAGGATTCGATATTAGTCGGGAATTTTTGTTTCTGAAAACATTGTTCATTAGATTTTCGTTAGGCCACTTAGTAAGCAGTCAACTTTTCGTCAGAACTCTTTCCGTGGTTATACGCTGTCCTGAATCAATTTCTCTCTCGTGGTAAACAATCTTCTCTTCCAATGATTATTCCTTCGAAGTAATACAACTGGTCAGTTACACGAAAAATGTTTCTTCGACCATGATGCATCACGTAGTCACGTCAGATTTATTGTAACTTCCCAACGCGCACTTGAAAATGGCTGTAAAGCCGACACCATAATTGTGTGACATAAATGAACGGTAACTTACAGGCAAAACGTTTCTTCTCGTAACTACTGTACCAAAATCTGATTTGGATACTCTACTCTTCGTCTGTATCTGCTATTTATTCCCACCAATCGTATATTAACGACACTGCATATAGTTTTAACAACGTCAGACTAATTGCTGGTGATAATGAAGCACTGTCATAAAGAATGCCGCACAAACGTTGTAATATCAGTATAAGATTTCCAAGCTATGCAAATATTGGCAACTTTCTTCTAATATTCTGATATGTAATACTGTACACTTCACGGGAGACACCAATGAATCGCAGTTAGGATCAGTCTAGTCATACGGCTACCTGCGTGTAGTAATTTGTGGGTATATGAAATGGAACGATCACACAGGCACAGTCGTAGGTAAAGCAATAGGCAGACATAGGTACATTGATAAAGATAGTAAAAAAAAGCAGTCAATCTACAACGAAGATTTGCACTCCTACGACCCGTCCTAGAATATTGCTCAAGTGTGAGAGACCCATAGAAAACTGGACTTCCGGGGGATACTGGGCGTCACGAATGGCCGCAGGTTTGTAGAACCCACCAGAGAGTGCTTCTGAGATGATGAAAAAACCCGAACTGGCACACGCTTGAAGATAGACGTAAGCTATACTACTAAAGCCTACTACCAAGTTTCAAGTGAGCGTTCTCGGTGTATATTACAGTCTACTACGTGTGGCTAACGTGGGGAGCGTGAAGATATTTGACCAATTACAACGTGCACAGGGGCATTTAAGCAGTATCTTCCTACGCTCCTAATGCGAATGGAACGAGAAGACACCCTAACTCGCGGTACCTGGGAAGTACTCTCTGCCGTACATTCTCAGTGGTTTGCATAATATAGATGCAGATGTGCCAGTTTCTACCTCGACAACTTAGGCGGTTACAAAACTGAACTCTTGAGAAAAGGCATTGCGACTCCGAAAATACGCGCAGATATATGAAACCTATACAAATAGAAGTGTGTAAGGTAAGCACTGCTACCAAAATCTCAAAGAACTCGACCGATTTGCCCCTAATTTTTGCACGTTACTGTAATAAGCATATGGACACTCAAAGGTTTTACACTCCTGGAAATTGAAATAAGAGCACCGTGAATTCATTGTCCCAGGAAGGGGAAACTTTGACACATTCCTGGGGTCAGATACATCACATGATCACATTGACAGAACCACAGGTACATAGACACAGGCAACAGAGCACGCACAATGTCGGCACTAGTACAGTGTATATCCACCTTTCGCAGCAATGCAGGCTGCTATTCTCCCATGAAGACGATCGTAGAGATGCTGGATGTAGTCCTGTGGAACGGCTTGCCATGCCATTTCCACCTGCCGCCTCAGTTGGACCAGCATTCGTGCTGGACGTGCAGACCGCGTGAGACGACGCTTCATCCAGTCCCAAACATGCTCAATGGGGGACAGATCCGGAGATCTTGCTGGCCAGGGTAGTTGACTTACACCTTCTAGAGCACGTTGGGTGGCACGGGATACATGCGGACGTGCATTGTCCTGTTGGAACAGCAAGTTCCCTTGCCGGTCTAGGAATGGTAGAACGATGGGTTCGATGACGGTTTGGATGTACCGTGCACTATTCAGTGTCCCCTCGACGATCACCAGAGGTGTACGGCCAGTGTAGGAGATCGCTCCCCACACCATGATGCCGGGTGTTGGCCCTGTGTGCCTCGGTCGTATGCAGTCCTGATTGTGGCGCTCACCTGCACGGCGCCAAACACGCATACGACCATCATTGGCACCAAGGCAGAAGCGACTCTCATCGCTGAAGACGTCACGTCTCCATTCGTCCCTCCATTCACGCCTGTCGCGACACCACTGGAGGCGGGCTGCACGATGTTGGGGCGTGAGCGGAAGACGGCCTAACGGTGTGCGGGACCGTAGCCCAGCTTCATGGAGACGGTTGCGAATGGTCCTCGCCGATACCCCAGGAGCAACATTGTCCCTAATTTGCTGGGAAGTGGCGGTGCGGTCCCCTACGGCACTGCGTACGATCCTACGGTCTTGGCGTGCATCCGTGCGTCGCTCCGGTCCGGTCCCAGGTCGACGGGCACGTGCACCTTCCGCCGACCACTGGCGACAACATTGATGTACTGTGGAGACCTCACGCCCCACGTGTTGAGCAATTCGGCGGTACGTCCACCCGGCCTCCCGCATGCCCACTATACGCCCTCGCTCACCGTCAACTGCACATACGGTTCACGTCCACGCTGTCGCGGCATGCTACCAGTGTTAAAGACTGCGATGGAGCTCCGTATGCCACGGCAAACTGGCTGACACTGACGGCGGCGGTGCACAAATGCTGCGCAGCTAGCGCCATTCGACGGCCAACACCGCGGTTCCTGGTGTGTCCGCTGTGCCGTGCGTGTGATCATTGCTTGTACAGGACTCTCGCAGTGTCCGGAGCAAGTATGGTGGGTCTGACACACCGGTGCCAATGTGTTCTTTTTTCCATTTCCAGGAGTGTATCTTGTTATATATAACAGTGAAACATTGTTGAAAGGATAGTAGTATTTATGGCTTATCGTTATACGGTTAGAATACTGCTACATAATCTGAATTTGTAGTAACAATAAACCAGGCTCAACGTCAGAGAGAGGAGGCAATAGTCGACGAACAGGGGGTGAGAGGAAAGGACACAGGAAGCAGTAAGGAGATGAATGGAGAGGGGGGTTGGAGCATACGGGCAGACGAGGAGGAGGAGAAAGGGATTAGAATGTATAACCAACTCCCACACATTTGAGAAACGTGTGCTTCCTCTGTTCTTTCTGTTCCATTTAATCAGACCGAGACACAGAAATGCATAGCTGGGTACAGCTTGTACAAAATTTTCATTCGAATATAGTAAAGATTACTGGCTATGAGAATTCTCCGGTTTGTTCCAGTACCTTGGTAGCTTCTTATTTTGGTTTTAGGAGCGTGTTTCACAGCATGAAACGAATACACGAAATGAGATAGGGGGAGACGATAGAAATATCACTATGACAGAGGGAATAGAGATCTTCAGGTGCTGTCCGTAGACAAAACTGTCAGAAATGACAAAGGGCAAAGTTCCTGGAGTAGGTAGTGGAAATGGTCAAAGGTGCACAACCTGTCGGAATTCGTTGGCTGTGTATAATAACGAGAATATTATGGCTATATGGAACGATTCCCGTTCGGTGGACAACGGAAATTATTGTATCTGTGTTCAAGAAGGGTAACACTACACTTCACTACATGTAGATTTACGAGAAGATAATTTTACAGAAAATTGGGAACAAGATGGAACCACAATTAAGAGATGAACAAGAAGGATTTAGACTTGCAAGATCGCCTATAGCTGCCATATTTACAGCCAAACAGGTTGTAGAAAAGATTTGGGAATTTGAGTAAACTGCATTCATAGATATAAATTTCGGGAAGCTGCACTCATAGCTATAAAAAAAAGGCATATGTTGGAAGGGAAGAGAGAGATCTCAATAGACTGAAACAGTCAACAGGAATGCAACTGAAAATCAAAAACATCTACAGAGTCTCCCTGAATTGTGTAATAATAGGCGGCAAAAAATTACGACGGTTTATATCTACATCTACATGACTAGTCTGCAATTCACATTTAAGTGCTTGGCAGAGGGTTCATCGAACCACAATCATACTATCTCTCTACTATTCCACTCCCGAACAGCGAGCGGGAAAAACTAACACCTAAACCTTTCTGTTCGAGCTCTGATTTCTCTTATTTTATTTTGATGATCATTCCTACCTATGTAGGTTGGGCTCAACAAAATATTTTCGCATTCGGAAGAGAAAGATGGTGACTGAAATTTCGTAAAAAGGTCTCCCCGTGACGAAAAACGTCTATGCTGTAATGAGTTCCATCCCAACTCGTGTATCATATCTGCCACACTCTCTCCCCTATAACGTGATAATACAAAACGAGCTGCCCTTTTTTGCACCCTTTCGATGTCCTCCGTCAATCCCACCTGGTAATGATCCCACATCGCCCTGCAATATTCTAACAGAGGACGAACGAGTGTAGTGTAAGCTGTCTCTTTAGTGGACTTGCATCTTCTAAGTGCCCTGCCAATGAAACGCAACCTTTGGCTCGCCTTCCCAACAATATTATCTATGTGGTCCTTCCAACTGAAGTTGTTCGTAATTTTAACACCCAGGTACTTGGTTGAACTGACAGCCTTGAGAATTGTACTATTTATCGAGTAATCGAATTCCAACGGATTTCTTTTGGAACTCATGTGGATCATCTCACACTTTTCGTTATTTAGCGTCAACTGCCACCTGACACACCATACAGCAATCTTTTCTAAATCGCTTTGCAACTGATACTGGTCTTCGGATGACCTTACTAGACGGTAAATTACAGCAACATCTGCGAACAGTCTAAGAGAACTGCTCAGATTGTCACCCAGGTCATTTATATAGATCAGCAACAGTAGAGGTCCCAGGACGCTTCCCTGGGGAACACCTGATATCACTTCAGTTTTACTCGATGATTTGCCGTCTATTACTACGAACTGCGACCTTCCTGACAGGAAATCACGAATCCAGTCGCACAACTGAGACGATACCCCATAGCTCCGCAGCTTGATTAGAAGTCGCTTGTGAGGAACGGTGTCAAATGCTTTCCGGAAATCTAGAAATACGGAATCAACTTGAGATCCCCTGTCGATAGCGGCCATTACTTCGTGCGAATAAAGAGCTAGCTGCGTTGCTCAAGAGCGATGTTTTCTGAAGCCATGCTGATTACGTGTCAATAGATCGTTCCCTTCGAGGTGATTCATAATGTTTGAATACAGTATATGCTCCAAAACCCTACTACAAACCGACGTCAATGATATAGGTCTGTAGTTAAATGGATTACTCCTACTACCCTTCTTGAACACTGGTTTTATAACTGAAGTTTGCTCTCACCGATGCTTTTTAATATATCATAAGGAAAGTTCACCAAGGGTGAGCAGTAGATGATACGAAAATCATACCGTATGCATATGATGCAACGATTTGGGAAGAAAAGGCCAGAAATCGGAAGAAGTAAACACCTGGCATAGAGTTATTAGAGAAGCAGACATAGAAATATCCTTAACAAAAAGTGAAGTAATATGCAGGAAAAAAGAAAACAATGGACGTAGCTTAAAATGAAAAATTGCTTAAAGAATTAGATGCTTCAGAGTATCTGGGAGAAAATATTCAAGAAAGCAAACATCATGAATGAAACTGCGGGGAGAAGAGATCATTCGCAATTTAACCTTGTCTATCGGACATTATTAGAAACTAGAAAATACTTTCCAAAGCAAAAATCATGATGTGCAAGTCATATTATCGCCAGTTTTGATCTGTGGATCAGAATTTTGAACTTTGACAAAGATCTGAGCCACATACAAGCAAGTCCTTTCTAAGAGGGATCCTAGAGAAAACGAGAAGAGATAGGATAAGCCACTGAAAGAAACTATGGAGAGCAACAGGTTTAAATGGTTCGGCCACAAAAAGAATGGGACCAGAAAGGCTTCCGAGAAGACCCTAGAATGGACGTAATCTGGACGAAGATCAACCGGAAGACCACAAACAAGATCGAGAGGCCAGGTGAAGGATGATGTGAACCAAAGTAGACTACAGTGGGAGGAGACGCTAAGTGATAGACTGTGGGAGAAAAGAGAAGCTTGGAACAGTGTCTGTGAACGACCTACATTAGCTGAAACGTTTCAGGAGGAATAAGAAAAGTAACCTGTAGTTCTCGGAGCCAAAATCTTATCACTCTCTGCGTAATAGCCTGTTGGTCCACCTTTGTAATGCAATACAGCAGTGATTCTGGGTGGTATGCATACAACAAGTCCTTGGTAGGTTTCCAGAAGTATGTGGAAACAGATGTGTACGCACAGGTCACGAAATTCCTATAAATTTCGGGTCTATGGTTTGCGTGGTCGCGGAGCTGACACCCAGTGCCATCCCTGAGGGTTAAAATCAGGCGAGTGTCCAAGACATCAACATGCTACGCAGATCACTAGAGCACGATTCTGACCTTGTCACTCGGGAAGTTGTCGTGCTGAAAGATGCCCTCGCCATCGGGGAAGACTGCAAGCATGAAGGGATGCACTTTGTCTGTAACATTGTTCACGAAGTCCACTGCTGTGGTAGTACCTTCGGTAATCACATCAGGTCGCATGAAATCCCAGGTAAACATTGCCAATAGCATAATATTGCCCCAGAAGGCCCCGAATCTCTGTCGCGTTGTATGTTTCGAGACGCCATTCGCCTGGAAGATGCACCGTTCAATTGCAATGATCCAGCGCCCACTACTGTCGTAACCGACGATGTCGTAGAGTCAACGTGGGAACAAAAATAAAATGGCTCTGAGCACCATGGGACTTAACGTCTGAGGTCATTAGTCCCCTAGACTTAGAATTACGTAAACCTAACTAACCTAAGGACGTCACACACATCCATTCCCGAGGCAGGATTCGGACCTGCGACCGTAGCAGCAGCGTGGTTCCGGACTGAAACGCCTGGAACCGCTCGGTCATAACTGCCGGCCAACATAGCAAGACACACGAGTCGTTTGCCGGAGCCCAGCTTCACTAACATGCTCTGAACGGCATGGTCGGCAGCATTTTTGCTTGCAATACGGATGGGAAAACGGAACGGTTAAAACCGATACCGGTATTTCAGTTCGAAATAACCGGTGTTCTCAGTTTTCTTCTCTACTAATAACTGGGCAAAGAACCGGTATATCAATTTGTGATAGCAGCAGTATTATGGCTATAGATTTTTAAACAAAACATTTCTCAAAGCTAGTAATGCTGATTTGTAAAATTTCCACTGGTTTTAAATATTTGGCTATTATACAAAATGGGAAAAGGGATTACTGCTACTTTAATAACAACGCTGCCCGTTAAAAACGAGCAACACATAGATGACATAAGAATCGGTATAGCATTGTTAACGCATAACTGTACCTACTGTCCTTTCCTATTCACAAGCAGCAATATATTCAATGTTTCGAGAGTAGAGTAAAAGGTGTACGCCAAGCTTGTCTGAACTTCGACGTCATTCGTCGTTGTTGGGAAGTTTTTTGGCTTCTAAAAAATAGGTATCGTCTCTGAATGATGACGTTTCTGATGGTCTAATTACGTATCAACACATTATAGTGCGAGTATTTATGTTCAGACTGGACAAAAAATATGCGACATTGGATTATTTTATTCTGAAATGTTAACTTATTGTTCCAGATAAATGTTCTGTTTCACCTACTACCTGAATTGTTCACTTGAATTTTTGAACAAGAATTTTCAGTTTTGTCAGCAAACATTTAATTGTACTTAAACTTCCGTTAAAGAGTAAAAAAACATTTGTCTACAAAAAGTTTTTCATTCGAGATACCGACCGAGGTGGCGCAGTGGTTAGACACTGGACTCGCATTCGGGAGGACGACGGTTCAATCCCTCGTCCGGCCATCCTGGTTTAGGTTTTCCGTGATTTCCCTAAATCGCTCCAGGCAAATGCCGCGATGGTTCCTTTCAAAGGGCACGGCCGACTTCCTTCCCCGTCCTTCCCTAATTCTTTAAGACCGATGACCTCGCTGTCTGGTCTCCTTCCCCAAAACCAACCAACCAACCATCATTCGAGATAATTAGAAAAAAGCGTGCTACATATTTTACACAGTAGCTGTATATCATTCTGCCTTTTCAATGAAATAATAAAAGAGAAATCAATAAAAGCAGCAGTAATAAATTAAAAACTTAACACTTCAGTCGTAGATTATAATGAAAATACAAAGCAACTGTGTCTTTGTAATATGTCTTTATATAGCCTGTAGGAATCAGGACAATTTAACAGAAATATAGAATATTCCAACTTTAGTTTTCGCCCTTTAGCACTGACGGTTGTTAATATCCAAATAGTAGCCTGATCCTCGATTACAAAATGAGTTTGAGCAGAGTTCCAAAATATTGGAAGCAATAGCAAAATACTGGTGTTTTTTTTTCTAGTATCCAATCCCTCGTTGCTTTCCGAGAAAAACAGCGAAAGGTAGACGAAGCTTTCTTCTGCTTACCTATTTTGTTATTTTAATTCTACATACTACTCTTGAAACTTACAAAGCGAAAGTCTGAAGGAGTCAAAATTTTTCAGTCTTTGTTCGAAGACTATATTAATTTCTGGAAATAAAAGCAATGAAAAGCAATAGATTATTTCGGAAACTGGTTATTTTTAGTGGTTTTAACAGTCAAGTTAAATTGAAGATGAAAAATATATGTTTAACCAAAAACCGGCGGTTTCAGCGAAAACCGCCATCCCTAGCGCGTACCATCATTTTACTCGGGCCTCCGACCTCTACGCTCTTTCATGAGGCGTTGACGACCAACATTTTATTACCTTCTCATGGTATCACTGTCCTCCAGTCACCTCCCATAGATGATCCTCCCCTCCTCCCCGTTTTTCTACGGAACTGCCACTATTACCTTAGTTTTATCTTTCAACATAAGATTATACAGCCAACCGATTGGCTATATAATCCTATGTTGAAACTAGTATACGGTTGCTGAGTAACAGCCATGGTTGAAACTGTAATCTTAGTTTTATCAATGTTATTGACAGTTGTAATTGTATGCCCTTCCTGATTCAACCACTCCTACCAGGATGGAATCTGTGTAATCCATATGTATGCGTCTTACGTAAATCTCATAAGCAAGTGTGATTACGTTCTCTAAGTGTTGAAAACTACGTCCAAGCCCTCCATCCCATCAGTATGCATCGTTAATCCGGAGGATTTGATCTGTGGCTGACTGGCCAGCCTCCTCGAATCCGAAGCTGCCCTTCAATGCACGCGGATATAGGTGCGGGTTTTCAAAGTCGCTCGTAAGTATATTTCTCCGTTTGCGGCTATTCGCCTCTGTTCCACTTACTTACTTTCCTTACCACGTCATGGGTCCAAAACATCACCTAGCGACATCCAATCTTGCGGTCGTCAGTGGTCATAGTTCTTCGGGCTCATCAGTGTACGCCCGTGCTAAACAGTCGCTTTGAGGCTTCTGCTAAAGTTTTACTTCCTGTTGCGGGTATTCGGGATATCGACTGGATCGTATCGGACCCGCCCAGTTCAGAGTCTGTGTCCAGGGGATGGTGAACTACTACCCTGGCTCCGGCGGGGACTCCTTCAGGCTCCACGGCCTCTGAAGGTCTCGGCGTTGCCTCATACTTTGGTATTTAATGCGGGGTTCCCCCTAACTTCGAATGGTCGTTCAGGAATGGTCCCCATCAGATCAAGCCAATCAGGATACGTGCTACTGCCTGTCTCGGGGGATCTCGATGTATGACACCTACAAATACACAGTCAGGGGTGGAACATACTGCCACTTTGGCGTCTTTGAAGGCCAGAAGTCGCTTGACACTGTAGAAGGAAACTTGTTTAGCTCGCGCTCATGCCGTTTATTGCTCTTCATCTTGTTTTGGTGTTTGTCGCCTCGTTTTTTCCTTAGTTCGATTTACTGGCGTCTCTAGGTTGCTGGTTTGCTTGTCCGTCAGTGGCAGAAGCAGCGCTTATCGATAAGTGCACTGTCGTACCATCTCTAGAACGACCGCTAGTATTTCCGGGTTGTCTGTCTGGAGTTCACTTGGGAGCTCATTCGGGACACAGCAATACTGAAGTGCAGTCGGGGAAGGAGCGCCAGTGAGGTGCGGACAGCCAGTGCTCGCCGAGCGCTGGCGACACACATGAACTGTTGGAAGGAAGGAGATTGGAACGGGACGACCGTTGGTTAGTTGGTCGTTCGGTTGGTCGTCTCGTCAGACGACGTGTATTTGATCGCCTACCGCTTGTGGAAACACTGTGTCGAAAATGGTTCGTCCTTGTTGTTCCACAGTGATTGCTTATACGATTGTTCGAGTTCTTGTGCAAGCGTTTTACGTAGAACTGTGTGTAGCTTCTGAGATTTCCACTGAGCAGATGAGTGCTGGCTGCATAATGGAGTAGGCAGTTGGTCGGGTACGACCGAGGGAATTGATTGGTTCTTCAGCCCTAGGTCTTGCTGCAAGCCGACTGTTTAGTGTTACGACTGGCTGCCTGTCTCACCTAAACTGATGTTAGTTTCCTCCCCAGGCCGACCCTTGGATAACTTCTGAGCACCACTGTTTATTGTTTGTGATTGTCATTTTATTTGGTCGCGTGCATTGTGCCAGCTTTTCAGCCGTGTGTTAATATTGTCTGTTTTATGTTAGTATATGGCCTTCAGCTGAACTTCATGACAACTATTTTAAGATTAGGCCTTCAGCCGTGTTTTATTTAGAATCCTTGTTGCTCTGTATTTATGCCTTCATCCGCTTTTGTTTCAGAATCTGTGGCTTTAACATGTAAATCCTTGTCTGTAAAGTTTCTCTTTAGTTATTTCGAATTCTTGAAACGGCCTTCAGCCGTGTTCTGTAAATGTTTATCTTAAGGTTGTCTCAATTTTTTTGAGTAATTGCTCGGGTCTTCAGCCGACAAGATACTTCATGTTTTTCTTGAGATGTTTTCCTGTTGTACTGTGTAAAAGCTTATCTGTAAACCCCCTCTTTTATTATGTTAAAAAATTATTGGGCTTTCACCCGAAGAATTAATTTGAATTTTCTTTAATATGGCCTTTAGCCGAAATCTGTAAATGTTTGGCTTTTAAAGAATTTCCTTAGCTGATCTGAAATATTATTTCGGCCTTTAGCCGAGAAGACATTGCAATTTTACTTAAGTGAGACCTTCAGCCGTTTCTCTAAATCCTGGTGTTTTAGAACGAATTATTTAAACTTATTTTGGAGAAGTTACTTGGGCCCTCATCCGTGAATTGATCTTTGTTGTTTTAAAGAGAAAACTGTGCATTGGTTCCGTGAAATAAAGTTGTGTGTTCTTGCATAACTTACAGTAATTGATCTCGGCCCCTTTCCACAACCTGATGCGCTCTGTTCTGCAAACCAGATTTCACTAGTACTTCAGATTACGTTTTTACATCTATCAATACCAGCGTTTTATCGTTGCATATAGAGATGGCTCCCTCAGTTGTTCAGCTGTTTCCTCTGACAGGGTTTTCAATGTGTGTCTTCTGGAACAGCTTAGAAATGAAGATGCCGTGTTGTACGACACTATGACGGCACTGGAGTGGATTAACAGGCATCATAGTAAAACGTTTCTAGTCTGTTCTGATCCGCTAAGTCTGCTCCAAGTGTTCAACCAAACGTGTTCTATAGACCAATTGATTCGGCACTTCCATGACTCCTTAGTAGCTCCAACACAGTAGCAAAAAGTGATACCTTGCTGGGAACCTGGACGCATGGAGAGTCAGGTAAACGACATAGCCGATAAAGCAGCCAAGGAAGTGCGACGAGATGATGGTGCATGCCTATGTGCCGTTCCCCTGCTCGGCCACATCTTATTACCTGACACAGATTACGCATCAGAATTAAACTGAATGGTTGAAGGTGACGGAAAACAATCTGCGATCACACAAATCGACCAAACCGGCCATGGTCGTCTTCATGCCGACCGCATCGATAGAAAGCATTGCTGCTCACCAGTCTTGCATAGAACACAGCACTTTGTAAGCCCCTCTCATATATAAAAAGTATTAGATTGCCGGCTAGCTCTTCTGACAACGATGACAGCACGTCAGGTTGTGTCAGTGCTTGGAATTACGTGACGAGAGGAATACATCCAACTTAATAATTTGAATTCCGGTACTTATCTGGTTGGTGCTCCAATGTGGTTCTGCTTTCTTCAGCTGTTTTCAAAAGTTGGGCGGTGGGTCGTTTAATTATTAAGCTGATCACAAGATGTTTTTCATTTGTTTATTTCCAAAAGCCATGCAATCTCCTCGTTACTGCTGTGTATCAATCACAACTTATTAAAACGCAGTTTATTGTGCCACACTGCCAAGCGTCAAAGCATAACAGGCTAGTAGCTTCCACCACAACAGTCTCTTGTTTTAATTGCTTTGATTCTTAGAATTATACGATTGTTTGATCATTTGTATTTAGTTCTTATGATGAAGCAGATAACTGAAAACATAAGTTGTCATTTTTATGTCTTTAATTATTCTAGTCTAATTTGGTCATTAATCGAGCTTTGAATCGATGTGTAATGGGTGTGATTTAGAAATAAGAATGCAGTTGTGCTAAAAATGCCTTTAGTTCGCGTGAACTAATAAATATTTGAATAAAGTTAGAACTCATACTACTTTACATCTACATACATACTCCGCAATCCACCATGCAGTGCGTGGCGGAAGGTACCTCGTACCACAACTAGCATTTTCTCTCCATGTTCCACTCCCAAACACAACGAGGGAAAAATGACTGCCTATATGCCTCTGTACGAGCCCTAATCTCTCTTATCTTTATGGTCTTTCCGCGAAATATAAGTTGGCGGCAGTAAAATTGTACTGCAGTCAGCCTCAAATGCTGGTTCTCTAAATTTCCTCAGTAGCGATTCACGAAAAGAACGCCTCCTTTCATCCAGAGACTCCCACCCGAGTTCCTGAAGCATTTCCGTAACACTCGCGTGATGATCAAACCTACCAGTAACTAATCTAGCAGCCCGCCTCTGAATTGCTTCCATGTCTTCCCTCAATGCGACCTAATAGGGATCGCAAACGCTCGAGCAGTAATCAAGAATAAGTCGTATTATTGTTTTATAATCGGTCTCCTTTACGGATGAACCACATCTTCCCAAAAGTCTACCAATGAACCGAAGACGACTATCCGCCTTCCCCACAACTGCCATAACATGCTTGTCCCACTTAATATCGCTCTGCAATGTTACACCCAAATATTTAATCGACATGACTGTGTCAAGCGCTACACTACTAATGGAGTATTCAAACATTACGGGATTCTTTTTCCTGTTCATCTGCATTAATTTACATTGATCTATATTTAGAGTTAGCTGCCATTCTTTACACTAATCACAAATCCTGTCCAAGTCCTCTTGTATCCTCCTACAGTCACTCAATGACGACACCTTTCCGTACACCACAGCATCATCAGCAAACAGCCGCACATTGCTATTCACCCTATCCAAAAGATCTTTTATGTAGATAGAAAACAACAGCGGACCTAACACACTTCCCTGTGTCACTCCAGATGATACCCTCACCTCCGATGAACACTAACAATCGAGGACATCGTACTGGGTTCCATTACTTAAGAAGTCTTCGAGCCACTCACATATTTGGGAACCAATCCCATATGCTCGTACATTCGTTAGGAGTCGCAAGTGGGTCACCGAGTCAAACGTTTTCCGGAAATCAAGGAATATGGCATCCGTCTTATATCCTTCAACGATGGTTCGCAAGATATTATGTGAAAAAAGGGCGAGTTGCGTTTCGCAGGAGCGTAATTTCTAAAGCTGTGCTGATGCATGGACAACAAATTCTCTGTCTCAAGGAAATTCATTATATTCGAACTGAGAATATGTTCGAGAATCCTGCAACAAACCGATGTTAAGGATATTGGTCCGTAATTTTGAGGATCCGTCCTAGTCCTTCTACCCATCTTATACACAGGCGTCACCTACGCTTTTCTCTAGTCTCTCGGGACTTTACGTTGGGCAAGAGACTCGCGATAAATGCAAGCTAAGTAAGGAGCCAACGCGGTAGAGTACTCTCTGTCCCATCAGGACCTGGCGATTTAATTATTTTCAACCCATTCCGTTGCTTCACAACCCCAGGGATGTCTATCACTATGTCCTCCATACAGGAATCTGTACGAGACTCAAACGGCGGTATGTTCGTACGATCCTCGTGCGTGATAGATTTCTCAAATGCTAAGTTTAAAATTTCAGCTTTCGTTATGCTGTCTTCCGTTGCCAGGCCAGACTGATCAGTGAGTGCCTGGATGGAAGTCTTCGACCCGCTTACCGATTTTACGTAAGACCAGAATTTCCTTGGATTTTCAGCAAGATCTTTTGCCAAGGTATGACGGTGGTAGTGGTTGTATGCTTCGCGCATCGCTCTTTTTACAGCAGCACGAATTTCTACTAACATTTGCCTGTCCTCATTCGCCCGATCTTTTTTGTATCGCGAGTGCAACTGTCTTTGCTTCCTGAGCATTCTCCGAATTGTGATGTTAAACCACGGTGGGTCTTTTACGTCCGTAACCTATTTTTTCGCCACATGCTTGTCCAATGTGTGATTTACGATGCGTTAAAAATTTGCCCATAGTTCTTCCACGTCCATCGTACCGGAAGTAAATGAAGTGGATTTATTTACTAAGTGAGATGCTAACAACTACTTATCTGCTCTTTCTAGCAAGAATACTCTGAACATAAATACGAAAATTGTAGGGAATTCTAGAGATATGGAGTATTTCTGTTAAGTGATAAAATTGGTTTAATTACGGTGTGGGTTATTTCTCCTTGCATTGATAAAGTCGTTAGTGTTTGTATACCTGATTTGGTCTAAATTTGTAAGTGTAGTTGTAATGGAAAGAAAACGTTGTGGTATCGACTCTTCGTTAATGCTAAGCGAAGGTTTGTTTCATTACAAACTTTGACGCATGGTATCCTCCTCCCGGGAGGACGGTCCATCACTCTGTGAGGTCTGTGGTGTACCACCTTTGGTTTTTTTTCTGAATACTGACATAGGGCATCCGATACTGAAGCCTTTGTCCACTTTGTGAATTGCTAGGCCTCAGCCTTAAAGTTCTGCGGAGGCGAGGCGAACTTTGATATGTTACTAACTACTCCACGTGTGGTGATAGCCTTCTTCTGCCCCGCCCCCCTCCCCCCACGACTTCCTCCTCATAAGAATAACATGCTGCATTTTCGCTTGGGCGCTAATGACCGTGTTGTTAGCAGCTGCAACCAAAATCATCACCGTCACCTTCTTTTAAGCATGGGTAACGTTCATTTCCTGAACTGACGCCTGTGTCGCTCTGCAGCGCGGCGGCTGAGCTCAGCTCTTGGCAAACGAAGTGGTCATTAGCGAGAATACGTGTGGTGTGTGACGCAGTAGCATGAGTAGCGGCAGCACACTTTTTTGCGTTTCCTCGCCTCTTCTCTCTTCTGACCTTGGTAGGTGGCAGGTAAGTTGCCGGACACACAATAACAGATGCTCTGTTTACTGACCACTGGGAACATTGACCTCTGCCTGAAATGATTGTAGAACTGTAGTTGCCTGAGCGTGCTGGTAGAACTTCTTTGTTTGGTGGCCGCAATGTCGAAGTTAGGCAGCAAAAGAAGTGTCATTACGCTAGGACGAAAAAATAAAATACATTCCGAATCTATATCCACGTGAATCTATTATTGTACATTGGATTTCCCAGATTTCTGCAGGACAACGAAGTGAGTTATTTGAAAAGCAATGGAGAAAACTGTCACGGTTCTGCTAGACCATTCAAAAACCTTTAGTGTGATTGGACTTCGACAGTGCGATCAGAAACTCCATTCCGCTTTATTTGCGATTTAGGTACTACGATAGCCAAACGTTTAAGCACATACAATTCGTAAAATTGTATCAAAGATGACAAAAATTAAGTATATACTTCGCAAGTGTGCCTTTTCACACGAACAAGTGAACCTACTTCTCAGTCTGTGGCTCATTTTACACGACCGACGTTCTAGTCAAAATCGACTACTTGTCATGGGTGCACCGTTATAAATCGACCGTCAACCGGTCGCAAGGGTATCAGTGATACTAACAATCAATTGTCTGCACAGATAGTGTAGCTGCAAAATCTTGAGTACACTGCAGACAACACCCGCGTAGAAATCTGGGACTGTGACACCGTACGCAGACATCAGATATTAATCTATTCTTGCAGAGCTCTGTCCTACTATACTAATGAATTTTGTTTAGTTTTAAACTTCATTTTCTTTTTCTTGATATTTTGCAAAGTTTGCAAGTGGACCTGTAATTTTTCTTCTAGTGTTCTCCTATAATAGAGACCTAATATCTGTAAGCAAAAAGCTATTTTCATTTCACTGTAAATCAGTAAAGAAAAAGACTGCATTATTCATAAGGTAAGTAGAAAATTGTTCTTAATGAAAACTGTATCTCGTCAAAATTCAGATCTATTTTATGAGAAAAATAATTCTCAATATATTTGGCACGTAGAAACAAATAATATAAAAAGAATACATTAAAAATTCACTATTTACTATCACCTAAATATTGTTTAATGTTTCTAGAATGAAATTTTCACTTTGCAGTGGGGTGCGCGGTGATAACTTCCTGGCAAATTAAAACTGTGTCCCAGAAACGGGACTCGAATCCGGGACCTTTGCCTTTCGCAGACAAGTGCTCTACCAGGTGAGCTACCCAAACAGATTCCCGTGTGGAATGTAGGAGACGAGGTACTGGCGGAAGTAAAGCTGTGAGGACGGGTTGTGAGTCGTCCTTGGGTGGCTCAGTTGCTAAAGCACCTGCCCGCAAAAGGCAAAGCAGTTTTAATCTACCAAGAAGTTTCATTTTTGATGCATTTATAAGTATATACACTTACGGTGACTAAAGTCATGAGATACCTTCTAATATCGTGTCGGATCTCCTTTTGCCCGAGGTAATGCAGCACTATACATGAAATGGACTCAATTAAGTCATTGGAAGCCTTCTGCAGAAATGTTCAACCATGCTGTCTCTATACCCGTCCATACCTGAACTGCAGGATTTAGTGCACGAACTGCCCTCTCAATTATGTCCCATAAATGTCCATGGCAATCATGTCGGGCGACGAGGATGGGCAAATCATTCGACTAAATTACGTAGAATGTTCTTCAAACCAGTCGTGAACAGTTGTGGCACAGTGACAGCGCATCGTCACCCATAAAAATTCCATCGTTGTTTGGTAAGATGAAGTCTTTGAATGGCTGCAGATTGTCTCCAAGTAGCTGACCATAACCATATCTAGTCAATGATAGATTCAGTTGGATCAGAGGACCAAATCCATTACATGTTAAACACAGCTCCCCCCCCCCCCCGCCACACACACACACACACACACACACACACACACACACATAATTATGGAGCCATTACAAGCTTTCACAGTGCCTTGTAGCAACTTGTATCCGTAGCTTCGTGGGCTCTGAACCTCACACGGACCCTACCATCAGCTCTTATATACTGAAACCGGACTCACCAGAACACGCTACGGTTCTCCAGTCTTCTAGGGTCCAACGGATATGATCCCGAGTCCAGAAGAGGAGCTACAGGCGGTGTCGTAATGTTAGCAAAGGCATCCGTATCGGTCGTCAGCTGCCATAGCCCTTTAACACTAATCGCCAAATTTCGCCGCGCTATCCGAAGGGATACGTTCGTCGTACGTCCGCATTGATTTCTGCGGTTATTTCACGCAGTCTTGCTTGTCTGTTAGCACGATAACTTTACGCAAACGCCGCTGCTCTCAGCTGTTAAGTGAAGGCCGTCGGTGACCGCGTTGTCCGTTATGAGTGGTAACGCCTGAAATGTGGTATCCTAATCAAACCGTTGACACTGTGGACCTCGGAGTATTGGTTTCCCTAATGATTACAGAATTGGAATGTACCAAGCGTGTAGTTCCCACTACCATTCCGCGTTCGAAGCATGTTAATTCCCGTTGTGCGGCAATAATCACGTCGAAAGTCTTTCCACATTAATCACCTGAATACAAACGACAGCTCCACCAATCCACTGCCCTTTTATACACTACTGGCCATTAAAATTGCTACACCACGAAGACGACGTGCTACAGACGCGAAATTTAACCGACAGGAAGAAGATACTGTGATATGCAAATGGTTAGCTTTTCAGAACATTCACACAAGGTTGGCGCCGGTGGCGACACCTACAACGTGCTGACATGAGGAAAGTTTCCAACCGATTTCTCATACACAAACAGCAGTTGACCGGCGTTGCCTGGTGAAACGTTGTTGTGATGCCTCGTGTAAGGATGAGAAATGCGTACCATCACGTTTCACACTTTGATAAAGGTCGGATTGTAGCCTATCGCGATTGCGGTTTATCATATCCCGACATTGCTGCTCGCGTTGGTCGAGATCCAGCTACTGCTAGCAGAATATGGAATCGGTGGGTTCAGGAAGGTAATACAGAACGCCGTGCCGGATCCCAACGGCCTCGTATCACTAGCAGTCGAGATGACAGGCATCTTATCCGCATGGCTGTAACGGATCGTGCAGCCACGTCTCGATGCCCGAGTCAACAGATGGGGACGTTTGGAAGACAACAACCATCTGCACGAACAGTTCGACGACGTTTGCAGCAGCATGGACTATCAGCTCGGAGACCATGGCTGCAGTTACCCTTGATCCTGCATCACAGACAGGAGTTCCTGCGATCGTGTACTCAACAGCGTACCTGGGTGCACGAATGCCAAAACGTCATTTTTGCGGATGAATCCAGGTTCTGCTTACAGCATCATGATGGTAGCATCCGTGTTTGGCGACAACGCGGTGAACGCACATAGGAAACGTGTGTTCGTCATGGCCATAATGGGCTATCACCTGGCTTGTAGTATGGGGTGCCATTGGTTACACGTCTCGGTCACCTCTTGTTCGCATTGACGACACTTTGAACAGTGGACGTTACATTTCAAATGTGTTACGACCCATGGCTCTATCCTTCACTCGATCCCTGCGACACGCTACATTTCAGCAGGATAATGCGCGACAGCATGTTGCAGCTCCTGTAGAAGCCTTTCTAGATACAGAAAATGTTCGACTGCTGCCCTGGCCAGCACATTCTCCAGATCTCTCACCAATTGAAAAATGGTGGGCGAGCAACTGTCTCGGCCCAATACGCCAGTCACTACTCTCGATGAACTGTGGTATCGTGTTGAAGCTGCATAGGCAGCAGTACCTGTACACGCCATCCAAGCTCTGTTTGGCCCAATGCCCAGGCGTATCAAGGCCGTTATTACGGCGAGAGGTGGTTGTTCTGGGTACTGATTTCTAGGGATCCATGCACCCAGATTGCTTGAAAATGTAATCACATGGCAGTTCTAGTATAATGAATACCCGTTTATCATCTACATTTCTTCTTTGTGTAGCAATTTTAATAGCCAGTAGTGTATCTTGAGTACGCGGCACTGCTGCCATCTGTATATGTGGATACCGCTATCCCGTGAATCTGTAACCTCAGTGTAGTTTCTCGAACGAGAAACTGCATATGCTCTGAAATGTTTGGACAAAGCGTTTCATGTTCTTTCAGTTATCACGAGAGTGGAAAATTTATCATATGAGCATTGCAAGGAACATCCACTATGAATTTTTGCTTTGGTCATTAATACATTCTATTATCAATACTTTTTCCTATATTCTGTTACCATATTTCGATATTTCCGCAATAAGTTTAGTATTTCGTAACCTGACTTTGATTTTTGAAATGCCACCTGCACAGCAGACAGCTCTATCGGAACACACGCAATTTTGGCTCTGTCATGTAAACAAAAGCTACCACTGTTGACAAGCGAGACTCAGTACAGCAATAAAACGCCTGAAGCGCTTAGAATCTATTGCCACAAGTAGTCGATTGAAACCAGTCACTCGTGGAAATGGGGTCTAAAGACATATGCATTTTTAAATATTTTCTTTCTCAAACGTTTCATTGATTACCAGCTTCTACGTTGTCACATAGTGCTTCGAGACGCTTACAGCAAGAATGAACATGTATTTTTCTCGACAAGAGATTAATTGCAGAGATTTCAAGGAAAAAAATCAGCTGTACTTGGTACAACGTGTAACCCTTTTAAACAGGAATGCGTCTGCAAGGTGGTACATAATGGATTTCAGAAGAAATGTTGCTAATGCTTGTCAATTTCCTCCAGGATATACTCACTGAAATCAGACTCATAATTTTAATTCAATAAGTGCGCCATAATTTTCTTATAGCATATCCAGGAACCTATAACAACATATTAGCAATTTTCTCTTTTTTTCTTGTTTTAGTAAAACTATTTTTAGAGCACATATAACAGTGTGGTGACTATAAACTGTGTTACTTACGTCCGCAGCTCATGGTCTGGTGGTTAGAGTTGCTGCCTCTGAATCATTGGTTCTCGAGTCCTATTCACAGCCGCACTGGAAATTTTCTCTTCCCAGAGGATGCGTGTTTGTGTTGTCCTCATCACTTCACCATCATTCTAAAAATGGCGAGATTGGACTGTGGAAAGATTGGGAATTTGTACGGGCCCTGATAGCGGCATCATTGTGCGCCCCGACAAACCAAACACAATCATTATCGTTTGTTATTTAAAAAGGAAGACAAGACTCATCTTCATGTAAGTTGGCAAGACAGCACTGCTGGAAGAAAGAATATTGTGGAGACATGGCTTAGCCAGGAGTGCTAGTCTTGCAAGGTTCTCAGGAGAGCTTCTGTGAAATTTGGAAGGTAGGAGACGAGGTACTGGCGGAAGTAGAGCAGTGAGGACGGGTCGTGAGTTAAGTCGTGCTTGGATAGCTCAGTCGCTAGAGCACTTTCCCGCGAAAGGCAAAGCTCCCGCGTTCGAGTCTCGGTCCAGCACACAGATTTAATCTGCCAGGAAGTTTCATATGAGCGCACACTCCGCTGCAGAGTGAAAATTTCATTCTGCATCTGTGTTGCTGCTAGTAGGAACATTGTGTCCCTCTGGGTGAAATTAAGCACCTCCCAATGGCTTGGACGACGTCCTCTCGCCCTTCTCGCCGCGAAGAGATGCTTTTACTTCTGAAGCATATTGGGCAGCGTCGTTTTATGCAACGTCATTTAAATGGAGACCCCGCACCACTCTTTGCTCACTGCAATCAACCATTGACAGTACGTCATTTTCTGACACAATGCTGATTTTACAACCGTTTTCATTTTAATGTATGTTTGCCATCTGAATTTTCAGATATTTTAGTAGATACAGTACAAGCTGTACATCGCGTTTTACTTTTTATTCGTCGTAATATAGCGAAGCAAATTTAATTTTCAACCGTTTGAGCATCTCCCGCAAAGGGGAAGTCATCGTTTGTACTTATCCCTCTACGCCAGTCGATTTGTCTCCGTATATTACAAACAGCATAGTGAACGCATTATTGTGGCAAAGATAGACACAAAGCCCACGCCTACTACAGTAGTACAAGTTTATATGCCAACTAGCTCTGCAGATGATGAAGAAATTGAGGAAATGTATAATGAGATAAAAGAAATTATTCAGGTAGTGAAGGGAGACGAAAATTTAATAGTCATGGATGACTGGAATTCGTCAGTAGGAAAAGGGAGAGAAGGAAACATAGTAGGTGAATATGGATTGGGGGGGGGGGAAGAAATGGAAGAGGAAGCCATCTGGTAGAATTTTGCACAGAGCATAACATAATCTTAGCTAATACTTGGTTCAAGAATCATAAAAGAAGGTTGTATACATGGAAGAATCCTGGAGATACTAAAAGGTATCAGATAGATTATATAATGGTAAGACAGAGATTTAGGAATCAGGTTTTAAATTGTAAGACATTTCCAGGGGCAGATGTGTACTCTGACCATAATCTATTGGTTATATCTGTAGATTAAAACTGAAGAAACTACAAAAAGGTGCTAATTTAAGGAGATGGGACCTGGATATACTGAAAGAACCAGAGGTTGTAGAGAGTTTCAGGGAGAGCGTAAGGGAACAATTGACAGGAATGGAGGAAAGAAATACAGTAGAAGAAGAATGGGTAGCTCTGAGAGATGAAGTAGTGAAGGCAGCAGAAGATAAAGTAGGTAAAAAGATGAGGGCTAATAGAAATACGTGGGTAACAGAAGAAATATTGAATTTAATTGATGAAAGGAGAAAATATAAAAATGCAGTAAATGAAGCACGCAAAAAGGAATACAAACGTCTCAAAAATGAGATCGACAGGAAGTGCAAAGTGGCTAAGCAGGGATGGCTAGAGGACAAATGTAAGGATGTAGAGGCTTATCTCACTAGGGGTAAGATAGATACTGCCCACAGGAAAATTAAAGAGACCTTTGGAGAAAAGAGAGCCACTTGTATGAATATCAAGAGCTCAGATGGAAACCCAGTTCTAAGCAAAGAAGGGAAGGCAGAAAGGTGGAAGGAGTATATAGAAGGTTTATACAAGGGTGATGTACTTGAGGACAATATTATGGAAATGGAAGAGGATGTAGATGAAGACGAAATGGGAGGTAAGATACTGCGTGAAGAGTTTGACAGAGCACTGAAAGACCTGAGTCGAAACAAGGCCCCCGGAGTAGACAACATTCCATTAGAACTACTGACGGCCTTGGGAGAGCCAGTCATGACAAAACTCTACCAGCTGGTGAGCAAGATGTATGAGACAGGCGAAATACCCTCAGACTTCAAAAAGAATATAATAATTCCAATCCCAAAGAAAGCAGGTGCTGACAGATGTGAAAATTACCGAACTATCAGTTTAATAAGTCACAGCTGCAAAATACTAACGCGAATTCTTTACAGACGAATGTAAAAACTGGTAGATGCGAACCTCGGGGAGGATCAGTTTGGATTCCGTCGAAATGTTGGAACACGTGAGGCAATACTGACCTTACGACTATAAGATTAAGGAAAGGCAAACCTACGTTTGTAGCATTTGTAGACTTAGAGAAAGCTTTTGACAATGTTGACTGGAATACTCTTTTTCAAATTCTAAAGGTGGCAGGGGTAAAATACAGGGAGTGTGAGGCTATTTACAATTTGTACAGAAACCTGATGGCAGTAATAAGAGTCGAGGGGCATGAAAGGGAAGCAGTGGTTGGGAAGGGTGTGAGACAGGGTTGTAGGCTCTCTCCGATGTTATTCAATCTGTATATTGAGCAAGCAGTAAAGGAAACAAAAGAAAAATTTGGAGTAGGTATTAAAATTCATGGAGAAGAAATAAAAACTTTGAGGTTCGCCGATGACATTGTAATTCTGTCAGAGACAGCAAAGGACCTGGAAGAGCAGCTGAACGGAAAGGACAGTGTCTTGGAAGGAGGATATAAGATGACCATCAATAAAAGCAAAACGAGGATAATGGGATGTAGTCGAATTAAGTTGGGTGATGCTGAGGGAATTAGATTAGGAAATGAGACACTTAAAGTAGTAAAGGAGTTATGCTGTCTGGGGAGTAAAATAACTGATGATGGTCGAAGTAGAGAGGATATAAAATGTAGACTGGCAATGGCAAGGAAAGCGTTTCTGAAGAAGAGAAATTTGTTAACATCGAGTATAGACTTAAATGTCAGGAAGTCGTTTCTGAAAGTATTTGTATGGAGTGTAGCCATGTATGGAAGTGAAACATGGACGATAACTAGTTTGGACAAGAAGAGCATAGAAGCTTTCGAAATGTGGTGCTACAGAAGAATGCTGAAGATTAGATGGGTAGATCACATAACTAATCAGAAGGTATTGAATAGAATTGGGGAGAAGAGGAGTTTGTGGCACAACTTGACAAAAAGAAGGGACCGGTGGGTAGGACATGTTTTGAGGCATCAAGGGATCACAAATTTAGCATTGGAGGGCAGCGTGGAGGGTAAAAATCGTAGAGGGAGACCAAGAGATGAATACACTAAGCAGATTCAGGATGTAGGTTGCAGTAAGTCCTGGGAGATGAAGAAGCTTGCATAGGATAGAGTAGCATGGAGAGCTGCATCAAACAAGTCTGAGGACTGAAGACCACAACAACAACAACAACATTATCGACTCCAGCTTTATCTGGTAACTGACCATCTCAATTTACCACACGGGCGCTTATGACCTCAGCTGTTTTGCGGCCTGAAGTAACAACAAGAATAACAATAGCAACAACAACAATCATTCGTCCAAACCTCCACGACCAACACGCTTCGCGTGTACCAGAAAGGACTGGGGAAACGCACAATAGATCCAGAAAATCAGGCCACTCGAACCAACACGAAGTGAAACTGCGACCCCACTCACGGCACTGCTCCTCGAACCACCTTACTGTTGCACCACCTAACTTCAAAGAAAGCGAGGCCGCTGCCGGCGTGGCCTACAAGGCCGCCAGTCACTCCCTCTGGCCAAAGACGAGTACTATCGAGAGCCTGACACGACGTGTCGATTCGCGGCACGGCTCAGTCAACTTGAAAAAGATCTTTTGCTGTGCATAGTTCATTCAGTAGACGCCACTGAAACAGGTGGTCCGGATATGCCAGAACGCCATACTCGTACAGAACGACCGAGCGAGGTGGCGCAGTGGTTAGCACACTGGACTCGCATTCGGGAGGACGACGGTTCAATCCCGTCTCCAGCCATCCTGATTTAGGTTTTCCGTGATTTCCCTAATTCGTTTCAGGCAAATGCCGGAATGGTTCCTTTGAAAGGGCACGGCCGATTTCCTTCCCAATCCTTCCCTAACCCGAGCTTGAGCTCCGTCTCTAATGATCTCGTTGTCGACGAGACGTTAAATACTAACAACCACCACCATCGTACAGAACATCTACTTCATCTACGAGGATGCCTCACTTCTGCAAGCTAATTTGACAGTGAGACGCTCCACTCCGTTCCCCAATACCCCACCCCACCCTCCATATCTCCCATACTGCCTACAAATAAAAGGTCGAATCGTGAAACACCTTCAACATTTGCGAGTAGACAGTAAACCCTAACATGAAACTTGATAAACTAGTACTTATTGCTTGTTAAGGTAAGCCTCCAATGGCATTGTTATTTTTGCTCGTCCTACAGAAAACAATTCCCTTCACCTTTCGGTTATTTCTTCTTTTGCAGTCCTATTCACACACCTTTCCTGCTAGAAGATTACACTGGTACGTTAAAAAGCGGCCACATAGTGAATATATGTTTACAAAACTGACACAAATCGAAAAATAGCTTACTGTTTCCAGTAGTAGATGCATGGTTTTTGAAGCACAGTATGAGTAGAGACATGTTTATGTACATATATACACTTTACGTTCTACAGCAAGTTTTGTAAACACATGTTAAAACAAGTGAAAGAAATTCAAAAGTAAAGATGCTGCATTTCTACAAATACGTAGGTGTTATCTCGAAAGAGATACATAGCTATTATACGTATTAATATATCATTTTATCAATTATATAGGATATCATTTACAAAACAGATGTTTTTGAATATGTCAAATGTAGATTGTTATCAAATGGTTGCACTATTAAATATTTGGTTCTTAGGAAAAATAAACTTTCAAAATTACTGAAAAAACTGTGGCTGCTAAATTCTGTTTGTTCATTCTTCACGTTTTCAGATTTTACTTTGTGTAATATTATTTCTAATTATTCTAGTAGATAAAGAATTTACTATGGTCTTCTGTGTGGAGTGCAATTAGATACTGGTGGGTGTCACTTGGTTGGTTTGTGGATTAAAGGACTAAGCTGCAAGGTTAAGACTTAGTCTGAGTCTGTTAAGATTCATGAGGTTGACTATTGTGGATTTGTCAAAGTGGTTAAGTCCAAACTCACCGGTGTGTTCTTTGTATCATGTGTGGAAAGTTCTTCCTGTTTTGCCTATGTAAAATGCAGGGTGGCTGTTAAATTGTAATTTATATGTTCCATTACGTTCTGTTATTGGACTGTTTGTGTTTACTGTGTGGGGCAAGTGCTCCAAGTTTGTGGTGTGGAGAATGATATTTTAATATTCGTGTTTCCAAATAAGTTAGCAGTTTCTTGTAATGCTGTGCCTAAGTAAGGAATGCTTATGAATAAAAGTGTTGTCAGTTATTATTCTTCTAGTGCTTATGTTACTGATGTTGGTCTGTATTTTGTTGGATACTCAATAAATTGATTTTCCTGAATACCCATTATTTACTGCAATTGCTTTGATCTTATCATAATGTTTTGGGTTTCAAAGGTAATCTGTGTACCCTGTTCAACATGGATCTAAACGCAGCATAGTTGTGTGTGTTTGGATTGTGTGATGATTCATGTACTGTGATTGCAGTGCAGTACGGTTTCCTGTAAATGTGATGTTGTTCATTAAGAAGTGTGAAGCCTTCCCGTTTACAACAATCTTAAATTTTTCACTGAAGCCGTTAAAGAAAAGGCTGGATACGATCTACTGTGGTTGATTGATACATTGCATAATCCTCATTAGTCAAACCAAAGATTTTGACGCCCGTGACGAAAAATGAACAATCGTTGAATTGTTGATAGTTAATGAAGCAATGACTATTGAACCTACCACTAATTCTGGAACTGTGACAAAAATGAGCAAAGCAGTGCCCTGTCTCTGTATTCGAATGTTTTAATGTGAGGTGATGATTATGATACTCCTAAATTTACAGCTAAGAAATAGCTTGACGATACCTTCAATGAGCACAACGGATGTAATAGTATTCCCACATCTGAGGATCCTTTGAAACGATGGAAAATCAAAACACAGTCTCAAATATTCAATCCTGATATATGACAGTAATTGTCTCCTCCATCACGTACAGTGCCAATTAATGATGTTTTAGTGGAGCTTGGTTAATATACAGTCCATCAAGAAACGTATCAAAACCACGTAAAGCCGCAAAAATGCTATTTATTTAATACAGTGTGGCAACTGCCCCATAAATATTTCATGCACCTTAAACTAGGCAACCCAGTTTACATCATTTATGTATCTTTGCAGGTGGGGATATTGAGTGGGCAAATAATCTTTAAACTTTATTGGAAACCTTCAGCTGTCTATTATTTTGCACAATTCAGTACTAGTTCCGGTCAGTGAGCATTATCAAGCTTAACTGCCCTTTATGCCAGCTTATAGAGACTGAAACTAATAGACAACAGTGCCAACTTAAATAAACCTTACCCTCGACAGATGATGTAAAGTGTGTTGCCTATCTTAATGTGCATGAAATAGTTTACGGGTCAGTTTCATCTTGACCACTCTCTATAACCTACCAACTTAAGAGTTCTCTTAGGTTTTCCAAGTATTTTTTTTACTTTCAAAATTCATTTTTCCATCATACACCGATGAGCAAAGGAAACTGGTACACCTGCCGAATATCGTGTAGGGCCCCCGTGAGCATGCAGAGTGCCGCAGCACGACGTGGGAATGTCTCGATTAATATCTAAAGTAGTGCTGGAGGGAATTGACACTATGAATCCTGTAGTGCTTCCCATAAATCCGTAATACTAAGAGGGGGTGGAATTATCTTCTGAACAGCACGTGCAAGGCATCCCAGATATGTTCAATAATGTTCATGTCCGAGTATATGGTGGCCAGACTAAGTAATTAAACTCAAAACAGGAGACACTCTGTAGCAATTATGGACGTGTGGGCTGCCGCATTGTCCTTCTGGAATTGTCCAAGTTCGTCGGAATGCACAATGGACATGAATGGATCTAGTGATCACACAGGATGCTTAAGTACGTGCCGCCTGTCAGAGTCGTATCTAGACGTGTCAGGGGTCCCATATCACTCCAAGGTAAGCCTCCAATGGCATTGTTATGCCCCACCCCATTACAGAGTCTCCACCAGTTTGAACAGTCCCCTGCTGGCATACGGGGTCCATAGATTCATGAGGTTGCTCCATACCCGTACAAGTCCACCCGGTCGACACAATTTGAAACGAGACTCGTCCGACCAGGTATCATGTTTCCAGCCATCAACAGTTCAATGTCGGTGCTGAAGGTGTAAGGTGTCAGGCAAATCCAACACGTTCCATGAAAACCCTGACATGATAAGCAAATCCAGTAGTATATCACATAGCTCCGGATAAATCGTGACATAAAATTAGCCAAAGTGAGCAAATGGAATACTACAGGCTAACACAAGAATGCCTAAATGCACCTTCCCACTGTGAGACCGACGCAGTTCCGAGGGGAGAAACGAGAACAGAAGCCGAGAGCAGAACCGTGTTAAGCTAGAAGGCCCTACGATAAGGGACGGACTGGACACCCACGTCGCCAGCTTACCTCTAAGACTACCACCTGCACGTTTTAGCGTGAGACTTTTTCGCGTCTCTGTTTCGTCAAGGACCACCCCTCAGCCCATGTTAAAAGCTAGAGCCCTCCAGAAAAACAGTATAGATCTTACGATAACGCTAAAAGGACCACACCAGCTGCAGGTTTTAGCGTGAGACTTTTTCGCGTCTCTGTTACGTTGCAAACTTTAAAATCATTGCCCCACTACGAAAAGTATAACGTTTCTTATTGATAGACAGAATTTTTGTAGGCGGAGCTTAACTTTAACACTGAGACCCTGATTGGTCAGATGAAAACACAGCCAGATAGTTTTTAAACCAACTTCGGTAAATTGTACTAAGGAGAAGTTAGGAGGGGAATTGCTTCCGAGATGGCGAGGTGAGCGGAGCTGTGCAGCCCGCCGCCGCCCGGACGCTGCCTAAACACCGACAAGGTAATGAACGCACGCGATGCCGCATTTTTGAGTGCATAAGGCTTCACTCAGAACTGCAGAAGCCTCATCTGTTTCACCTCCTTTTTGCGTAATACTAGTGTCGATCGTCAATTAAAGCTCATGGTGTTCACATTTGCCACTTGAAGTAAAAATCTGAAACACGATGATTTTTCTGTTATATAGTTATTGAGAAGCCACATCAGCCACTGTAATTTACAAGTTAGATAAGTTATTAAAGATAACTGAGGGTCACTGTAGACCATTTTGATAGTTTTGTCTTTTGTGAAACTTAATTTAAACCTAGATTATAGATGTGATATGGCATAGGTCATCCTTCGATCCACTGTAGAACTTGGAAACCCACTCGGGGAGTATTCGTTCACATTTTTGTTGAACGCAGTTGGTTTTTACCATCCTGTATTAAAACATTTCCTTTTATCAATAGTGCAATTTATAAACAATGTTTTGTGAGTAGAATAAAATTTCCAATGGTAAACTTAACTGCTTTTTCGACGTTATTTTACCAGCTAACTAAAAATAGGAAAGCCTTGAACCCCTTCCACTAAATTTAGTTAGTATTAAGATTCTTTTACAGGGAGTGCAGTGGAGCTGACGCTGAAATCATTAAGTATTTGGTTATATCATCGCTAGTCTCACTGAACTCTTCTGAATTCTACATGTCATGTGTGGTCTGGTGTCTCCTTACCAGCAACAGGTCCCAGGTTCAAACGAGTCAATTCCCTAAAAAACACGCTCAGAGCGTCGTTGCGCGAAAGTGGTAAGGAGACACGATATAGAACAGACACCACCATGAATGTTTAGAAAGGGGCCAGGCGAGGCGTAAAGCTTTGTGTCATGCAGTCATCAAGGATACACGAGTGAGCCTTCGGCTCCGAAAGCCCATATCAATGATGTTTCGTTGAATGGTTCTTACGCCTACACTTAATGGCCCACCACTGAAATCTGCCGCAATTTGCGGAAGGTTTGCACTTCTGTCACGTTGAGAGATTCTCTTCAGTCATCGTTGGTCCTGTTCTTGCAGGATCTTTTCCCGGCCGTAGCGTAGTGGGAGATCTGATGTCTTACTGGATTCCTGGCATTCACGGTACACTCGTGAAATGGTCGTACGCTTCATCACTACCTCGGAGATACTGTGTCCTGTCGCCTGTGCGCCGACTGTTAACACCACTTGATAACCTGCCATTGCAGCAGCAATAGCCGATCTAACATCTGCGCTAGGCACTTTTATAGGCGTTGCCGACCGCAGCGCAGTATTCTGCCTGTTTACATATCTCTGTATTTGAATAAGCATACAAATACCAGTTTCTTACAATAGTTAATTACGAAACTTATTTACCAACTCTAAAGATTCTTGGCTTTTTTCTCTAGAAGTTATTTTTTTTTACTCTCAAATCTCGTATTTCAGTTTCATCGTGTTATTGTTAATTACATAAGTAATTTACCATAAAACTAATTTTTTACGTACATAAATAAACTGACAATTTTACGGAGTTTTGTCGTTAATTAGAAATTATAATGAAGCAGCTATCAACTTACACATCGTTTTCGATGAAACCATCTACATTACGCCCCTACTATGAAGACACTGCCATTGCTCTGGACGACTGGTAAGTTTTTATCAACAAAATAAATGATTTCCCATCAACTGCAGTCTCGAAACAGCTAACACTCTTAAACACTTAATGCCCGCAGAGGCCTATAGTGCAGTGGGAAAGTAGGTGTGACGCAAGTTTCCACTTTGGTTCTAGGAAAGTGAAACCCTGCCGGAAACGCCACGAACCTTCTGCGAAATCGGCACATACCTTGCGAATATCATTCCGAGAAGTTATTTGCTGTTACTGCGACCACAAGAACTATATCGGTACTGCTCTGGCCTTCAGGTGCCAACTTTCTCTCATGACGGGGTTTTACAACTGCACTCTGCACGTAGGGTACCGTACATTTATTCTGTCATATATTAGGGCTTCTTCCCGTGTCAGTCACGAATGGCGCCTGGGGGAAAAGACTGCTTATTCGTGTCTATCTGAGCTGTTATTTGCCTGATACACTACTGGCCATTAAAATTGCTACACCAAGAAGAAATTCAGATGATAAACGGGTATTCATTGGACAAATATATTATACTAGAACTGACATGTGATTACATTTTCACGCAATTTGGGTGCATAGATCCTGAGAAATCAGTACCCCGAACAACCACCTCTGGCCGTAACAATGGCCTTGATACGCCTGGGCATTGAGTCAAACTCAGCTCGGATGGCGTGTACACGTACAGCTGCCCATGCAGCTTCAACACTATCCCACAGTTCATCAAGAGTAGTGACTGGCGTATTGCGACGAGCCAGTTGCTCGGCCACCATTGACCAGACGTTTTCAGTTGGTGATAAATCTGGAGAATGTGCTGGCCAGAGCAGGAGTCGAACATTTTGTGTATCAAGAAAGGCCCGTACAGGACCAACAACATGCGGTCGTGCATTATCCTGCTCAAATGTAGGGTTTCGCAAGGATCGAATGAAGGGTAGATCCACGGGTCGTAACACATCTGAAATGTAAAGTCCACTGGAAATGTAAAGTCCACTGCTCAAAGTGCCGTCAATGCGAACAAGAGGTGACCGAGACGTGTAACCAATAGCACCCCATACCACCACGCTGGGTGATACACCAGTATGGCGATGACGAATACACGCTTCCAATGAGCGTTCACCGCGATGTCGCCAAACACGGATGCGACCATCATGATGCTATACACAGAACCTGGATTCATCCGAAAAAATAACGTTTTGCCATTCGTTCACCCAGGTTTGTCGTCGAGTACACCATCGCAGGCGCTCATGTCTGTGATGCAGCGTCAAGGGTAACCGCAGCCATGGTCTCCGAATTGCAAACGTCGTCGAACTGTTCGTGCAGATGGTTGTTGTCTTGCAAACTTTCCCTATCTGTTGATTCAGGGATTGAGACGTGGCTACACGATCCGTTACAACCATGCGGATAAGATGCCTGTCATCTCGACTGCTAGTGATACGAGGCCGTTGGGATCCAGCACGGCGTTCCGTATTACCCTCCTGAACCCACCGATTCCATATTCTGCTAACAGTCACTGGATCTCGACCAACGCGAGCAGCAACGGTGCGATACGATAAACCGCAATCGCGATAGGCTACAATCCGACCTTTATAAAAGTCGTAAACGTGATGGTACGCATTTCTCCTCCTTACACGATGCATCACAACGACGTTTCACCAGGCAACGTCGGTCAACTGCTGTTTGTGTACGAGAAATCGGTTGGAAACTTTCCTCGTGTCAGCACCAACCTTATTTGAATGCTCTGACAAGCTAATCATTTGCATATCACAGCATCTTCTTGCTGTCGTTTAAATTTCGCGTTGTAGCACGCTCGTCGTGGTCTAGCAATTTTAATGGCCAGTAGTGTATTAAAAGCGTGAACTCCACCCTTCTGATCAAAAGTATCCGAAGATTCGTATGTGATGCGTAATTCATCACTAGATGTCATTAGACACCGAACAGACAGCATAAAAGAAGGCTGGGTGTATCGTGTTGTCACTAGAGTAACAGTATAATGTGTCGGGCAGGAGAAGTCTGTAACTTTGAACGTGGACTAGTCACCTGAGTCACAGATTCGCCAGGGACATTGCAGCCCTTCCAAAGCTGCTTAAGCTGACTATTGTGAACGACCGCAGAAAACCAATACCAGCCAGACGTCATGTACTGATGGACGGAGACCGCCGAGCATGCAGAGAACGGTTGTAAAAGAATCTCATGGATTTAGCAGAAGGAACCCCCTTGTGAGGCCCAAAGTGCTTCGAAGAATCCAGCTAGGATAAGGACTGAGCGTAGGGAGTTACAGAGAATGGTGTACAGTAAAACTGCCTTTTCCTGCAGCTAGTTACTTTATTTATCCCATACGCGTTTCGCCTTCTCCTGTTCTAAGGCATCATCAGTGGGATCTATAGCGATATACTTTTGTTAGTTTTAGATTATTAAACAGTTCACTTCGCGATTTTAATAAAGGTAATGACTTACGATTTGCTGATCAGCGTTTCCTCACATCTGGTCTGGAAGTCGCACTACCACTTTTATCACTGCCATATAAACACACATTTGTGTTCTCGACTTCCACACACTGTTCACCATGTTTCTCACTCTTTTTTGTGGTGGATTATTGTTGTTCTGTCACTTGTTACAACTATTTCGTCGTACACTGTTTTTCACGACGTAAATATTGCGACTCCATTACGTATTTCATCTTCTTTGATATGTTTACATATTTGTTGCCAACCTATGAAAGTATATGTCCGAGACTAACTTCAATTTATGTTGTTTATACCGCTTGTGTGTCTGAGTGAGTGAAAGAGAGAGGGAGGGGACAGAGCCGATGAGTTTTTTTTGTTTTTTTTTTTGTGGGGTGTGGGAGGGGGTATGTTGTACTAGCAGTTACTGAGTGGTTGAAAACTTTGGTGACAGCTGATTTGACTTTCCGTTTCAGTATTCTGTGGAGGGGTTCGTGGATGGATAGATAATAACACAGTCACAAAGCTAAACAACAAAATTAAAAGTAAAATAAAAGCAGAAAGCTCCAAACCACAGACAGTAACACAACAGAACCAAAAACATACACGCAGTCCTATAACGACTACACAGGATAATCAGATAAAGATAAAAGTAACCGGCGAGAGTGGCCGAGCGGTTCTAGGCGCTACAGTCGCAGGTTCGAATCCTGCCTCGGGCATGGATGTGTGTGATGTCCTTAGGTTAGTTAGGTTTAAGTAGTTCTAAGTTCTAGGGGACTGATGACCATAGCAGTTACGTCCCATAGTGCTCAAGCCATTTGCACCATTTTAGATGAAACAAAATACAAGATGGTACAGAATGAGATACAAACACAAACTCACCCATAAAATCGTCAGCATTTTCAAACGACAGGGAATAAACATAGCATACACAATACAAGTCTACACAAAAATACACCCCAAAACTGACAAAAATCCGAGACATATACCAGAAAGTAGTTATATATCAGCTACAGTGTAACACTTGTGAATTCACATACATAGACCTAACAGGGAGAAGAACATTTGATGTCAGATACGAAGAACACATGACAGCCTGGAAATAATGAGACAAAACACTCCACATTTGCAGAACACCTAAGAGAAAATGACCACAAACCAGCCACTAGAGAAGATGACATGAAAATAATTAGAATCAACAATAAAAAAACACCACCTAACCATGCAAGAAAATTACCACATACAGAAAATCAAAGCAGAGGGAAAAATCCTGTTGAATGACCAAGTACATATGCCAAGCAATTCATTATTTACACTAATAGATAAAATGAAAGAATAATGTTCGCAAAAAGGAGTAATATTGAAACGAAAAGTCAAATTAGCTGTCACCAAAGTTTTCAACCACTCGCTAACAGCTAATATAAACCAGCCCACGCCCACCCAACAAAAAAAAAGAACACCTGTCAGCTCTCTCTCTCTCTCTCTCTCTCTCTCTCTCTCTCTCTCTCTCTCTCTCTCTCACTCACTCACACACACACACTATAAACACCATAAATAGAAGCTAGTCTCGAACATATACTTTGTTAGGTTGGCAACAAATATGTAAACATACCAAAGAAGATGAAACACGTAATGGAGTCGCAATATTTACGTTGTGAGAAACAGTGTATGACGAAATAGTTGGATCGAGTGACAAAAGAACAATAGTCCACCACAGAAAGGAGTGAGCAACATGGTGAACAGTGTGTAGAAGGCGAGAGCACAAATATGTGTTTATATGGCAGTGATAAAAGTGGTAGTGCGACCTCCAGACCAGATGTGAGGAAACGCAGATCAGCAAATCGTAAGTAATTACTTTTTTTACAAAAAAATCGCGAAGTGGACTGTTTAATAATCTAAAACTAACAAAACTGCATCGTTATAGATGCCACTGATGATGACTTCGAACAGGAGAAGGCGAAACGCATATGGGATAAATAAAGTAACTAGCAACAGGAAAAGGCAGTTTTATTTGCAAATCAAGTATTTATATCCTTGCTGCGGAGAATGGCCACAAAAACAAAAAGATTTATTTATTTTAGTGTATACCTTAAATGATCATATGCTCAGATCATATCATTATTATATTTACTTACATAAATCCTAAAATTCTCCTCTAAGAACAATTGTTCCTCGAGACCTTTAGCCAGATATCTGTGACTCGTAAGTTCCAATCCACCGTGATTGTTCTACCCCATTCAGAATGATCGCTGTAAATTCTTTTACCTTTTCAGGCGAAACATCCTGCTGCAGCACACACTAAATGTATAAATGCATGTCTGCAAGATAGCATAACTATAATGCTTGCATCTTCGACAACTTGTGATAACCTGCAAACAGTATTTAATTCCATGTATGTCAAATCACGAGCGACTGCGTATTGTTCTTCAAGAAGACAAGACAATTCTGCTCCAGTGAATGAGATTCCGGGCCGAAGACGTCTCTGGAGATAACCCTGACAGCAGTGGGATAACAACCTGGCTGTCGCCTGCCATACTGCAAGAAGCTGGGAATGATGGATTGGGTTGCCATTTCTTTTCATACCAGGATCCCTTTGGTTGTTAATCGTGGCAACCTTATAGCACAGCGGTACGTCGACGATACTCTGTGCTCCGTTTTGTTGTACTTGATGGTAAGCCATCTTGGGCTTACATTTCAGCAGGATAATGCCTGCCCACACAAGGCGAGAGATCACTGGATCTCTCTCCAACTGAGAATGTTAGGAACATTATGGGCAGGGCCTCCAACCAGCTCGGGAGTTCGACGTTCTGACGCGCCACTTGGACTGAATTTGGCACTATATCCCACAAGAGGACATCCAGAAACTGATATCCGTCAATGCATGAAGGCTCAGATAGGGAAGCTCTTTCTCTTGGATATATCATCCAATTTTTCTGAAATTGCAAGAATTTGTTTGTCGTTGCATGTACATCGCATCAACCGATTGCCATTCCATTCAGATAGTTACTTCACGATACGTCGTCTCTTCTTCTTCTTCTTCTTCTTCTTTTCCTTCTTCTTTATCTACTTCTTCTTATAATGTATCATTGTTGCACTCCGAATGCTTATCAAGGGTGTCCATGTTTAACAATTCTGGGATACATTACATGGCAAACAATATTCAAAAATTTTCGTGGGTATCTAGATTTAAATTTTCAAGATGTGGTAGGCTCTGGAGGTTTGGGACACCCTATATGAACGTCAGTCGTTTTGTATCATCATCCTTAAGTGGAATGAGAAGTAATACGTTGTATATTTCCCTGTACCACGCACTTTACTGCTGTTAAGAAATTGTAAATGTACATTGAGATATCTCTGGGTGTTTTTAGTTGTGTGTTCTTATGGTAAACCAATATTGACTCTAAATAGTCGCCGATGTTTTAGGTTTTCCTTCACGTGTTTAAATGTCCACCTCCGACTGTATGCTTACAGAACGTTGGCCAAAGCAACGGGTGTTGTCTGCCGTTAATAGCAACCGAGGGTGGCTGGAAACAGGTTGGTGGCCAGATCCTGACAAGCATCTGACACGCCGGAACCCCTGCCAACAAACTTGTCCCCACCTCCGAGCGGGTCTCAGCCGCTAAATCCACTACAAGCTCCCAAGGCAGAGCGATGACTTGTATGACAAATGACAGCAGCTGAAAGGCTTTTTGTAACCCGAAGCGCGTCGGTTAGGGGAGAAAACTCGTGGAAAATTTCCGGTCTTGCAAGAAGCGTCTTTGCGAGAGGTGGATGAACTCACCGAAAGGCACATTAGAACATCCACAAGTTTCGCAACGGCTAACCGGTCAGAGGACATAAGAGTTGTCTTTTAATGTTCCTTCTAGGACGTTTACAAGGAACTGACTGTGTCGTATTAACCGCTCGCGTCCTCTTCGATCTGTTGCTCTCCTAAATGATTTTTCTTCACAGACACTTTGCAAGACTTCCTGGTTGGCGGTTTTATCTGTCCATTTTATGTTTAACAATCGTTTTCAGCTGCATACTTGAAATGTATCAGGAGATCTCATCTCATTTCATTTTCCCCTTTTTTCCCTGTTTCATTGCTACCCTTCCAAATGCAGCTCTTAACCATATTTCTCTTCACTTCAGGATCTGTGTCCTAAATGCAAAACCAGTCGGTGCTTTCTTTTCGAAGACTTCATTGTACTTAATGATAATGAATAAAGACGAGAAGAAAATGAAATAATTTTGAAATTTGGTGTTACAGACGACTTCTTACGAGAACATTGAAGATAGAATAACTAACGAAAAGACACTGAATTTAGGAGAAATGTGCTTTACGCCACACTTTGATTATAAGAAGGGACAGGTTATTAGGCATCAAGGAATAACTAATCTAGTAATCGAGAGAAATTTTAGTGAGGAAGATGATTGGTTGCCAAGCACGGAACACAAGAAACAGGTTGAAATAGGATGGAGGTTCGTGCAGGTGTGCCTTTAGTGAAGGTGAATTAGTTAGGATCGAAATATTACCAACGAAATAATAGAGAAAGCTAACCAATTCCTTCATCTTGAGTTGATGCTAACACATCAAACGATGATCTAAGTAGAGAGCTACAGTAATTCAGTGGCACAGTCAAACGGCATTTTAAGAGTAGCAGAAGAGATGTAAAGCTTAAACTATGCAAAATAACGGCAGTACTAAGGCTGTTACATGGATGTGAAAGTTGGATGATTACTAAACGATACTTAAAAGGGACAGAAAGGGCAGAGATGAGATTTGTAAGAGCAGTAGCTAACTACATAATATTCGATTGGAAGTGAAATGAATATATCAGGGTAGAATTTAGCATATTTAACCTGAATGAAGGATTAGTGAGGTACATTAGGTACAGGAATGAAGGGAAAGAACGTGTAACAAGAATGCGAGAAGGCAGAACACTGGAGTCACTGCTGATGTAAGATCAGTCAGCCAAAGAAAAGACAGAAGGGAAAGTTCAGTGTGTAACGAACCAGAAACGATGTAATCTTTGGCACTGTTGTTGTTGTTGTTGATGATGATGATGATTCTGATGTGTAGAGAAGAAACTGTCAAGTCATGCCTACTTTCAAGTAAACTAGCAAGCTCTACCATTTCTCGTCGAACTTTATCTGCACTAGAGGTCAACAGTTACCAAGTCATCGGCAAAACGCATGTGGTTCAGGTACGTTGCATCAACACAATTTCCTTCTTCTTTTTGCGAGTTTTAAAAACTGTAAGTTCAGTCTTAAGCTGCTGAAAATAGTTTTGGCGCTATGGAATCTCCCAGTCCAAGTATGAGCCATTGTGCTTTGTCCACTTACAAAATTAGTTTCTTTTCCTTCGGCCGATTAAAATCCATTTGCCATACTATTATTAGAGATCAGAGCGATTGCAAGTCCAGTGTTGAGAGCTGCATACATTACAAATCAAGCCGCTGTTTCTATGTTAATGCTATATTGGCTTCCTTCTATCTCGCTATTATTCACCAAGTATAAAGAGTCAGAAGCGGTAGTGCAGCGTTCGCTTTCTGCTCACTGACTCGCTCCCTCTTTCTAAAGCGTGCAATAGTATAAAGCCGTGATAAAGAAAGGAAGTTGAGAGCACAATTCTGCTGCTGAATTACGGGACTGACAGGACCAAAATAATCGACCCCACAATCAAATAGCCTCTAAAGAAGCTATGTTTTATGATATGAAAATTATGTGGTGCAGTGTACAAAACTGCAGATTTTCTCCATGAGCGGAAGACATATCTTGAGAAAGTTTGATGCCATAGTTCACACCTCATATAAAAAGACCATACAAACTTAATCCAGCGCAAACAAAATGGTTGTATTATTGTTCAATAAGTTCACAGTAATCTTCAAAAATTCAAGCTTCTTCATATCCCAGTACTTACTACAACCTACATCCTTCTGAATCTGCTTAGTGTATTCTTCTCTTGGTCTCCCTCTACGATTTTTACCCTCCACGCTGCCCTCCAATGCTAAATTGGTGATCCCTTGATGCCTCAACCCATGTCCTACCAACCGATCCCTTCTTCTAATCAAGTTGTGCCACAAATTTCTCTTCTCCCCAATCCTATTCAATACTTCCTCATTAGTTATGTGATCTACCCATCTAATCTTCAGCATTCTTCTGTAGCACCACATTTCAAAAGCTTCTATTCTCTTCTTGTCCAAACTATTTATCGTCCATGTTTCACTTTCATACATGGCTACACTCCATACAAATACTTATATATATAAACAGGGCACCCCCGAAGGAGTTGTACAGATTTGTCACAAACTTACACTACTGACCATTAAAATTGATGCACCAAGAAGATGACGTGCTACAGTCGCGAAATTTAACCGACAGGAAGAAGATGCTGTGATATGCAAATGATTAGCTTTTCACAGCATTCACACAAGGTTGGCGCCGGTGGCGACACCTACAACGTGGTCACATAAGGAAAGTTTCCAACCGATTTCTCATACATAAACAGCAGTTGACCGGCGTTGCCTGGTGAAGCGTTGTTGTGATGCCTCGCGTAAGGAAGAGAAGTGCGTACCATTACGTTTCCACCTTTAATAAAGATCGGATTGCAGCCTATCGCGATTGCGGTTTATCGTATCGTGACATTGCTGCTCGCGTTGGTCGAGATCCGATGACTGTTAGCAGAATATGGAATCGGTGGGAGCACGAGGGTAATACGGAACGCCGTGCTGGATCCCAACGGCCTCGTATCACTAGCAGTCGAGATGACAGGCATCTTACCCGCATGGCTGTAACGGATCGTGTAGCCACGTCTCAATCCCTGAATCAACAGATAGGGAAAGTTTGCAAGACAACAACCATCTGCACGAACAGTTCGACGACGTTTGCAATTCGGAGACCATGGCTGCGGTTACCCTTGACGCTGCATCACAGACAGGAGGGCCTGCGATGGTGTACTCGACGACGAACATGGGTGAATGAATGGCAAAACGTTATTTTTTCGGATGAATCCAGGTTCTGTGTATAGCATCATGATGGTCGTATCCGTGTTTGACGACATCGCGGTGAACGCTCATTGGAAGCGTGTATTCGTCATCGCCATACTGGTGTATCACCCATCGTGATGGTATGGGGTGCCATTGGTTACACGTCTCGGTCGCCTCTTGTTCGCATTGACGGCACTTTGAACAGTGGAAATTACATTTCAGATGTGTTACGACCCGTAGCTCTACCCTTCATTCGATCCCTGCGAAACCCTACATTTCAGCAGGATAATGCACGAGCGCATGTTGCAGGTCCTGTACGGGCCTTTTTGGATAGAGAAAATGTTCGGCTGCTGCCCTCGTCAGCACAGTCTCCAGATTTCTCACCAATCGAAAACCTCTGGTCAATGGTTGCCGAGCAACTGGCTCGTCACAATACGCCAGTCACTACTCTTGACGAATTGTGGTATCGTGTTGAAGCTGCATGGGCAGCTGTATCTGTAGACGCTATCCAAGCTCTGTTTGACCCAATGCCCAGGCGTATAAAGGCCGTTATTACGGCCAGAGGTGTCTGGGTACTGATTTCACAGGATCTATGCACCCAAATTGCGTGAAAATGTAATCACATGTCAGTTCGAGTACAATATATTTGTCCAATGAATACCCGAATTTCTTCTTGGTGTAGCAGTTTTAATGGCCAGTAGTGTATATTCATGAAGGTATCGACGTAAAATCGTAATTTGTAAACTGTAACGCTGAAGCTCAATTACATCGCACAGTTGGCAAGAAAAGTAAATAGGAGACGTGTCGATACGAGGGCAAACACTCCTTGCGAATTTCATTCCGTGTATTCAGTCGGACAGTAATTATTCCTCCCAGACAAGAGCGTGAACAACATACACAGATGTCAGCATTTCAGAGAGGGCGGTTGGAGTAATCGGCGACCTGCTCGACATTTGAATAGGAGCGATGACACCACTCAACGATTCTGGCAGGAATGAGTGAACCATAGCCGAACAAAGCGTCAAGAAGGAAGTAGTCGACACAGAGAGACGACAGAACGTGAAGACCGAGCAGTCGTGAGAGAGGCAGTCAGAGCCGTTTTTTCTCCAAGTCCGAGATTTTATTGTGAAAAATGTACAAAAAATGTACGATTCAAAGTATTGGCCATCGTTGTCCACTGCTTTCTCCTAGCTTTAGGGCAGCCTACGAATCCCAGCAGTGTATAACTGGGCATCTTTTGAGGGGAGCCACGAATTGATCCAGCTTTTCACTTGTTCATATGACCGCAAGAGCTAGTCATCTAGGTCGTGTGTCATAGATCGAGAAAGGTGGCAGTCAGAGGGAGGAATTTCTGGAGAATACAGCGGGTGGGGTAGAACTTCCCATTTCAACGTTTTCAAGTATGTTTTGACGGCATTTTCGACATGGGGTCGTGCACTGTCATGCTGCAAAATCACCTTTTCATGCGTATCGCTGTAGTGTGGCCGTTTGTCTTTTACTGTTCGGCTCAGACACATCAATTGCTTTCGGTAACTATCTCCTGTGATTGTTCCCGTCGGTTGTAGTAGCATCGAAAGCTTTCTCTCTTTCACAACCTTGCCGGTCTTCGTCAAAATTACCGTTCTTGAAGCATGGAAATCATTTTCTGCGAAGTTCTCCCACTAACAGGCGTCTTATAACAGGTCTTACCCACCTTTTTATGAGCCTCAGCCGCAGATTTCTTCGTATCAAAGCAGAAAATAAAACCTCCCGCAGATGGCGAGAATTAGGCTCATAAGTTGACGTATTCAGACGAGAATAATTTCATGATGTAATCAAAAATCGATTGATATTTTGATGGTGTTATGTTCTCAATTGCCTAAGTTTACTGTATAACACAACGAACGACTTGCACCACTGCCGTCGTCTATTGGAAAACGGCGGAAGCAAAGCTGTAGATAGGTGTGTGTGTGTGTGTGTGTGTGTGTGTGTGTGTGTGTGTGTGCGCCGCGCCTACTGGTACTTGATATGCTGGATTCTGCCGCTGGTATGGACTGGACGACCGAGCTGATCCCCGACATGTTCTATCTACGACAGATCTGCGATCTTGTTGACCACTGAGCTACTTCAAGATCTCGCAGACAGTTCGTAGAGATACTTGGCGTGTCTAGTTGAGGATTATCCTGATGACAAGTGGCACCGCTATATAGTCACATGCGTGACGCAGAAAGTCTATGGTAAAAGCATTGAGCCGTCAGAGTTCTTTCAATCAGTGACGGCTTAGACCTGAAGTCATACCCAGCGGCTCCTCACACTGTGGTGTTGTCTCTCTCCAAAACGTTGAAAGAATGAGACCTCTCCCCAGGTCGCCTACATACATACATACATACAGGGTGTTTCAAAAATGACCGGTATATTTGAAACGGCAATAAAAAATAAACGAGCAGCGATAGAAATACACCGTTTGTTGCAATATGCTTGGGACAACAGTACATTTTCAGGCGGACAAACTTTCGAAATTACAGTAGTTACAATTTTCAACAACAGATGGCGCTGCAAGTGATGTGAAAGATATAGAAGACAACTCAGTCTGTGGGTGCGCAATTCACGTTGCCAGTCCGTTGAAATTTTTCAAACTGATCCTTTATTGTATCGCTTTTCGGTCCTTTGGTTACATTAAACCTCCGTTGAAAACTTCGTCTTGTTGCAACAACACTGTGTTCTAGGCGGTGGAATTCCAACACCAGAACAATCCCTTGTTCTAAGGAATAAACCTTGTTGTCCACAGCACACTTGCACGTTGTGAACAGCACACGCTTACAGCAGAAAGACGACGTACAGAATGGCGCACCCACAGACTGCGTTGTCTTCTATATCTTTCACATCACTTGCAGCGCCATCTGTTGTTGACAATTGTAACTACTGTAATTTCGAAAGTTTGTCTGCCTGAAAATGTACTGTTGTCCCAAGCATATTGCAACAAACGGTGTATTTCTATCTCTGCTCGTTTAGTTTGTATTACCGTTTCAAATATACCGGTCATTTTTGAAACACCCTGTACATACATACATACCAAAAATGTTTATCTGGAGTAGTGCAGAACCGTAATTTGTCGCCAGACACAGTGCGACGCCATTCGACAGTTGTCCATACTACCCGGTCACAGCACCACTCCAGACGTAGCCGTCTGTGTTGTCGTGTTAACTGTAGCCCAAGCATCGGACGGTAATGTACTACTCTCTTCGCTGCTAGTCTCCAACAAATGGTGCGAGATGATATACATTGAAGCGCCAAAGAAACTGGTACAGGCATGCGTATTCAATGACAGAGATATGTAAACAGGCAGACTACGGTGAAATGGCGATTTTCCCGTACGATCAATTCACGGGTGTGCTGTGAGTATCGGGAATCCGATAAAACATCAAATCTCCCACATCACTGCGGCCGGAAAAAGATCTGCAAGAACAGGACCACCGACGGCTGAAGAGAATCGCTCAACGTGACAGAAGTGCAACTCTTCCGCAAATTGCTGCAAATTTCAATGCAGGGCCATCAACAAGTGTCAGTGTGCAAATCATTCAGCGAAACATCATCGATGTGGGTATGCGGTGTCGAAGGTCCACTCGTGTACCCTTGATGACTGCACGAACGAAGCTTTACACCTCGCCTGGACCCGTCAACACCAACATTGGACTTTGATGACTGGGAACATGTTGCTTGGTCGGACGAGTCTAGCTTCAAACTCTATCGAGCAAATGGACGTGTGCGGGTATGGAGACAATCTCATGAATCCATGTCAGCAGGGGTCTGTCCAAGCTGGTGGAGGCTCTGTAATAGCGTGGGGAGCGTGCAGTTGGAGTCATATGGGACGCCTGATACTTCTAGATACGACAGGTGACATGTACATAAGCATCCTGCCAGATCACATGCATCCAATCATGTCCAGTGTACATTCTGTCGGTCTTAACAATTCCAGCAGGACAATGCGACACACCACACGTCAAGAAGGGCTACGGCTCCAGGAACACACTTCTGTGTTTAAGCACTTCCTCTCGTAACCAAATTCCCGAGACATGATCATTATTGAGCATAACTGGGATGCCTTACAACGTGCTGTTCAGAAGAGACCTTCACCCCCACGTACTCTTACGGATTTATAGACAGCCCTGCAGGATTCATGGTGTCAGTTCCCTCTAGCACTACTTCAGGCTTCAGACATCAGTCGAGTCCATGCCACCTCGCATAGCGGAACTTCAGCGTGCTCGTGGGGGTCCTGCTCGATATTAGACAGGTGTACCAGTTTCTTTAGCTCTTCAGTGTAGGATGTTGCAAGGAGTCTCTGTTACTTGTTATCGGAAGACAGGCTCAGGTGTGAAAGTGTTACATTGTGCTTGGCGCTCACGACGGTGATCTTCCCTCACGGTGGTCGTGTGGAGTCTTGACAGCGAGTATACACGTGGCCTCTTGTTCACATGTAGTCCAGCATTGAGACAGTATTGCATTCGACTGCCCTTCAGATCTGACTATCACACGATTCGTCCAACCAGCCAAATGGAGGCACAGTATGGAGCCCCTTTCAAACTCAATGTGAAATGCACAACACCTCAGCTGTCTGTATTTCGAATATTTATTTGTGCGACCAGTTTCGGTGTCTCACTAGGCACTCTGCATCCCACTGACCAATGCGTTGAAGCTCCGAAATTGGTCTCGGAAATAAATTACATTCGAAATACAGACATCTGAAAGCGTTCTCCATTTTACATTGTATACGGACAACAAAAGTCCCTCAACTATCTTGTACAACTATTTACGTATAGAGACCATTTCAAACTCTGCCGGGCGCCGATAACAGTCTCTCACGGGTAAGTGACATTTCTATGTCTTTCACCGTGATCGTTCAGCATCTGACGCTGCTCACGCCCCTTTTGTTCACTACCAGACCAGGTACCAACACTAAACACGAACAAAACTAACGCATTATGGTGACCGTTTTACACGTCACAGAGAATCGCAACTGTAAACCGTTTACATGCTTGCCAATGGTGTGTACGTTTACGAAGGTACAGTACGTTGATGTGCGATCATATCATATGGGTGCTACAGTTTCTTTGTCAGACATGAGTATGTGTGTTTGTGGAGTAATCAGCTTACCTTCCTTGTATTACTAGACAGCTCAACACATTCCTGCATCTATAATCACAGCACAAAAACATACACTTCAACATGGAGTCCGGTGAAAAATCCAGAAACTTATTGGATCTTAACATAGACGTCAGTATAAATGCACAATGTTTCAAAATTTACAGAAACCTGTAATAACGTGCACCATAATACGTTCTTATTCACAACATCCAATAACATACAAACATGTTGCCTTCCATTTCATGGCCTCTGGTCTGAAATCAGTACCAAGGTCAAAACACTATTTCCAGATAGGACTTGATGCAATTAAAATTTTTGTATGTAGAAATGGCGGTAACCTTGTGGCAATTGGCAACATTCTACACGAGAAGCACGGAAGGAAGATCTAGCCCTAGCTTTATACCACTTTAAAGCAATCGCCATAAGCAAAGTTATCTGATGTAGTATCCCATATTTAGGAATGTCATCCGATAAATTAGCCAAAACTCTCAAAGCCTGCAGTTATAAAACTTCATTTTCTATAACTTATTCAGCAGCAGGGATGAAACATTTATTAAGTAAAAATGGTGTTTATGGAATCAGTTGCACTGCCTATAGAAAGTTGTATATTTGCCAAACAGGCAGGACTACAACAGCTAGACTCATGAGGCGCGAACAAAGCTAGAGATTACGCAAATAAGACTCAAAATTTGATAAAAATTTGCTGAAGGAGTGTCATAGATATAAAAGCAACACAGAAATGCTACGTAGTGCCTACAAAGGGAAAAACTTAGCCTGTTAAAAGCTCTTGAGGTAAACAAACCCGTGTCTGGTTCTGAATGTTAAGTTACAGCTGAGCATACCTCCAGTCTTAAGCTTCACAACATCCATACAGCCAGCCACACACACTCCCAGACCTTAATTCCAATTATCACACACCCATTCACAAACTTGTACACAATATGGGTGTACTATACCTTACCTTGTTTTTCTGTACACCCTGTAGTAACACGTTCATACAACTTGTATATTCAGGTAGACACATTATAAGCGGATTCGTTATCTGCATTAAGGCCATGTTTACATCCATATGAGCAAAAAAGTAGAAGAAGAATGATTTTTTTTTATTGAGACAGTGGAAAGACGTACAAAAGTTGTGTTTGGGGATTGTGTTTGATCATACTATGAATTTTATTTAGATTGTCAGTATAAAACCAAAACAAAAGGGCGCCCGTAATTATGATTTGATCAAGGGCCTGATAGTCTGAAGTACGCAGAATGCGTGCAGTGTAGTCCCTCAGGAGTTATCACAAATCAAAAATGAATAACATCAGTCTATACTACATTAAATTTATGCGAGCTTGCACCTAACCACTACGAAATAGCGTTAAATTTAACGATATTGTGCTAATTCGAACTTTGTTTCGCTCTTTATGGCTATGTGTTAACAAAAAATAGTTAACATTAACAAATTTCAGATATTATAGGTACAAGCTCACAAAAGAAGTGTTTACTTTTCGGGGTCAAAGATAGTAGTTACCTGCACGCAGTTTTGAAAAAACGTTTCTCCGAAAAACCTGTTTAAAGTTTAGGGAAAACTTTTACATGTAGCGTTAGTTGAATCTACATAAACTACATGTTATCAAATATTTCTTATGTCGCTGAACACGGATCTGAAGTTAGATTTATCAAATTCAGAACGGCTAATCCAATATGTTGGGCCAAAAATTATGTTTTGACCAAAGTTTCTCCAAAAAAAAGTGTTTTCACTACGAGTGTTTAGTCTGCAACCCCAGGACCGCATATCAGCCCTTCGTGTAAATCGAATTGTTTCTACTCTCCTTGTCGAGAAACGCCGATGTGGTTGAGCTGGATATGCTGCATCGAGTAGGCTGCTCACGCTGTTCGTCAGCCTTTTTTGACGAATATGTTTTCAAGCATTCTGCAACATAAATCATTTTCGAGCTTGCGTCTCTACAAGACAAGTTTTTCACCTGAGCCGGCCGCATTCGGCTGAGAGCGTCCCACGTCGGCCGTGACGCTACTTCGAACAATGGGCTATAAAAACTTTTGTAACGTACGGATTAAAAAACCTATAGATCCCAACATTCTGAACGCATACACCTTTCAATAAATGCGCTCCCAAAAAATATAATTTTCGGCCATTTTCGTGAGAACCTGGCCTTAACAGTAGCGGAAGCAATAATGCGGCAGCACCTCTTCTATCTTGTTTGACGAGCCATGAATCGTCAGTTCAGGTCAGAAGAGCTATGAGCTTTGATTTGACAAGGTGTAAATTTAAATCGCTGGATAAAAGGAAAGAAATGTGCCTGTCGAGGGAGAGAAGCGTGTACGAAAATCTTATTCATTCGAAATGAAGCCAGAAGCTCTGGATCGCTGTGAGAAAGGTGAGCGTGCTGTCGACATTATGCTTGCTTTGGGACTTAGTAAACCCAGAGTGAGAACTATGCGTGATGCTGTGCTATCATTTCGAAAAACTGCTCAATCTTCAAAATAAGGATGCTTTGATTGAGCAAACCTCACCTGGAGGCGACGGGAAGACTGAAAAAAAAGTTAAGCCGTTTAATTGAGCACCACGACCATCACCACATGATTCTCTCTGGATCTACTATTGCATCTGCAGCCAAGAATGAGTATGAAGATTTAAAGAAAGAAGAGGAAGCTTCAGAACCTTTCTCGGCCAGCTCGTGTCGATTTGGTCGCTTCAGGCATCGTTTTGGCATTCACAATATTAAAATAACAGAAGAGGCAGCTACGTAGGTATTGTCGCAGAGGATTTTAAAAAGAGGCTTAAGGATGCAGGGCACTTTTCCGGCTCAATATGACGTAAAAATCAACACCTATTTCTTCCAGGCACTGTTTATAATGTCTGTGTTTTGCAGATTTTCTGTTGATATCAGGTAATGCAGCACACTTTCTAAATATCAGAAGTAGAATGAGATTTTCACTGTGCAGCGGAGTGTGCGCTGATATGAAACTTCCTGGCAGATCAAAACTGTGCTTGGGTAGCTCAGGTGGTAGAGCACTTGCTCGCGAAAGGAAAAGGTCCCGAGTTCGAGTCTCGGTCCAGCACACAGTTTTAATCTGCCAGGAAGTTTCATGTTAGAAGTATTTTGTATATTTTTGAAAGTGTTTAGGGTTATTTAAAAAACTGATGCAATTTTTTTCCAAAATACTTCCTCAAATTGAGGTACCATTTAATCCAATGTTATACGTTTGAAGGAGACCAAATTTTTACCAGATATGCATGACATGATGGCTGACGTAATAGAGCTATTTAATTACACCTATTACGTATATTACAAGGATAAAAAATATCACATCTTACATTTTAATTTCTATAATTTTTTCCTAATAAAAATGATATTTTTTCTATAATTTAGTTGATTGTGGATTAAAGCTTAGGTCTACTACATAAGTGTGGACTATTGCAAGTTACAGAAAAAAATTAGGAATTTTTGTACCTGAATTCTGAAAAATACAACTTTCGGGAAATTGCGAATGAAGACATGAGTCCAATTAAACTGCATATCAGAACATTCCTGAAGCACAGTCTTCATCCTGAAACATTTCATCATCTTCAGGCGTCCTCTTGGCATTCCTTTCAGCACTTACAGCTTCTTTAGTAACTTGAAGAGTGAATCTTTCAGCTTCATGCACCCATTGTCTGTCACACGCAAGCAATTGATCTTCCATATTATGCCTAAATTTCTCAGGACTTCCAACCTTCCTATCACTCCATCATTGAAAAATATTACTGCATCTAGTACACCAATTTTTAATGTATTTAGTCCTACAAAAACATTCTTGGGCAATCTTTCCCATATGCAATGGTTGAAACTTCCATTTATATTCTGAGTGCCCCGATGAAGACATTAACTAAGCAAAACTGGGTCACTGAGGTCTCTAAAAATTTGTTTTATTTCATTCATAACAAGCTCAGGAAGGGAATGCTTATAGTGGTATATTTGACCACTTTCTTTTGCTTGGGGGCGTGGCGACATACATGACCATAAGTTTAAAATTTGGTATATATAGATCATTTTTCATTTGAAACTCTTTAATGTACACTCCTGGAAATTGAAATAAGAACACCGTGAATTCATTGTCCCAGGAAGGGGAAACTTTATTGACACATTCCTGGGGTCAGATACATCACATAATCACACTGACAGAACCACAGGCACATAGACACAGGCAACTGAGCATCCACAATGTCGGCACTAATACAGTGTAAATCCACCTTTCGCAGCAATGCAGGCTGCTATTCTCCCATGGAGACGATCGTAGATATGCTGGATGTAGTCCTGTGGAACGGCTTGCCATGACATTTCCACCTGGCGCCTCAGTTGGACCAGCGTTCGTGCTGGACGTGCAGACCGCGTGAGACGACGCTTCATCCAGTCCCAAACATGCTCAATGGGGGACAGATCCGGAGATCTTGCTGGCCAGGGTAGTTGACTTACACCTTCTAGAGCACGTTGGGTGGCACGGGATACATGCGGACGTGCATTGTCCTGTTGGAACAGCAAGTTCCCTTGCCGGTCTAGGAATGGTAGAACGATGGGTTCGATGACGGTTTGGATGTACTGTGCACTATTCAGTGTCCCCTCGACGATCACCAGAGGTGTACGGCCAGTGTAGGAGATGGCTCCCCACACCATGATGCCGGGTGTTGACCCTGTGCGCCTCGGTCGTATGCAGTCCTCATTGTGGCGCTCACCTGCACGGCGCCAAACACGCATACGACCATCATTGGCACCAAGGCAGAAGCGACTCTCATCGCTGAAGACGACACGTCTCCATTCGTCCCTCCATTCACGCCTGTCGCGACACCACTGGAGGCGGGTTGCACGATGTTGGGGCGTGAGCGGAAGACGGCCTAACGGTGTGCGGGACCGTAGCCCAGCTTCATGGAGACGGTTCCGAATGGTCCTCGCCGATACCCCAGGAGCAACAGTGTCCCTAATTTGCTGGGAAGTGGCGGTGCGGTCCCCTACGGCACTGCGTAGGATCCTACGGTCTTGGCGTGCATCCGTGCGTCGCTGCGGTCCGGTCCCAGGTCGACGGGCACGTGCACCTTCCGCCGACCACTGGCGACAACATCGATGTACTGTGGAGACCTCACGCCCCACGTGTTGAGCAATTCGGCGGTACGTCCACCCGGCCTCCCGCATGCTCACTATACGCCCTCGCTCAAAGTCCGTCAACTGCACATACGGTTCACGTCCACGCTGTCGCGGCATGCTACCAGTGTTAAAGACTGCGATGGAGTTCCGTATGCCACGGCAAACTGGCTGGCAGTGACGGCGGCGGTGCACAAATGCTGCGCAGCTAGCGCCATTCGACGGTCAACACCGCGGTTCCTGGTGTGTCCCCTGTGCCGTGCGTATGATCATTGCTTGTACAGCCCTCTCGCAGTGTCCTGAGCAAGTATGGTGGGTCTGACACACCGGTGTCAATGTGTTCTTTTTTCCATTTCCAGGAGTGTATATATCAATGTAATCAGGAGAGACTTTAAAATTTAATAGTCATAAAAATTTCGATTTTTCCACCATTTATAAGTACAAGTAACAAAGCACATCTCAAATCTAACTTAAAATCATTTCCCTTGGACAACTCCTTGAATTCCATGGATAAATTTTCATTTAAAAATTGCTGGCCTATAATCAAAAAAGATCTGTTTCTTAAGTGTAGCGGCATGAGTAGGACTAAGAAACAATGTTTTCATTAACGTTAACGTTAACAATACTAACCTTGCTTACATAAAAGAATTGTTCAAATGATCTGTGGAACATGTAACTAATTGACGTTTTCAATGGGATCGCGCCCATTTGTCTAAATAAGGAAGGGAGGCCAGAAATTTGAATCGTCACCGGTCTGTATGGGAGTACAGTGTGCTAACCACTGTGCACCATGCTCGATTATTGTAGTTAGTTAGCCAAATAATTGTTTCACAATTTTTATGGAAATGATGTTTTTGAGTCAGTTAATGATTTGTTTGTGAATGTGGATAAATACTGCTCATTTACAGAATACTAGATAGCAGACTGGCTTACATTTAACATGAATGAACTTAGTTGTGTTTAACACTATACATATAACTAGTGGCACTGGTGCGCTTAAATCTAATTGGCCTTTTTTTCTTTTTTTTTTTTTCCTTTATGGATGGATTTTCGTTTAAGGAGATGGCCACAAGAAATGATTTTGGACGCGATTTAAAATTTTAAGTTATTGGGCAAATGATTAAAGATTTTATGCAGCTACATATTGAATTCCTTCCTGAGGAAATGTCAGCATTAGTAATGCGAAACTAAAGTAATATTTTCTAATAGTGTTGTAAGTGTGAAAATCACTGTTTTTCTCAAATTATAGTGGGTAATTTATGCTATATTTTAGTACTGAATATAAAATTTTGAGAGAGAAGTTAATATGTCGTCCATTTCCTAGATAGATATAGACAAGAAGATTGATGGTGAACACCATGTATTACTCTCTCTGCTCGCTGACGTGCAGTCAGAACTAACTTTCTAAGTGATCAATTCCCCAAGAAAATTGTGCTTTGAGTACTACGCAAAAACATGTTAATTTGTTTCCAGAAATAGCAGTTACACGATAATTTGAGTTTTTCAGAAATAAGTAACTAGAAAAACCTGGAATATTCGACCCCTAATCATGAGCTAAATAATTTTGTTATTATATTTGTTGTACAGAACTGAATAGTAGTAGTAGTAGTAGTAGTAGTAGCAGTTGTTGTTATGTTGTTGTTGTTGTTGTGTGGTCTTCATCCCGAAAACTGGCTTGATGCAGCTCTTGATCTCTGCATAAGTACCGCAAACTACACCCATTTGAACCTGCTTTCTGTATTCAGGCCGTGATCTTCCTTCTACACTTCCTTGAATTACCTCAGTGATGATTTATTGATGCCTCCGGACGTGTCCTATAAAACGAAACCATCTTTTAGCAAGTTGTGCCGAAAATGTATTATTTCTCCAATTCGATTCAGTGCCTCGTCATTTGTTACACAATCTGCTCAACTAATCCTTAGCATACTTCTCCAACACCACATTTCAAAGACTTCTGTTCTCTTCTTACCTGAACTTATCATCGGCCACGTTTGACTTTCGTACAAGGTTACACTCCAGACAAATACTTCAAGAAACGAATTCGTAACACTTAAATTTATACTCATTGTCAACAACTTTCTCCTCTTCAGAAACGCCTTCCTTGCTATTTCCAGTTTGCATTTTATATCCTCTCTTTTTCGCTCATAGTTAATTCTATTGCTTACAAATAGCAAACTCCTCTACCGCTTTCAATATATCATTTCCTAATTTAATTTTCTTGAGCACCGTCCGATTTAATTCGACTGCATTCCAGGACCCTTGTTTTAATTTTGTTGGTGTTCTACATATAGTCTCTTTCCAACACAGTATCCATTCCGATCAAATGCTATTCCTAATCAGTTGCCGTCCCTGACAGAGCGCATTCACAATGTTGCTCATAGTAGCTCAACTGCAGCCCTATTTTATTTATTTATTTATTTATTTATTTATGCATTTATTTTACCTGGCAAGATTAGGGCCTTCAGGCCCTCTCTTACACCTAACCAGGCATACTCAGATTGAACGAGTTACAGTTTATACAGAACATTAAGGACATATAATGTATTATACAGTATTGATGTTAAAGAAAAAAATAGAGATTATAACAGTAGTACAATGATAATTATAACAATCAAAAAATAATTATAACAATCAATAATAATAATAATAATAATAATAATAATAATAATAATAATAATAATGACTATGTATATGAAAGTAAACATATTTTTCTTTTGTGAATGTCAGTCCTATTGTTAGTTGGGAATTTTCTCGTTATGTTCTTGCAGCTTGTGAGTTATTCTCATCGAGCAGAGACATAAGACGATAGAATGGGGTGAAAGAGATATATAAGAGGTAGATAGGTTAGAGGAAGAGAAATAGAATGGTAAAATTCGAAGCTGTAATGGAGAGGAGAAAGAAAGAGATGAGAGGGGCAAAACAATGGTGGCTATACCGTCCCTAATATGTAAGTTTTGAGTTCCCTCTTGATGGTGAGTGGTTCTGGATAAGACGCAGATCACAGGGAAGCGCGTTCCATAGTCGTATGGCTGAGATGGAGAATGACACGGAGAAAGATTTTGTGTTATGTAAAGGTACAGCCAAGATGCTAGACGTATCCAATCTGGTATTTCGATTGTGGAATGATGATAGGTGCTTAATGTGAGAATATAAGTATTGGTGGCACCAGTGGCTAAGAAATCGATGAAGTAAGCACATCGAGTGGAGATCACGTGCCTTATATGGGCGTATCCAACCTAGCTGGGAGTATGACGTACTGATATGATCATACAACCAAATATTGCACACATGTCTAACGCAAGCATTCATCACTAGCTCGAGGCATCTAGACTTTTCACTGTTTGTGCCGTGTTGAACTACATCACAGTAGTAAGGATTAGGCAAGACTAGTGTTTGGACTGATTTTTGTTTAACGTGAGTTGGAAATATTTTTCTAAGTTTTTGAATTGCATGTAGGGAGGAGAACGATTTCCGGCAAGCTGTGACTGTTTGTTCTTCCCAGTTTAGGTGTTCATCCAAGATTATTCCAAGGTCTTTTACTGTTTTTTGGTATGGTAGTTGGGTACCATTGAGGTGTATTTGAGGGTCTGTTTCGCGAAAGTACCGGCTGATTAACTTTGGATGAGATATAAGTATGACCTGGGATTTCTTGGGGTTTAGTTTCAGACCTAGGTTCTGTGCCCATCGAGAAACAGAGCAAAGATCTGCGTTCATACTCGCTACTGCGTCAGCAATGTTCTTGGGGCTTGCACTTATGTACAATTGGATGTCGTCGGCATATAGATGGTAGTTGCAGGAGTGAATCACTGAAGAAACATCATTAATGTACAGTGAGAAGAGTAATGGGCCAAGGACGGAGCCTTGGGGAACTCCAGAGAGCACGTTTTTCCATGATGACTTTTCCGACCCACAAATGACTTGTTGACTTCTGTTTTTGAGGTAGCTGTCGAACCAGTGTATTGCGCTGTTTCAGAAATTCAGCTGTTTTATTTTAATTAGTAATATATCGAAGTCAACTATAGCAAAAGCCTTGCTAAAGTCAAGCAGTGTTAGGATAGTAGCTTCACGTCTGTCCATAGCATGTTTAATGTCATCAGTTACTTTGATTAATGCAGTTGCTGTACCATGGTGCTTTCGAAAGCCTGACCGATATTCGTCATGGATGTTATGAGTTTTGAGGTAATCCGTCAGCTGTTCATGGACGATGTATTCTAGGGCTTTAGATATTGCAGGTAGCATGCTGATCTGCCTGTAGTCACCTGGCGACTTTGGGTGGTCAGTCTTGGGTGTAGGTTGAATTAAACTTTGCTTCCACTCAGTAGGATATGTACTACTCACAAGAGACAGGTTGAAGATGTCTGTGATAACTGGAATAATAGTGTCTACGACGTTCTTAATCATGCCAGTGCTCACTCCATCATTTCCTACTGCCTCGGAAGAGATTCTCATAATTGCCTTGTGTACTGTGCCGGTAGTGACATGTTTTAGGAAAAACTTGTCTCTCGATAGATTGATATCTTGGGGCTGGTAATTCGTCGCTGCGTGGCAGTTTTCAGCTGTTGAGAAGAAATCGTTTAATTCTTCTGCAGATGCTTGATAAACAGCGTCAGATCTTCGCTTCCCTATACCGAAACTGCGCAGCTTTTTCCACAGTGCAGTAGATTCTGATATGCCGCATACGAGAGAGCGGGCATGTCTGATTTTGGCATTCCTCTCGCTTTGCTTGGTTCTGTTTCGGAGTTTCCTATAAGCTTCGTAAGCCTCGGGAGTTGCGTTACGCTTGAAGGCCCTATGTGCAGCATCACGTTTATTCATTAACTGGCGTAATGCAGTGGTGAGCCACGGAGCGGGAGCTCTCTTTACCTTGACTGTGCGTTGAGGAGCATGTTTATCATACAGTGCAATAATTTTGCGACATAATTGCCGAATTTTTCCGTCTAAAGTCGGTTCATTGCTTATGTCATGCCAAGGGATGTCTGAGCGATCCTTTTGAAGAGCGTCATGGTTAACATTTTTTAAGTTTCTCTAGGTTACCAGGTGAGATTTTTCGTTGGTAGTATGCATGGAGTAATTTAAGAATATCACGTCATGAGCAGAGAGTCCCGGAGCGGATGTCTGATTGGCGCGGATTATTTTATCTGGTCGCTTTGCTGCTATTATATCTATTTTCTGTTTTTACTCCAATTAGAATTTTCTGTTGATAATATTGTACTCATCTGATCAGAAGTCCTGTATTCTTATCACTGCAGTTAACTAGTTCCAAGTTGAAGTTATCCACTTCCCTTTTTAAACTCTCTAACCTTCCTACCTAATCAAAGTATCTAACAGTCCACGCTCCTACCCGCAGAACGGCAAATTTGTTTATGCCTGCGACAGCTTCCTCCTGAGCATTTATCGCCCGGAAATCTGAATGGGCAAGTATTTTTCCTATGGAATATTTTAGTTGAGAGCATTCCATGTTCATATAGCAGAGTTGCGTCTACTTGGAAAATATAAAGGCAGTAGATTCCCATGCTTTCAGCGGTTCGCTGTACCAACATAGCAAGGCTGTGTTGGCTAAAATTACAAGGGCAGAGCATTTAATCATCGAGAGTGCTGCCTATGCAGATTCTAAGAAGTCTACTGACCCACCACGAGTTAGTCTAATTTCTCCGCAGACTCCCCTCCGTTGTCGTTGCACCTGTGTCTGTGTTCCATTGAGGCACGCAAGCCACCACATCTCGGCAAAGTCCATGTTTCGTCTAAGATGTCTCATATACCGGGACAGGCATTTTTTTAATTGAGGAGAGTCCCTTCTGATACAACTTCATGATTACTACTTTAGAAATATTTTTAAAAATTTCTTCTGTAGCTGTCTAACTGGATTATGTCCTTGGTGAGGCGTGCAAAAACTATTCCATTATGACTTCCATTTTCTCTGTAGCCGACTGGAGAAGTCTATAACAATTAAGTAAAAGGAAAACTTCAGTTAGAAGAGATGAGTAATAATTTCTCTGATCAACAAGATAAATAATATTGATGTAGTAACGGAAATACAATGTTTACAAACAATACCAACAACACCCTGCTTTGAAGTTTTCATCATTAATATTGCACCACTGTGTAAGATTATTTAAAGATTGCACTGGATAGAGCAAATTAAGAAGCAAAATACCAAGGGCGAAGTATGCCTAATTCGAGAACAAAACAGAGGCAGTAGTAAAATACTTACCGCGGAAACAAAATTAGAGTAATTACAGCACGCACAGAAGCATTTAAGCGAATATTCTCCCTTTGTTCCCTACGCAATTGGAACGGGAAGCAATTTACAGTCCTAAGTATGCCATGTACCTCACAGTGGTTTTGAAGAATACGCACTGCTCTCGAAATCAAGGAACAAAGTCCTTCTGCTCGTTCTACCGCTATAGAAATTCAGTTGTGGGTCCACAAATCTAGGGCTGGAGCCGTTAAACCCTGACGTCACTCATGGCGTCCATTAAAGCAATTCACGAATGCAAACTTTACCGGGAACAAAGTAGAGGCGCTAAACAGAAACATCCGGCTTTCATACACACAGTTCTGGAGCGAACACAAATATGTACAATAGCTGTGACTGGCGCTTTTCTCCGATTCTGAATCTGTAAATATTATATGTTTTCGTTAACAACAAAGTGAGCACATATTGTAAGTAGGCTGTTTAGGTTTTTTTATTGGTAACGCCACGTAGCGCTCTGTATGAAAAATCACTGGATGTGCTGTGTGCAGTCAGTGGCTGTTTGGCATTGTTGTAATACTCGCCATTGTAGTGTTGGGCAGCTGGATGTTAACAGCGCGTAGCGTTGCGCAGTTGAGGTGAGCCGCCAGCAGTGGTGGATGTGGGGAGAGAGATGGCGGAGTTTTGAAATTTGTAAGACTGGATGTCATGAACTGCTATATATATTATGACTATTAAAGCAAATACATTGTTTGTTCTCTATTAAAATCTTTCATTTGCTAACTATCCCTATCAGTAGTTAGTGCCTTCCGTAGTTTGAATCTTTTATTTAGCTAGCAGTAGTGGCGCTCGCTGTATTGCAGTAGTTCGAGTAACCAAGATTTTTGTGAGGTAAGTGATTTGTGAAACGTATAGGTTAATGTTAGTCAGGGCCATTCTGTTGTATGGATTTTTGAAAGTCAGATTGCGTTGAGCTAAAAAATATTGTGTGTCAGTTTAAGCACAGTCATGTATAATTGTTCTAAAGGGACGTTTCATATGTCACTTACCTCACAAAAATCTTGGTTACTCGAACTACTGCAATACAGCAAGCGCCACTACTGCTAGCTAAATAAAAGATTCAAACTACGGAAGGCACTAACTACTGATAGGGATAGTTAGCAAATGAAAGATTTTAATAGAGAACAAACAATGTATTTGCCTTAATAGTCATAATATATATAGCAGTTCATGACATCCAGTCTTACAAATTTCAAAACTCCGCCATCTCTCTCCCTACATCCACCACTGCTGGCGGCTCACCTCCAACTGCGCAACGCTACGCGCTGTTAACATCCAGCTGCCCAACACTACAATGGCGAGTATTACAACAATGCCAACCAGCCACTCACTGCACACAGCACAGCCAGTGATTTTTCATACAGGGCGCTATGTGGCGTTACCAATAAAAAAACCTAAACAGCCTACTTACAATATAAGTAATGAAATGCACACAGATTAACAGCGTGATGGCCCACCTTTGGAACCCAATACAGCAGCAGTTCAGCATGGCATGGATTATAAACCCCTCGTTGGGTTTCCGGTGGTAACGGACCAGATGTCCACGCAGAGGTAGCTTGATTCTCGTAAATTACGAATCGATGGTCTGTGGACACAGATCTGGAGCCTATAGTGTCCCAAATGTGTTCTGTCGGGTTCGGCTCTGATGAATTTGGCAGTCGAGATATAAACATAGATTCACTGTCATGCTCCTCAGACCACTTTAGCAGCATTAAGTGCTTCTGAAACCAGCAGTTTTGCTGCTGAAAGATGGCATCGATGTCGGGGAACACATCAAGTATGATTTGGAGGTAGATGGTCCGCAATAATGTTCACGTGGTCCACAGCCACCATCGTGTCTTCAAATACTGTAACAGGTCCCATGGAAGCCTGCCCCGCCTTACATGTTTCGATCAATTGTTCCCCAGGAGGACTGGGTATTCGGGCACGACAGTCCATCTGGTCTAACAACAAACAAGGCTCGTCCGAGCAGGCAACAAGTTTCCATTGATCCACAGTGCAATCTCGATGATCCTGTGCTCAGGGCAAACGTAATAACGATGTCGTTAGGTCAATATGGGAAGACCTACATCTACATACATATTCCGAGATCCTCTGTACGATGCGTGGTAGCGAGTACCACGTACCACTTCTAGTCATTTTGCTTGCTGTTCCACTCGCAAATAGAGCAAGGGAAAAACCATTGTCCATGAGTCTCCGTACGGGCCTTAATTTCCCTTATCTTCGTGGTCCTTAAGCGAAATGTATCTTGGCGGTAGTAGAATCATGTTGTAGTTGCTCTCAAATACCGGTTCTCTAAATTTCCTTAATCGTCCTTCACGAAAATATAGTCTTCTTCCTTCCAGGTGCATGAAGCATCCCTGTAATAATCCGACTTCGTAAGGATCCCTAGCACTTGACCTTCACTCAATAGTGAGTCGCACTAGTGTTCCATATGCTGTCTCCTTTTCATGTGATTCTACCAATAAACCGAAGTCGACCATTTCCCTTCCGTGCCGGCCACTGTGGCTGAGCGGTTCTAGGCGTTTCAGTCCGAAACCGCGCAGGTGCTATGGTCGCAGGCTCGAATCCTGCGTTGGACATGGATGTGTGTGGTGTCCTTAGGTTAGTTAGGTTAAAGTAGTTCTAAGTCTAGAGGACTGATGGCCTCAGATGTTAAGTCCCATAGCGCTCAGAGCCACTTGAACCATCCCCTTCAGGACCACCAACCTGACTTTCAGTGGTTAGCACACTGGACTCGCATTCGGGAGGGCGACGGTTCAATCCCGTCTCCGGCCATCCTGATTTAGGTTTTCCGTGTTTTCCCTAAATCGCTTCAGGCAAATGCCGGGATGGTTCCTTTGAAAGGGCACGGCCGATTTCCTTCCCCATCCTTCCCTCACCCGAGCCTGCGCTCCGTCTCTAATGACCTCGTTGTCGACGGGACGTTAAACACTAAGATCCTCCTCCACCAACCTGACTTGCTCGTTCCGTTTCAGATCGCTTTGCAGCGTTGCGCCTAGATATTAAATCGCTGTGACTATCAACCAGCAGACTACTAATGCCTTGTTCGAACGTCACAGGACTGTTATCTCTGCTCACTCTCATTAATTAAGTCATCCTGTACCCTCCAACAATCGCTCAACGACGACACCTTCTCGTGCATCACAGCGTCATCAGTCCTTTATTTACACTGCTTGACAATTGTTAACGAACAGAGACATTGTTGGACAGGAATAATCACAGGCAGTGTTGGCCTACTCCTCCATTTCATGAGCTCCAGACCGTTCAACGAGATTGATTAACTTTAAGGCCTTTTCTTGCAATTTGATTAGCCATTCCTCACTCACGTTGATCACTATGATGTAAAATACTGTTTAATGACAGGGATTTCCAAACGGTTGCTTCCTACCAGGTGCTTGGAAACAGTTGCTGTTTCTAGAAAAGTTACTCGTCCTTGAACCAATCTTTCAGGACCTGTCCACAACCCGTTTAGGAGAATTAGGAAAAGACCATGACATCAACACCGCGCTGGAGAAATTTCCTTCCTACAGATACCGACTCTGCCGTAGCCCATACCCACAGAATGAGCACACAGGCGTGGCCATGCTAAACGAATCACCCCCTCTGAGTTGCAAGTGGCTGCCCAAAAGCTTGATGTTCAGTATATGACTGCTGACCGAATTTAAAAGTTTAAACTGTTGTCATGGAAATTTCCTAAGCAGAATTCCACGGGAGAGTATTTTCGATTTTTGAAGTCTTTCAGAGGTATTATCGTTAAAATAACTAGGATTTTTGTCCTCTACCATACATGTGAAACACTTAACACACTAACTCATTTGTAAAATAATCAGACGTCTCAAACTGTTTTATATAAGGGCGTTCAAGTGGTCCACAGCTATTCTCCACAAGACGCCTTACGGTATGTGGCGGGAGGGTACCTCAGCCGCCACTCTTATTTCCTCCCCACCCTGTTCCATTCACAAACAGTGTGAAGGAAGAACGACTGTGGGTGAGCTCCTCTAAGATGTCTAATACCTCTAATTGTCTTGTAGCTGCCATTCTGCAAGATGTAAGTGGGAAGAAGTAATATGTTCCCTGGCTCTTCTTGGAATGTATGTTCTCAGAACACATACACTAAAATTACAGTTACAATAATGTTAAAGAAACGATAAAACTAATTTCATTCTGTCGACCTCGAACTATTTTCATTCAGGTTTATAACAAAACACTCATCTCTCTTCTAACATTCTGTGTGGTGTCTGTTTGTTCTATATCATGTCTCCCTACCACTTTCGCGCAACGACGCTCTGAGCGTGTTTTTTAGGGAATTGACTAGTTTGAACCTGGAACCAGTTGCTGGTAAGGAGACGCCAGACCACACATGACATGTAGAATTCAGAAGACTTCAGTGAGACTAGCAATGATGTAACCAAATACTTAATGATTTCAGCGTCAGCTCCACTGCACTCCCTGTAAAAGAATCTTAATACTAACTAAATGTAGTGGAAGGGGATCAAGGCTTTCCTATTTTTAGTTAGCTGGTAAAATAACGTCGAAAAAGCAGTTAAGTTTACCATTGGAAATTTTATTCTGCTCACAAAACATCGTTTATAAATTGCACTATTGATAAAAGGAAATGTTTTAATACAGGATGGTGAAAACCAACTGCGTTCAGCAAAAATGTGAACGAATATTCCCCGAGTGGGTTTCCAAGTTCTACAATGGATCGAAGGATGACCTATGCCGTATCACATCTATAATCTAGGTTTAAATTAAGTTTCACAAGAGCGAAGAACTATCAAAATGTTCTACAGTGACCCTCAATTATCTTTAATTACTTATCTAACTTGTCGTAAATTACAGTGGCTGATATGGCTTCTCAATAACTATATAACAGAAAAATCATCATGTTTCAGATTTTTACTTCAAGTGGCAAATGTGAACACCATGAGCTTTAGTTGACGATCGACACTAGTATTACGCAAAAAGGGGGTGTAACAGATAAAACTTCTGCAGTTCTGAGTGAAGCTTTATGCGCTGCTATGCGGCATCGCGTGCGTTCATTGCCTTGTCGGTGTTTAGGCAGCGTCAGGGCGGCAGCGGACAGCACAGCTCCGCTCACCTCGCCATCTCGGAAGCAACTCTAACTTCTCCTTACTACAATTTACCGAAGTTGGTTAAAAAAAAAAACTATCTGGCTGTGTTTTCATCTGACCAATCAGGGTCTCAATGTTAACCTTAAGCTCCGCCTACAAAAATTCTGTCTATCCAATGAGAAACGTTATGCTTTTCGTAGTGGGGCAATGATTTTAAAGTGTGCAACGAAACAGAGACGCGAGAAAGTCTCACGCTAAAACTTGCAGCTGGTGTGGTCCTTTTAGCGTTATCGTAAGATCTATACTGTTCTTCTGGAGGGATCTAGCTTTTAACATGGGCTGGGGGGTGGACCTAGCGGTTAGCTGGCGACGTGGGTGTCCGTCCCTTATCGTAGGGCCTTCAGCTTAACACGGTTCTGCTCTCGGCTCCTGTTCTCGTTTCTCCCCTCGGAACTGCGTCTGTCTCACGGTGAGAAGATATGACATGCATTTTAGGCATTCTTGTGTTAGTCTTTGGTACTCCATTTGCTCACTTGTTTACTCGTATTACTTTGGTTAATTTAATGTCACGATTTATTCGGAGCTATGTGACATACTACTGGATTTACTTATCATGTCAGGGTTTTCATGGAAGGTGTTGGATTTGCTTGACACCTTACTCCCTCCCTCCCTCCCCCTCCCCCATAACTCAGTCTAATTTCCACATCTGAGTTTCAATTTTTTTCACCATATGGAACACACATTATTGTTCTTACAGCCTGTCCCAGTAGTTAGATATTTAACTTCCGACACTTATATGTACTGTTTTTTACTGCAACATAGCCTTTGATTGTGAACCAGACTAACTCGATCACGTTTGACTCGTAGTGGTTCGGAGGAATTTGAAGAAAAGTTTCCCAGATTTTTAGCCATTTCATCTATGCGTAATAGTTACGTGCCATTCTGTTTTCTTTAACGATTTCTAGAAGTTCTTTCTTCAACACTCTGTCTTGAAAGTGAAATTTTTAAATTTTAGCCTTTCTGCTACATATTGCTTATTGGAATTCGCAATTAGGAACTTTTTATTTTCGAAGGGGATGGTATGGCGCGTTACCAAGAACAATAACTGTGTTTTGCAGAAGCCGAAGAAGAACATCTTTAAGCTCTTCTCGAACGTAAATGCGCACGTCTCGTGATAATCACCACTCTTCTTGGATTCGAAAATCCACAAACAGCCTTCAGCGAAGCTGCTTTGCTCCCAATGTGTGTGATAATCAGGCGTTTACTTTTACCCTGTGAGCCCTTGTTTTCTATGGATAATACGGATAGAAACGCTTGTTTAGAGGATTTTATGGCGTTATCTGTCCAGGTGTTATTCGGCTATGTCCTATATTCAACCATCTCTCGTCAAGATAGTACATGGGTCCTTCTTCATCTCTCAACAATTTAATGGTTCGTAGATAATGCCGCTTCCATAAATGATGTCATCCCTGTCTATTATCTTGCTACCGCGTACACGCCGAACAAATTTAAAACTCATTTCTTTTAATAATTTTCGAAATGTTGTTCTCGGAAAATTGTCCAAATTCGGATCATCGTTCATGGCACCAAGCAATTTGTCAATTGTTTGCACTTCATTACGAAAAAAAAATTCAAAGAGTGTGTTGGCCATGTATTGACTTATCACATCATACACTGACGAACGATCAACATCTGTGGATGCAGCTGTTTTCAATACAGTATCAATCATTGACTGCTGCCGCGCGGTGTAGCCGCGCAGTCTTAGGCACCTTGCCACGGTTCGCGCGGCATCTGCCGTCGGAGGTTCGACTCCTCCCTCGGGCACGGGTGTGTGTGTTGTCCTTAGCGTAAATTAGTTTAAGTTAGATTAAGCAGTGTGTAAGCCTAGGGACCGATGGCCTTGGCAGTTTGGTGCCATACGAACTTACCACAAATTTCCATTGACTGCTCTGGATACCACAGCTTCGTTTCATACGAAGAACCACGTGTTTCTATGAAGAACTTGATGATTTCTTCTTTGCTACTTCGGTGCACTCGAAACTGACATGTCGACTTTGCTCGCTGTATCCACGGAGGATGACGTAACGTGTTTACTCGTCCATGGTACTAATAGGAGAAAAAAGAATAGCTATCGGCTGATCATAGAAACAGTGAATGTTGAATGTGATCGTGAACACCGAGGCTTACGCTGACAATCAAAATGTCTTTCAAACGTGATGCGGTCGCAGGTTCGAATCCTGCCTCGAGCATGGATGTGTGTGATGTCCTTAGATTAGTTAGACTTAAGTAGCTCTAAGTTCTAGGGGACTGATGACCTCGATGTCAAGTCCCATAGTACTCAAAGCCATTTGAACCATCAGACGTGATGAACTTCACAATCAGATTCTAAGATCACACCGCGTTACACTTGCAGCGGACGCGACCACACTGAGCTAGTGCGATCTGCGTTGCTCTCCCCTCCACGGCAGCCCTGTGATCACGTGCTTCAGTCTGTCTGTCTGTCTGTCGTTTCGGTGAATGGACTACAGGTTAATACCGGGCTGGTACCCAAGTCCCGCCTCAGTTACACGATTGGCTACCATTTAGAACACTTTCGCTCCGTTTCACATTAATATCACTACACGCGGACAATTGGGTAACACATATCCAGTCCTAGAGGAGGAACTGGATGGCGGCCACCCATTAACCATGCCATATCCGTTCCTAAACTTAAAAGGAGAAGGTATCAGTCTTGTTTGTTATATTTTCTGCACAGGGTCGTTAAAGGAATATATTGGCCTTCTTGTCGGCAGTGATAGCCCGTTATGTCCAGATAAAAGTGCTAAAGCGTTGGTTTTGTGGACCACACTTAAGCTTTCGGCACACGGACCATGCAACCGCACGTTGAGCGTGTCGAGTTTCTGACGCCGTAGCGTGGAATAGCACGTTCGGGAGTCTTTCTGAACGTACAGAGCAATATCTAGCATGTCAGATATTGTGAGTGTGCGTCTGAGCCGTTTCCCTTCTGTACAGAGTTGCGAGGTACCATATTGGCATTTAATTCAAATACTATGCGTATATATGCCGTTCCTGGGCACCAGCAAATTGAGAACCACTGGAAAAGCCGTTGTTAACTCTGTGAATCACTATAATAAAATAATGAGAAACAGAATGTTCGTGGCAAAAGAATTATTCTAACTTGCGTATTATGACAGTATGCTATTTGAAGGCAGCGACACACTGAAGATCCAACCAAAACGCATCGTTCTTGGTACAATTTGTTGTAATTAAATTTCAGTTAGTAACAAATCTACGATCAAGGTTTTTAGCAAGTTTTAATATGCTATAATTGTGTGACAATAGTATGTTCTCGGTTTAGCGTAGTGAGTAACGCCGGCACGGTAGCTCAGCGTGTTCGGTCAGAGGGTTAGCTGCCCTCTGTAATAAAAAACTGAGTGAATGGATCAGTAACGAACTTCAATGCGCGTCAGGCGACGTCCGCCACGAACAATTGAAACGAACAATAACGAACAAAATGAGATTACAAAAAAAAAGAAAGCGTAGTGAGTAGCGTCACTGATTCGTATGATACAAAAAAATGGTTCAAATGGCTCTGAGCACTATGGGACTTAACTGCTGTGGTCATCAGTCCCCTAGAACTTAGAACTACTTAAACCTAACTAACCTAAGGACATCACACACATCCATGCCCGAGGCAGGATTCGAACCTGCGACTGTAGCAGTCCCACGGTTCCGGACTGAGCGCCCAGAACCGCGAGACCACCGCGGCCGGCTCGTATGATACAGGAAGTGTGGGCAGCGAGAACGAGACTCGCCACATCCAAATTTTTTTTCCTAACATTTGCGTTTTTATTAGATTCTGATACTTTATTTCTAGTTCAATATAAGTATATACAATAATATTTTGATGTTATGTAAATATAAGTTCACTTTTTTTTATGGGTGACTTTGTTCGATTGGCTTAATCTATAGGACAGCTTGCGCTACTTGTATAAAGATATTTTGCTCCTTTTTCTTTTACGCTTCGTAATTCACATGTTGCAAAGATTCTGCTACTGGGAAGGATCAGTGATCAATTAACGCTGACTTCGGGGTTTTACTAAAATGTGGGAATGATGAAATAATGTTTATCTTATATGGAATAGTATTGAAAATTTCTATCGCACTGTTTGTAATGGAACTTTTATAAGCCTGTGTCCTTATTGATTGGACATGGTACTTTCCTTTCCGTGGACGATGGAGGAAATTTGCGTTTTAAAGAGCTAACGTGGGAATTTTACGCGCCAGTTTCGTAAACAGGGTGATTTACGAACTAGAAACATCCCGCAGCTGCGGCTGGAGTGCGTTGTGATCGCGCATACCACGTTGGGGCCTACGTACCGTATGCACAAGTCACATCGTTCCTGAGGGTTCAGTAGCACGTTGAACTTAGCACGCTCAACGTTGGCGTTCGACAGCACGGTCCATGTGCCGACGGCTTTAGCGTCGATTTAAAGGAAGATTAGTGGTACGTGTTGGTGGGCGACTGGCCGCCGTGAAGACGGTCCCGAGGATGTGAACTCCAGCTGGCGGTGGTCCGCAGTCTCTGTTCTGACCAGGCGGGCTTTCAGTGAGGGACGGGCAACGCACAGGTGTTTGGGGAGGTACCGCGCCCCGCCAGGGGAAACAAAGGGCCATCGCTACAGGTAGTGTGTGCGGACCCTGCGGCGGGACACGGCAGCCAACACAGGTGCGTGCGTACACACACACACACACCTGTTCACAGTAAAGCCCGTTTTACATGACCGACTGTCTGGTCAAAATAGACTATTCGTTGTGGGTGCGCATCACGTCGTTGCGTGTAAACCAGCCATCAATCGTACCGACACGAGTTGACAGTGCTCAGCTGACAGTGACGAGAGTAGAGTTCTAACATCCTGATGACATACAGGCTGCACCTGCCCACAAACACCTGACTTGGCGTTGCTTTTGTCTTCTTCACCTTAACCTCTGTTCGGTAATTTAATTTTATGAATAATTTGCAGCTGTGAATATAACTGTATTTTATATACAAGTACTTTGAATAAAAACACCTTTGTCGCAATTTTTTGGTGTTTATAAAATTACATGGTGCATTGCGGCCGCTGTGGGTCCATCTTCAGGTGGTGGTGTTATGGTCTTCAGCTCAGAGACTGGTTTGATGCAGTTCTCCATGCTACTCTATTCTGTGCAGGCTTCACAACAACATGGATGCAAAACTTTTAGTTCTATACTTACTGCGACAGTATGGATCATACTCCTACAGAGACGATACTTTTCGAAGAAGCTTGCAAATTTATTGGTGAAACCGCAAATAAAAAGCGACTCAACAACTGTCACATTCCCCGCGAACTTCGTGCATCCATTCACCGTGCTTAGGGTGTAGCAGAACCAAGATTAGAAATCGTTGCAGAACGACTGGAAAAATATAGAACATCCTCCACATGTGGCCCAGAAAAGAAGAGAGAGACGTCATGTATTTGTAACTGTTGCAAGAAGCCAATCTAGCTTGATTTCTCTACAAAAATGCCCAGTGAGTGCAAAGAAAACTCTGAGAAGAAAAGTAAAAACCTGAAAATTAGTAGTGCTATTTGCACTTTTTTTATGTCTTATAGGATTTTTCATGTCTGTATTGCCATCTGTATAATAAACAAGACAAAATATAGCAAAAAGTAAAATTTAGAGTGCAGCGTATTTGAGTTTCGTAGCATTAACATTGTCAGGTAATTTGTATTTTGTTCATTCTGTGCAGTTCTTTGTTCAAATGCGTGTTTTTTTGTAAAAATGACCTTTAAAATTTCCAACTGCAGGCTTTCTCGACGTATTTCAGGTATGAAAACTTCACGGGTTATCAGCCGAGTGGCGTCGTCTTCTAGTCGCAACGTTTCAATGGATTGCGTATCCATTATCTTCAGGCGACTAGAAGACGACGCCACTCGGCTGATAACCCGTTAAGATTACATAACTTTAAAATTTATTTGAATATTTTTATGTAGTATCAATGTAACCTTTTACATAAAAAACTGAACTGTTTCACTGAAACTGCTGAGTACAATTTTTGTGGCGATTTAAACATAGCAGTCTCTCATACCGCACCTGGCACAGAGCGTGACAAAAAAAATGACCTGGGCAGCTAAGGGTTAATTTTGGGTGTGCTGAAAATGTGTTTGTGACTGTTGAGGAAGTTGAGGTGCGCGCAAGTGTGGAGAAATAATTGAGTGGGGTCGCGCCTGCAGGTCCTGGCGAGCTGACAACGCTGTAGCGGCGGGAGGTGCAGTCTGGAGGGCCATTACCGCGGCCCGCGCTACACGAGTGCAGGGGCCTCTGCCTCCCGCACCAGCCGCTGCATTCTTCTCTCCAGCTCTGCGGGCACTACCAACGCCGACTCACAGGAAGGCCTCGGCGCTTGTTGGTGACGTCACGTCAGCTAGGCGCGGCGAACGCTAGGTCTGTTGCAGGCAGAAAAGCCTGGGCGTGCTTATCACTATAAATCTCTTATTTTTGAACAAAATGTTTGGTATTGTTCTGCATTCTGCAGCCTTATTTAGATAAAAGATTTTCTTACTATCGTAAAGCTACAAATGAAGACCGTAATTCTGTATTACTGAATCCTGTCGAAACAAAAGTAAGTCAATATGAGAAGATGCTTTGCCCCATTGCAAGCTTCGGAAATTTTACATTCAAGTAACTATATTTACTTGATCCATTTTTCTATCGAAACTTACCCCAACCCCCTTGCAACTAACTCTTTTCTTTTATTTATTAATTTATTTTCGTTTGACATCGTCACTGGAAATGTAATAATTTACATGTGTAAATGCCCAACTGTTGCCAGTCATTAGATTACAGTCGTTTTCAACGAAAGGAATTCTAAACAGCAAACGAAATAGCTTCATACTTCGAAAACATTGCTGAGCTTAAACTTTTTTAAACATGCACATTAACAAAGATAAATATTCCCCTGTTGCAACTGGAGGGAGAAACTTTATAAAATTAAAATAAAAAAATTTGATAAAACAAGTATCTCTCTTTTGCCTCTTCTTCTGTCCCCCACCCCTTCCCCCAACGTGTGCAATCGCAAGATATTTCATTGACATTCAGTGTTCCTCACCCCATAGTCAACCGAGATACCTAAAGAAGAGCACCAATATGTTCACAGTTTCTTGTAAAAGCAATCCAGTACAAACGTAACTTCCTCAGATTTACAAATAAGGTAAAGAAGCACGAATTCTGTTGCTGATGGACCGTGAAGTTGTTTTTGTATGTCAATCCTTAAAACAGGTGGAAATTTAAGTTTAGGAGTACACTATTTGTTTAGAAGTGTAATGAATTGCACAATTAATTGACTGCAGAAATCTCTCAGAACAATGTTGTTGGTCAACTACTTCCAATAGTTTTACATTTTCGTGTGTCAGAGAGGGAGACACCACCATTAAGAGTATGCCTGCAACAGACCTGGCGTTCGCCGTGCCTAGCTGACGTGACGTCACGAACAAGCACCGAAGCCTTCCTTTGAGTCGGTGTTGGCCCTACGCGACGTTACTCTGGTAGCGGCGGGCGAGCGAGGTCTCGCCGTCAACGTGCGTGTCAGAAATCAGAGACCACACGGAAATACGACAGTAAATAGAAAAGAGAACATATTCCAGACACCATTGTCAGAGCAAAAGAACGTTCTCTGAGAATGTTCTCAGTTTCGTACCAAAACAAAAACCAAAAAAATCTAAGCATATTCTCTGTGCACGGAGTTTCTTCTGACAACCTTCCCTCTTCCTTGTGAAGGTTCTCTCCAATATGTGAAGTCTGTCGTGTCGGGCACGGAACGCAAGAGCAATGTTACATTTGTCAACTCGCTCAAACAGGCAACCTGCTCTTTGAAAAATATTGAACTGGCATCATTGTATTCTGGAAGATTTGCGTTACGTTACGATTTTGCATTTATATGCAGCAACAAATTATTAAGACGACTGCGGACAGTTTGCGAAAATGCATATTCTTTCGATGTTACCGATTTTGCGACATTCGGGAAACTTTTTTGTAATTTAACTTAGTTCAATACATCATGCGAACGAAATGTTAAAATCACCGACTTGTTCATATACTTCATACCAAAACTCTTTCAGAGTTTTCTAAAAGAACATAATTCTGGTTAAATAGGTATTAAAATCCATGGAGAAGGAATAAAAACTTTGAGGTTCGCCGATGCCATAGTAATTTTGTCATTGACAGCAGGACCTGGAAGAGCAGCTGAACGGAATGGACAGTGTCTTGAAAGGAGGATATAAGATGAACATCAACGGAAGCAAAACGAGGATAATGGAATGCAGTCGAATGAAATCGGGTGATGCTGCGGAAATTAGATTAGGAAATGAGACACTTAAAGTAGTAAATGAGTTTTGCTATTTGGGGAGAAAAATAGCTGATGATGGTCGAAGTAGAGAGAATATAATATGTAGACTGGTAATGGTAAAGAAAGTGTTTCTGAAGAAGAAAAATTTGTTAACATCAAGTATAGATTTAAGTGTAAGGAAGTCGTTTCTGAAAATACTTGTATGGAGTGTAGCCATGTACGGAAGTGAAACATGGGCGGTAAACAGTTTGGACAAGAAGAGAATAGAAGCTTTCGAAATGTGGTGCTACAGAAGAATGCTGAAGATTATATTGGTAGATCACATAACTAATGAGGAGGTATTGAACAGAATTGGGGAGAAGAGTAGTCTGTGGCACAACTTGACTAGAAGAAGGGGTCGGTTGGTAGGACACGTTCTGAGGCATCAAGGGGTCACCAATTTAGTATTGGAGGGTAGCGTGGAGGGTAAAAACCGTAGAGGGAGACCAAGAGATGAATACACTAAACAGATTGAGAAGGATGTAGGCTGCAGTACGTACTGGGAGATGAAGTAGCTTGCAAAGGATAGAGTAGCATGGAGAGCTGCATAAAACCAGTCTCAGGACTGAAGACCACAACAACAACGTGACACACAACGGTTTGCTCGCGCATCAAGTAAGGTTCGTTATGAGAAACAAATGGCGAGATTTTTAATAAGCCAGTTATTAATTTTTCTGATCTGCCTACTTATCACTAATGCCAACGGCCTTGCCGCACTGGCAACACCGATTCCCGTCAATCACCGAAGTTAAGCGCTGTCGGGCTTGGCTAGCACTCGGATGCGTTACTGTCCAGATCTGCCAAGTACTGTTGGTAAGCGGGCTGCACTCAGCCAATATGAGGCCATTTGTGGAGCTACTTGATTGAGAGGTAGCGGCATCGGCCACGATAACTGACAAAGGCCGGGAGAAATGTGTGATGACTAGGTGCCCCTCCACATCCGCACCGGTGACGTGTAAGAGTTAACGATGGCGCGGCGGCTGGTCGGTACCGCCGGGTCTTCAAGACCTGTTCAGACGGTATATGTTTGTTGTACTTACTTCTAACGTTATAATATATGAGCTTTATGTTGTAAGAAAACGTGATGAGAAACACCTGTAAATGTTAGGGACACATTTGTTTGATGTATAACTAAGTCACTAAATAGCAAAAAAATTTTCAAGTTTCATTTCGTTTAAAAGGATTTTCGAGGAGAAAGGTCGCAAGGCACGCAATGTTTCTAATGTTAAACCTGTATAAACGTATATAGTTTCTCACTTTTCGGGCTACATATATCATTTTTTATTTTTCGTGCTACGACTACATATATCATTTTTTGGCTTCCAAACAACATAAATTCTGTCATTACCACTAAAAAGTAGATGAAACTAAACCTCAACAGAACTTGGAGTATACTACAGAGCTCACGTCAAAAGTACGGAAAATGATCATTTGTAGAAGCTCCTCCAGTTTTATTAATACGAAATTGGATCATCTTCTTTGTTTTGAGCAAATCCTCCCACCCTTTTACTCACGCCGAAAACGTCTCACCTTTATTCATGCAAAGCAGAGAACTTTCTCCGAAATCTCGAGTATAAAGTACACCGAAACTCCAAAGTAATTGTTATAGGCATGCGTATTCAAATACAGATATATGTAAACAGGTAGAATACGGTGCTGCAGTCGGCAACACCTATATAAGACAAGTGACTGTCGCATTTGTTAGATCGATAATTTTTACTACAATGGTAGGTTATCAAGATTTAAGTGAGTTTGAACGTGGTGTTACAGGCGGGCTATCGGTCATAGCATCTTCGAGGTAGCGATGAGGTGGGACTCTCTCTTACGACCATTTCACGAGTGTACCGTGAACATCAGGAATCCGACATCGCAGCGACCGTTCAGTGTGAGAGAAGTGCAACCCTGCAGCAGATTGCTGCAGATTTCAATGGTGGGCCATCAAAAAGTGTCAGCGTTTGGACCATTCAACAGAATATCATCGGTATGGACTTTCGGAGCCGAAGGCCCACTCGTGTACCCTTTATGACTGCGTGACACAAAGCTTTATGCTTCATCTGGCCCAGTCAACACCGACATTGGATTATTGATGACTGGTAACACGTTGTCTGGTTCAAGAGTCTCGTTTCAAGTTGTATCGAGCAGATGAACGAGTACGGGTACGAAGACAACGACATGAATCATGAACTCTGCATGTCAGCAGGAGGGTGTTCAAGTTGATGGAGGCTCTGTAATGGTGTTGGGCGTGTGCAGCTGGAGTGATATTGTACCACTGATACGTCTAGATAAAGCTCTGACAGGTGACACATACGTAAGCATCCTGTCTGATCACCTGCATCCATTCATATCCATTGTGCATTCCGACGGACTTCGGCAATTCCAGTAGGACAACGCGAGATCCCACAAGTCCATAATTGCTACAGAGTGGCTCCAGGAATGCTCTTCTGAGTTTAAACACTTCCGCTGGCTACCAAACTCCCCAGACGTGAACATTATTGAGCATATCTGGGATGCCTTGTACGAGGGGCGTTTGAAAAGTCCGTGCAAAGTCCGAGAGATGGCACCATCGGCGATTATCGAGGTCATATTTAGATATTTAGTTAGTAGCATATTTGGAAAGAACGCACACCATGTTTCAGCCATATTGGTCTATTTCTTTGTGTTTGGCATTCGTGTGAATCAAGGAAGTCGAGTGATTGTCAAAAAATGGGCGAAAAAGAATTTCGGGTGGTGATTAAACATTACTTTATGAAAGGCTAAACGCCTCAGAAGACTAAAGCTTGACAAACATTACTATTACTCTGCACTTGCGATGAGAACAGTTTATTCGTGTTTTCAAAACTGTCGGAGTAGTCACATGGGCACAAGTAATGCTGAACGTTCTGGACGCCCTGTGGAGGTTACGACTCAAGAAATCATTGATAAAACCTGTGATATGGTGATGGATGACGGAAGAGTCAAGGTGCGTGAGATTGCTAGTGCTGTGGGCTTCTTGAATGAACGGGTACATAATATTTTGCATAAACACTTGGACACGAGATAGCTATCCGCAAGATGGGTTCCGCGACTGCTCACGCTTGACCAAAAACGGAATCGTGTGAAGTGTTGCAAGGATGGTTTGCCGCTGTTCATGAAGAATCCGTAGGACTTTAAGCGTCGTTTCATCACTGTGGATGAAACATGGATCCATTACTATACTCCTGAGACCAAACAAGAACCTAAACAATGGGTTACCAAGGGAGAATCTGCACCAAAAAAGGCGAAGACCATTCCTTTGGCCGGAAAGGTTATGGCGACTGTCTTTTGGGATTCGCAAGGGATAATCCTCATCGACTATCTGGAAAAGGGTAAAACTATTACAAGTGCATATTATTCATCGTTATTGGACCCTTTGAAAACCGAGCTGCAAGAAAAACGCCGGCGATAGGAACGCGAAAAAGTCCTTTTCCATCATGACAATGCACCAGCACACACCTCAGCAGTTGTGGTCGCAGAATTAATGGAAATAGGATTCCAACTCGTTTCACATGCCCCCTATTCTTCAGACTTCGGAGTACTATTTGTTCCCCAATTTCAAGAAATGGCTGGCGGCGTAAAGATTTTATTCAAATGAGGAGGTGATTGCAGCAACTAATAGCTATTTTGCAGACTTGGACAATTCCTATTATTCGGAAGGGATCAACAAATTAGAACAGCGTTAGACTAAGTGTATAAGTCTAAAAGGAGACTGTGTCGAAAAATAAAGAAGGTTTACCCCCAAACATGTAAGAGATTTTATTTTTGCATGGACTTTTCAAACGCCCCTCGTAACGTGCTAGTCAGATGAGATCTCCACCCCCTCGTACTCTTACGGATTTATGGACAGTCCTGCAGGATTCATGGTGTCTTTCCCTCCTGAACTACTTACTACAGACATGAGTCGTGTCCATCCCAAGTCGTGTTGCGGCACTTCTGTGTGCTCGCGGGGGCCCTACGCAATATTAGGCAGGTGGACCAGTTTCTTTGGCTCTTCAGTGTATATTCTCCGTTTTATTCATGCGACCCGTTCTTCTCCCTAAATTAGTGGATACTGTACCTTTCCCCATTAAAAAGAACTCTCTGGAGGAGTTTAGAGAATGGAAAGTTAACTGCCTTGATCATACAACAAAGGCTTTCACGACTGGCTGTCTTGGATGCTGGTGAGTCTTGCCGTTTGCGTAGTCATGGTCCATGAAGCTTTCTCGTGCCTGACATTCCGTCCATTGCAGCGGTGGACATCTTCGAACGGACTTCTGGTTCTGTTGAGTTTTGCAGGATGACGAGTCGGTCGTTGAAGACCGACATAAACACCATGAAAAGCGAGTGTGGTAGAACTTTCATGTGATTGGCGGAGATACTCACAGTCAATGATAAAACCAAGGAGGTTAGAATCTATGGCAATGCCCTAACACAGTAATCTTGTAGCCATTGGCTTTTGCTCTCCGCCATACTAAAGGAGATCAGAACACTGTGAGCGATTTGCTGTACTGTAGCGTTACTCATCGAAATAAAAACTTTAGTTTGTGTAAAATTGGTTTCTCGTGTTGCTTAAAAGAACTGGAGAGTCAGCTGTTACTTTCTACAGGGAGCTGTCTATCTGCTGTCTTTAGCTTTAGCTAAACTAACACTTTTGGTTTAAATATGGGCTATTGGTTGCGATGATTTTATTCGCTGTCTTCCAACGCTTGTTTTTTGCAGTATTTAGGTTCACGAAGGCCAGCACAAGGAAAAGCTTGTGGAACAAGATATTGTGACGAACTATAGCACACCAGTTACATATAGCGTTTTCACTAAGTTGACATTGATACAATTTTGACCTCGTTCCATTGCATCATAACCCATGCAGTGTCCTGGATATTTCCATCATTTCGATCACATATGCTGAATGTAAGTTGCGCTAGATGTTTCATAACTGACTGAGTGCAATGTTTCAGTGTATGAAACCTGTCTGACAAGATTTGTTGTTAGACTTGTTTTCCTTCCTTGTTGGCAGCTGGTATCACAACAGCTTTCTATAAACTGTATTTTTTACTTTAATGCCTACGTTTAAGACAATCAACAGATAAATCTTCTGATCAGACAACAAATCATTCATTTAAAATTTTCAACATACAAATTATTTTTATATATACAACATTACTGTGCGCAGTGCTAATTGTTACGTTTTCTACATTACAGGAAATGCTGATCCAGGAATAAGTAATAATTTTTGTGCTTGAAAGACTTGAGATGTTCTGCTAATTTTTTTATTATATACATCTGCTTGTTTTTTAGTGTTGCCAAGAGACATCCCCCTCAATCAATTTCACCTTCTCAAGACCAGAAGGCTGTGGAGTGGAGTGGAAGAAGAAAATCACGCTTCTTCACCAGGAAAACTCTCTCCTCAAGAGGAGAAACAGTAATCTGAATGATGCGATAAAGACCTTGCAAAAGAACGGCGTCGTAGATCAAGAGAGTATTCAATTGCTTTAGAGTGGATCAGGTGTAAATAAAGATTTATTATTACATCAGTTCTTACAAAATATGAATTAGATCAAGGTCTTCTATGAAATAATTTTAACTGCTTCAGTAACTTTACTAATATCTACTAGCACAATTTTGCCTATAAGTACTAGTAAAGAGTGACTGAAGCACTTAAAATTATTTCATAAATGTTTTGTTATTTAGCATACCAACACACAAGAGGAACGTGATCCGCCCTTCTCATTTCTTTATTTCAAAAAGTTTAAATACAATTGCAGCCCTCAAGCAATTCCATAAGCATTGGTAAAATTAAGTCGAGGACTTTGAATTAATACTTCACTATTATTTTGTAATAGTATATTTTTGTCAGGGCTAATTTGATTCTCGATTGCCACATCCTAGAACAATAAGTGGTACGAGAGTGTTAATGGAGCGACTGGTTTACAAGTGATGCTATATACGCTGAAGAGTCAAAGAAACAGGTACACCTGCCTAATATCGTGTAGGACCCCGCGAGCACGTAGAAGTGCCATAACACGGCGTGGCATGGACTCAACTAAAGTCTGAAGTGGTGTTGGAAGGAACTGACTCCACGAATCCTTCAGAGCTGTTCATAAATCAGCAAGAGTACGAGGAGGTGGAGATCTCTAATGAACAGCACGTTGCAAGACATCCCAGATATGCCAAATATGTTCATGTCTGGGGAGTTTGGTGGCCAGCGGAATTGTTTTAACTTAGAAGATTGTTCCTCGGGCCACTCTGTAGCAATTCTGGACATGTGGGATGTCACATTGTCCTGCTGGAATTGCCCAAGTCCGTTGGAAAGCACAATGGATATGAATGGATGCAGGTGATCATACATGATGCTTACGTGTCACCTATCACAGTCGCATCTATACGTATCAGGGGTCCCATATCACTCCGGCTGCACACGCCCCACACCGTTACAGAGCAGCAGCAGCTTGAACAGTCCCCTGCTGACATGCAGGGTCCATGGATTCATGAGGCTCTCTCCATACCTGTAGACGTCCAACCGCCCGATACTATTGGAAACGAGACTCGTCCAACCAGGAAACCATATATCCAGTCATCGCCGGCCGCGGTTGTCTCGCTGTTCTAGGCGCGCAGTCCGGAACCGTGGGACTGCTACGGTCGCAGGTTCGAATCCTGCCTCGGGAATGGATGTGTGTGATGTCCTTAGGTTAGTTAGGTTTAAGTAGTTCTAAGTTCTAGGGGACTAATGACCACAGAAGTTGAGTCCCATAGTGCTCGGAGCCATTTGAACCATTTTATATCCAGTCATCAACAGTCCGATGTCGGTGTTAAGGGGCACAGGCATGGAGTATGGCCTTGTGTCGTGCAGTCATCAGGTGCATACGGTGGGCCTTCGGCTCCAAAAGCCCGTATCGATTATTCCAGAATGAGATTTTCTCTCTGCAGCGGAGTGTGCTCTGATATGAAACTTCCTGACAGATTAAAACTGTGTGCCGGACTGAGAGACGCGAACTCTGGACCTTTGCCTTTCGTGGGCAAGTGCTCTACCAACTGAGCTACCCAAGCACGACTCACGACCCGCCCTCACAGCTTCAATTCTGTCAGAACCTTATCTCCTACCTTCCAAACTTCACAGGAGCTCCTCACAGAAGCTCTCTGTCTCCGCAGTATCCTTTCTTACAGGAATGCTAGTTCTGCAAGGTTCGCAGAAGAGCTTCTGTGTAGTTTGGAAGGTAGGAGACGCTTGTTTACATCTTTGGGCGGGGTTAGTGACACATCTGAACAGCAAAGGGAGTGTGTCTGTGATACAATATCCACCACAGTCAACGTCTATCTTCAGGAGTTCTGGGAACCGGGGTGACGCAAAACTTTTTTTGATGTGTGTGTACGGAACTTCGTTAATTTAATAGTTGATGAAATTATAAGTATATGTGTAAACAGGACAATATTTCTGTATTTGAGGTCTCATGGAAGATATCAATTGTCAGTTGTTAATCACTTGGTATGGCTTGTGCAATGAGAATCCAGACTGTCTTTACCCCATGAAATCAGTTACTCGCAAATACACTGCCGTAATTATTTTGGAAGGACATTGAAGGTATGTAATAAAATACTGTAGTTAATATGTTGCAGATTCGTTTTCTTTGTGGAAGTGAAATAAAGTCTTAGTTACCCACAGCATTTTAACATTATTTTGTTCTAAATAAAATAATAATTTAAGTGGATAACCCATTTTCTGTTGAAATTTATTTTTACGGACACCATAACTGAATATACGCTGATGAGCCGAAACATTATAACAACTGCCCACCGCGAGGCTGATTGCCTACTGATCGTGTTACACGCACGTGACGCAGTAAGGAAAGAATGTAAGCGGAAAAGAGACGAATTGGCAGTCATTATAACGAGGATACGGGCAACAAATGCAAAATCCATTGATGTAAGTGGTTTTGACAAAGAGCTGATTGTTGTAGCGCTGCGGACACCATAACTGAATATACGCTGATGAGCCAAAACATTATAACAACTGCCCACCGCGAGGCTGATTGCCTCCTGATCGTGTTACACGCACGTGACGCAGTAAGGAAAGAATGTAAGCGGAAAAGAGACGAATGGGCAGTCATTATAACGAAGATACGGGCAACAAATGCAAAATCCATTGATGTAAGTGGTTTTGACAAAGAGCTGATTGTTGTAGCGCTGCGGCTGGAAACGAGAATGCCTGAAACGGCTAAGCTGGTCGCCTGTTGGCCTACTACTGTCCTGAGCACCTATGGAAAGTGGTTGAAGGATGGTGGAATAACGAGTAGGCCGCGAGACATTGGACCACCAAGTCTCATCACTAAATGTAGAGATCGGAGGATCCTCTACTGTGTAATCCACGGCGGGCAGCGATCTGTGGCACATATGATGACAGAATATAATGCTGGTGCAGGCGCAAGCGTTTCAGAACACGCCATTCAAAGGCCATTGTTGAACATAGGTGAAGAGAGTATGTGTTGCACTATGTGGTCCTGTGTTGACCTAACGACATCGTCAATTACAATTGCAGTGGGCACAGCATCACCGAGTTTTCACCGAGGATCAATACAACCTTGTCGCCTGTCAAATGCATCGCATTTTTTTGCTACATCAGGTCGATGTTTGTGTACTTACACGCAGTCATAAAAGCGAATCGCTGCACGAAACATGCACCGCGCCACAGATACAGGCTACTGAGGGCAGAGTTATGCTATGGGGTACACTGAGTTAGGCTTCCACTGAATCTGTGGTGATAATCGAAGGCATTGTGACAGCGATGGACTACGTGAACACCATTCCGGACCACCTGCGTCGCTTCATTCTTGGAGTTCCCCCTCTGCGATGACTTCTTCTAGCAGGTTAACTGTCCGTGTTGCAAGATCAGAATCGAACTGCAGTGGTTTGAGGGGCGTTATAGTGAACTCAAATTGACGTCTTGGCCAGTAAATGTGCCTGATCTGTACCGATTGGAACACACATTGGGCGCCAGCTGCGTACCCGTATACCCCCATCCCGTAATTTTCGGGAATTGATTGACCTGTGATTAGACATCTGGCGCCACATATTTCTGGAATCCTGTCAAGGACTTTTAAAATCCATGCCAAGCAAAATCTCTGGTGTACTTTGTTTGAAAAGTGGAACAGCACGCTATGAAACAGGTGGTCATAATGTTTTGGCTCATCAGTCTTTGTCCACAAGTTGTTATAAGGGTAAGTTAAAATAATACCTGAATGTAAAAAAGTTGTAAAACGAGATCGCTAATGTGTAGAATGACTTGAACGTACTTAAAATGGAAAATGAGTTAGAGACAGAGAAAGGTTTTACATGACATTAAGAGCAAATTTTTCGTTGTAATGGGAATGCTTAATATTGGTAAGTGATTGTTACTGAATTTTGTATAACGTTCTGGCTGTGATTTTATGTTCGCTAGCATGGAGTATCTTATGGTAAACTAGAGAACTTAATCTGTATTTTTGGTTGAAAACAGGTAAAAATATGACAGCACTACTCTTAATCAATAATTCCTGTTGTCCTTTTAACACATTCACGGCCTATGGTTTCGTACACCGTAAATGCAATGGCCACACTGTAGTTAACTAAAGTAGGACGAATTTCTGCCCTGAAAATAAGTGAAACAATTTCTTTAACCTAACGCAACGGACACGAGCAGCACAGTATGGCCTTGTGGACACAAACACAGCGTTTAGTCCTACTTCATAGATTTCTTAATCTACTACCTTATGCATATGAAAATTACCTGAGGTGCTTGAAGCGAAAGATTGAATTCAAATCTTTGGATTCATTAACAGTTACTTTTACACGAAGGAAATTTGAATTTCCTATCAAACAATGTTCTCAAATGCTAATGTCCCTTACGAAATGAATACTTAACAGTAACTTAGCAGATAAAGTGATCAGCATGGGGGTGCCTCTATGGGGTCAAGAAGCTTGTGCATAATCCAACCATGCTGCAACAGAGATAATTGTTGCTGAGGGAGAAGAACAAGAGAGAACGTTGCTCTTACACATTCACAGAGATTCGAGGTGCTGATAAACTCACAATTTCCTTAACCGATTTGCACAGTGAGAGAGAAACTGGAGTTAATTACAGTTATTGAAGCAAGAGAAAGGACACACTGGTCAACCTAAAACGGAGCAGTGTAAAGAATTTAGACCACGACACACGTGCCAATGATTTCTGTAAATCGGAAAGAGTTTGGTACACAGAATTGTAAGTGCTAACACGCACTGACTGCGACCTAACTAACAGTACGCCAGCAAGAAGCTGCGTTGCGATCCACCGTCATTGCCTCGAGGTACAGGAGCTCAGGTTCACAACTGGCCAACAGCATCTATAACGTGTCCAGACTCCAGCTCGTCCCGTCTTCTGCTGTCTATCTTTCGCTCATCAACAGTCCCGTGAGGACCCACTTTTTGGCGCACATTTCGGCCTATCACTGGCCTAGCTTGTGGGCGCAACACAACGCCAATCAGCTCGTGTCAAAACCGTGCCGTACGGATGCCTTCTCCGTCCGTTTTAACTGACAAATTTTGTTGAAAGAACTCGATGCATCTACCGCAAACTTCCAGCAAAAAAATGTAAACACTCGCCCACGAATACGGTGGAGAGGCCGTACCACGTACGCGATCCAAGTCACAGACAACAAAACAGGAAGGGCTGGTTTCCTCTGCCAACATTTCTCCCCTTGTTATACGGTTCCCAACCCACACATCCCCTTTGATATTGTCCTGTGCATTCCAACGGTTCAGCCCACCGTTTCTAAGCTCGGAGGGAACAGAAAATTCGGCTTAGCCCACAGCCAAACTAATAGAACTGATTTCACGTAAGACAGGGAGGGTTCGTGAAATAGATGCTGCTAATAATTAAGGGGAAGTTAGAATAAAATAAAACACCTACTCCACAAATCACTTCATACAGGCATTGGCCCGAGCAGAATATGATAAAGATGCAAATAAAAATAATCACCGTATCTACTTGATAGAATATGCTCTAAAAAATTATACTCAAATAAACGTACCTTTTCCAGTCGAAATTGGATTTCGATTTCTTTCTGCAGGCTGCGTTTCTTAATGTGACGGCTCATTTCTCAGATAAGTAACTATGGATCTAGATGTGACGTCAAGCGAAAATCCCCTACTTCCAACTAGCCTCCTGGGTACGCTTTTAGTAGGCGACGTCACATATCCCGTCACTTTTGCACGAAAAGCGCACCAAAAACGACGTTTGTGCTAGATTTTTTGTGGGAATCACCAATTAAACTATATATTTTCGCAGTATGCAAGTGTAGATACGAAATGCACCAAATACTGCACTTTAGTTACGCTGCGAACGTGTAAATCAGCATAAAGTCTTCTCAGTTTACATCTGTCTGCCAATCTCAGCGCGGGATATGTGATCTGTGGCGAAACCTCTGGGTGTTGTCACAGATAATAGACAGAAGGTTTAAATCATGCTGCACAAGTACACTGAAGAGCCAAAGAAAGTGGTACACTTGCCTAACATCGCGTAGGCCCCCCGCGAGCACGCAGAAGTGGCGCAACGCGACGTGACATGTTCTTGACTAATGTCTGAAGTAGTGCTGGAAGGAATTGACACTATTCATCCTGTCCATAAATCTGCAAGAGTACGAGGGGGAGCAGACATGCTCCACAATGTGCACGTCTGGGGAGTTTGGTAGCCAGCGTAAGTGTTTAAACAACTCGGAAGAGTGTTCCTGGAGTCACTCTGTAGCAATTCTGAACGTGTGGGTTCTCACATTGTCCTGCTGGAATTGTCCAAGTCCGTCGGAATATACAATGGACATGAATGGATGCAGATGGTCAGACAGGATGATTATGTACGTATGACCTGTCACAGTCGTATACACATCAGGGGTACCATATCACTCCAACTGCAGACTCCCCACAGCATTACAGACCCTCCACCAGCTTGAACAGTGCCCTGCTCACATTCAGTGTGTCTCCATACACGTACACCACCACCTTCTCGATACAATTTGTTGTTTAACCGGATTCCTGATATTCACGGTACACTCGTGGAATGGCCGTACGGGAAAATCCCCACTTCATCGCTACCTCGAAGATGCTGTGTCCCGTTGCCAGAGCGCTGACTGTAACACCACGTTCAAACTCACATAAATCTTGTAACAGCAGTAATCGATCTATCAGCTGCGCCAGGCACTTGTTGTCTTATATAGGCGTTGCCGACCGCAGCCCCATATTGTCTGTCTGTTTACATATATCTGTATTTGGATACCCATGCATATACCAGTGTAATATGATAGCTTCTTACGGAATCAGAGTCATAGGCTTCGCTCACTCACAACCAGATTATCATCTTTCAACATAATCTAGACCTCAGGCCATGTAATAGTCTACATTGTGTTCACAAACTTCATTCACAAAACAGTAAAAGTAATGTGAATTAATAATGATATTATTATCCTCATTGTTCTGTTTTTCAGCCTGAAATAGACTTGTCACGTGGCCTGTGCTGTGACTGGTTGATTTAAGCAAACCGTTTTTGTGGAGGTGAAATGCCATAATGGTTGGTTTTGGTATTTACACGAGGCGACTTTAAAAGTAACTTTTATGGAAACCTGTACTGCACGTCACAGTGACACAATCCATAGCACTATTTTTCAAAATAGTCATCCAGTCTCTGTAAACAATGGCCAGAACGTTCTACCAGTGATTCAGTTCTTCTTCTATAGAAATCCATTCCTTGCTCATGGAGCCATTCGACTACCACTATGCGAACATCCTTGTTGTTGGAAAGTCTCTTTCTCCCAGGCGTTCCTCCAGCATGCCGAAAAGATGAAGTACGGTGTAGATTTTGATGACTGAGTTTATGAGTTTCAAAACATGTGACATAAATGACCGATTCTTTTTATCGCATTGACTTAGAAGCTTAAATTTTTGACACCGCCAAGAAACCGTTGACTTCAGTATGTCACGTAAATTTGAACTTAATACGCCAACCTGTTCGAGAGAAAAAGGGTCTTAATAGACGGACAGAAAATGTACAGAAGGATAAAAACTGACAAAAAGTATTTTTTCGTGTTATACATTTACATATTAAGAATTTTTGGTTTTTTCCATTACGTGTACTATGAAATCTTGCTTCTTGCCAAATCTGCGTCAACTGGAATAACACTATAGGCTTCGATGAGTAAATTTTTCGAGTCTTAAAATACGAGACATAAATGGCCATACCCTTAGAATTCATTGGCTTAGACGCTTAAAATTTTTACATCGCGGAGGGACCAGAGACGTTAATATGTGACGTAACTCTGAGCCTGATACGTCCAGCCGTTCGTGAGAAGTCGGACAGACAGTGAAACTGATTGACTGACTGACAACGAAGCGATCCTACAATGGCTCCGTTTCTACCGAATGACGTATAGAACCCTAATTAAATCGAAATTATAAAAAACTAACAATGAAATTGCTAAAAAGCGTAAAACCGGGAAAAGAATAGCACCGAAAACGGCAAAAAATAGCAACGAAACTAGCCAAAACCGACACAGAAATTGTCTATAAAATAAAACAGTTTTTTTCCTGACCCTGCGGATAGTTTCATTTTTTCCAGATCATTTAGGATCTGCAAGTGTAAGACACTGGTCTCTACATATTTTTGAACAGATTGGTTTTTCGTCAGGAAAAAATTTGGACTTCCTGTGGTTAGCTGAGCATGGGTTAGTCTTGCGTCATACTATTATATAAACAGTAGTGCAGCACTTAATGCCACTAGTTTAAAGCACTACCGTGTATTTTGCTGCATCAGTGCGTGATAGTTAGTAATTTGATGCGTGGTATTCCCAATGGAGTCCTCTCACTTCCTGCGGCGTGATACCGCGAAGAGGCACAGGGAAACAGGACCGTACAGTGCATCTTGGGCAGACTTACAGATCTCGCCCGTGGTGAGGGACGTGCGTCTCACTATCGCGTCCAGGTGTCTCGTACCACCGGCGTTGATCCGTCTTGTTCCCCTCAAGACGGGCGCCTCTCGTTACACTCTGTCGGTGTCAATACGGAGGGGTGACAGCCACTTCTCTGTCCCAACGCCGACGCGCTCACCTAACAGGTAGACTTGTAGCCGCGCTGCTGGCGAACGTCTCGTCACGGACGCCAGCCGTAGCTAACCTGTCACATCGATAAAGATGCCGCAACGGTTAAGGCCGCCCTCACGCGAGACGTGTTTCTCAGCGCAAAGCACGCCAAACATGGTTCTCAATGTGATTGGCACACACTCAGAAACGATCTGGTACGATGGTACGTGCTCCTCAACGTAATTTGCAACCGCATGCTATCGAGCGGCAATTGAGAGCTACATCTGGCGCGCAAACTACAAAGTGTTTTCACCTAAGTTGGTGCGTTTTAATAGAGCGTTAGCTGTCTCATAGCGTCGTTGAAGGCCACGAATAAATGTCAACCCAAAAATGCCTTCAGCCGTCTAGATTTCAAATTTTATTTTACTTCTTTCGGCGTTTCACTATGCCACCTCCAGGCCCCTTGACGAACGTGTCGGAAGAAACTAACCTCATGTGCAGTCGAATTAGGGGGTCATCATTCAGTTATTGGTATCAGTAGACTACTTTTCTTTTTAACAAGGTGATCCCTTCGTTCATCAACTGCGGACTGCTAGAGATAAATATGGGTTTACAGAGAATTGCGAAGAAAGTTGCGGACGCGTCTGTGGACTGAACAATAAAGGTTAGATTAGATTAGTATTTGTTCCATAGATCATGAATACGACACTTCGTAATGGTATGGAACGTGTCAGGTTAATAAAAGGTGTCTATACAAGATATTAGATTACACAAAATATTACATGACACTTAATTTTTTTCTATTTATTATTTATTTATGTATTTATTTTTTTGGTGGGGAAATTACCCACTTATTATATCCAAAAATTCATCTAATGAGTAGAAGTAGTTGCCATTAAGAAATTCTTTTAATTTCCTTTTAAACGCTATATGGCTATCTGTCATACTTTTGATGCTATTAGGTACGTGACCAAAGATTTTTGTGGCAGCATAATTCACCCCCTTCTGAGCCAAAGTTAGATTTAACCTTGAGTAGTGAAGATCATCCTTTCTCCTAGTGTTGCAGCCATGTACACTGCTATTACTTCTGAATTCGTTCGGATTGTTAATAACAAATTACATAAGTGAATATATATATATATATATATATATATATATTATGAGGTTACATTGAAGATCTCTAGCTCTTTAAATAAGTGTCTGCAGGATGATCTTGGATGAGCTCCAGCAATTATTCCGATTGCACGCTTTTGTGCAATGAACACTCTTTTATTCAATGATGAGTTACCCCAGAATATGATGCCATACGAAAGCAGAGAATGAAAATAGGCGTGGTAAGCTAATTTACTGAGACGTATATCGCCAAAATTTGCAATGACCCTAATAGCATAAGTAGCTGAACTCAAACGTTTCAGCAGATCTTCAGTGTTTTTTTTTTTTCAGTTCAACCCCTAATCAATGCATACACCTAGAAATTTTGAATATTCTACCTTAGCTACCGATTTCTGATCGAATTCTATATTTATTAATGGTGTCATTCCATTTACTGTGTGAAACCGTATGTACTGTGTTTTGTCAAAGTTTAATGAGAGCCCATTTGCAGAGAACCACTTAATGATCTTCTGAAAAACATCGTTTACAATTTCACCATTTAATTCTTGTCTGTTGGGTGTGATAGCTATACTTGTATCATCGGCAAAAAGTACCAGCTTTGAATCTTCGTGAATATAGAATGGCAAGTCATTAACATATAGTAAGAACAGCATAGGACGCAAGACCGAACCTTGCGGCACCCCATTCTTGATTGTTCCCCAGTTTGAGAAATCACCAGTTTTTTGCATATTATGTGAACTGCTTATTTCAACTTTCTGCACTCTTTCAGTTGTATGATTTAAACCATTTGAGCGCTGTCCCATTCATACCACAGTACTTGAGCTTATCTAGAAGTATTCCATGATTTACACAATACAAAGCCTTTGAGAGATCACAAAAAATCCCAAAGGGTGACTTCCGGTTGCTCAGAGCATTTAATATTTCATTATTGAAAGTATATATAGCATTTTCCGTTGAAAAACCTTTCTGGAAATCAAACTGACATTTTGTTAAAACTTTATTTTTAGAAAGGTGTGAAGCTACTCTACAATACATTACTTTTTCAAGAATTTTGGATAAGGCAATCATAAGAGAGATTGGACGGTAGTTGTTGACATCAGACGTATCCCTTTTTTTATGGAGTGGTTTAGCAATGGCATACTTCAGTATATCTGGGAAAATACCCTGCTTCAGAGAGCTATTACATATGTGGCTAAGAATCCCACTTATCTCTTTTATTATCCTGCTGGAAATGCCATCAATTCCATGTGAGCTTTTATTCTTGAGAGAGTTTATTATCTTCCTAATTTCAGAAGGAGAAGGGGGTTGAATTTCAATTGTATCAAATGGTGTGGGTAAGACCTCTTCAATTAATTGCCTTGTTTTTTCTGAAGAACATTTAGATCCTATTTTCTCTACAACATTTAAAAAACGATCATTCAAAATGTTTTCGACTTCCGGCTTTTTCTTTGTCAAGTTTCCATTTGCGTTGATTGTAATGCCATCATTTTGTACTCTTGGTTGCCCTGTCTACCTTGTAATAATATTCCAAATTGTTTTGAATTTGTTATCAGAGGTATTAATCTCAGACATGATGCACATGTTTCTGGGCTTTTTAATAACCTTTCTTAATGTAGCTCAGTAGTTTTTATAATATTTGGCTGTTTCTGGATCATTACGCTTTCTTGTTGTTAGATAGAGTTCCCTTTGGTGGTTACAAGATATTTTTATTCTTTTAGTAAGCCAAGGTTCAAATCAAATGACTCTGAGCACTATGAGACTTAACATCAGTCCCCTAGAACTCAGAAATACTTAAACCTAACTAACCTAAGGACAACACACAACACCCAGCCATCACGAGGCAGAGAAAATCCCTGACCCCGCCGGGAATCGAACCCAGGAACCCGGGCGCGGGAAGCGAGAACGCCACCGCATAATCCAAGGGTTTTTGCATGGTTTCTTATAATTAGATTTAACTACTTTCTTGGGGAAACAGTTTTCAAATTCTCTTACAAGTGTATCATGAAATAAGTTATATTTTAAATTAGCATCGGGTTCGTTGAACACCTCATCCCAGTCTAACTGCTGAAGATTTTAGTTGAAATTTCTACGCATTGTTACGCATATTTGAAAATTTGCTTTGGCGGTCCTTTAGAGCCATTACCTCAGGCCTAACATATTTTACTTTTCAAACACCCGAGAAAGCACCTTGGCTCGGGAATGTCTGTCTATTAAACCACGCATTTCTTCCTTTGTTCGCATTCCAGCCATGTTGTTCTGTCCGTAGTATACACTGTACTGAATTGTGAGGAATCAGCCAGTGACGTACAGCAATCTTGCGATTCATTAGTCTATCTTCTGTGGCTATTTCCAAATTGGACAAACTCGCTCAGGAACTGAAAACATCCTTATTTATACATAATGTTGAACATTGCAAAACATCTCTTGTTAAATTGATAAGAAACGCTGTGGTGTATGGGAAGGTGTCGTCGTTGAGTGACTGTAGGATACAAGACGACTTACACAAAATTTCTAGTTGCTGTGATGAATGACAGCTAGCTCTAATGTAGAAAAATGGAGCTTAACGCAGATGAATAGGAACAACAAACCCATAATGTTCGACTGGAGCATTAGCAGCGTGCTACTTGACACATTCACTTCGACTGGATATCTTGGTGTAACGTTGCAAAACAACATGGAATGGACTGAGCATGCAAGGATTGTAGTAGGGAAGGAGAATGGTCGACTCCAGTTTATTGGAAGAATTTGAAGAAAGTGTGGTTCGTCTGTAAAGGAGACGGCATGTCGGACACTAGGGCGACCAAGTGTTGAATACTGTTCGAGTGTTTGCGATCCGGCATCAAGTCTGATTGAAGGAAGGCATCAAACCAATGTATAGGCCGGATGCTAGATTTGTTACCGATAGGCTCGAACAACACAAAGCATTACGCAGATGCTTCTGAAACTCAAACGGGGACCACTGGAGGGAATGCAATGTTCTTTTTGAGGAGCACTGTTGAGAAAATTTAAAGAAACGGCAGTTGAGGCTGACTGCAGAACGACTCTACTGTCGTCAACGTTTCTGCATAAGGACCACAAAGATAAAGACTTGGGTTTCTAAACATTCATGGTGGTGTCTGATTGTACTATATCGCGTCTCCCAACCACTTTCGCGCAACGACGCTCTGAGCGTGTTTTTTAGGGAACTAGTTTGAAACTGGGACCTGTTGCTGGTAAGGAGACGCCAGACCACACATGACATGTAGAATTCAGAAGAGTTCAGTGAGACTTGCGATGATACAACCAAATACTAAATGATCTCAGCGGCAGCTCCACTGCACTCCCTGTAAAAGAATCTTAATTCTAACTAAATATAGTGGAAAGGGTTCAAGGCTTTCCTATTTTTAGTTAGCTGGTAAAATAACGTCGAAAAAGCATTTAAGTTTACCATTGGAAATTTATTCTAATCACAAAACATCGTTTATAAATTGCACTATTGATAAAAGGAAATGTTTTAATACAGGATGGTAAAAACCAATAGCGTTCAACAAAAATGTGAACGAATATTCGCTAAATGGGTTTCCAAGTTCTACAATCGATCGAAGGATGACCTATGCCATATCACATCTATAATCTAGGTTTAAATTAAGTTTCACAAAAGATAAAACTATCAAAATGGTCTACAGTGACCCTCAATTATCTTTAATTACTTATTTAACTTGTCGTAAATTACAGTGGCTGATGTGGCTTCTCAATAACTATATAAAAGAAAAATCATCGCGTTTCAGATCTGTTCTTCAAGTGGCAAATGTGAACACCATGAGTTTTAATTAACGATCACCATTAGTTTTACGGAAAAAAAGGGTGTAACAGATGAGACTTCTGCAGTTCTGAGTGAAGCCTTATGCGCTCAAAAATGCGGCATCGCGTGCGTTCATTACCTTGTCGGTGTCTAAGCAGCGTCAGGGCGGCAGCGGCCGGCGCAGCAGCCATCCAGCCCGCCGTCTCGGAACTAACTCTCGAACTTCTCCTTACTACAATTTACCGAAGTTAGTTTAAAAAAGCTATCTGGCTGTGTTTTCATCTGACAAATCAGGGTCTCAATGTTAACCTTACGCTCCGCCTACAAAAATTCTGTCTACCCAATGGGAAACGTTATACTTTTCGTGGTGGGGCAATGTTTTTAAAGTTTGCAACGTAACAGAGACGCTAAAAAGTCTCACGCTAAAACCTGCAGCTAGTGTGGTCCTTTTAGCGTTATCGTGAGATCTATACTGCTCTTCTGGAGGGCTCTATCTTTTAACATGGGCTGGGGAGTGATCCTAATGTAACAGACACGCGAAAAAGTCTCACGCTAAAACTTGCTGGTGGTAGTGGCCCTTTTTGTGTTATCGTAAGATCTATACTGCTTTTCTGGAGGACTCTAGCTTTTAACATGGGCTGGGGGTTGTCCTTGACATACCTGAGACGCGAAAAAGCCTGACGCTAAAACGTGCGGGTTGCATAGTTGTACAGGTAGGCTCGTGGCGTGGGTGCCCAGCCCCTCCCCACGGTTCTGCTCTCGGCTTCTGTCCTCGTTTCTCCCCTCGGAACTGCGTCTGCCTCACGGTGGGAAGGTACGACATGCATTTAGGCATTCTTGTGTTAGTCTGTGGTATTCCATTTGCTCACTCGTTACTCGTATTACTTTGGTTAATTTAATATCACTATTTATTCGGAGCTATGTGACATACTAGTAGATTTGCTTATTATGTCAGGGTTTTCATGTAAGGTGTTGGATTTGCCTGACACCTTACAGGTTCATATGGTGGTATGTAGACAATCGTTTTTCCCTCGCTCTATTTACGTATGGAACAGGAAAGGAATTGAATAGTTGTGGAACAGAGCACCCACCGCCATGCACCATACGGATGCTTGCGGAGTACTTATGTAGATGTAGATGAAAGTGCCAGAATCCATTACAAGATATGAAAGTGCAAAAATATGTCTGTAGGCAGTAAGGAGCAAACCGTCAGCCATTCAGTTCATATTCCGTGCCTGTACCCGCTACACTTCGCTGTTTGTTAACCGAACTCAACGCAAATAAAATTAAAACATGAACTACAACAAACGTTACTTTCTTTGCCCTCATAAAGTAACGGAGGGAGATAAAAATCAATAATCAATAATAACATCAATACATTTGCCTGTAGCAAGGGCCGGCCAGAGTGGCCGAGCGGTTCTAGGCCCTACAGACTGGACCGCGCGACCGCTACGGCCGCATGTTCGAATCCTGCCTCGGGCATGGATGTGTGTGATGTCCTTAGGTTAGTTAGGTTTAAGTAGTTCTAAGTTCTAGGGGACTGATGACCTCAGATGTTAAGTCATATTGCTCACAGCCATTCGAACCATTTTATGCCTGTAGCAAGGGAGTCTTTTGGAGAATCTACAGGGAAAACAAACGTTACTTTCTTCGCCTTTATAAAGTAAAGGAGGAGCCGTGGAGAGACGGGGTCCTTCCGTTTTGAGCTCCCGTGTGTGACGGTCACTCAGTATCAGCTTCTTGTTGGTACGGACAGACTTGCTGTCTTTGTTCTCGCGAGATTTTATAGTTAGAACGGTTACGCACTGTACTACTCTAAACTTATACGATTCTGGAATTCGCCTCCGGGTTGGAAGTCGTCGTTGAGTACACAGCGTTCAGTGATTGAGAGCACTTCCTCTGCCTATACTTGAGACGTTATCTGAACTCCGTCCTTGTGGCTGGGAGTTCGTGTTTCTCGTCTGTAGAACTCAAAGAGGAGAAGACAGTATTGGAGCATAGTAGTCAGAGGACCGCCTTCAGCCATCCTACGCTTTCAGAGAGTTTATTTTGTGGCTGGAGTTCTTCCATCGTCGCAGACGAGTACGAGAACCATCACTCCAACACACCTGGCGCAGTACATACGGCGATATTGTTATTGCTTTGGCTTATTAGGGGCTATAAGGCCAAACAACACGTAGGATTTATTTCCACTGACGTTGCACTCCATTGTAGATCATCTTTAAAAGTAGTGTCTTCTTGTGTTTGGTACATAGATGATGTCAATCATTTCACGTTATTTATATTAGACCCCGCAGTCATGACAAAAGGGCAGAGTTGTTCAATGGACAGTAATTTTAGTTAGGAAATATGAACATTTGTAACAAACATAGTTTTTAATATACAATAAATGTATAAGCAGCAACAACGTCTATCATTTAGTATAATTAGGTCCCTTTATCACTCATTGCTCTTTAAGTTGGAATTTATATGTTAAATAGCAATAAGACATCCTAAGATCTGCTTCAGGAGGTAGTCAGACAGGGCCAAATCTTCATTTTAGCGTCTATTATTTTCCGTTGCGAGCAGTCGTCTAACACCCGTCTGGAGTAGCATCTTGGAATGAAAGTGAAAGAATATTTCTGTAGGCAGTAAGCAGCAAACCGGCTGCCATTCAGTTCATATTCCGTGCCTGTATCCGCTACACTTCACTGTTTGCTAACCGAACTCAGTACAAATAAAATTAAAACATTAACTACAACAAACGTTACTTTCTTCGCCTTCGTAAAATAAAGGAGGATAAAAATCAATAATCAATAATATCAACACATTTTCCTAGCCGGCCGGTATGGCCGTGCGGTTCTAGGCGCTTCAGTCTGGAACCGCTACGGTCGCAGGTTCGAATCCTGCCTCGGGCATGGATGTGTGTGATGTCGTTAGGTTAGTTAGGTTTAAGTAGTTCTCAGTTCTAGGGGACCGGTGACCTCAGATGTTAAGTCCCATAGTGCTCAGACTCATTTGGACCATCTGAACATTTGCCTCGAGCAAGGAAGTCTTTTGGAGAATCTGTGGGCAAGCCACTGCAGAAACTCATTCGCACAGCAGTGTAAGGAGTGATGCGAGAAAGATAGAATGAAAAAAAAACCTTGGGATGCATGAAACGCAGTATGTGATTCCCGCAGAGCGTGCAAGGATGGGTGGGGAGGCGGAAGGTGGAAAAAGTGAGAAAACAAACCGTGATGTAAGAACTAAATATGGAACTTCCCTTAAACTTATCTTCAAACAAAGGGATGCAGTGTGTGAGGCTGGTACAATTTATGAGACCAGTGGTGAAACCAGATTCTTAATTTAAAGAACTTCCATATGTTTAGAAAACTGAATGTAGTGTGTTTATTTTCTCAGAATTTCCGTTCTTTAAATCAGATACAGGGAGCGAAAGGCTATTTACAATTTGTACAGAAACCAAATGGCAGTTATAAGAGTCGAGGGACATGAAAGGGAAGCAGTGGTTGGGAAGGAAGTGAGACAGGGTTGTAGCCTCTCCCCTATGTTATTCAATCTGTATATTGTTGTTTTGTTGTTGTCTTCAGTCCTGAGACTGGTTTGATGCAGCTCTCCATGCTACTCTATCCTGTGCAAGCTGCTTCATCTCCCAGTACCTACTGCAACCTACATCCTTTTGAATCTGCTTAGTGTACTCATGTCTCGGTCTCCCTCTACGATTTTTACCCTCCACGCTGCCCTCCAATGCTAAATTTGTGATCCCTTGATGCCTCAAACATGTCCTACCAACCGATCCCTTCTTCTAGTCAAGTTGTGCCACAAACTTCTCTTCTCCCCAATCCTATTCAATACCTCCTCATTAGTTACGTGATCTATCCACCTTATCTTCAGTATTCTTCTGTAGCACCACATTTCGAAAGCTTCTATTCTCTTCTTGTCCAAACTAGTAATCGTCCATGTTTCACTTCCATACATGGCTACACTCCATACAAATACTTTCAGAAACGACTTCCTGATACATAAATCTATATTCGATGTTAACAAATTTCTCTTCTTCAGAAACGCTTTCCTTGCCATTGCCAGTCTACATTTTATATCCTCTCTACTTCGACCATCATCAGTTATTTTACTTCCTAAATAGCAAAACTCCTTTACTACTTTAAGTGCCTCATTTCCTAATCTAATTCCCTCAGCATCACCCGATTTAATTTGACTACATTCCATTATCCTCGTTTTGCTTTTGTTGATGTTCATCTTATATCCTCCTTTCAAGACACTGTCCATTCCGTTCAACTGCTCTTCCAAGTCCTTTGCCGTCTCTGACAGAATTACAATGTCATCGGCGAACCTCAAAGTTTTTACTTCGTCTCCATGAATTTTAATACCTACTCCAAATTTTTCTTTTGTTTCCTTTACTGCTTGCTCAATATACAGATTGAATAACATCGGGGAGAGGCTACAACCCTGTCTCACTCCTTTCCCAACCACTGCTTCCCTTTCATGCCCCTCGACTTTTATGACTGCCATCTGGTTTCTGTACAAATTGTAAATAGCCTTTCGCTCCCTGTATTTTACCCCTGCCACCTTTAGAATTTGAAAAAGAGTATTCCAGTCAACATTGTCAAAAGCTTTCTCTAAGTCTACAAATGCTAGAAACGTAGGTTTGCCTTTTCTTAATCTTTCTTCTAAGATAAGTCGTAAGGTCAGTATTGCCTCACGTGTTCCAACATTTCGACGGAATCCAAACTGATCCTCCCCGAGGTCCGCATCTACCAGTTTTTCCATTCGTCTGTAAAGAATTCGCGTTAGTATTTTGCAGCTGTGACTTATTAAACTGATAGTTCGGTAATTTTCACATCTGTCAGCACCTGCTTTCTTTGGGATTGGAATTATTATATTCTTCTTGAAGTCTGAGGGTATTTCGCCTGTCTCATACATCTTGCTCACCAGCTGGTAGAGTTTTGTCATTACTGGCTCTCCCAAGGCCGTCAGTAGTTCTAATGGAATGTGGTCTACTCCGGGGGCCTTGTTTCGACTCAGGTCTTTCAGTGCTCTGTCAAACTCTTCACGCAGTATCGTATCTCCCATTTCGTCTTCATCTACATCCTCTTCCATTTCCATAATATGGTCCTCAAGTACATCACCCTTGTATAAACCTTCTATATACTCCTTCCACCTTTCTGCCTTCCCTTCTTTGCTTAGAACTGGGTTGCCATCTGAGCTCTTGATATTCATACACGTGGTTCTCTTCTCTCCAAAGGTCTCTTTAATTTTCCTGTAGGCATTATCTATCTTACCCCTAGTGAGATAAGCTTCTACATCCTTACATTTGTCCTCTAGCCATCCCTGTTTAGCCATTTTGCACTTCCTGTCGATCTCATTTTTGAGACGTCTGTATTCCTTTCTGCCTGCTTCATTTACTGCATTTTTATATTTTCTCCTTTCATCAATTAAATTCAATATTTCTTCTGTTACCCAAGGATTTCTAGCAGCCCTCATCTTTTTACCTACTTTATCCTCTGCTGCCTTCACTACTTCATCCCTCAGAGCTACCCATTCTTCTTCTACTGTATTTCTTTCCCCTATTCCTGTCAATTGTCCCCTTATGCTCTCCCTGAAACTCTGTACAACCTCTGGTTCTTTCAGTTTATCCAGGTCCCATCTCCTTAATTTCCCACATTTTTGCAGTTTCTTCAGTTTTAATCTACAGGTCATAACCAATAGATTGTGGTCCGAGTCCACATCTGCCCCTGGAAATGTCTTACAACTTAAAACCTGGTTCCTAAATCTCTGTCTTACCATTATATAATCTATTTGATACCTTTTAGTATCTCCAGGGTTCTTCCACGTATACAACCTTCTTTCATGATTCTGAAACCAAGTGTTAGCTATGATTAAGTTGTGCTCCGTGCAAAATTCTACTAGGCGGCTTCCTCTTTCATTTCTTAGCCCCAATCCATATTCACCTACTATGTTTCCTTCTCTCCCTTTTCCTACACTCGAATTCCAGTCACCCATTACTATTAAATTTTCGTCTCCCTTCACTATCTGAACAATTTCTTTTATTTCATCGTACTTTTCTTCAATTTCTTCATCATCTGCAGAGCTAGTTGGCATATAAACTTGTACTACCGTAGTAGGTGTGGGCTTCGTATCTATCTTGGCCACAATAATGCGTTCACTATGCTGTTTGTAGTAGCTTACCCGCATTCCTATTTTCCTGTTCATTATTAAACCTACTCCTGCATTACCCCTATTTGATTTTGTGTTTATAACCCTGTAGTCACCTGACCAGAAGTCTTGTTCCTCCTGCCACCGAACTTCACTAATTCCCACCATATCTAACTTTAACCTATCCATTTCCCTTTTTAAATTTTCTAACCTACCTGCCCGATTAAGGGATCTGACATTCCACGCTCCGATCCGTAGAACGCCAGTTTTCTTTCTCCTGATAACGACATCCTCCTGAGTAGTCCCCGCCCGGAGATCCGAATGGGGGACTATTTTACCTCCGGAATATTTGAGCAAGCAATAAAGGAAACAAAAGAAAAATTCGGAGTAGGTTTTAAAATCCATGGAGAAGAAATAAAAACTTTGAGGTTCGCCAATGACATTGTAATTCTGTCAGAGACAGCAAAGGACTTGGAAGAGCAGTTGAACGGAATGGACAGTGTCTTGACAGGAGGGTATAAGATGAACATCAACAAAAGCAAAACGAGGATAAGAGAATGTAGTCGAAGTAAGTCGGGTGATGCTGTGGGAATTAGATTAGGAAATGAGATACTTACAGTAGTAAAGGAGTTTTCCTATTTGGGGAGTAAAATAACGGATGATGGTCGAAGTAGAGAGGATATAAAATGTAGACTGGCCATGGCAAGGAAAGCGTTTCTGAAGAAGAGAAATTTGTTAACATCGAGTATAGATTTAAGTGTCAGGAAGTCGTTTCTGAAAGTATTTGTATGGAGCGTAGCTATGTATGGAAGTGAAACATGGACGGCAAATAGTTTGGACAAGAAGAGAATAGAAGCTTTCGAAATGTGCTGCTACAGAAGAATGCTGAAAATTAGATGGGTAGATCACATAACTAATGAGGAGGTATTGAATAGAATTGGGGAGAAGAGGAGTTTGTGGCACAACGTGACAAGAAGAAGGGATCGTTTGGTAGCGCATATTCTGAGGCATCAAGGGATCACCAATTTCGTACTGGAGGGCAGCGTGGAGAGTAAAAATCGTAGAGGGAGACCAAGAGATGAATGCACTAAGCAGATTCAGATGCATGTAGGCTCCAGTACGTACTGGGAGATGAAGCAGCTTGCACAGGATGGAGTAGCATGGAGAGCTGCATCAAACAAGTCTCAGGACCAAGAAAAATATTCTGCAGTTGAGGACAGTATAAATTTGTAACTTACTATTTATGGTATAGTAAATAAACTCTAAAAATTAGTAGAATTTAGACATCTCTCCTCTATACGGCCGGTTTTCCCTCAGTCAAACAGTAAAGCAAACGCTCCTACGTCCTCACACTTACGTTTCTTTCTCTTTTCGTTTCTCAATCAATGATGTCACTTCACCGTTCGCTTTCTTTACTAATTGTGTTTTTCCACGCTCATCCTTCTCCCCCTTTAACACTCCTTGTCTCATTTCCATTGCTTCTAGCACTCTTACTTTAAATTTACCTTCCTATACATTGCCTTGAATATTTCACTTACCACAAACTGCCACTATGTGATCAAAAGTATCCGGACACCTGGCTGAAAATAACTTACAAGTTCGTGGCGCCCTCCATGGTTAATGCTGGAATTCAGTATGGTGTTGGTCCACCCTTAGCCTTGGTGACAGCTTCCACTCTCGCAGGCATACGTTCAATCAGTTGCTGGAAGAGGCATACGTTCAATCAGGTGTTGGAAGGATTCTTGGTGAATGGCAGCCCCTTCTTCACGGCGTGTTGCACTGAGGAGAGGTATGGATATCGGTCGGTAAGGCCTCGCACGAAGTCGACGTTCCAAAACATCCCAAAGGTGTTCTATAGGATTGAGGTCAATACTGTGCAGACCAGTCCATTACAAGGATGTTATTGTCGTGTAACCTCTCCGCCACAGGCCGAGCATTATGAACAGGTGCTCGATCGTGTTGAAAGATGCAATCGCCATCCCCGAATTGTTCTTCAACAGTGGGAAGCAAGAAGGTTCTTAAAACGTCAGATAGGCATATACTGTGATAGTACTACGCAAAACAAGTGGTGCAAGCCCCTTCCTGAAAACCACGACCACACTATAACATCACCGCCTCCGAATTTTACTCTTGGTACCACACACGCTGGCAGATGACGTTCACCGGGCATTTGCCTTTCCCGCACCCTGCCATTGGATCGCCATATTATGAACTGTGCCTCGTCAATTCACACAACGTTTTTCCACTGTTCAATGTTTACGCTCCTTACACCAAGCGAGGCGTCGTTTGGCATTTACCAGCGTGATGTGAGGCTCATGAGCAGCCGCTCGATCATGAAATCAAACCTTTCTCAGCTTCCACCTAACTGTAATAGTATTTGCAGTTGATCCTGATGCAGTTTGGAATTCCTGTCTGATGGTCTGGATAGATGTCTGCTTATTCTACATTACGATTCTCTTCAACTGTCGGCGACCTCTGTCAGTCAACAGACGAGCTCGGCCTGCATGCTTTTGTGCTGTACGTATTTCTTCACGTTTCCACCTCAGTATCATATCGGAAACAGTGGACATAGGGATGTTTAGGAGTGTGGAAATCTAGCGTACAGACGTATGAGACAAATGACATCCATCACCTGAGCACGTTCAAAGTCAGTGAGTTCCGCGAAGTGCCCCATTCTGCTCTCTCACGATGTCCAATGACTACGAGGTCGTTGATATGGGGTACGTGGCAGTAGGTGGCAGCACAATGCACCTATCTACCTAATATGAAAAACGCATGTTTTTGGAGGTGTCTGGATTCTTTTGATCACATAGTGTATTTACAGTATGTAAGTTATAATATAAAAAAAAGGATCCATCAGCAATCGTCGTAATCCAATACATCTTCTAACACCTGTTTATGATGTAGTAAGCGATCTTGCATCTCATTGACCACGTTCCCTTCCACGAAGCAACACGCTGGCGCATACGTTTCTGTCTTTCATGCATGGAAATGCTCTCCAACGTGAGATTCCACGCTGTGACTTCATAAAATTGCACCAGCTCCACGTCCACGTTCGCTTTTACGTCTCTTGTGAAAGGCAGATTCAGGAAATACATATTTTTGCAGTGTGAAGAGCAACGTGGCCATTGACATGTAATATCAAGTAGAACTTAGGAAACGCCTTATTGTACTACGCCCTTTGCATCTCTTGCCGGTATTGGGTGGATTTTATAGCTTACGTGCTATGAATATATACTGTTACAAAGTACCATCATTTTGACGATATCTCGAATACAAGCCGTTTTTGGTACTATCATATAATAAAATAACGCGAGACGACATATCCATGATTAAGGCTATTCAATTTTCGTACTAAAACTTGGGTCTTATCAAAGTATGACGTTCCAAGGTATCGGCACACTGAACATTATCAAAAGCATGTCATTTTTGTTACGATTTAATTCAGTATCAGGTAACGACATAGCGGCGGTTAGTGCTGCCAGTACATCGAAAGATACATGACATAGACCCAAAAGAACTACACTCAGCTGTAGTGTGGTGGACAGATGGGTGAACTGTGAAGTCAAATTTAATATTTATATAAGGTGACATTCAACAGTCGTAAAGTATTTTATAAAACGCATTTTAACCATCACCTGTTTATTTGTCCCATTAGTCATCTACCAGTTTCTTCGACGTTGCACTTCATATCAACACTATTGCTTTTATTACGTTATTTGTTTTGCACCGTGAACCAGGTGTACACATTTGTTTTTGCCACTTTTATCTGGCGACTGTTTTTACTGTATCTTTTAGTATTGATGTTTCTTTGTTTTTGCTTATGTTCAAAGATGTTGCTAAAGATGGTCTATTTCTTCACATTACCACTGATGCAAAAGTATGTTATTATGTATGTTGTTACGTTACGTCCACCGTCATGTCAACCGCCTGCCATGTTATCCTCAGCCTAGCGGTGCCATGCAGATGCGGTGTGGAAAGCCCTGTTGTCTGTCAATACACCCCTCTCGCAGCCGTTTTGCAGACGTTTCAGATGGTCAAGTAGCAACTTGACTGCTGAGGTATTCTTCCAGTACTTATTCGTCTTTTTTGTGATATCTGTTTGACATGGGATATGATTATTAGTATTCTAAGACAAATTATGTCAGATGTTTGTACAATTTCAACGGATAATTTCGATATTGTTCAGCTTCAAAGCAATATGCAATGCTTTTAATTAATCTGTTGTACCGTATAATGATACAAATTGAAATTTGCACTCATATAGTTGATGAGTTTTATTATTTTTTATGCATTGCCCTTTCATAATTTTTTTAAATATTGATGTTGATAGACCTCCTGGATGACATTAGTGACTCTCCACGTTCAAAAGGATCTTCAGGGTTGAGAGAAGATCATTTACACGCACTAATCCACAATGGTCCACGTCTCTGTACTCGTGAATTGGCAGATCTGATGAGCTGTGATCATTCCTCCACCTCGTGACATTCGCATGCAATGCAGAAGTTTCAAAAATTGAAAATTTGGTTACCACATGCTCTAAGCGAAAATCACAAAAGTCACCAGTTGGCCAAAAGTGCATCTCTGTTTGCTCGTCATTAATTGGCTCGTGAATAACACCAACCATTCCTATCCTGTACCGTTAAAGGTGATGAAAATAGTGTCTTAATGCTAACATAAGGTAAAAAAGAAATAGTTGAGCCCAAAAAGAGCACCGACGCCCCATGCACATAACTGTACACACCCACAATGCTATGCATGCGGTGAAACCGTGACGGTGTGGTGTATTACAAATTGCGTTCCCGAGATGTAACCATGAAAGCTGGCGTTACTGTCAACAACTGACATGTCTTGTATACGCAATCCAAGAACAACGACCAGAAAGGCTGCATGAAGTGGTATTACTCCACTATAACGCCAACCCGCATTCTGATCGACTGACGACAAACACTAAACGGGAATTGGGTTGGGAATTCTTCCACACCTACCTTATTCACCTGATATTGCGCTCTCAGATTCACACCTTTTTCACACTCTGTCGAGCAACCCACAAGGAACCTTATAATGCTAACTTGCCACGTATGATACACAAGCGTACCATGAAACAGGCTAACTTCACCCTCTGAGAGGATTTCGAATTTTTGACTGTGCGTATCTAATGGATACAGGTGTCGGATTATAATTTTGAATATGGTGAAATTAACAGAAAAACTAAACGGACTTTAACCATGAGAGTTAATGAAAGTCGTAAAAATAATATGTGAATGAAAAAAATGAAAGGTTGCTAGCCTAATTAGGCACATTAATTTGGAAATATGTGTTCAAGAAAATTGAACATAGGTTATTAAAGTTACTTTCGTTGATATTTCCATTTGAATAGCGCACAGGATACAAACTGACACAGGGTACTCTTAGCTGTGTTGTAGCAGCAGTTATCAATAAGGCACACACCAGTAATTATAGAAAGCAAATTCGTACCAAGCTCGTACTAATAACAGCTACACTCAAGATCATTACTTGAACCAATACTGAAATGTTACGGTATGAAGTGCAGAGCCAAATTTGGAGATGAGGGGCTTCTATCTTAACTGACTTGTAAAAACATAAATCAAGATAAATAATATCTTAAATACACTGTTTATTCTCCTCTACATATATCAGTTTCCCTTGAGATTGCCAGCACTGGTGCTGATGGAACTCACTTGAATATTGAGCTCATGAAGATAAGTAATTAATTCTATAAAAACTGTCAATTAAGTTAATATTACACCATAACGAAATTAATTACAGTCTGTTTTATATAATCTATTGAAGGTTAGACTCGTTTCAAAGAATTTCTCGAAGGAAAAAAAAATCACAACCTAAGAGCCGGTTTCCACGTACTTCAGACGTAGGTTTAATACAAATTTAAGACATTTCTTTAAGTATTAGTGAAGAATTCAGGTTGTTTTCATTACACATATATTTAGTAGTGTCGTATCTAGTCGGGGAATTAAAGGTTTTAAGTTCTATCTCCTATTCCCTTTCAAAATGCGTAAGGTACATATCGCGTATACACGATCTTAGGCCTAAATTTTAGGGTATACGAGTTTTGACACTGAACGTTAGTTTTACTGCATTACGTTACTGTATTAATAGTATAAACGTATATTAGTGTTCCACGTAACTTCGACTCTTCTGATCTGTAGTTAATAGAATATTACTGTTATTGTCTAGGTAAATTTTTTAAAAATATTGTTAACAACCATGAGTGAGAAATGTTTGAGCTGCCATAGAAAAGTTAGTTCTAGGGTTCTGTGCAGATAATGTGGCAGATGGTTACATTGGAGTGAATGTAATGGCATGAGAATCTGAGAAGTAAGTGGGCCTCTTCCATGGTATTGCAGATTATGTTCAAGTGATAAGAAAATAGCGGGACAGGAAGGGAAGTTTGGAGCCCTTAAGGCTGAACTGTACAGTGCCAGTGAGGAACTGATGAGGTTATGGGGGGAGAAGGGTGAAGGCAGGTGGGAGGTGGTAGCAAGGAACAGGAGCCACAGAAAAAGAACAGTATCTGACAGTTTCATCATTGGCACAAACAACAGTTTTGCCTTGCTACCTCAGTCAACTAAGGAAGAGGCTCAAGTAGATGTAGGTGTAGTCAGCACTCAACACACTTTCACCAGGAAACAAACTGTTGTAAAAAAAGTAGAAAGTAGGAGGAAAGTTCTGTTGTTAGGTAGTAGCCATGACAGAGGTGTGAGCCAGATCTTGCAGGAAAAATTAGGTGACAGGTACCAGGCCACAAGTATTTTCAACCTGAGTGCATGTCTTAGCCAAGTGATAGAGGATGTAGGATCGTTGAGCAAGGGTTTTACAAAGCAGGATCATGTTGTGGTATTGGCTGGAGCGGGAAACAGGATAGGGATCAGGACTACAATATTGAGTGTGATCTGGTAAAAATAGCATCTACAACGAACCATATGAATGTTGGCTTGGTTCCTGCTTTCATGCAGTATGATCAGCCCCAATTGAACAGCTCTGTCAGGAGGGTCAATATGGATCTAGATCAGCTGCTTCAGGCGGCTACTTTGTCAGGCATAGGTTTGGTTCCTGTTGATGATATTGGTAGATAGGACTTCACAAGACATGGCCTGCATCTCAGTAGGAAAGGAAAGGGGAAAAGGGGGGGGGGGGCACTCTCTCCATCTTCAGGCCACGAATGGCCTATCGGGACCATCGGACCGCCGTGTCATCCTCAGTGGAGGATGCGGATAGGAGGGATGTGGGGTCAGCACACCGCTCTCCCGGCCGTTATGATGGTATTCTTGACTGAAGCCGCTACTAATCGGTCGAGTAGCTCCTCAATTGGCATCATGAAGCTGAGTGCACCCCCAAAAATGGCAACAGCGCATGGCGGCCTAGATGGAAACCCATCCAAGTGCTGACCACGTCCGACAGCGCTTAACTTCGGTGATCTCACGGGAACCGGTGTATCCACTGCGGCAAGGCCGTTATCTTAATGAGAGGGGGAGGCACTGAAATTCATAGGAGTACTTTTTTAGGCTAAGATCAGTGCCCACTCATCCTACATTGATTGAAATCAAGCTAAATGAGAAGTTCAGACAGGCAGGTACTAGAGATGTGAAAATATCACAAGATCCTCATAACAGTACAGTGAAAAATATGTTAGTATGTCACAAAATTCACATAAAAGTGCTGTGACGAATAATTTTACTATGTTGCATCAGAATGACAGTGGATTAAAAAACAAAGTAGATGAGCTTCTTGTTTGTTTAGAAGATTTAGAAACTGAGGGTGGAATAGATGTACTATGCCTGTCTGACCATCATATAGTCATAGGTATGGAAATGGTAAACGTAGATGGATATAAGCTTTCAGCGCATGTAAGTAGAAACTCCATGGGGAGAAAAGGAGTTGCCGTAAATGTTAAAACCTGTCATAGTGTCAAAAATTTGGAAACTATAAAAAATTTTGTGTAGAGGAACATATAGAAGTATGTGCATGTTACCTTAAAGTAAATGACACTTTTATAATTGTAGCTGTGTATAAGTCCCCACTGGGAAATTTTCAAGTATTTTTGATAAACTTGGATTCTTTGTTGTGCTATCTCTCAGACAGAGGAAAGCAAATTATTGTTTGTAGGGATTTCAATGTAGATTTTCTGAAAGAGTCCAATGAAAAGCTTGACCTTGAAGGATTACTTGGTTCTTTCAATTTGATATCAGCTATTGCTTTTCCTACTCAGGTGGTACAGGAAAGCAGCATACTGATAGATGATGTTATCATAGACCAAGATAAATTTAATCAAATAAAAACTTTTGTTGTTAAGAATGGTCTGTCTGATCATGATGCACAGCTAGTTACAGTATAAGATACAGCTCTATACAGAAATGCAAAACAGTGCTCCAAATAGTGCATTTAATTAACAATTCAAAATTTTAGGGAAAGCTTGCAACAGTCAGACAGGGATAAGGTGTACAGGGAACATGATACTAATTTAAAATTTAACCTATTTCATTATACCTTTGGGAGTATATTTCAAAACAGTTTCCCTAAGAAAACAGTGAAATACAATTGTAAGAAACCATATTAAAAGTCATGGCTTATAAAGAGATAAAAATATCTTGTAAACAGGAAAGGGAAATGTATCTGATAGCTAGGTGGATTAATTATCCCAAAACAGTGAAACATTATAAAAACTACTGTACTGTATTAAGTTATCAAAAACCCTGGAAGTGTGTGCATTATGTCTGAGATTATCACATCTGATAATAAAATTACAACAATTTGGAATATTGTTAAAAGGGAAACAGGGCAACTAAGAGCACAGGAAGAGTATATTTCTATCAGACACAACGAAAAGTTTGTTAACAAGAAGTCAGAAGCAGAAAACTTTTTAATAATAATTTTTTAATTGTTGTAGAGAAAATGCAAGGCAGTGTATGGAAGAGAGAGTACCTATGCAATTTGATAAAGTTGAAATTCAATCCAACTCTCCTGCTGAAATTATGAAAATAATAAATTCACTCAAAAGTAAAAGTTCACATGGAATTGATTGCATTTCCAACAGAGTACTAAAAGCTTGTTCCCAAGAAATAAGTAGGATTCTCAGCCACATATATAGTAGCTCACTGAAGCAGTGCATTTTTCCAGACATACTGAAATATGCTATTGTTAAACCATTGCATAAAAAAGGGGCTAGATCTGATGCTAACAACTACCGCCCAGTCTCACTTCTGACAGCTTTGTCCAAAGTTCTTGAAAAAGTAATGTATTCAAGAGTATCATCACATATTTGTAAAAATGAAGTACAAACAAAATGTCGGTTTGGTTTCCAGAAAGGCTTTCCAACAGAAAATGCTATGTATGCTTTTACTGATCAAATATTAAATGCATTGAATAACTAAACATCACCCGTTGGGGTATTTTGTGATCTGTTAAAGGATTTTGATTGTGTGAATCATTAAATTCTCCTAGATAAGCTTAAGTATTGTGGTATGAGTGGGACAGTGCACAAATGGTTTAATTCATATTTAACTGGAAGAATGCAGAAGGTTCAAATTAACAGTACAGATAATCTGAAAAACCCATCAGGGTCCTCTAGCTGGGGAGATATCAAGAATGGTGTCCCACAGGGTTTAGTCTTAGGTTCCTTATTGATCTTAATGTATGTTAACAAATTCCCATTATATATTCTTGAATACACAAAGCTAGTCCTTTTTGCTGATGATACAAGTATAGTAATCACAGCCAACAATCAAAGAATCAGCTGAGGAAATTGCAAATAATGTCTTTCAGAAAATTAAGTGGTCCTCTGCAAATGGACTCTCACTAAATTTTGAGAAAACACAGTTCATAGAATTCTGTACAGTAAATGGAATAACACCATAGATAAGTATAGACTATGAACAGATGTCTGTTACTAAGACAGAGTACTCAAAATGTCTGGGTGTGTGCATCGATGAGAAATTGAATTGGAAGAAACACATCAATTATCTACCAAAACGGTTAGGTTCAGCTACTTATGCAATTAGGGTTATTACAAATTTTGGTGATAAACATATCTGTAAGTTAGCGTACTATGCCTATTTTCATACACTGGTTTAATATGTCATCATATTTTGGGGCAATTCGTCATTAAGAGAGAAAGTATTCATTGCACAAAAGCGTTTAATCAGAATAATAGCTGGAGCCTACTCAAGATCATCTTGCAGACAGTTATTTAAGGAACTCAAGATATTCACAGTACCTTCACAATACATACATTCATTTATGAAATTAGTCATTAATAACCCATCTCAGTTCAAAAATAACAGCAAAGTGCACAGCTACAACACTAGAAGAAATGATGATCTTCTCTATTCTGGATTGACTCTCACTTTGGCACCAAATGGGTGAATTATGTGGCCACAAAAATCTTTAGCCATTTGCCAAACAGTATTAAAAGTCTGACAGATAGCCAACCAACATTTAAAAGGAAATTAAAACAGTTTCTGAATGTCAACTCCTTCTACACAATAGATGAATTCTTAAATATGAAATAGTAACTGTAAAAAATTAATTAATTAATTTGTGTAAAGAAAATTTATGTTGAAGTGACATGTTCCACATCATTACGAAATGTCGTATTCACTATCTACAGAACAAGGATTAATGTATGTATGTTAACAGCAGTAATAGTCCAATTATCTTCCTAATATGTGGAGAATATGATGGGAACCCATAAACTAGTATAGTGTCACTAGTCAAACTCTATGATTACTTCAGTAAGAAAGACTAATTCAAGAAAGTTAATCTTCCACTTCACTTGGAGTAGTTCATAATTTACTTTGCGAGACAAGAAATTCAGCACTGAGCTCAATTAACTTCGAAAAAGGAACCATTTATGATAGAAATCAAAACATTACTATTTTGAAAATAAGCTTAACATACTTGCCTTTTTTATCACAAGTATTTTAGACAATAATATTTACACAATCTGGCACTATATTCCCACAAAACTATACTTCATAATAAACTAAGAGTACTTTAGCAAATTCCTATCTAAAGTCTCTTTTGTGGTTTTAACTTTAACTTTTGTTACTCCTTTTAATTTAACAAACAATTGTAAAAACGCTTTGAAACACTTGAATACAAGAATTTAAAACAGGATACTCGCTTTTAGTAGCACTTAGGAGAGGACCCTGTATACTTTCGTGATCAGGACAAAAGATGTGGTTCTGGACACAGATTTACAGCATATGCATTATTATTAAAACCAATACACAAATTAACTGGTCCATGCCCATATACATAGCTGGATGTTTGAAATTAGCAAAGCAGTTGCGAAGTTTTGGCGACAAGTGACATGGCGACTAACGGTAATCAGAGCTCTTGATGTTCAAATGCTCTATAAAATCTCTTCTTGGCGTCGGATTTTCAGCATATTAGAGCCATTTATTTATGCTGAGAATACCAAATAACAATCAGATACACATCCGAGACAAATCCTTGGTAAGGCAGCTACCAATTGCCTCTCTTAGCACCATTGAAGTGTACCGTGCTAGGGCTAGCCGCATACTGCGTACCGTTCACACCAGGGAGCCGCCCAGTTTGACTGCCAAAACCACCTTTTACGTTGCACCACGCCACTTCCATTGCGGAGGGCTTCATGTTACTTTGTATATATTACAAATACAAGTGCCCTAACCATGGACCAGCTTTCAACAAACATTGTCTTTTTTATAATCATACATATATTATAATAATTTATCCTTTTAACACTACATTTAGCTTTTTCCATATATATATTGCAAAACTCTAATTTCTTATTACAAATCACGGACTTTAACTAACAAAGAATACACACTCCATAATTGTAGATACACAGTTACATAATATGAACCTACTTCTGATCTATTTAAGTGTTACACATGCTCCTTGGTTCATTGAGGTATCCTGACAGGTATACATAAATGGAATATCAATAACACTGCAAAACAGTGTTGGGCAATAAAAAAATTTTTGCAAGTACATTACACAACAAACACTTCACATGACTGTTTATATAAACACTCATCAAGTATTAAAACAAAAAAGAACAGGAATTCCTGTTGGTTTCAGAAAATACATATTCTGTATTCCAACATAGCAACACTTGACAACATGTAGGGAAGCAGCCTACTCACGTCATAAAGAATTCATATGCTTTCAATTGTGTGCCAGCCTAGTCTGCTGTAACTAGCTATGACATCATGAATGTTGCACAATACCTAAAAAATAATGTAAATAATCTGAAAAGTTGATAGCAGGTCAGAAGTGATGCTAAAATAATAACGTGGTAAGTTGGTAACTTTAACAGTTTTCGAAATTTTGACATTTTACTTAAAAATCATCGGCGCAATAGGAAGGCGCTAGAAACCTCAAAATTTATATTTGGATTCCTTTTTCATTGTAACTTAATGGAAACAGCATGCTGGATCCCACAAAGCTATAGTTTGGTAGAAATTCATGATTTTCTGTTTTGTGTCCTAAAGTTCGGAATCAAGTAAGTGATTAAATAAAGCTAGGTAGAAGGGAGATACGCTATAATAACAAAGATGTCAGAAGTTTCAAAAAGGTACCTATAAAAATATAACTGTAGCGTCTCTCCAAAGGGCAAGTTCAGAGCTCATCTATTACGTGCAGTACAACTAAAATAATTCTCTCGCCAAAAGTATTTAACCTAGCCACATTAAAATTTTATTACAGGTACTTACCTGTGTGCGGATTGCACATCTAAATCGAGAGCTTCATTGGTCTTCAGCGAATGAAGCAGTTAATTATTTAATAACTTGCCTTCGGCGATCTGCACCGCGACTATATAAATAAGAGCATGCGAGCTAGAGTTAGGCCCCAGTTCTCTTCTAGATTCATATCAGTGTGCACTCCATCTCAGAAGCCGTGTCGCGTTTGTGCAATTGCCAGGAACAGCCTTGGATTCCATATTATGTAACTTGATATGCTCTTAACAATGAGTTTGCATTGGGGTAAAGTGTTAACTGTGGAACGACTTCAGTGATTTATTCTCAGCTTGCATATGTTGTATTTTCACACGTGTCGCCGCATGACAGACTTTCCACCATTACTAGCGTGGCGTTTGATGAATATAAACATCAAATTTTGGCAAGCAATCGCTCTGAAAATTTACGTCGATAACGATTATTGAACAGTTTTGTTATTTAGGGATAATAGGATACACGCAGTAGACTCTAAACAGCTCTGATAGTACAGTAGCTGATATGGGTAATCATTTGTCTGGAATTTTACGCTTTATTGTTTCAGAATATAGTGAAAACTGTTATAGTTAACTGCATTTTCTATGAATCCCAGACATGATCCTAAATCCTCAGAGTAATGAACTTCAATAATCAATAACTTTTTCTCCATCAGAGTGGGCACAGTGAACTCTAATTACAGGCATCACGTTTTTGCTGATCATTTTCTGGTTGCTAACATTGTAGTTAGAGAGCCTGTGTTCAGAACGGCGACAAATAATAGAAATAATATATAATACATAATTTTTCCACTCGCCGCCCCACAAACACAGCATCATGAACAAGAACACATAGAGTAAAATACTATTTGATTAAATACATATATGCTTTTTCTATTTGCCCTTTATTACTCATTTCTACAGATGTAAGGTTTCAAATCTACAATGTTACGAGCACCTAATGACTTCTTTACTTAGGATAAACAAGATAATAGGCGTTAGTGTGCGGAGTTCCTTCCACTTCCAAGGGACCATTATAAATATATTTTTAATTTAGAAATTTCTTGGTTTATTTCACCAGATTTTTCATGACGTTTTATGATAACAAGGTCCTGCCAATTTGAATTTGGTCACTGTAAAGCGTTTATCATGCCTTTTAGATCTGGCTTCCACTTTTTCTTTCATTCTTTTTCTTATGAAGTCTTTTTTCTCTCTGAGGTTCAGTTCTACATAGGGTGGAAACTGCAAGGTTTCTTCAACTATACTTTTGCTCTTAGGATTAAGTAGAATTTCCTAGGGTGTAAGTCCTGTAGGTTCATGGTGGAGGGTATTCAGTACCATTTCAAAGTCTGCAATAAACCTGCCCCAGGCCTTATGGTTGTGATGGCACTAAGTTCGACACAGTCTACCTAGTTCACGCACATAACACTCCACTGGAATACTGAAATATATTTCATTTGACTGCCATTCTGTTCCATCCCTTCCTTCCATATTTTTGAAATGAATTGAGGTCCAAGTACTTTGGTTTTCCTATGGTATTGAAATATTCAGTCATTCTATTAAATACTGCTTTTGTGGTGGCTTTCCTAATGGAAAAGAGTTTGATAAACTTCGAAAATACTTCTAATATCACTACAATGTAGGTACAATTTCCAGAAGTTTTCGGGATAGGCCCATACAAATCTACTGACACTAAGTCAAGAGTGTCTTCCGGTAAACTGTTCTGCATGTAACCTTGGTTGGTTCGATTTGTGACCTTTGCCCTCTGTCAAATATCACATGATTTAATTTGATCTGTTATTTTCTTTGTTGCACTGATATTTATTATTATTACATCAGAAAGTTTTTTGATACACTTTTTCGGACCACCATGTCCTAAAGCACGCTGAAAATAATCAGTTACTTCAGTCTCAAATTGAGATGGCCACCACACTTTCCACTCTTCTCGACTTGCATCTTTTGGTTTGTATAAAAATCTTTAAAGACCTTATAAAACTTACTAATTTGAGGATATTTGGCATTATTAAAATTTACTTTAACAGACTTCCAAACTTCATCTTCATTTTGGTAGTACCGCATATTTTTTTTTTTTTTTTTCAAATTTGTTAGATTTTCTTTTTCCCCTGTACATCTTTGATGAATGTCACATAAAAAGTGCCACCTTCATTATTTTCTTTTGGCACATAGTCTATTCCTTCAGGTATTCTGGATAGAGCATCTGCTACATGATTGTCACTTTCTTTAACATAGAAAATTTCGTAGTCAAACTGTTGGAGGTACAGTGCCAAATGGCTTAATCTGCCAGTAAATAAACGGCAGTCTTTAAGAAACTCTGACACTTTGTCATCAGTATGTATAATTGTATTATGCCACCACAAATAATTTCGAATCTTCTTCAAACCCCATATGATAGCTAGAGCTTCTTTTTCTGAAATGGTGTAATGTCTTTCATACTTAGTCAGGGTTCGACAAGCGAAAACTTTTGTCCTACATTTTGGTTCTAATGAGTCTATGTTCTCTTGGAAAATTTCTATGCCGAATCCATATGGACTGCTATCAGTACTCATGAAATGGTTCACTCAAAACAGGGTAATGCAAGATATTGTTCCTTATTAATTCATTTTTCTAATTCCTCTGTCCAAATGAATGCACTATTTTTCTTATGTAAGCCATTTAAACGAGGATTATTAAATGCTTGCCCCCTTGGCGAATTTGTGGTAAAATCCGCAGAGACCGAGATACGCTTTCAATTGCTTTTGGTTCTTGGGTGGTGGGCATTTTTCAATGGCATTTAACTTCTCTGGGTCTTTTCCAATCCCAGAAATGGTAATAATAGTATATCCCAAGAATTTTATTTCCTGTTTTACTAACTCGCACTTCTTCAGTTTTAGTGTCATTCCTCCCACTTGAAGTGCAGAAAGGGTTTTGTCTAATAATTCGCAGTGTTCTTTCCAATTTTTCATGGCGATTAACAAAAATGGCTCTGAGCACTATGTGGCTTAACTGCCGAGGTCATCAGTCCCTAGAACTTGGAACTACTTAAACCTAACTAACCTAAGGACATCACACGCATCCATGACCAAGGCAGGATTCGAACCTGCGACCATAGCGGTCGCGCGGTTCCAGACTGAAGCGCCTAGAACCGCTCGACTACCACGGCTGGGTAGACGGAAGTATTAAGACCAAAAGGGACAACTTTGTCTTGGTAACATTTTTCCCACAAATAGAAATGCGGTATACTTCCGAGACTCTATGCAATGGGATTTGCCAATACCCCGCCATGAGGTCTAAGCTAATCAAATACCCCACATTGTGGAACTTTTGCAACAACTCTTCTAAATTTTCTGGACGATCTGCTTCTCTTTTGACAACCTTGTTTAGTGTTGGTTCATCTTTTACTACTCGCACGCCTCCAGATTTGTCGAAGAATTTCCTTTGGTTTAACTTTATTTGCATTTAGCAAACGAATCACACATCTGATTTCACACGTGGCGGCATTTTCAATTATGGCTGACATTATAAAGAAGCACTACAAAGTACAGGTCGGCAGCAGCGATCTGATAATGGCGTACATGTCTTCTCCTTGAGTCAGAGTAACTGCCGCGCACGCCAGAAACCGGTCGTACGTTAAATTAAATCACCTTCTGTTGTGACTGGTAGCGGTTATTATTCTGCACCCCGTAAAGGAGCAGTCATGGAGTTCAACTGCACCCACTATGGTTAAAATTCACACAAATTATCGTGGTAGCTCCTTTTTGTTTCGTAGATCTCGAAGATCCATTAACTTATGGACACGAGTGTATCAGTTTTAGTATCAACATTTCTACGACTGAATCATACTTTGTAAGCTACCTAATGGTATGTGGCGGACGGTACTTCCGATAGCACTATCTGATCCCTCCAACACTGTTCCGCTCGCGAAAAGTGCGTGGGAAGAACAATTGTTGGTGAGCCTCTGTACTGGTTCTAATTTCTCGAATTTTCCCCTCGTGGTCAATACACGAGATGTATGTGGGGGGGAGTAATGTGTTGTCCCGAAATTTCAATAGTAAATTTCTCCGTTATGCACAACGCTTCTTTTGTAAAGTTTGTTTAGCATGTCGGTAAAGCTCTCTCGCCAGCTAAACGATCCCGTGACGAAACGCGCCGCTCATCGTTGGATCTTCTCTATCTCTTGTATCAGTCCTATCTGATAGGGATCCCCGATAGATGAACAATACTCAAGAACCGGGCGAATAAGAACATTGTAAGCCATTTCTTTCATGGATGAGTTAAATTTCCTTAAGATTCTTCCGATGAATCCGAGTCTGGTGTTTGCTTTTCTCACTATGTTTTACTCGTATGTGGTCATTCCACTTGAGGTCGCTCTGGATAGTTACGCCTAGATACTTTACGGCAGACGCTGTCTCCAGCTGTTTGTCATCAATAGTGTAGCTGTACAGTAGTGGATGCGCAATACGTTACATTTATTTATATTCAGGACCAACTGCCAGAGCCTGTACCATTCATCAGTTCTCTGCAGGTCGTCCTGCAAATTCTTACTATCTTCTGGCTTTGCTACTTTCGTACAGACAACTGCATCATCTGCGAATATCATTAAAGAGTATCCGATGCTTTCTACTAGTTCATCTATATATACTATAAACTGCAATGGTCCTGTCACACTTCCTGTGGTAACCGGATATTACCTTTACATCTGTTCTATCTATTTAGTTCCGTTAAGACTAATGTGCTGCGTTCTATCTGCAAGAAAGTCTTGAATCCAATCGTAGGTCTGCTCTGGTACTCCGTAAGCTAGTATTTTTTACATTAAACGGCAATGCGAAACGGTGTCAAATGCCTCACTGAAATCAAGGAACACTGCACCAACCTGAGCGTGGTTGTCCACTGCCGTGTGGATCTGAAGAAAGGTTACAGTTCGTTGTAATCGACGGAAAGTCATCGAGTAAAACGGGAGTAATGTCTGACGTTCCCCAAAGAAGTGTTAGAGGCCTCTGCTGTTCCCTTTCTACATAAATGACATATGAGACAATATGAAACGCCCTCTTAGATTGTTGTCATTTACCGTCTTGTAAAATCATCATATGATCAAAACCAATTGCTAAATGATTTAGACGAGATATCTGCATGGTGCTGAAAGTGGCGCTTGTCTGTAAATAGCGAAAAGTGTGAAGTCGTCCACATGAATATTAAAAAAAAATCCGCAAAATTTTGGTTGCACAATAAATCATACAAATCTCGAACCTATAAATTCCACTAAATACTTAGGGGTTACATTTACAAATAACTTAGACTGGACGAACACATAGATAATGTTGTGGGGAAATCAAACCAAAGACCACAATTTATTGGTAGAACACTCAGAATGTGCAACACAACGCTTGTACGCCCTCTTCTGGATTAGTACTTTGCAGCGTGGGATCTGCATTGGATGGGACTGACGGAGGACATCAGAAAGTTCAAAGAAGAGCTACTCATTTTGTATCATCGCTAAATAGGGGAAAGTGTGCTACAGACTGATACGAGAATTGGGATGGCAATCATTAAAACAAAGGCACGATCTTCAGGTAAATTTCGATCACCCACTTTCCCCTTCGATTGCTAAAATAGTTTGTTGACTTCCATCTACGTAGGGAGAAATGATCATCATGATAAAATAAGAGAAATCAGAGCTCACACAAATATTTAATAGCTCGTTTTCCCGTGCACCATTCGAGAGTGGAACGGTAAAGATACAGCTTGAAGGTAGTTCGATGAACCTTCTGCCAGGCGCGTAATTGTGAACTGCAGAGTAATCATATAGATTAGACATAGATGTAAACTGCTGCTGAGTGTTCTTAGGAACAGCAGTGATGTAGTCCTAACATATTATCCTCGTATTGTACCAACTGCCACAGAAGCATAACATCGAAATTTCCTGAGAAGGTTACCAGAATCTTTCAAGAAGAAGCACGGGATGAAGCTGTCCAAGTGGGTGCCTTTCGCCCACAACAATGCCCCAGTTCATTCTGCTCTGAAAGCACTCACAGTGCTACGTCATTGGACCTCACCCGCCGTATTTTCCTGACATGGCTTCCACTGAAGTTTTTCTCATTCCTCGGATGAAGAAACCAATTCATGGCAGACATTTTCACAATGACGACGACGTGAGTATCGAGGTGGAACATTTCCGAAGCAACCAAAATGGAGAGATTTACAGCCGAGGTCATTGCAAAGTGATTCATCGTTTGAAGAAATGCGTCACATTGAAGCGTGAGTAAGTAGAGAAGGACTGAAACCGTTACTAAGTTTCATTTTCACTGCTTGATTTTTATGAGTGATAATTAAAGCATTATGTCTACCCTCTTACATGTTCGAAATTAATAGTAGACACAACAAAAAAGGAGATCAGAGAACAGATTGAAGTGGAGGAAATCATAACAGTAATGAAAATACAGGGTAAATGTCCAAGACATATGGCTAGTGAACAGACGTTCAATAATGGGGCAAAGAAGTTCTTAGATGAAAATTAAGTGATAGTAAAACATCGATACCACAAATTAATGAAAGGTGGATAGATGTCTTTACAAAACATGCGGTAACAACATGTATGCTGACACACCAAGACTATAACACATGTATAATTCACGATATACGAGGGTCCACCATTGTCGTACTGTTCCAAAAGTTCGCTGCATAGGCCTACCGTTTATCTTGTTTCTTTATGAGCCACTGTCACCATCCTGGGATCCCACCTGGCACAAACCTTTTTTAACGCCAACATTTTCAGTATTTTGCAAACGCTTCCTTCCCCTATCCCAACGTAGGGTGACAATTCGTTCACTGTGATGCGTCTGTCAGCAGTCACCAATTCGTTAACTCTGTGCACATTGTCTGGAGTGTGTGCAGTACGAGGCCGGCCGCTGCGAGGACAATCCTCAATACTACCGTGCCCGCTTTCATCACGTAACCTGCTTGCCCACCGACTAACTGTACTGCTATCGACAGCAGCATCTCCATACACCTTTTTCAACCTCTTGTGGATATTTCCCACTGCCTCGATTTCGCAGCACAAGAATTCTATTATAGCACATTGCTTCTGACGAACGTCAAGTGTAGCAGCCATCTTGAAGACAATATGTGACGGCGCCACTCATGAGAACAGGTTGAACTAAGTTTGAAAACAAGCGGGAAGGATGTATCTACACACTGTAAAACTTTCACACATGCAGGATTGTATTTTTACAAAAATAGTGTCCATTTCTTTTGGAGTGACCCTCGTAGATCTTCTGTGAATTTCGTAAACTACGAGTAAAGAACTGACAATCTGACAGTGGGAGGTGAAACATTAGTCATGCAAGGTGGCTCAGGTGGTATGAAGACGGCAGTTGACGGCATGGGCATTTGTTTGACTTTCCGTCTAGCCCTGCAGTCTTAATCCATGAACAAGTCGCTCATATTATCTTCAGAAAAATTATGCACTACCCGATATTGTATATGAAACAATGCCACTGCATCGCACAATAGTGGATAAAAATATAAACAAGCGAGCAATGATAACATCATTTATTTACTTATTGCTTGTTTAGTCTGACCAGATGAGGGCCTTAAAGCTGTCTCTTACAACTGATTCATAATCGAAAAGTCTTCAGTCCCAGGTTCGATCCCCGCCACTGCCTAAATTTTGATAAATAATCAGCATTGGCGGCCGAAGACTTCCGGCATAAGAAGTCAGCCTCATTCTGCCAACGGCCTTGTCAAATAGGGCGGAGGAGCGGATAGAGGTTCAGGGCACTCTCTTGTCCTAGGGGTGGGAAATTGCCCCTAAAGGCGGAAGAATCAGCAATGATCAACGACATGAGGATGCAGCCGGCAACGGAAACCGCTGTATTAAAGACACGTAACGTGTATCCACAGGACATGTGGCCTGTAGTTGAAGAAGTGTCGTGATGATCTCTCCATTGGCAAAAGATTCCGGAATAGTCCCCCATTCGGATCTCTGGGAGGGGACTGCCAAGGGGGAGGTTACCATGAGAAAAAGATTGAATAAAAACGAAAGGATAATGTTCTACGAGTCGGGGCGTGGAATGTCAGAAGCTTGAACGTGGTAGGGAAACTAGAAAATCTGAAAAGGGAAATGCAAAGGCTCAAACTAAATAGGGGTCAGTGAAGTGAAGTGGAAGGAAGACAAGGATTTCTGGTCAGATGAGTATCAGGTAATATCAACAGCAGCAGAAAGTGGTATAACAGGTGTAGGATTCGTTATGAATAGGAAGATATGGCAGAGGGTCTGTTACTGTGAACAGTTCAGTGACCGGGTTGTTCTAATCAGAATCGACAGCAGACCAACACCGACAACGATAGTTCAGGTATACATGCTGACGTCCAAAGCTGAAGATGAACAGATAGAGAAAGTGTATGAGGATATTGAAAGGGTAAAGCAGTATGTAAAGGGGGACGAAAATCTAATAGTCATGGGCGACTGGAATGCAGTTGTAGGGGAAGGAGTAGAAGAAAAGGTTACAGGAGAATATGGGCTTGGGACAAGGAATGAAAGAGGAGAAAGACTAATTGAGTTCTGTAGCAAGTTTCAGCTAGTAATAGCGAATATCCTGTTCAAGAATCACAAGAGGAGGAGGTATACTTGGAAAAGGCCGGGAGATACGGGAAGATTTCAATTAGATTACATCATGGTCAGACAGAGCTTCCGAAATCAGATACTGGATTGTAAGGCGTACCCAGGAGCAGATATAGACTCAGATCACAATATAGTAGTGTTGAAGAGTAGTCTGAAGTTCAAGACATTAGTCAGGAAGAATCAATACGCAAAGAAGTGGGATACGGAAGTTCTAAGGAATGACGAGATACGTTTGAAGTTCTCTAACGCTATAGATACAGCAATAAGGAATAGCGGAGTAGGCAATACAGTTGAAGAAGAATGGACGTCTCTAAAAAGGGCCATCACAGAAGTTGGGAAGGAAAACGTAGGTACAAAGAAGGTAGCTGCGAAGAAACCATGGGTAGCAGAAGAAATACTTCAGTTGACTGATGAAAGGAGGAAGTACAAACATGTTCCGGGAAAATCAGGAATACAGAAATACAAGTCGCTGAGGAATGAAATAAATAGGAAGTTCAGAGAAGCTAAGACGAAATGGCTGCAGGAAAAATGTGAAGACATCGAAAAAGATATGATTGACCGAAGGACAGACTCAGTATACAGGAAAGTCAAAACAACGTTTGGTGAGTGCAGCGGGAATTCCACTGTTAAATGCAGAGGAGAGAGCAGATAGGTGGAAAGAATACATTGAAAGCCTCTACGAGGGTGAATATTTGTCTGATGTGATAGAACAAGAAACAGGAGTCGATTTAGAAGGGATAGGGGATTCAGTATTAGAATCGGAATTTAAAAGAGCTTTAGAGGACTTCCGGTCAAATAAGGCAGAAGGGATAGATAACATTCCATCAGAATTTCTAAAATCATTAGGGGAAGTAGCAACAAAACGACTATTCACGTTGGTGTGTAGAATATATGAGTCTGGTGACATACCATCTGACTTTCGGAAAAGCATCATCCACACAATTCCGAAGACGGCAAGAGCTGACAAGTGCGAGAATTATCGCACAATCAGCCTAACAGCTCATGCATCGAAGCTGCTTACAAGAATAATATACAGAAGAATGGAAAAGAAACTGAGAATGCGCTAGGTGACGATTAGTTTGGCTTTAGGAAAAGTAAAGGCACGAGAGAGGCAATTCTGACGTTACGGCTAATAATGGAAGCAAGGCTAAAGAACGAAGTGCTCGTATTAAGAAGGGTGTAAGACAAGGCTGTAGCCTTTCGCCCCTACTCTTCAATCCGTACATCGAGGAAGCAAAGATGGAAATAAAAGAAAGGTTCAGGAGTGGAATTAAAATACGAGGTGAAAGGATATCAATGATTCGATTCGCTGATGACATTGCTATCCTGAGTGAAAGTGAAGAAGAATTAAATGATCTGCTCAACGGAATAAACAGTCTAATGAGTACACAGTATGGTTTGAGAGTAAATCGGAGAAAGACGGAGGTAATGAGAAGTAGTAGAAATGAGAACAGCGAGAAACTTAACATCAGGATTGATGGTCACGAAGTAAATTAAGTTAAGGAATTCTGCTACCTAGGCAGTAAAATAACCAATGACGGACGGAGCAAGAAGGACACCAAAAGCAGACTCGCTATGGCAAAAAAGGCATTTCTGGCCAAGAGAAGTTTACTAATATCAAATACCGGACTTAATTTGAGGAAGAAATTTCTGAGGATGTACGTCTGGAGTACAGCATTGTATGGTAGTGAAACATGGACTGTGGGAAAACCGGAACAGAAGGGAATCGAAGCATTTGAGATGTGGTGCTATAGACGAATGTTGAAAATTAGGTGGACTGATAAGGTAAGGAATGAGGAGGTTCTACGCAGAATCGGAGAGGAATGGAATATGTGGAAAACATTGATAAGGAGAAGGGACAGGATGATAGGACATCTGCTAAGACATGAGGGAATGACTTCCATGGTACTAGAGGGAGCTGTAGAGGACAAAAACTGTAGAGGAAGACAGAGTTTGGAATACGTCAAGCAAATAATTGAGGACGTAGGTTGCAAGTGCTACTCTGAGATGAAGAGGTTAGCACAGGAAAGGAATTCGTGGCGGGCCGCATCAAACCAGTCAATAGACTGATGACCAAAAAAAAAAAAAGATGGCATTGAACAGAACACATGAGAGAGCATCCCCTTGTCTGAGGCCTGTCTCAATCTCGAATGTTTCTGATGTGGCTCCTCGGAAACGTACTGCTGCCTTTGACTCTTCCATACAAGCTTGCACCATTCCCACTACCTTCTCAGGGATTCTGAAGTCACGCATTGCATTGTATAGGCTATTCCTGTGAATGCTGTCATATGCACGTTGAAAATCGATGAACAGGCTGTAGATATCTTTATCATATTCCCAATAATTTTCAAACAACTGTCTTAGTGAGACAATGTTATCTATAGTCGATCGGTTTGGTCGAAAGCCAACATGGCACTCCTGTACGTTGTTCTCTATGAATGGTTGCAATTTTCTGAAGATAATAATGGACAGAACCTTATACGTTACATTCAACAAGCTGATTCCTCTGTAGTTGGCGCATTCCATTTTGCTTCTCTTCTTGTATATTTGGTATATTATAGTCAATTTTCATTCTTCTATCAGTTTCTCTTTCTTCCATATCAACCGGATCATTTTATATATTTCTAAGCGTAAGCTCTCACCTCCCTCCTTGATTAATTCTAATTTTATTCTGTCCTCCCCTGGAACTTTGTTGTTTCCGAATCCGCTGATTGCGATCTTCACGTCTTCTTCATTAACTTCCCTTCTTTTCTTTCCTCCGTAGTGTTTGCAGGTAATATCTCATCTGGGTTTGGGCGATTTAATAATAATAATAATAGTAGTAATAGTAGGAAAGGGAATTGGTATTGTTTGGTATTATCAGCAGCGGAGTGAATAGAGGAAGATGGAAAGGACAGTGACAGTAGCTGTTAGAACAAGGGGTAGGGAAACGTTCTGCGGGAGGAGGAAGACTGGTGAGAATAAGCTGCACGAAATTTAGGACAGATTGCCATCTTGATAAATGGTGAACCATAAGCTGTCTTTTGAAGTTCGGTAGGAATTTAATTTCTCTGATATCTTGAGGAAGATCGTTCCAAAGTCGGGTTCCTGATAACAGAAAATGATTCAGAGAATAGGACCGTGCTATATGACGGTACAGAGAGAAGTTTACTTTGTCGAGGGCGAGTATATTTCCTGTGCTGTTCAGACAGTAGAGTAAGAGTTGAAGACAAATAAGAGGGACTGCAGTGACTGAGAAGACGACAGGGCAAACATGAAATACGATAGTCTGTACGCTTATAGGCACGTAGCCACGATTATTCTTCGTAGGGTGGTGTGATATGGTCGAAAAAGCGTGCGTCACAAATGTATCGTACACAAGCATTCATAGCCAATCCAGCCTGCGTGAGCTTTCGTACGAAAGCCCTTGGAGAATGACATTACCACAGCGAAGTATGGGGAGTATTAGTGTCTCTACGAGCTTCATTTTAAATAGTGAAGAAATATTTTTTTTTATATTTCTGTAGTGAATGAAATGAAGCTGACGCCTTACATAATGCAGTTTTGTGTTCAGTCTAGTCTAAGTCTGCAAGTTCTTTGCAGACGAAGAAAAGGTTATTTGTGCGATATCTAGTATTAGTGGTAGAACAGATTCCCTGAACTGAGGCTTACTAAGTCTTTTGTGAACGACTAAGATTACTTGCGTTTTAGATGGGTTAAGCTTCAAACCTATGCTCTGTGCCCATACTGATAGGGCAAGTAAATTGGCATTTACATGCTGTATGGTTGTGTACAGGTTTTTTGGACTTGCTTTTAGATATAATTGAATGTCGCCAGCGTATAGGTAATATTTGCAGTTTGCGAGAGTAGTTGACACATCATCAACATTATAATGAGAAGAGTAACAGACCCAATATTGATCCTTATGGGACCCCTGATACTACTTTCTTCCATTGCGACCTTTCCGTTCCAGTCAATACACACTGTTGGCGAGATGCAAGGTGCACAGCACTTGAAGAAAAAATTCAACTTGAGAGTTTAGAAAGTAGAATGTCAAAGTTGGCAGTGCAGGAAGCTTTGCTGAAGGGACTGATTACATACCACGCTGTTTTCAAACGGGGGCACGTAGATTTCAAGAGTGTCTAGGAACGGCATCTGTTTTAGTGGAATTTACAGGTGAGCGAGATACATTGTAATCTGCTTGCTGTGTGTGCCAGTGTAAGGAAAGGAAATGAATTACAAGTAACGTCTGTCGGACTACTTCAGCAGTCTAACACAGAATGGCAATTTGGAAAGCTGCCATGCGTAAATCAGCCTGAAAGAACTTTTTGCATATTTTGTAGAGTGTGGCAGAAGTGAAAGTCACGGAAGCGCTTTCTCATATAGTGAAGAAATTGCGTCATTTATCAACGCGAAAGGAGAGTAACGATTTGACCAGAGGGATGGAAAGATGCTGTAGGTGGAAGAACACAGTTGGGACAGAGTTTTAGGGGCTCGACACCAAGCTCTTTAGTCCTATTACGCAAATACATGGAATGGAAAAACAGGCAAAAGTTTAAAATTTTCAGTAAAAGTCGTAAAATACGTGATCACACTCACGTGTGCAAACTCTCACATTAATGTTAAAACATACAGTGTGTTTATAAATCACTTACACAAAAATGATCTTTACTTGTGAAAAAGGTAAGTAACTTACAGAAATGTTTGATACTGCACTGAACGCAGTATATCTTCAATACTTATTCCTGCCTAACACTGTTAGTTCTCGATTTTTCCTGCTAGGTGTCATGCGCAAATGAGGTATGCCAAGTAACCATGGAATCGTATGAAGGTGCAGAGCGTGAGCAATGTTGTTTATGGTTCCATGAATCCAAATCCGTGGTTGATAATATACTAAGAAAATGCATAAAATTAGACCTGTTTTGTATGCTGCCAACAGCAACAACTCATTAGTTACAAAGTCTCGTGTAAAATCCCTCGTACTGCCAACATTTCCGGCAGTCTTGCAAAACAATTGAAGTCTCGCAAATTCAGGCCTGCATTTTATACCAACGGCATGTAAAAATTGCTATTCAATAGTAAAGACACATTGCAACCTTTGGCACAGGGCGATTTATATAACACTTGCAAACAGTGTTGAAACGTGTGTACTGGCCAGTCAGGCAGGGCTGTGGCAATTAGGCTGCCTGAACATGACAGGAGATGGAGATTAGGGAAGGAAGAGGCAACCTTTGTTGATCATCTCTTAGCAGAAAACCACTCATATGATGTACAATGTGAAGTTTAACATTATGTTGAGAAAAGCTGAAGGGTGGCCCTTCCAGAAGTAATGGTAATCAACAAACACATGACACACAATACCAGCCTTGTATAAAAATATCACACTCAATTTACGTGTTCCCCAATGGTAAATTACGCTTTCGTTACAAATACCCGATTCAAACTGTATATTCATCTTATTTCTCATCTGTTGTTAAAGGTATCCCCATTAAAAACTTTGCTTACCCCCTTCTTATTTAAAGTAATTATCTCTATGTGGCAAGGAATGTAATGATTTCAATGTAAACACTTTGTCACTTTTTTGTATCCTCTGTACAAATAATATCTGTGTAAGTCGAACATCATGTTTGTTGCACATCATGTTTATCTCTCTTAGGGACATCCAGTTGTCACCTGAAAATAGCCTGTGAAGCTAAAAGCCGTTTCTTTACCAAATAAATATAACTTTGCAGTTCTTGACGAAGTATTTCCCTTTTTAATACTACACCTCAAGGCAAAAGATAAAGCCGCACCTCGGAGGAATTATCCGAATGGAACGAAAATCGGTAAATATAATGTACATATACGGACAAAACTCGATCACAATTTCAGGAAGATTGGACGAGTCCCTCTAGAGAAACAGTTTCTCACATTGAGCAAGTCAATAACGCGTCGGCCCAACTCTCACTCTCACTCTTAGGCAAGCAATTATTACACTTTGCATTTAATGATAGAACTGTTGCACATTCTCCGGAGGAATATCGTGCTAAATGCTGTCCAATTGGCATGTTAAATCGTCAAAACCCAGAGGTGTTTGGAGGGCCCTGCCCATAATGCTCCACATGCTCTCAATTGGAGAGAGATCCGGCGATCTTGCTGGCCAAGGTAGGGACTTGCAAGCACGGAGACAAACGTAAAAAACTTTCGTCGTGGGCGGTGGGCATTTTTTTAGTATTCTTTATTCACAACTTTATACAATACTAACCCACTTCCTTATGTGATTAGTGGGTCCTAAATTTTATAGAAACATTCATTGCAGCTAATTACAATTTTACTAAGTGAGCTACAGCCAGAACTAAATTAACAATGGGCAACTGATTTATTATTCATATTTTCTCTATAAGACCTATGCATAACTAATCACTACTGGCTGCATCGTCACAGGTGTGTCAGCAGTTTACAAACCTACTTATACGAGGTGCATTCAAGTTCTAAGGCCTCCGATTTTTTTTTCTCAGGGCTGGAAAGAGATAGAAACATGCGCATTGTTTTAAAATGAGGCCGCGTTCATTGTCAATAGGTTCCAGAGATGGCAGCACCGTAAGGCAGATGGAATTTTACCGCCAGCGGCGATAATGAGAACTGTTTTAAATACTTAAAACGGCGACGTTTTCCTTACTTGAACAGCGTTCAATCATTCGTTTTCTGAATTTGCGTGCTGTGAAACCAATTGAAATTCATCGACAGTTGAAGGAGACATGTGGTGATGGAGTTATGGATGTGTCGAAAGTGCGTTCTTGGGTGCGACAGTTTAATGAAGGCAGAACATCGTGTGACAACAAACTGAAATAACCTTGGGCTCGCACAAGTCGGTCTGACGACATGATCGAGAAAGTGGAGAGAATTGTTTTGAGGATCGCCGAATGACTGTCGAACAGATCGCCTCCAGAGTTAGCATTTCTGTGAGTTCTGTGCGCACAATCCTGCATGACGACCTGAAAATGCGGAAAGTGTTATCCAGGTGGGTGACACGAATGCTGACGGACGACCACATGGCTGCCCGTGTGGCACGTTGCCAAGCAATGTTGACACGCAACGACAGCATGAATGGGACTTTCTTTTCGTCGGTTGTGACAATGGATGAGACGTGGGTGCCATTTTTCAATCCAGAAACAAAGCGCCAGTCAGCTCAATGGAAGCACTCAGATTCACCGCCACCAAAAAAATTTCGGGTAACCGCCAGTGCTGAAAAAATGGTGTCCATGTTCTGGGACAGCGAGGGCGCAATCCTTACCCATTGCGTTCCAAAGGGCACTACGGTAACAGGTGCATCCTACGAAAATGTTTTGAAGAACAAATTCCTTCCTGCACTGCAACAAAAACATCAGGGAAGGGCTGCGCGTGTGCTGTTTCACCAAGACAACGCACCCGCACATCGAGCTAACGTTACGCAACAGTTTCTTCGTGATAACAACTTTGAATGATTGCTCATGCTCCCTACTCACCTGACCTGGCTCCTAGTGACTTTTGGCTTTTTCCAACAATGAAAGACACTCTCCGTGGCATCACATTCACCAGCCGTGCTGATATTGCCTCAGCGATTTTCCAGTGGTCAAAACAGCCTTCGCCGCTGCCATCGAATCATGGCGTCAGCGTTGTGAAAAATGTGTACGTCTGTAGGGCGATTACGTCGAGAAGTAACGCCAGTTTCATCGATTTCGGGTGAGTAGTTAATTAGAAAAAAAAAAAAATCGGAGGCCTCAGAACTTGAATGCACCTCGTGGAGCCTTGCCCATCGAGCTAATCCCGACGAGCGTGTCCCTGACACTAGGCAGGTAAAAGATGTTAATCGCTACAGGTTCCTAACTAAATTTCCTAATTCTAGTTCCTGCTAACTAATTATATTCTATGTCGTATCCGGTGCTTGTCTTGTATTGGTGGTGTTGTACCCCACTCCCCCTATTCCTGTACGTGGCGGATTCCAGACTGTGAAGAAAGTCGGCTGTCCACGTCTAAACATTCATGGTGGTGTCTGATTGTACTATATCGTGTCTCCCTACCACTTCCGCGCAACGACGCTCTGAGCGTGTTTTTTAGGGAATTGACTAGTTTGAACCTGGGACCTGCTGCTGGTAAGGAGACGCCAGACCACACATGACATGTAGAATTCAGAAGAGTTCAGTGAGACTAGCGATGATATAACCAAATACTAAATGATCTCAGCGTCAGCTCCACTGCACTCCCTGTAAAAGAATCTTAATACTAACTAAATTTAGTGGAAAGGGTTCAAGGCTTTCCTATTTTTAGTTAGCTCGTAAAATAACGTCGAAAAAGCAGTTAAGTTTACCATTGGAAATTTATTCTAATCACAAAACATCGTTTATAAATTGCACTATTGATAAAAGGAAATGTTTTAATACAGGATGGTAAAAACCAACTGCGTTCAACAAAGATGTGAACGAATATTCCCTAAATGGGTTTCCAAGTTCTACAATCGATTGAAGGATGACCTATGCCATATCACATCTATAATCTAGGTTTTAATTAAGTTTCACAAAAGAGAAAACTATCAAAATGGTCTACAATGACCCTCAATTATCATTAATTACTTATCTAACTTGTCGTAAATTACAGTGGCTGATGTGGCTTCTCAATAACTATAAAATAGAAAAATCATCGCGTTTCAGATCTTTACTTCAAGTGGCAAATGTGAACACCATGAGTTTTAATTAACGATCGACACTAGTATTACCCAGAAAGGGGGTGTAACAGATGAGACTTCTGCAGTTCTGAGTGAAGCCTTATGCGCTCAAATATGCGGCATCGCGTGCGTTCATTACCTTGTCGGTGTCTAAGCAGCGTCAGGGCGGCAGCGGCCGGCGCAGCAGCCATCCAGCCCGCCGTCTCGGAACCAACTCTCGAACTTCTCCTTAATACAATTTACCGAAGTTAGTTTAAAAAAGCTATCTGGCTGTGTTTTCATCTGACCAATCAGGGTCTCAATGTTAACCTTACGCTCCGCCTACAAAAATTCTGTCTATCCAATGGGAAACGTTATACTTTTCGTGGTGGGGCAATGTTTTTAAAGTTTGCAACGTAACAAAGACGCTAAAAAGTCTCACGCTAAAACCTGCAGCTAGTGTGGTCCTTTTAGCGTTATCGTGAGATCTATACTGCTCTTCTGGAGGGCTCTATCTTTTAACATGGGCTGGGGAGTGATCCTAATGTAACAGACACGCGAACAAGTCTCACGCTAAAACTTGCGGGTGGTAGTGGCCCTTTTTGTGTTATCGTAAGATCTATACTGCTTTTCTGGAGGACTCTAGCTTTTAACATGGGCTGGGGGTTGTCCTTGACATACCTGAGACGCGAAAAAGCCTGACGCTAAAACGTGCGGGTTGTATAGTTGTACAGGTAGGCTCGTGGCGTGGGTGCCCAGCCCCTCCCCACGGTTCTGCTCTCGGCTTCTGTCCTCGTTTCTCCCCTCGGAACTGCGTCTGCCTCACGGTGGGAAGGTACGACATGCATTTAGGCATTCTTGTGTTAGTCTGTGGTATTCCATTTGCTCACTCGTTACTCGTATTACTTTGGTTAATTTAATGTCACAATTTATTCGGAGCTATGTGACATACTACTGGATTTGCTTATCACGTCAGGGTTTTCATGTAAGGTGTTGGATTTGCCTGACACCTTACACACGCACAGGCGCTATGGGAATAGGGCACTGGACTCAGCTGGTATAAGATTTGTCTCAGGGTGTTAATTAATCAATGTCTCTAAGGTATTCTTTCAACACTTCTCGTGATGCCTCGTTAGCCAATTTATTGAGTGTTTGAAAAGTGTCTTCTCGTCTAAGTAAGTGGTAGGTGTCATGTTCGGGTAGTTGGTCTCGTAATGTAGATGCTACATCATTGAAAAGGGGGCACTAGTAAACCACATGGTCGGGAGTACCCTCTGAAACGCTACATTCAGACGCGGGCGTAGCCCTCTTCCAAAACCGACATAGATACGTCGGGTAGGGCCCATGACCAGTGAGAAAGTGGAACAGTCCTCGGGTTGGTTCAAAGTACTTCATGTCTAGTCGTTCCCTAACGTTCGGTAGAAATTCAAATGTTCTAAGAACCTGTTTCTTCTGCTTCCCACGATTCCTGCCATAACTGCTCGCCTCTTCGCCTTATCTCACATTTATCCTCAACCCGAATGCCTAATATGTCTTCAATTTTCCCGGTATTCACTTTTTTGGCCCAGAACCACACAGCCTGTTCCCTGATTTTGATTTCCAGTGGGCAGAGCCCCATTATGACTAATAGGGCTCCTCCTGGAGATGTCCTGTAGGCCCCCACAGATCTCAATATCATGTTTCTCTGAACTCTTCTCAACGTCATGGCGGGCACTACCCTCGTGAGCCTGTGCGCCCAGATTCCCGAGCCGTAAGCCACTATTGATATCAGGATAGCATTATAATATAACTTTATGAGGTGAGAGGGAGGTGAAATCTTTTATGCCCAATGGAGAGGAGATTGTTTAGTACTTAAAGGGTTCTCTGGGTTACGGTGTCAATGTGTTTCCCGAAGTTCCACCTTTCATCAATGACGATTCTCAGGTGCCGCGACTCACGCCGCCGAAGAACCGGTGAGTCCTCAATTCTCACACTTGGATTTCTGATCAGCTGTCCTTTTAACAGAAGGTATGCGGCAGGTGGACGCCACCATCACCTGGTGTCGGATAAAGAAAATAGCTCTCAATGCCGCCAAAACTACGCAGTTTACTTCACGAAACGGCGCCCAGTCCTCCACTGCAATATCGCGATAGCAGGTGTGCAGGTGCCCTGGTCCCCGACAACCACCTATCTCGGGGTCCAGATGGACCACAAGTTGCTCTTCCACTGTCATGCGGAGTATCTCACCAACAAGAGGCAACAGCTAATCAGGGCTTTGTACCCGCTCTTTCGCAGTAGGGAACTTAACTTGCATACCAAGCTCCGCATTTACCGAACAGTTATCCTGCCTGCCCCCACGTATGGATTTGCTGCATGGGCCACGATTAGTGTCACCAGGATGCGGACATTGCAGCGCCTGCAGAACAAGGTGCTCAGGTGGAGCCTGCACGCCCTGCCACTCACGAGAACTGTCACTCTCCACGAGGAAGCGGATATCGTCTCCCTAAAGACGACCATACGCAACAACGCGCGGCGGCTCTATGAGAAAGTGGATGCCCTGCGGGACACTGTCCGTGGGTTACGCCACGTTGGGACCACACTTCCACGCCCCTGGCATCGACATCCGGTTCCCCTAACCATCCTTCAGGACTCGGATTCCGACCATGGCTAACGATAGGTCCGGCACGCCCACCACGGACGCATCCTTTGGCAGGACTAGCCCCCATTCTACGTCCAATACTTTTCAATCATACCTGCCCACGTTAGGCTAAATTTTTCTGCCTGACTCGTGTAGTACTGTCACCGTCAGAAGGTGGTATGGGACTACAAGTCCCACCGCCACACCTCCAAAGTGAATTGCAGAGACGCAGTCACTGCCCTGTCGATAAATTTACTGCCTCATCAACACAGTTAGACCGCAATAGACCGGTGATGCTGTATTGTAACATATCACAAAAAAAAGGTTTACTTAGTGATATTTTCATTATCTTGCTGAAAGCCCAGGATGGTTTATTGTGAAGGACACAAAACGGGGCTTAGAATATAGTCGACCTACTGCTGCACTGTAAGGGCGCTGCGGATGACAACCAAAGGGGAGCTACTGTGAAATGAAACGGCGCCCCAGCCCATCAGCCCTGGTTGTCGGGCCGTATGGAGGGTGGTAGTCAGGTTGATACCCCACTGTTGTCCAGGGTGTCTAGACACTGCCCTGCTGGTCACTGGGGTTCAGTTTCAAAGTTGGATTCAACACTGAAGACAGTTTTACTTCGGCCAATGAGATTTCAATCCGAAGACGAGACTGGAGCCGCCCCAGGGATTGGTGGGATATCATCCTGACTGTCGTGGGCATACGACACGACTACCAGGAGTGATGATCTGGGGTGGCATTTCATTTCACATCAGGACCCGTTTGGTTGTCATCCGTGGTACGCCTACAGTGCAGCGGTACGTCGATGATATTTTACGTCCCGTTTTGTAGTCCTTCTTGCCAAGCCTACATGGGCTTACATTTCGGCAAGATAACGCCCGGCAGCACACGGTGAGAGTTCCTACTGCTTGTCTTTGTGCTTGCCAAACCCTACCTTGGCCAAAAAGGTCGCCGGATCTCTCCCTAGTTGACAACGTTTGGATCATTATGGGGAGGGCCTTCGAACTAACTCGGGATTTTGACGATCTATCGCGACAGTTCGACAAAATTTGGATCGATATCCCTCTGTCACTCAGATGTTTTATGTTTTTTATTCCAGTCTTTGATCACAATATCACTTCTTTTGACGATGACCGATTTCAGTCAGTAATAACCATCCTCCGATCTACAGTATAAAAATACACTACTGGCCATTAAAATTACTATACCACGAAGATGACTTGCTACAGACGCGAATTTTAACCGACAGGAAGAAGATGCTGTGATATGCAAATGATTAGCTTTTCGGAGCATTCACATAAGGTTGGCGCCGGTGACGACACCTACAACGTGCTGACATGAGGAAAGTTTCCAACCGATTTCTCATACACAAACAGCAGTTGACCGGCGTGGCCTGGTGAAACATTGTTGTGTTGCCTCGTGTAAGGTGGAGAAATGCGTACCATCACGTTTACGACTTTGATAAGGTCGGATTGTTGAATATCGCGATTGCGGTTTATCGTATCGCGATTTTGCTGCTCGCACTGGTCGAGATCCAATGACTCTTAACAGAATACGGAATCGGTGGGTTCAGGAGGGTAATACGGAACGCCGTGCTGAATCCAAACGGCCTCGTATCACTAGCAGTAGAGATGACAGGCATCTTATCCACATGGCTGTAACGGATCGTGCAGCCACGTCTCAATCCCTGAATCAACAGATGGGGACGTTTGCAAGACAACAACCATCTGCACGAAAAGTTCGACGACGTTTGCAGCAGCATGGACTATCAGCTGGGAGACCATGGCTGCGGTTACCCTTGACGCTGCATCACAGACAGCAGCGTCTGCAATGGTGTACCGACGACGAACCTGGGTACACGAATGGCAAAACGTTATTTTTTCGGATGAATCCAGGTTCTGTTTACAGCATCATGATGGTCTAATCCGTGTTTGGCGACATCGCGGTGAACGCACATTGGAAGCGTGTATTCGTCATCGCCACACTGCCGTATTACCTGGCGTGATGGTATGAGGTGCCATTGGTTACACGTCTCGGTTACCTCTTATTCGTATTGACGGCACTTTGAACAGTGGACGTTACATTTCAGATGTGTTACGACCCATGGCTCTACCCTTCATTCGATCCCTGCGAAACCCTACATTTCAGCAGGATAATGAGCGACCGCATGTTGCACGTCCTGTACGGGCCTTTCTGGATACAGAAAATGTTCGAATGCTGCCCTGGCCAGCACATTCTCCAGATCTCTCACCAACTGAAAACGTCTGGTCAATGGTGGCCGAGCAACTGGCTCGTCACAATACGCCAGTCACTACTCTTCATGAACTGTGGTATCGTGTTGAAGTTGCATGGGCAGCTGTACCTGTACACGCCATCAAAGCTCTGTCTGACTCGATGCCCAGGCGTATCAAGGCCGTTGTTACGGCCAGGGGTGGTTGTTCTGGTTAGTGATTTCTCAGGATCTATGCACCCAAATTGCGTGACAATGTAACCACATGTCAGTTGTAGTATACTTGTCCAATGAATACCCGTTTATCATCTGCATTTCTTCTTGGCGTAGCAATTTTAATGGCCAGTAGTGTATATACACCGAGTGAGCAGTGTGTCTTTCAACATAATATATAATTACGTATCACAATATACTATCATATAACCAGGGAAATGTACAGATAAAATACGGTAAAACGTAACATTTGTACACCATGTCCTAGACCGATAAGGCCGTAATGCCATCGTCAAAACATATAAATATATCCAGCACAGCATCGTCACATAGATCTAAAATAAGGTGTAGAATAGGCCACATCTTCCACACAGTCATTTTTGCAACTGGCTGCTGAAGTACGGTAGCTACCAGAAATACGTTTACCTGCATCCTGCATAAATGTCGCTACTGTGGGCTTAGATGTAGTCATTATTTACGTAAGAATCATAATCTGATAAAAACACATTAGCTAAAATACATGTAGCAAACTTTTAAATATTGATAACTATTATAGAAACCAGTTGTGATACAGTAAAAGACGAATACAGTACCCATATAAAATTATTAAAAGGAAATATATGAAGATGATAGGTCTGACACTTTTATGGTAAATTTACGGTCAAAAATTAGTATACGTAATACATTGCCTATAGCAACCTATAAATTACCTATGAAAGATAAAGGTCTATATGACGGCTGAAGTACCAAGCCAAATAATTGCTTCCATGAGGCCTTTAAGTGGATCGACGCGTAACTCACTGGCTCAATTTGTGAAGCTCTTTCCCTTGAATAAATCATCCTAATTTTCTGAAATTATAATCATTTATTTGTCTGTAGATGTACATCATATCTAACGGTTTCCGACCCACTCGAATAATTCTTCCGTGTGCGTCGATTTTTTTTTCATTTATTTTATTTTATTTTTTCACTCATTCTGCGAGTTAAGCATCAAAATTGCTGACAATGTAAAGCGGATGCAACGAACAGGCTAACATCAGGAAGGCAATCGTTTATGAAGAGGATGAATTTTTTAACACTGAATTTAAATTTAAGTTTCAGGAAGTCTTTCCTGGAGGCATTTTCGTGTCTGTGTACGGACGTAAGACGTGGACAAAAAATCGTTCTGACAGGAGAGAATAGAAGCTTGTGAAATGTGATATTACAGAAGGATACTGAAGATTAAATGCGTAGATCAGATAACAAACGAAGAGTAACTGAATCGAATTTGGGAGGAGAAAAAATTCGTGGCATGACTTTACTAAAAGAAGGGATTTGTTAACAGGATACATCCTGGGGTATAAGGAATAGTTTAGTAATTGAGAGATGTGTGAGGGAAGGAAGGAAGGGGTAAGACTTGCAGAGGGAGACCAAGCTTTGAGTACAACAAACAGCTTAAAATGTATATAGAGGAGGGGGGGGGGGGGGTTGGGTTGTTTGGAGAAGGAGACCAGACAGCGAGGTCATCGGTCTCATGGGGTTAGGGAAGGCCGGGGAAGGAAGTCGGCCGCGCCCCTTCAAAGGAAGTATCCCGGCATTTGCCTGAGCAATGTGGGGAAATCACGGAAAACCTAAATCAGGATGGCCGAACAGGGGATAGAACCGTCGTCTGCTCGAATGCGAGTCCAGTGCCAAATGGATATAGGTTGCTGTTGTTACACAGAGATGAAGAGGCTTGCACAGGATAGACTTACGTCCGCAGCTTCGCTACAGCAGTCTTCAGAGTGAAGAAACACAACATTACATAATCTTCATAAAAATTTGTGTAATTTGGACCAACAAAGAAAAGACAGCCGGTTTATCAGGATATGGCGATGTGAGGCTGTAATAAGTGAAATAAGCACCATTTTACCGAATAGTTGCCTGTAAATTAAATGAGAATAACTGGATATCAAAGAGAAAACTTTACCATAACGCAAAAAGATTGTTATTATGTTTTCACGTAAAAAGTAAAATGCTTTATTTTAAACTAAATTTAGAAACTAAGGTAGCTTTTTTCCATTCAAATAAAACTATTACCTTTATAGCAGATATTCCCATTATTTCTGAGACTATTACCCATGAGCGCAATCAGACATTGGCTAGTACCTGCCTCCCTTCCCCTGACCATCACCAAGATTAGCGCCCTACTGAACTTCAGAATGAAGAAGAATTTTCTTTGAACGCTTTTATTGTTTAAATGGTAGAAGATAACTGATAATAGGTTTTAGTAGTTGTCTTGTTAAACATCAAAATAATGAGACGATTGATACTGTTTAATTCCAACAACATTTTATTTCTATTTATAGGAAGATTAAGAAATTCTCAGTGCATCGCATGTGTTACCTACAACTCCTCCTCAGAAAAGAAAGCCAGTTATCCACATTGATGGTAGATGCTTATTAAAAAAAGTGCTTCCTCTGCACCACTCATCTCCCTAGTGACACATGCTTCGCTAACACCCTGCAATGCCATTTCAATATCAATCAAGCCAATGGTTGTGTAACACTAAATCCTGGACCTCTTTACCTCTGAAATAGTGGGAATTTGAAGACTTTAGGACATCAGTGCTCAGCGTCTGACCACTGCCGCACAGTAATATAGTAGCCATTTCATAATTACTGATGTGTTGTTACCTCAATTAGATCGTTTATTGTAGCGAAATGAATATTGAAGCAGCTTTGGTCCATCGTGGGAACTACATACAACTCAGAGAAGGCATTTTCACGGGGTACCTAAGCATATATTTATCAGTTTTACTGTCACAGATGGATGATACAAAGTATATGTCCAGTAGGTGGAAGATATTGTCTATATATATTCGTTTCACAAGCTTTAACCTTCACCACATTGTTTCACGAGTTAAAGCATTTTGAATAACAAATGTAATTACTGGTAACTTATGTAATCAGTATTAGGGTTTTACGAAATAGTGAGGATAATAAAAATGATCTTTTGAAAGTAGTTCAGTTTCGAGATACAAATACTTCTTTCTTTTTTTTTTTGGGGGGGGGGGGGGGGGGGGGAGTCACCAGTCTTCTAGCTGGTTTGATGCGTCCCGCCACGAATTCCTCTCCTGTGCCAACCTCTTCATCTCAGAGTAGCACTTGCAACCTACATTCTCAGTTACTTGCTGGATGTATTCCAAAGCTGTGTCTTCTTCTACAGTTTTTTTCCTTTACAGCTCCCTCTAATACCATGGAAGTCATTCATTTATGTCTTAACAGATGTCCATCACCCTGTCCCTTCTCCTTGTCAGTTTATTCCACATATTTCTTTCCTCTCCGATTCTGTTCAGAACCTCCTCACTCCTTACCTTATCAGCCCACCTAATTTTCAACATTCGTCTGTAGCTCCACGTCTCAAATTCTTCGAGTTCATTCTGTTCTGGTTTTCCCAAAGTCCACGTTTTACTACCATACAATTCTGTGCACCAAACGTACATTTTCAGAAATTTCTTTTTCTAATAAGGCCTATGTTTGATACTAGTAGACTTCTCTTGGTCAGGAATGCCCTCTTTGCCAGTGCCAGTCTGCTTTTGATGTCCTCCTTGCTCCGTCCGTCACCAGTTATTTTGCTGTCTAGGTAGCAGAATTCCTTAACCTAATCCTGATGTTAAGTTTCTTGCTCTTCTCATTTCTGCTGCTTGTCATTAGTTTCGTCTTTCTTCGATTTACTCTCAATGCATTTTCTGTACTCGTTAGACTGTTCAACCCATTCAGCAGATCCTGTACGTCTTCTTCAATTTATCTCAGGATAGCAATGTCATCAGTGAATCGTATCATTGATATCCTTTCACCTTGAATTTTAACGCCGCCTCTGAACCTTTCTTTTATTACCATCATTGCTTCTTTTATATACAGATTGAATAGTAGTGGTGACGGACTAAGTCCCTGATTATACCCTTTCTAATTCGAGCACTTCGTTCTTGGTCGTCCACTCTTATTATTCCCTCTTAGCTCTTGCACATATTGTATATTTTCCGTCTCCCCCTGTAGCTTACTCTTATTTTTCTCAGAGTTTCATTTTACCGTGTCGAACAATTTTTCCTAGTCGACAAATCTTGTGAACGTGTCTTGATTTTTCTTTACCCAAATATTACTAAACTCTTTTTTTTACCCATAAGAAAACTTCGTTTTACCCCTCTGGCGGTAATTATCCCCAGGTTGTGAATCACTGCTTTGGAACCATAGCAGATGACGTGAAATCACACATTTTGAACACAGGCATGCTAGAGACGTATCCGTAGAACTGTATCAGTAGAGCCGGCTGCGCGACAGGTGTTTGGTGCCACTTCCAGCAAGACTGCTCGCTCCTCGCATATGTATCCGATTCCATTTGGTTCTCGTGGACATAGTTCGTGATTTCTCGAAGTTCTCGCTTCTGCCCATACCTACCCAAAGTACCACAGCACAACATTCTAGAGGAGTGAACTTGTAAATTTCTCAATTCTCGTATGTGAATCCGATTCAGCCTGGTTCTCTAGAACAAAGTACTCAATTCCTTGGAGTTCTCGATTCTGCACATCACTACCTGAAGTATCGTGGACTTGCATTCAGTACGGTTATGCTCTCAGAAAATTTCAGTTCTCGAACGTGCATTCGATTCCATTCGGTTCTCCAAAATATGGGTTCTCGATGTCTTGAATTTCTCGATTCTGCTCATCACTATCCAAATTATCCAGGAGCATTGGAACGGACTACACTCGTAAATATTCTCGGTTCTCTGTGTGGTTTGATTCAGTTTGGTTCTTAGGAACAGAGTTCTCGATTTTACAGGTACATGGTTGTTTTAGTTTCTATACAGAAGCAAACCCAGTTTATCAAAAATTCAAATGGCTCTAAGCACTGTGGGACTTAACATCTGAGGTCATCAGTCCCCTAGACTTAGAACTACTTAAACCTAACTAACCTAAGGACATCACAGACATCCATGCCTGAGGCAGGATTCAAACTGTGACCGTAGCAGCAGCGCGGTTCCGGACTGAAGTGCCTAGAACTGCTTGGCCACAGCGGCCGGCTTCTCGGTTTATTTAAGCTCTCGATTCTATCCATCACTAACGGAAGTACCATGTACTCATATACAACTTCTGAAACGTGCATTCGTTTTCATTCGGTTCTCGATTCCTTGAAATTCTTAGTTCGACCCATAAATACCCTAATAGCATGGACTTCCATTAAGGATGAATTTACTCATAGAAATTCTTGTTCATTTATGTCCATTCGATTCCTTGAAGTTCTCGATCCTGCCCGTCATTATCCAAAGCCCTCGCCGCAAGGGCGTACCCAGGATTTGAACTATGGGGGGAGGGGGGGGGGAGGCAGGTCAAACTAGTATCATAGTCCCAGGAAACAAGGACGTGACACAACATACAACACTTCTTATTAAATCAAACAGTAAACTAGTGAAAAACTGCTTTCAATAAACATTTTAAATATAAGAATGAACTTGTTTAAAAATACAACTTTTTAATTCAGTAACAATCTTCTAGGATTTGCCGACAGTAACGTGCCGAAGACGAAAAAATTACTCCCGGATCTGCGCGAACGAGTTGGAATATCTTCTAGGGAGGGGACGGGGAGCCCATGCCTCGCCGCATTCAGAAGGACCGTAGTCGTAGAAATTCACGGTTCTCGAATGCGCATTCGATTCAGTCTGGCTATCGATTCCTTGAAGTTCTAGATTCTGCCCACCACTACCTGAAATACCACGGCCTCGTAGTCGGGAGGACGACGGTTCAAAACCCCGATGTGGGTTTTCTGTGTAGAGTCCCTAAATCTGCGACAATTTTCCCTTCCCACCTTACCTCAATCCCAGCTCGTGCTTCGCCTCTAACGGCCTTGTCGTGTACGGCACGGTAAACCCTTACAATGCATCCTTCCTTGTACTGCGAAGGTCGCTCTTCGGAGCGAAAGCTGCGACACGTTGTGGTCCCACGGTGTCAGGGCGCCAGCTCTCTCTCTCTCTCTCTCTCTCTCACACACACACACACACACACACACACACACACATACACACACATGCAGGGCCAGTGACGAGTCGGCCTACGAGGCAGGCAGGCATTGGCCATGTAAGGCGTTGGGCGGCGAGCCGGACATTGTTCTCCCTACATGGCCACAGCTGGTCGCTGGCCGCGGTCGTAAATCAGAGCGGCCGAAATCCGGAGGCGGCACAAAAGAGCCCAGCCGCCGGGCCGCAGCCACACTCCACAGCTTACCAGTAGCACAGCCCTAGCAGGTGCCGCCTGAACTAGCAAGGCCTCACACGCCCATAGGCGCCACCAAGCTCTGACAGGCCTACCTGCCTCTTCCGCAATTCCTTCATTGACACTATCATCCCGGCTTCCTCCCAACATCCTACAACCTACAAACATGACCCACCGTCTACTTTCTATCCCTAAGTCCCTAGAAGACGTCGGCCAGGAACTTAACACAGCAAAAACAATAGTCATAAATAATGGATTACACCCCAACACCATCTAGGTAGAAAGATGAAGAAGCAAGTCCTCAATGAAAAACACAGACAAACTGGAAAAGAAATTGTCCAGATTACGTTTTATAGGCAAAACATCAAAGAGCATAAGAAACATCCTTAAGGCAAAGGATTTCACTTTGTTTTTCTATGTCCCTCAGACAATAGGTAGTTTCTTGTTCAACACGTAAGACAAACAACCAGCTGCCGCAAAAAGTGGGCTTTATAAATTCACATTCTCTGTGTGTCTGTCTTGCTGCATTGGACAGATGGGGAGGTCAATATGTGGCAGGCTTAAAGAACACCACAGATGCTGGAGATACAAGAAGCATGATTCAGCCTGAACAATAACCACAAATGCACAATAGATGTACGTGTTCTACACACAGAGGAAAAGGGGGCCAAACACAACCAATTAGAAATTTTAGAAATTAAAAGACAGATGTATATATCCCCACACCTATTATTAAACGAGCAAACCCAATTCAATTATTCGCCTGTATTAGACGAGATCACAACCCCAGGATAGAAGCTAAACTTTGGGCCCCAGTCCATCTTAGTTAAAAAGCACATGGCTGAGGCATAACTTTAGTCCAGTTATTGTAGTGTAACTGCTAAATGTGTAATAGTGTATGTAATTTGTTAAAAATGGTCATTGGCGTAATTGTACGTTAAGCTGTGGATCGATACCTCAAGAAGTCGAGACGATATCTTCGCCTTGTCGTCGTGTTTACCTGTGCATCATCATCTTTGGGAATCAGTAATGTACTTGGAAATGGACTTATAACTCGAAACCTAGGCTGTGCAATAACATCAATAATAAAATTGTGAAACAAGGTCAAAAACAGTGTTTTTTTAGCTAAGTATTTTTTGTGTGATAAAACAACAAATTAGCATTTTTTGGATTTCTACCTTTGCCTGTACTGTGAACATCACTTCTTGCCAAATTTCATGATTCTAAACCAAAAGGGGATTACGCTGTAAGCTATGATGAGTGAGTTTAAGAGTATCAATATATCTGGCATAAATTGCCGTATCTTTGACTGCATTTACCACAAGCTTGCATTTATTAAACCGTCAAGAGACCGTAAACGTTAGTATGTGACATACATTTCAACTCGATATGCCCAACCGTTCATGAGAAAAAGGCATCTTAACAAACGGACTGACGGACAGACACTCAGATAACAAATGACGAAAAAAATTTTTTTCGAGTGACATTACAAACTAACGATTTGCGCATTTCTTTTTCCTTAGTTGTGCTCCGAAACCTTGCTTCTTGCCAAATTTCATGATTCCAGGTCAACGGGAAGTACCCTATAGGTTAAGACGAGTAAGTTTGCGAGTATCAAAGCATGCGATTATATATCTGTATCTTTTGATTACACTACTGGCCATTAAAATTGCTACACCAAGAAGAAATTCAGATGATAAACGGGTATTCATTGGACAAATATATTATACTAGAACTGACATGTGACTACATTTTCACGAAATTTGGGTGCATAGATCCTGAGAAATCAAACCCAGAACAACCACCTCTGGCCGTAATAACGGCCTTGATAGCCTGGGCATTGGGTCAAACAAAGCTTGGATAGCGTCTATAGATACAGCTGCCCATGCATCTTCAACACTATTCCACAGTTCATCAAGAGTAGTGACTGGCGTATTGCGACGAGCCAGTTGCTCGGCCACCATTGACCAGACTTTTCAATTGACGAGAGATCTGTATAATGTGCTGGGCAGGGCAGCAGTCGAACATTTTTTGTATCCAGAAAGGCCCGCACAGGACCTGCAACATGCGGTCGTGCATTATCCTGCTGAAATGTTGGGTTTCGCAGGGATCGAATGAAGAGGAGAGCCACGGGTCGTAACACATCTGAAATGTAACGCCCACTGTTCAAAGTGCTGTCAATGCGAACAAGAGGTGAACGAAACGTGTAACCAGTGGCAACCCATACCATCACGCCGGGTGATACGCCAGTACGGCCATGACGAATACACGCTTCCAATGTGTGTGCACCGCGATATCGCCAAACAGGGATGCGACCATCATGATGCTGTAAACAGAACCTGGATTCATCCGAAAAAATGACATTTTACCATTCGTGCACCCAGGATCGTCGTTGAGTACACGATCGCAGGCGCTCCTGTCTGTGATGCAGCGTCAAGGGTAACCACAGCCATGGTCTCCGAGCTGATAGTCTGTGCTTCTGCAAACATCGTCGAACTGTTCGTGCAGATGGTTGTTGTCTTGCAAACGTCCCCACCTGTTGACTCAGGTATCGAGACGTGATTGCACGATTCGTTACAGCCATGCGGATAAGATGCCTGTCATCTCGACTGCTAGTGATACGAGGCTGTTGGGATCCAGCACGGCGTTCCGTATTACCCTCCTGAACCCACCGATTCCATATTCTCCTAACAGTCACTTCAAATTTTTACGCAGCCGAAGGGTCATGGATCTCGGTATGTGGAACAAATTTCCACGTAATACGTCTACGCGTTCCTGAGAAAAAGGGTTGTTAACAGTCTAATAGGCAGACAAGACGGACAGCACAAGTGATCCTGTAAGGGTGCCGTTTTTATCGACTGAGGTACGGAACCCCGAAAAAGAAAGAAAAATTCCTCCCAGAAGAGTGAAAAAGCAATTTACATATGACTCTAACCCTGTCCATCAATTTTCTGCTACTTTTATGGTAAGTTTTCTAAAGTTTGCTTACTAGCGAATTTTCTTCGCATGTAACGTTTAACTCTCACAGTCAAAGAGTGTCTTATGTTTAGCATGTCAATACAAAATTAAACGATATTTCTGTACTTACGTCCCACTTTTCCAGCGCGAAGTCATCAAAAAATTGCGTTATTAAACCGAGAAAAGAACAGAAGGTTCATACTGAGGTGACAAAAGTCATAGGATGCCTTCTAATATGGTGTCGGACCTCCTGTTCTCCAGCTTAGTCCAGCAACTCGACGTGGCATGGACTCAACAATTCGTTGGAAATCCCCAGCAGAAATACTGAGCATGATGCCCCTATAGCCATCCATAATTGCGAAAATGTTGCCGCTGCAGGATTTTTTTATACGAACTGATTTCTCTGTTACGTCCTATAAAAGTTCTATGGGTCTGTCGGGCAAACTGGGTGGCCAAATCATTCGTTCTAATTGTCCGGAACAATTGTGGCCCAGTGATATGGCATATTGTCACCCTTGAAAATTCCATTGTTGTTTGGGAACATGAAGCCCATGAATGGCTGCAAGTGGTCTCCAAGTAGCCGAACATAACCATTTTTAGGCAATGATCGGTTGAGTTGGACTACAGGGCCCAGTCTATTCCATGTAAACACAGCCCTCACTATTATGGAGCCACCAGTAGTTTGCACTGTGCCTTGTTGACGACTTGAGTCCAACCGATATGGTCTAAAGCCCAGGAGAGGCGCTGCAGGCGATGTCGTGCTGTTAGCAAAGGCACTCGCGTCGTTCGTCTGCTGCCATAGCCCATTAACGCCATATTTCGCCGCATTGTCCTAACACATACGTTCGTCGTACGTCTCACATTGATTTTTGCGGTTATTTCACGCACTGTTGCTTGCCTGTTAACACTATTACTACTTTACGCAAACGGTCGTTAAGTGAAGGCCGTCTGCGTCGTCCGTGGTGAGAGGTAATGCCTGAAATTTGGTATTCTCGCCACACTCTTGACCTGTGGATCTCGGAATATCGATTTCCCTAACGATTTCCGGAATGGAATGTCCCATGCCTCTAGCTCCAACTACCATTTCGCGTTTGAAGTCTGTCAAGTCCCATCGTGCGACCATAATCACGTTGGAAACCTTTTCACACGCATCGCCTGAGTGCAAATGACACCTCTACCTATACTCTGCCCTTTCTTTTTTTCCAATTACGAATAAATTCATCTTTGACCACACCATGTTAAAAGCATCTGTGAAGTGTTAACAAACATGTGTATACAAATGTGCCTCTTGAATGAAGTGACATGTACGAAAACGATGGAGAAACGAATGTTTGCTGGTACTAAAACGTTAAAAACGCTTTTCTTGGATTATGTGGTAAGTTTACACTGTTCATCTTCTCCACTATTTCGCACATTCTTTCCGCGTTTGACTTATTGCACCTGATGATGGACCCACAGCGTCCGAAATGCATCGTGTGCTTGATAAAACATGAAGAGTTGTGACTGAAGGCGTTTTTTTTTTATTCATACCTCCAGTGTACTTTCTGTTTAAGTTTTTGAACAAGCACAGCAACCAGCCCGCTTCATATTTAGGTTTATTGATGTCAGCACGCATTTGGGGCTTTCGTCTATCTTCAGATGGTGTAATGCATTTATATCTTCATCGCAGTAACATCAATGCACTGTATTAGTGAACCTACAAGCGTTGCACGGAAATGTGGAACATAAGGTACAAGTTACAGAAAAAGTGGCAGATGCGATGTTCAAAATGCAGTCCATTAAAGACTTAGTACTGACGAAGACGTAAATAATGGGTTTGTTCAAAAATAGCTTTTCTGCTACCAATCATGATTTACTTTTGTTCATATTTTACACGGCGCGTTCCGGAAAATGATTCTTTTTTTCAAGTGTGTTTTCTCTCTTTTTTTACGTAATGATTTCGATGTATGAGGTTCTGCTTTGTTTTGCTGACTTGACTGCAACATATAAAAACGTGCAATTTTTCGTTAGTTATCGGTTTTTATATGTAGTTAGTGGCGAAATTTGGAAGAAGTTTTACTTACAGTTTTCTTATGGTCCATTTGTGCAGAGCCTCACACAAACCAAACATACAATTTTCAGTGCACAGTACACATCGACAATAACTTACATAAGCAAACAGTTACAAAGATGTTTTTAAATGTAGATAGCAGAGATAATGTTACGAGTCGCCCACAGAGTATGATATGTTTGTATACAGGGGGTATTTATCGTAACAGTATGGATCATGCTGTGCTTGTATCTATTTTACAATGGTGCTTATTTCTGTGCGTTACTATTCACAATGGACTAAATCAGAAGATGTAAATGAGTAGGTCAGCAGCATAACTCACATGCTCCAAAAACATAAATTTTCACAAATGACTAAAAACGTGTTTTACATGCGTCGTGCACATGTCCCATATATTGACATCAGTATGTGCAAGAACAATGGCTATAAATCATTATGTATATTTTAGATTATGTTTGCTTATTGAGAAATTACAATAATTTAAGGTTATATTACGGATCATGTGAGTTTTGTTAATGAGGTATGGAACATGTAAGTTTTGACAATTCCCATTTTGAATCTTGTGAGTTATGGTACTGAGCTGTTTGGACGATGTTGGTTTCGCTGGAACTTTCGTGTTACAACTCGATTTGCAGCACTTTTTCTTCCATGACTTGTGTCTCAAATCAGTGTTATTCCATCTACTATACTGAATTATATTCCCCAAATTAATTGAACAGAACAGCAAACACACACCACTGACATCAATATTTACTACTACACAAGAAAATGGCGCCGAGTGAGCTAATCGCTGATTGGTCAAGATGAGGTACGGGACAAAACTCTCAAGATCCCGCGGATCATGAGTCTTTTGAAACTAACCATGAAGTTTAACACCGGTTTTCTCAATGATCTTGTGCCAAATGTGAATAACTGTTTCCTTAATTATGTCCTATGTATAAAACTATATGAGAATATGTCGGCATCTCGATTTTGATTATTTTGGAGCACGTGAGTTATGATTCTAACCTACACACATGTTTTACACCATCTGAAGGTGGGCGCAAGTCCGATATGTGTCTTGGCATAAATCAAGCGATACAAGAAGTGTTTGGTTGTTTGTGTTTCTCCGTCACGGATAAAATAAATTTTGTCTGCCTTTATTTTCTTCTTTTGTTCGCTTAGTTCTCTGAAACATTAGCCTACTCATTGCGTTATGCACCTGTTTCGTAAGCTGGAGCAGTTTAGGTCGTTGCCAATGATTCTTTCGTCCCGCCGCGGTGTTTTTGTCCTGCAGCATAATTACAGAGTTCTCGTTTACGTTTGATTGACATTTGTATTTAGCATTGCAGGAAGTGGCTCTCAGCCCCGTGCAACAACCGCTTTCTCTTCTCTCTCTCTCTCTTTCACACACACACACACACACACACACACACACACGAGGGAGACAGAGGGAGAAGTGCGGCGGCCAGTCCTGCGTGGCCCCCCAAACTGCAAGCGAGTGTGTGCCGGCAGTGGCAGTGGCAACCCTGCGAGGGCCCGCGACCAGTTTCGGCGCTTATTTATGGGCTGGCTTTGTTCCCGAAACCTGCCAGGCCGATCGAGAAAGTTACAGCCCGCCGTGGCCAGTTGGCCTGCTCTTTGCACACGCACGAGCCGCCTCGTCCTCGCGGCAGGCCAGCGCGCATGCGCGGACACGCGCTGCCAACGTAACCGTACTCCGTGCGTCCCGTCAAGTGCGTTTACGTGGGCCGTATTTCACGACAATCTGTGGCCGCACCAGTGTAACCGTCGACATTGCCGCAAATACCTGGCAATATTCAGGACCAAATTTACGCGAAAGCTATTTGGGTTTGCAGCCTAGGGGCCTAAAATGCCTTCATAAATCAGCGCAAAAAAGACAACACCAATCTACATCTACATTTATGCTCCGCGAGCCACCCAACGGTGTGTGGCGGAGGGCACTTTACGTGCCACTGTCATTACCTCCCTTTCCTGTCCCAGTCGCGTATGGTTCGCGGGAAAAACAACTACCAGAAAGCCTCCGTGCGCGCTCATTCGTGATCTCCTTGGGAGGTATAAGTAGGGGGAAACAATATATTCGATACCTCATCCAGAAACGCACCCTCTCGACAGCAAGCTACACCGCGATGCAGAGCGCCTCTCTTGCAGAGTCTGCCACTTGAGTTTGCTAAACATCTCCGTAACGCTATCACGGTTACCAAATAACCCTGTGACGAAAAGCGCCGCTCTTCTTTGGATCTTCTCTATCTCCTCCGTAAACCCGATCTGGTACGGATCCCACACTGATGAGCAATACTCAAGTACAGATCGAACGAGTGTTTTGTAAGCCACATTTTCTAAGGACTCTCCCAATGAATCTCAACCTGGCACCCGCCTTACCAACAATTAATTTTATATGATCACCCCACTTCAAATCGTTCCGTACGCATACTCCCAGATATTTTACAGAAGTAACTGCTGCCACTGTTTGTTCCGCTATCATATAATAATACAATAAAGGATCCTTCTTTCTATGTATTCGCAATACATTACCTTTGTCTATGTTAAGAGTCAGTTGCCACTCCCTGCACCAAGTGCCTATCCGCTGCAGATCTTCCTGCATTCCGCTGCAATTTTCTAATGCTGCAACTTCTCTGTATACTACAGCATCATCAGCGAAAAGCCGCATGGAACTTACGACACTATCTGCTAGGTCATTTATATATATTATGAAAAGCAATGGTCCCATGACACTCCCCTGTGGCACGCCAGAGGTTACTTTAACGTCTGTAGACGTCTGTCCATTGAGAACAACATGCTGTGTTCTGTTTGCTAAAAACTCTTCAATCCAGCCACACAGCTGGTCTGATATTCCGTAGGCTCTTTCTTTGTTTATCAGGCGACAGTGCGGAACTGTACCGAATGCCTTCCGGAAGTCATGGAAAATGGCATCTACCTGGGAGCCTGTATCTAATATTTTCTGGGTCTCATGAACAAATAAAGCGAGTTGGGTCTTACACGATCGCTGCTTCCGGAATCCATGTTGATTCCTACACAGTAGATTCTGGGTTTCCAGAAATTGACATGATACGCGAGTAGAAAACATGTTGTAAAATTCTACAACAGATCGATGTCAGAGATATAGGTCTATAGTTTTTCGCATCTGCTCGACGACCCTTCTTGAAGACTGGGACTACCTGTGCCCTTTTCCAATCATTTGGAACTTTCCGTTCCTCTAGAGAATTGCGGCACACGGCTGTTAAAAGGAGGGCACGTTCTTTACCATAGATTCTAACGTGTAAATGAATACTTCGTAAACAGTACAGCGAACAACACAGTCGCTGAGACACTTTTACCCAAAGAAAAATTTATAACTATCTTCACATGGTCTAAAATTACTCTTCACAATATTAGCGAAGTAATTAACAAGCTTGGAAATTCTAAAACAGAGGACTATTACGAAATGAGTACTTTTGTCGTAAAGAGCACATCAAATGAAATTAAAAATGCCAATATTTTATCAAGCCAATGTAATTGTGGCAGATGTTATTGTCCCTGAGGCTCTTAAAAGATGAAATCTGTCAACAGTAAAAGCAGTACAAAAACTGCTAGACGTTATACACTTCTGGCCATTAAAATTGCTGCACCATGAAGATGACATGCTACAGACGCGAAATTTAACCGACAGGAAGAAGATGCTGTGATATGCAAATAATTAGCTTTTCAGAGCATTCACACAAGGTTGGCGCCGGTGGCGACACCTACAACGTGCTGACATGAGGAAAGTTTCCAACGGATTGCTCACACACAAACAGCAGGTGACCTACGTTGCCTGGTGAAACGTTGTTGTGATGCCTAGTGTAAAGACGAGAAATGTGTACCATCACATTTCCGACTTCTATAAAGGTCGGATTGTAGACTATCGCGATTACGGTTTATCGTATCGCGACATTGCTGCTCGCGTTGGTCGACATCCAATGACTGTTAGCGGAATATGGAATCGGTGGGTTCCGGAGGGTGATACGGAACGCCGTACTGGATCCCAATGGCCTCGTATCACTAGCAGTCGAGTAGACCGACATCTTATCCGCAAGGCTGTAACGGATCGTGCAGCCACGTCTCGATCCCGAGTCAACAGATGGAGACGTTAGAAAGACAACAACCATCTGCACGAACAGTTCGACGACGTTTGCAGCGGCATGGAGTATCTATAAGCTTGGAGACCATGGTTGCGGATTCCATTAACGTTGCATCTCAGACAGGAGCGCCTGCGATGGTGTACTCAACTACTAACCTGGGTGCAGGAGTGGCAAAACGTCATTTTTTCTGATGAATCCAGGTTCTGTTTACAACATCATGATGGTCGCATCCGTGTTTGGCGATATCGCGGTGAACGCACATTGGAAGCCTGTATTCGTCATCGCCATACTGGCATATCACCCGTCGTGATGGTATGGAGTGCCATTGGTTACACGTCTCGATCAGCTCTTGTTCGCATTGACGGCACTTTGAACAGTGGAAGTTACATTTCAGATGTGTTATGAAACCCTACATTTCAGCTGGATAATGCACTACCGGGCCTTTCTGGATACAGAAAATGTTCGACTGCTGCCCTGACCAGCACATTATCCAGATCTATCACCAATTGAAAACGTCAGATCATTGGTGGTCGAGCAACTGGCTCGTCACAATACGCCAGTCACTACTCTTGATGAACTGTGGTATCGTGTTGAAGATGCATGGGCAGCTGTACCTGTACACGCCATCCAAGCTCTGTTTGACTCAATGCCCAGGCGTATCAAGGCCGTTATTACGGCCAGAGGTGGTTGTTCTGGGTACTGATTTCTCAGGATATTTGCACCCAAATTGCGTGAAAATGTAATCACATGTCAGTTGTAGTATAATATATTTGTCCAATCAATACCCGTTTATCATCTGCATTTCTTCTTGGTGTAGCAATTTTAATGACCAGTAATATATATGGGGGTGTTGGAAAGATACATAGTGCATGCAGTACGCTCATAGGCATCATCAAAGCCTTAGATTCTCAGTCACGTGAGACTATATTATTAAAATTAGCTCACTATGGCATTAAAGATAAATCATTAAGTATGTTTCGAACCTATCTGACATGCTATAATTAGTATATGCAAATAATCAGCCATCACAGTTGTTAAAAATAAAGCATGGAATACCACGGGCATCGGTTCTTTTCTTTTCATTATACATATATAAATGATTTCACAAGACACATACCATGTGAGAATCTGCTGTATGCTGACGACATCACACTGATGACAACAGGCGAAAACTTACAAAATGTTGAAAATTACAATAGAGAAATTATCGAGACAACTAATCACTGGTGTCTAGGAAACCAGCTGTCCATTAACAAAACAAAAACAGAAGAAATTCGTTTCAATCTCAGAGCAATGACGTATGAGAATAAGAATGTGAAATTACTCGGACTTTTGACTGACAAAAGATTATCATGTGATGGACACACAAATTACTCGAGCAGCAAGATGGCAAAAGTTTTATTTTTGTCACATAAATTGAGACAGAATGTCAGTAAGAAGCTGTCACATTACTTGTTGTTATGCCTTCATCCACTTAAATTTGCAGCACATACTACTTTTGTGGAGAGATGCACCATATTCAGCAAACATTTTTCAGTGGCAGAAGAAAGCAATTAAATATATTCTAGGTCTGCCTCCTAGACAGTCCGTAGAAATCAGGTCCCAAGAAAAATTAAACAAACTTACACTAATAAATAATATTCATTTTCACAATTAGCCACGTGACTGATTTACTGTAATCAAGACACATTCACTCTCTCTCTCTCTCTCTCTCTCTCTCTCTCCCTCTCTCTCTCTCACACACACACACACACACACACACACACACACACACACACACACACACACACACACCAGCCATAAACACATGAGGCTTAAATTCTTCAACAAAATTCAGTCCAGCTCACTGGACTCCCTTACACAGGTACAAGAAACTTTTAGAAACTTTGCTAAAAGAGCGAGAATTTTACACAGTTGAACTCATGGAGAGGGTATGTGTCAGTCAAATTGCATTTAATAATCATTCTGTGTTTATGTATGTGTAAATAACCATATGAGTTGTTGCTTCAACTAGCCATAAGTAACGTGAAGTGGCTCAAAAAATGGTTCAAATGGCTCTAAGCACTATGGGAGTTAACATCTGAAGTCATCGGTCCCCTAGACTTAGAACTACTTAAATCTAACTAACCTAAGGACATCACACACATCCGTGCCCGAGGCAGGATTCGTACCTGCGAGCGTAGCAGCCGCGTGGTTCCAGACTGAAGCGACTAGAACCGCTCGATCACAGCGGCCGGCATCATGAAGTGCAAATGTACATTATATATAACTGATACACATTTGGAATTTGGCATATATATATATATATATGAGATTGGCCTTGTCAACATGTAAAGCATAGTTAATACAATTAATGCATCAGCTTTATGAGTAAATAAAAGTACTGAACATTTTAGTAATTACTACTTTAGTAATTACTAGAATACTTGGTCACACACACACACACACACACACACACACACACACACACACACACACACAGAGAGAGAGAGAGAGAGAGAGAGAAGTATTTTAGTAGCTATATATTGATATTAGCAAGTCTATTAACAACTGACATTGTGGTCTTACTAATATGTACGGTATTTTTATTTACTCATAAAGCTGATGTATTAATGGTATTAACTCTAGTTTATATGTTGACGAAGCCAGTTGTATCAAAATGTACTGAACGGCTGATAAGAAACATTCTAAACATTATCTTACAAGGGGATTGTGCCTGCTCATCATCACAGATTTCGTCCAAATTTATGGTAAATCCAGGGCGTGACCAGAAGCGAACGTCACGCTGGCGCAGGTGACGTTAGATTAGTTTCTAAGCAGCGTTTGGCGCAGCGGAAAGAGTGCAGAATGGTCATGATTTGAGCGCCTTCGTCGATACTTTTTCTTATTTTCAATTTTTATGTTACTTATTTTGCAAATAAACCTAGATAATGTTCAGTACTTTGTACTGGATATGATAGATGCCTGTGTGCAGGAGAACATTTTTTTTCCTTTTAATCGAGGATAAACGAATCCACAATTATACGACGGGAGTTTACAAAGATGAAGGATTGACATCAAGCAGTATTATGGTGATTTCCCCCAGACAGTGCAACCCTGCGACGTTTAATTTTTCTAGTCAGTTAAAGAATTTGATCCTAAGTTTCAAAACCGATTTTATCTCGTCGAGGGAGAGAAGGAAATCACATCCCGAGATAACTGCATAAAAATACACCCCATTGTGCATCACACACTGTCATCGCCAGTATTCAGCGAAACTGTGCAACGAAAGAGAAACTTTTATGATAAACCAAAGCCGGCCGCAGTGGCCGAGCGGTTCTAGCCGCTTCAGTCCGGAACCGCACTGCTGATACGGCCACAGGCTCGAATCTTGCGTCGGGCATGGATGGGTGTGATGTCCTTAGGTTAGTTAGGTTTCAGTAGTTCTAAGTCTACGGCACTGATGACCTCAGATGTTAAGTCCCATAGTGCTTAGTGCCATTTGAATTTTCGATAAACTGGGTTTGCTTCTGTATAGAAACTAAAACAACCATGTACTTGTAAAAATTCTGCGCGTATAACTTGTACAAGACGCCAAGAAAATTACTTATTCCCCTGTTTTTACGATGAACACTACCCCAGCATGTGTAAATCATTAACTGCAAAATAATACAATCCCTTGCTCGAAATCTTCATTTGCCTTACCTTCGCATGTATTTTATGAAACTATTGAGAAATACTGTGTCCTGAACATTATCCCGGTTTCATTGCCGTGTAAGTAATGTAAGAAACGAAAATTAAAAAAGTTTCCACGGAGGTGCTCAAACCCACGACCTTCGCATTACCATTCATAATTCTTTCCGCTGCGCTAAGGGCTGCCTCGAAACTAATACAACATAAATGCTGAATGTCTCACCCGACACGGGCCAAAAATTCTATTTTTTCTAAACTCTTGGCCATCTTGAGCTCCCACTTCTGTCTCTTTCATTTCTGTCCAAACCCTGGGTTTATCATAAATTTGTGCGAAATCGATGGTGACGAGTAGGCGCTGTTCCCATGTTAATATCGAGACGAGCGCTCTTATAATCATAAAAATATCGACATAACTAAGAACGAAGTCTATCTACGCCGAACTGTTGTATAAAAAGATTCTCTGACGTCTGTCGACTTAACCATTTGAAATGGACTTATTTGGCTGGCTTTCTCAGTGAACAGCTCGTATGAATTAAGTCAACTCTCAGCTCTTAAAGACTGAGCTTGCAATGAGCCACTGGAGGTAAGGGTCTACTCAACCTAATGTGTCGCTGTCATGTACTGATTATCCCCACTCGAGATCCAATTTCCTCACTACAGTCAAGATGTATGTAAAATGAATTGTGCACGAGAAAACGAAAGGAAGGGTTGGTCTTAACACGTGGACCGTGCTATGTGCCCCGGTGATTATACCGGGTGATCAAAAAGCCAGTATAAATTTGAAAAACTTAATAAACCACGGAATAATGTAGATAGAGAGGTAAAAATTGACACACATGCTTCGAATGACATGCGGTTTTATTAGAACAAAAAAAAAAAGTATTGCTAGACGCGTGAAAGATCTCTTGCGAGCGTCGTTTGGTGATGTTCGTGTGCTCAGCCACCACTTTCGTCATGCTTGGCCTCCCAAATCCCCAGACCTCAGTCCGTGCGATTACTGGCTTTGGGGGTTACCTGAAGTCGCAAGTGTATCGTGATCGACCGACATCTCTAGGGATGCTGAAAGACAACATCCGACGCCAATTCCTCACCATACCTCTGGACATGCTTTACAGTGCTGTTCACAACATTATTCCTCCACTACAGCTATTGTTGAGGAATGATGGTGGGCATATTGAGCATTTCCTATAAAGAACATCATCTTTGGTTTGTCTTACTTTGTTATGCTAATTATTGCTATTCTGATCAGATGAAGCGCCATCTGTCGGACATTTTTTGAACTTAAGTAGTTTTTTTAGTTCTAATAAAACCCCATGTCATTCTAAGCATGTGTGTCAATTTGTACCTCTCTATCTACATTATTCCGTGATTTATTCAGTTTTCAAATTTATACTGACTTTTTGATCACCCGGTACATTAATAATTACAAATGGGAACTATCGGCTACTTCATGAAATAAGTATTACAAATTGCACGCAGTTATTGTCTGCAAATTCAAACGATAGCGCTCAGAACAACGTTGGGCAAAATAAATCGTCGCCAGAGAATGAATGCATATTAATGTGTGGTAATTATGGATCACAGGGAAGGAAGGGACCGGTAACGTTCCAACAGAATAAACCAAATGGATGCGAAACGTGTCCACCATTGCTAACTGACTATTAACAACGAATTTAAATTGGTGGTGATGAGTGCACTGGTAAGGTAGTGCCTAAAAGTATGAGAACCTCAACGAGCAAAGTCATGGACGAGAGATCACCTTCAAAGTGAATGATCAGTTAGTACACAACAACACGCCTATCGTCATGTAGGATTTTCGTACGCCATTTCACTGTGTAACTTACATCAGTTGCATCCGCAGTTGCGAATAAACGCAACCATCAGCTGTAGAATGGAATGACGACAGTAAAAATTTGTGTCGGACCAGGACTCGAACCCGGATTTTCCGCTTATCGCGAGCGGTCGCCTTACTTTTGGCTAATGGCGCACGACTCACGACCAGAATTATACTTCCATATGTCGGCACCCATGAGTGTAATCTGTACTCGTAGGGGAGACCGGGGCACGTTGGCCATAGCGGCAGGATGGCCCAGTCGAGTTAGTTCATACAATAGACGCTACATCGTGCTGGGAATCAATCAGCAGGTTGGTAGCACTGTTCCGCTCCCTCTACAGGAGCAATATGGCCGGCGGAGCAGTTTAGGACAAGTTGTGTTGATTAACTGTTTTTGTGCGTGTGTGAGTAAAATTCTACTCGTCGGTTAAATGTGTGTTATGTAAAGTTGCTTACTTTAGGCGCAAGAGGTGAGTAGTATAATTAGACGTCGTAGTTTAAGGATTATTTCTACACTCCTGGAAATTGAAATAAGAACATCGTGAATTCATTGTCCCAGGAAGGGGAAACTTTATTGACACATTCCTGGGGTCAGATACATCACATGATCACACTGACAGAACCACAGGCACAAAGACACAGGCAACAGAGCATGCACAATGTCGGCACTAGTACAGTGTATATCCAACTTACGCAGCAATGCAGGCTGCAATTCTCCCATGGAGACGATCGTAGATACGCTGGATGTAGTCCTGTGGAACGGCTTGCCATGCCATTTCCACCTGGCGCCTCAGTTGGACCAGCGTTCGTGCTGGACGTGCAGACCGCGTGAGATGACGCTTCATCCAGTCCCAAACATGCTCAATGGGGGACAGATCCGGAGATCTTGCTGGCCAGGGTAGTTGACTTACACCTTCTAGAGCACGTTGGGTGGCATGGGATACATGCGGACGTGCATTGCCCTGTTGGAACAGCAAGTTCCCTTGCCGGTCTAGGAATGGTAGAACGATGGGTTCGATGACGGTTTGGATGTACCGTGCACTATTCAGTGTCCCCTCGACGATCACCAGAGGTGTACGGCCAGTGTAGGAGATCGCTCCCCACACCATGATGCCGGGTGTTGGCCCTGTGTGCCTCGGTCGTATGCAGTCCTGATTGTGGCGCTCACCTGCACGGCGCCAAACACGCATACGACCATCATTGGCACCAAGGCAGAAGCGACTCTCATCGCTGAAGACGACACGTCTCCATTCGTCCCTCCATTCACGCCTGTCGCGACACCACTGGAGGCGGGCTGCACGTTGTTGGGGCGTGAGCGGAAGACGGCGTAACGGTGTGCGGGACCGTAGCCCAGCTTCATGGAGACGGTTGCGAATAGTCCTCGCCGATACCCCAGAAGCAACAGTGTCCCTAATTTGCTGGGAAGTGGTGGTGCGGTCCCCTACGGCACTGCGTAGGATCCTACGGTGTTGGCGTGCATCCGTGCGTCGCTGCGGTCCGGTCCCAGGTCGACGGGCACGTGCACCTTCCGCCGACCACTGGCGACAACATCGATGTACTGTGGAGACCTCACGCCCCACGTGTTGGGCAATTCGGCGGTACGTCCACCCGGCCTCCCGCATGCCCACTATACGCCCTCGCTCAAAGTCCGTCAACTGCACATACGGTTCACTTCCACGCTGTCGCGGCATGCTACCAGTGTTAAAGACTGCGGTGGAGCTCCGTATGCCACGGCAAACTGGCTGACACTGACGGCGGCGGTGCACAAATGCTGCGCAGCTAGCGCCATTCGACGGCCAACACCGCGGTTCCTGGTGTGTCCGCTGTGCCGTGCGTGTGATCATTGCTTGTACAGCCCTCTCGCAGTGTCCGGAGCAAGTATGGTGGGTCTGACACACCGGTGTCAATGTGTTCTTTTTTCCATTTCCAGGAGTGTATATGGCATACACTACAAATTGCTTCAGTGGGTTTTGTGATGAATAGAATTTATTGTAAACATGGCGACGGGGCAGGTTGGCCTAGAGACGACGGGGCGCTATGGCCACCCGGGCCAACCTGTCCCGTCCTATATATTTTTTTAAAACTCGATGAAAGATTTGTTAATTTTAATGATATTAATATTTATAATTCGTCGAGTTTATGAAATTATTAACCTAATTTTCGAAGTTAAACATATTTTGATACGTTTCACACGTTAAAAGATCGTCATATTCACGAGATAAAAAGCGTTTTAAAAAGAAAACACCAACCTGTATATTTTGTTATAATGTTAAATGGCGATCTGAGTAGTCAGAATCTGGTTCATTTCTTTGTTTTTAGAACATCAGAGTTAAGGCCTCAGTTTAAACCATTTGTTTTATCTATAGGAACATAAAAATGGTGCGAAATTATAAAAGAAAAAGTAAAAGAGGAATGATTTCTTAAGATACAATGCTAAAAGCAGTTTTAGAAGTAAAAGAAAAAGAAAGATCTGTGAGGGTTACTAGTGAGATATTTGGAATTCCAAGAAAAACTTTGGGGAAGTACTGTGCTAAGTACATACAGACCACATGTCAGCCTACACAGTCAATTGAACTTCAGTAAGCTGAAACTGAACCTCAACCCATGCCAGTGGACCAAAACCCTCTGCCTGGAGGAGTCCTACAAATACTTAATGACAAAAAGAAGCCTTGGGATAAATTTGGCTATGATTAAAGATTTCAGGTATGAAATGTTGTTAACTGAAACTATTTTTGTTTGCAAAGCTATTTTTCAATTTCTAATATTTTTTCTCTATCCCTGCCATTGTTACTGTGTCTATTTCTACGTCGTCTTGTGCACTGTAGGCCTACTGATCTCTCTCTCTCTCTCTCTCTCTCTCTCTCTCTCTCTCTCTCTCTCTCTCTCCTCTCTCCCTCTCTCTCTCTCTGTCACACACAAACACACGAAAAGAAAAACTGTGCCTCTATGGGTAACTTAACTAGAGTTGTTTATTTTCAGATATTTAATTCCGAACAAGAAGATATGCTTCAACAATACCTCATGAAGGCAAGTGACATACCGTATGTTATGGTCTTTCCGCAAAAGAAGTCAGACGGTTTGCGTATAGATATGCTATTGCATACAACAATAAAATACTCCAAACATGAACTGAGACCGAAATGGCGGTAAGTGATTGGTTCACAGGATTCTTGAAGAGGCACCCTCAACTCTCCATTCAAACAACTAGTTTAGCTCGGTGCACCAGTTTCAACAAGCATAATGTAGAACTGTTTTTTCATAATCTCGACATAGTTTTAAAAAGATTAAAAGTGACCCCTGCGGACATCTGGAACATTGCCGAAACTGGAGCAACTACCGTCCAGCATCCTGATCGTTTAGTCGCTCGAAGAGGTTTTCGCCAAATACGGCTGAGAGAGGGTCATTTATTATGATCGCATTTGCAGTTAGTGTGTTAGATAATAGTGTGCCTCCATTCTTCATCTTGCTGAGGGTCAACTTCAAGCCTCATTTTATCCTTGACGACCCGATTGGGTGTGATGGAGCAGCTCATCCTTCGGGATGGATGACAGAGACAAGCTCTGCAAAATATATGAAATATTTTGTTCTACATGCTCGCTGCTCAAAAGAACGCCCTTGCTTGGTTTTGATTGATAATCACAGTTCACGTCTCGATTATGAAGTTCTTGATTATTGAAAAGATAATGGAATCGCCTTTCTATCTTTTCAAGCGCATTGTAGCCACAAGCTGCAGTCTTTAGACAGAAGTGTTTATTGGCCTTTTAAAAAGTTCGTGAATTCAGCATGTGATGCATGGGTTACCAATAATAAACGGCCTATGACTATTTACGACATCCCATCTATAGTTTGAATAGCACTTCCAAATGCTGTAACTCACAATAACATAACCAGTGGATTCAAGGTAACTGGGATCAATCCCGTTAACAAAAATATTTTTACTGACAGTGATTTTATGCCTTCCTACACTGAAAACAGTCCATCAACTCGAGCTGAGATATAAGTAAGAACGTTTCCAGCTACAGAGGTCAGACCTTTTGAAAACGCAGAACCCAGAAAAAGTATGGGAGCAGGGAAAAGGAAAAGAGTTTCTGCTATAGTGACAGACACTCCAGTAAAAAAAAAAAGTCCTCGAGGAAGAACAAAAACGTGCAAAAGAAAAGAAGGCGAAAGCATTGGAAAGAAAACTTAAATCACAGGCTAAAAAAGCACTTTTTCAAAAAAAAAAGTAGGAGCAATGGTAGAATGAAATCAAATGCAGTAGGCCTAAAACGCAAGAAGAAGCCAATGGAAGATGACAATGATGAAGATGATAACAATGAGGAAGATGAAGATTCACTGTGCCTAAGGTGTCTCAAGCCTTTTTCAAATACTCAGCCTGGAGCACAAACTGCAAGCGTTGGGCTCATCAGATATGCATTAAAAATGAAATTCGTAGACTATTTTATAAGTGTTATAACTGTGCTGATCCTTTGGATGTGAACAGTGATTAAAGTTGATTGGTTTTTATTAAGACACTATAATTCCTAATAATTTTAAGCTTTCCCATTGTCATAATAAAATCTTAAGAATTTCACTCAATAATCAACTTGATTTGATGTACATTAAAGTATGTTTCTTGATAACTATTACTTATATTTTGATATCCTAAAGTTATACTCTAGGCCAACTTTCCCCGAGGTTGGGGCAGATTGGCTCGCTTGACATATGTCCAGTAATTAATTTTTTTTAACTTTTTAACTCATATTTTCAAGGTTAATAATTGTGATCCAGATTCAGTATGACTGCCCTAAATATTTATCAATAATTTCATAAATTTAAAGATGTAAAAAAATTTATATATATATATATTTTTTAAATATGGGTAACGTGCCCTGGTTTCACCTACATCCATTATGTACATTCTCGCAGAGGTCAGACGTTGCACTTGAAAATCGCTGGACCGATTTTGGCAGATAAATACGATATTCCAGTGCCTGTGTTATTCTGATTACGATGCAAAGTTTGGACATGCATGAATGCATGTCCAAAGGAACAGGCACTGCAGCGACCACAGCCATTACGAAACACATCAAATGAATTCACAGTTGCGAATAAGAACAACCATCAGCTGTATAATGGAATGACGACAATGAACATTTGTGGAGGACTGGGAGTCTAACCTGGATTTCCCGCTTATCGCGAACAGTCGCCTTACCGTTTGGCTTTCAGCGTACGGCTCACAGCCAGACCAAAACTTCCGTATGTCATCAACCATACGCCTATGGCCTGTACTCGAACACCCGTTATGTATATTCCCATAGAGGTCAGACGTTGTTCTTGTAAGTCGCTTACCTGGTATCAGCAGATAAATACGATATTGCAGTGCCTCTGTTATTCTGATTACGATGTAAAGTTCCTTTGGACGTGCATGTACTTTGGTTCGAATCCCAGTCCAGAACAAATTTTCATTGTCATCATTCCATTCTACAGCTGATCGTTGTCCTTATTCGCAACTGCGAATTCATTTAATGTATTGCATAACAGCTGCAGTCACCGCAGTGCCTGTTCCTTTGGACATGCATGCATGCATGTCCAAACTTTGCATCGTAATCAGAATAACACAAGCACTGCAATATCGCATTACATCAACTGCGTGCGAAAAGGCCTGGCGAGGTCGCAGGCGGAGATGGACACTGCCTTGGAGTGGCCCATCTGCTTTCCAGAAAACTGCTGACTGTCCTCTGAATTGTTAAAGCCGGATCAGCTGCTGCATTCCAGCTACAGACGACCACCTCTGCCGAACTCTGAACTTCGAATCACCCTGTAAACTTGTGTTCCTGCTCCTTCAAGGAGTGAGCGTGTCAACATTGCAGTTTAAGCCAATCTGAGATCGCGTACCTCTCCCTAACAGAAAACTTGTTGCTCTGGAGGCTTCGGCGGTAGTTTTTGGAAGATTGCGACTGCTCACCTCTGACAACTCCTCATTCCAAAAAGTTGCGAGCACAAACCCGTGGTAAATCGCCATCCCCGAAGTTGCAAGCTCCGACTAACCAAAGCCGTCCCGCTAGAACTTTCTGTGAATTTCCTTTCGCAAAGGTCCCATACCACGAGGCAAAAGACTCACCTGTGGAGACGTTCTGTGGCTCCTACACCACAGTGAAATGTGATCTTTACGAGTTCCTTCTGGAGAAAGCTCCGTATTCATATTCGCTACAGTGCTACTGGACACACAGCATGCAAGCGCTGTTTGCCATATGAATTGCTAATCCTATCTAAAGTGTCCTAGACTGTTCAGGCAGGCCGGTGTCGTCATAGCCATCATTGTTGTAGTCGTCTTCGTCGTCGTGTCCCCCCCCCCCCTCCCCCCAAATTGTGTGTTCAACGACTCACCTCGTTTGATGAGGGTGGTAAAAACTGCTGAGCCATAATTCCACTAACTTTCTCATAGAAGAAAGGAAATCCTCTGCAATCTTCACACATTCCCTTGCATAATACCACACTATTATACACACATTACAAATCGCTGAGGAAATTGTCCTGTCATATTGAGGAATAAAGTTTGTTTGGTAATAAAGAGTGTAATACGAGACTGGCTACAGCTCTGCGCATTTCATTACCAGCCAATCCCGCTGAAAGAAATGCGCCAAGGTTGTCGTATGATGACTTGTCCAAATATGGCAAGCTGAAGCAAGTCTTTTTGTGCGACAACGTCCCTAAGATTCGTTGTAGGAGGTTAGATGGGATGAGAAATGCAGAACTAAGCCTTAACGCTTGATTTCGTTTATTAAGACTCCGATGATACAGTTGCGGAACAGTTCAGAGAAAGTTTGAGTCTCGTAACAAATAAATACCCGACTCATACGGTTGTAGTTGGTGGGGACTTCAACCTACCCTCGGTATGTTGGCAAAAATACTTGTTCAAAACCGGTGGTAGGCAGAAAACGTCTTCCGAGATAGTCCTAAATGCTTTCTCCGAAAATTATTTCGAGCAGTTAGTCCACGAACCCACGCGAATTGTAAATGGTTGCGAAAACACACTTGACCTCTTAACCACAAACAATCCAGAGCTGATAGAGAGCATCATGACTGATACAGGGATTAGTGATCACAAGGTCATTGTAGCTAGGCTCAATACCATTTCTTCCAAATCCATCAGAAACAAACGCAAAATAATTTTATTTAAAAAAGCGGATAAAGTGCCACTAGAAGCCTTCCTAAAAGACAATTTCCATTCCTTCCGAACTGACTATGTGAATGTAGACGAGATGTGGCTCAAATTCAAAGATATAGTAACAACAGCAATTGAGATATTCATACCTCATAAATTGGTAAGAGATGGAACGGATCCCCCTTGGTACACAAAAAAGGTCCGAACGCTGTTGCAGAGGCAACGGAAAAAGCATGCGAAGTTCAGAAGAACGAGAAATCCCGAAGATGGGCTAAAATTTACAGACGCGCGAAATTTGGCACGTACTTCGATGCGAGATGCCTTTAATAGGTTCCACAACGAAACATTGTCTCGAAATTTGGTAGAAAATCCGAAGAAATTCTGGTCGTATGTAAAGTACACAAGCGGCAAGACGCAGTCAATACCTTCGCTGCGCAGTGCCGATGGTACTGTTATCGACGACTGTGCCACTAGAGCGGAGTTATTGAACGCAGTTTTCCGAAATTCCTTCACCAGGGAAGACGAATGGAATATTCCAGAATTTGAAACACGAACATCTGCTAGCATGAGTTTCTTAGAAGTAGATACCTTAGGGGTTGCGAAGCAACTCAAATCGCTTGATACGGGCAAGTCTTCAGGTCCAGATTGTATACCGATTAGGTTCCTTTCAGATTACGCTGATACTATAGCTCCCTACTTAGCACTCATATACAACCGCTCGCTCACCGATAGATCTGTACCTACAGATTGGATAATTGCGCAGGTCGCACCAGTGTTCAAGAAGGGTAGTAGGAGTAATCCATTTAACTACAGACCTATATCATTGACGTCGGTTTGCAGTAGGGTTTTGGAGCATATACTGTATTCAAACATTATGAATCACCTCGAAGGGAACGATCTATTGACACGTAATCAGCATGGCTTCAGAAAACATCGCTCTTGTGCAACGCAGCTAGCTCTTTATTCGCACGAAGTAATGGCCGCTATCGACAGGGGATCTCAAGTTGATTCCGCATTTCTAGATTTCCGGAAAGCTTTTGATACCGTTCCTCATAAGCGACTTCTAATCAAGCTGCGGAGCTATGGGGTATCGTCTCAGTTGTGCGACTGGATTCGTGATTTCCTGTCAGGAAGGTCGCAGTTCGTAGTAATAGACGGCAAATCATCGAGTAAAACTGAAGTGATATCAGGTGTTCACCAGGGAAGCGTCCTGGGACCTCTACTGTTCCTGATCTATATAAATGACCTGGGTGACAATCTGAGCAGTTCTCTTAGACTGTTCGCAGATGATGCTGTAATTTACCGTCTAGTAAGGTCATCCGAAGACCAGTATCAGTTGCAAAGCGATTTAGAAAAGATTGCTGTATGGTGTGTCAGGTGGCAGTTGACGCTAAATAACGAAAAGTGTGAGATGATCCACATGAGTTCCAAAAGAAATCCGTTGGAATTCGATTACTCGATAAATAGTACAATTCTCAAGGCTGTCAATTCAACTAAGTACCTGGGTGTTAAAATTACGAACAACTTCAGTTGGAAGGACCACATAGATAATATTGTCGGGAAGGCGAGCCAAAGGTTGCGTTTCATTGGCAGGACACTTAGAAGATGCAACAAGTCCACTAAAGAGACAGCTTACACTACACTCGTTCGTCCTCTGTTAGAATATTGCTGCGCAGTGTGGGATCCTTACCAGGTGGGATTGACGGAGGACATCGAAAGGGTGCAAAAAAGGGCAGCTCGTTTTGTATTATCATGTTATAGGGGAGAGAGTGTGGCAGATATGATACACGAGTTGGGATGGAAGTCATTAAAGCATAGACGTTTTTCGTCGCGGCGAGACCTTTTTACGAAATTTCAGTCACCAACTTTCTCTTCCGAATGCGAAAATATTTTGTTGAGCCCAACCTACATAGGTAGGAATGATCATCAAAATAAAATAAGAGAAATCAGAGCTCGAACAGAAAGGTTTAGGTGTTCGTTTTTCCCGCTCGCTGTTCGGGAGTGGAATAGTAGAGAGATAGTATGATTGTAGTTCGATGAACCCTCTGCCAAGCACTTAAATGTGAATTGCAGAGTAGTCATGTAGATGTAGATATAAGTTTATGCCTTAGGTACTGGTCAAACCATCACTCTCTACCACTCGTAGGTTGGTACAGATTAATTTTATATACAAATTTGAACAACGTATTAACATAACCACACACATGCCTTGCCGCTGTAGCTTGTTTCGCAATAGTTTCAACTGTCTGGCACAAATTCCACAGTTGTGAGAGGGCAAAACCTCACGAATTTATTCCAACTCACACTCACTCACTCACTCAAACTAGAGATGGCTTTCTAAACTAAGCATTCAGTTCTCTGTAAATCAAAATACATATGACAAAAATACATCATTAGAAGAAATTTCATTACTAACTGAACCTAATGATAAAGTAATTCAACAGCAAGCAAAATCTACAACGCAATTACAAAAATCCATGATCATGTTCCATAGACTAAGATTATTTGTCACTAGATAATCAACAGTAAATTCGCTTCTTTACCATAACTGAAAACTTTTACATCAACGACCCAAGAGGTTGTCCACAGTAATTTAAAATGTTTGAACAGATGCAAGGTACATAACAACCCAATAAAGTACATTAAGTTATGCAATGTCGAATCTTATTAGTCTACAGAGCGGAAGTTAAGGGAAGTGGGGTGGCCGCATCTTGGTCTCAAGCACTGACTGATAGTTCGACGGTGTCAGCAGCGGCAGTGGCATTGGCTTCAGAGTCGATGGTGGACAGATAGACCTAAATTATTGGTGACATGTGGGTATTGTCGACGGTGAGCACTTAAGCTGTCTTTATCCTTGTCGATGGGCACAACTAAACGGGCGCCACACAGTAAATGGAGTGGAGGCTGGCAGGTCACTGTGCATAGTGTTCCATGAGTGAGCGACGTGAGGTTGTGGTGCACAAAGGTCTCGGGCTCTCCATGGCGCCATGGAGACGTTAGTTGGAGCCAGGCCATGTGGCCATGAAGCTGCTGGATGTAAGCTGGGACAAAGGTAATGTAGAGAAAGGTTGTGGCTTGGTAAAGTCACCTGGTAGGGCTAGGGGCTGCTTGTGCACCAGAGAAGGGTGTTTGTGCTCTCAAATGTTGGTGCATACAAGAGCTTGCGTATATTTAACGCTATGATCTATTTGTGGTGGAAATTTCATTACTTGATTTGGATAATGTTTGTGTATGATACTGAAATGCTGAAAATATGTTTTATTACGAAGAAGGGTCATCATAAGGTGCAGGTATGTGTTTCAAGCGATCTATTCGGTTGCTGTAAATTGTTAAACAATTAATTTGAAAGCGTAATGCAAATAGCTAATTTTACTCTATTTTTATATTGAAGTTGCATCAACTCTCCCTTTGTCCCAATAAGAACACTTTATTCTGAGTAGAGATGCAAACCTCTGTCTCCACGTTTCAGGACCTTGGTTCACAAAGACAATCAAGGAGTGACCTCATGAGAAAGACAGAGACAGGAGGTGAGTCTGAAATTTCCCGGTCAACAGAATGCCGCCGCTAGAGGCTCTGTTTGGTGTGGAGGGGGGGGGGGGGGGGGGGAGGGGGAGATGAGAGTGAAAGGAGGCTGATATGTGCTCCGTGGTCTGTGGTATTTAGTAACGTGATTTGTAATTAGGACATTGGGCGGTTTTGACCTTCATTGCGTTGCCCTGACAATAGACAGATGTGGGAGACCACAATTACTATACCGCACTTCATTCAATTCAGACTCTGTGGCCCACTTTTGTAGGGTTTAGCTGTCAGTGTAATATGACTGCTGTATGTTGCTTAATCTGTACAAAATAGTTTGCCACTGAGATGCTAGTAATTTGTCCATCTGCATAAAGTGGTGGTGAGTTTCGAAATATGTCGTGAACTTTTGTGCTTCGAAAAGTGAGGAAAATAAATAATAAGACTCCAGCAGCAAATGTAAACTAAGCCTACTCAGCTTTTGAAAGTGTGAACAGAATAAAAACGCGCCACAATTGTTTAAATATTCCGTAGGTACTGCAACCGCTTTCCTGACAGTTTCTTGAAATAAACTATACTCCATACACCATCTTGTAATCTGTAAATTGTTTGAATAAACAATATTCCACACATGGTTAAATTGTTTAAACAACATTCCAATCGCAATTGTTTAAATATTTCATATATCACCTTCTATCCCAAAAATTGTTCAAATAAATAATATTTCACTCATTGTCTAAATTGTTTAAACAATATTCCATACACTGCAATTTTTCCAGCCAGTTTGAGGGTTGGGGAGGGGGAGGGGAGGGCTGTGGCGGTTCCCAGAGGGTCGATTTAATTAACTGATCGGTTTAATTAATTAGACAATCAAACTGATATCAAAAGTGTGTTTGTATCTGTGAGGGAAGTTCCCTGACAGATGGGGGAGGAGGAGTTGGAGGGGAAGGAGAAGGAGGGGGATGGAGCCACAATACGTTAAGGACCTTTCAATTAGAAGGGTGGATTATCCCCAGGAGGTACTAATCCTCTTAGGAGAACAATAGTTTAAGGACCTGTCAATCAAAAGAGAACAACAGGTTTGCCTCTAACAGCATACTTTTCCCCTGAATTTTGGCAACCCTCAATGTGGACTGACAAAAACGTTGTCCCACTATTCCCACGAACATGCCACAAAGACTATTTTAAATTACAGTGAATTGAAATTAATTATGTCATTAAAATAAGACCGCGTGAAGAAATGGAAAGCAGATGGAATCAAAATAAAATATTAACAGGTAGAAGTTACAAAAAACTACAGGTAGATGTTCCGCAAAAACTTTGGTTTTCTTTGTTAAAAGTTCACAAAAAACAAGTGATATAGCTAATAAGCATGATATTCATCTACTGTTCACTTTATGGTCATTTGCATCGAATCAAGATTAGTAAGTTCCCATGTTATGAGTGTGATGGGACATCAATTGGAGATTTGAACTACACTCCTGGAAATTGAAATAAGAACACCATGAATTCATTGTCCCAGGAAGGGGAAACTTTATTGTCACATTCCTGGGGTCAGATACATCACATGATCACACTGACAGAACCACAGGCACATACACACAGGCAACAGAGCATGCACTATGTCGGCACTAGTACAGTGTATATCCACCTTTCGCAGCAATGCTGGCTGCTATTCTCCCATGGAGACGATCGTAGAGATGCTGGATGTAGTCCTGTGGAACGGCTTGCCATGCCATTTCCACCTGGCGCATCAGTTGGACCAGCGTTCGTGCTGGACGTGCAGACCGCGTGAGACGACGCTTCATCCAGTCCCAAACATGCTCAATGGGGGACAGATCCGGAGATCTTGATGGCCAGGGTAGTTGACTTAAACCTTCTAGAGCACGTTGGGTGGCACGGGATACATGCGGACGTGCATTGTCCTGTTGGAACAGCAAGTTCCCTTGCCGGTCTAGGAATGGTAGAACGATGGGTTCGATGACGGTTTGGATGTACCGTGCACTATTCAGTGTCCCCTCGACGATCACCAGAGGTGTACGGCCAGTGTAGGAGATCGCTCCCCACACCATGATGCCGGGTGTTGGCCCTGTGTGCCTCGGTCGTATGCAGTCCTCACCTGCACGGCGCCAAACACGCATACGACCATCATTGGCACCAAGGCAGAAGCGACTCTCATCGCTGAAGACGACACGTCTCCATTCGTCCCTCCATTCACGCCTGTCGCGACACCACTGGAGGCGGGCTGCACGTTGTTGGGGCGTGAGCGGAAGACGGCCTAACGGTGTGCGGGACCGTAGCCCAGCTTCATGGAGACGGTTGCGAATAGTCCTCGCCGATACCCCAGAAGCAACAGTGTCCCTAATTTGCTGGGAAGTGGCGGTGCGGTCCCCTACGACACCGCGTAGGATCCTACGGTCTTGGCGTGCATCCGTGCGTCGCTGCGGTCCGGTCCCAGGTCGATGGGCACGTGCACCTTCCGCCGACCACTGGCGACAACATCGATGTACTGTGGAGACCTCACGCCCCACGTGTTGAGCAATTCGGCGGTACGTCCACCCGGCCTCCCGCATGCCCACTATACGCCCTCACTCAAAGTCCGTCAACTGCACATACGGTTCACGTCCACGCTGTCGCGGCATGCTACCAGTGTTAAAGACTGCGATGGAGCTCCGTATGCCACGGCAAACTGGCTGACACTGACGGCGGCGGTGCACAAATGCTGCACAGCTAGCGCCATTCGACGGCCAACACCGCGGTTCCTGGTGTGCCCTCTCGCAGTGTCCGGAGCAAGTATGGTGGGTCTGACACACCGGTGTCAATGTGTTCTTTTTTCCATTTCCAGGAGTGTATGTAGGTTTATACCCTCCAGCAGGTCCTACGACAGTAGCCAAAATGATCTGCACAGGATAAGCCTAAACTCAACCGCCATCGTTCGTGGCTCCGACAATAGTGTTGTTCGAGTTTAGTGTTGTTATCTGCCCTGGTAGGGTATGTAGGGGGTTCGAACTGCGTTAGAGGCTACTCATAGTAAGAACATTACTGATGTAAACATTAGGCTGCATATTCTTCCAGGTTTGCTATTATCTCCTTGAATTTTATTTTCCGCCGAGATTCAGCCGCGTGTAGTCGGGTACAATAATAACATTATGTTTCATGCGGCAGAGCTCGGCCACGAAAATAACCAAACGCACAACGCTTTACCGGCACATGTAAACGCTAGCCGGACCATCAAGCTCGCAGTGACGTAAACAGCTGCAGATAATCGTGTGGCAGCTTATAGGTTTCTGATGGACAATTCACAACTGAACATTCGTTTCATATGTTTCCGATTGCTTTATTTTAACTCTTCTCACAGATAGGTATTTGAAAATGCTGAAACACTGAGTTCATTTGCATCAAAAGTATTAAAATAAAACATTCGGAAGCAGAGATACCAACCATTACAAGCGCGAATAATTAATAAAATCGACAAATAGTAGACAAATAATAAACCTTGGAATGCCATTTAAATTTTAAAGGCGATAAATTAATATACAATAATACCCTGGAAATAGACTTCTTAAGGAACCAGACAGAGACCATACTTTATCTAAGGAGAAGAGCATCCAACAATGCTTTCGTAAACACAGTATAATTTATCTCCGAGAGCAATGTGTGATTTTAAGAGTGTATTGCAGAGATTTTGCCGTATAATGAAACACTGAAGCCACTTAAGGTATTACTCAAGTCAGTCATGTGATAACCTCTGAACTCCTTCCATCTTTGAATCTGAAGAAGACATTTCATCAGTGAAACTGCCGTCTTCAACACTGATGAGTAGTCGATCAACGAGACAATCTAAACCATCTAAGCGTCACATTTCATCTTCTTTTATTATCTGTTGTTCCGCAACCACCAGCGTTCGGCAATAACGTGCGGCAGAGCATCGGGCATTAATTTAAGCACGTTTAGTAGTTTAAATGTCGCGTTATTTCTTCTCACATGTCCTTTAACCCGGCTCCAAAGAAGTTCCATGCGATTCAGATTTTAGTAGTTAAACCGTGACCTAACGACAGTGAGACCCGCAGACTGTGCCGTTTAATCAATGAGGTACTGATCTACCCAGTGAGATTCAACCTGTTCAGTAATTCAAGCTTAATCGCAGTAGGACCGACATGTGCTTCCTTTTCCTTCAGACAGTTTACCATGTGTTCCTCCCTACAAGATTTTTGTGGCGTATGCGCAACCTTAGCAGTATGATGAGACGCACTGTCCATAATTATAGCATTATTGAGCTCTAGTTTGAGTAGAATATCATTGGACCACTTTAGGAACACTTCACTATTTACGTCTTCATGATAACCTCCAGTCTTTTTTTAATTCAAAAATCAAAACCGTACCTTCCGCAAAACCGCAGTTGCTTCCCATATGCATTATAATTAGCCTTTTTTTCTCGTCGGATTTTTGAACCCCTGTGACAAACCTGCATTAGAAGATTCTCTCTCGTAAGTCACTGTTTAGACAGTCCATACTTCTTGTCTCACACATCCTGTGTTAATCCATTTTCGTCAGGGCAAAAATCTTCCATTTCTCGCACCTGAAGTGTTGAGTCTGTCGGAAATAACGCGCTATCCACAAATTTATATCCTCTACATGTACATAGATACTCCGCAAGCCACCGTACGGTGCATGGTGGAGAGTATTCTCTACCACTAATAATCCTTTCCTTTTCTGTTCCACTCGATATAACGCGAGGGGAAACGACTATCTATATACCTCCGTATGAGCCCTAATTTCTCGTACGTTGTCTTTGTGGTCCTTCGCGCAATGTATGTTGGCGGCAGTGTAATGCAGTCACCTTCAAATACCGGTTCTCTAAATTTTCTCAATAGCGTTTCTCGAAAAGAATGTCGCCTTCCTTCCAGGGATACCAATTTGAGTTCCCGAAGCATCTCCGCGACCTACCTCTGAATTGCTCCGATGTCTTCCTTCAATCCGACCTGGTACGGATCCCAAACACTCGAGCACTACTCAAGAAAAGGTCGCACCAGCGTCATATATGCAGTCTCCTTTATGGGTGAACCACTCTTCCCTAAAATTCTGCCAATAAACTGAAGTCGGCCACTCAGCTTCCCTACCACAGTTCTCACACGCTCGTTCTATCTCATATCGCTTTGGAAACGTTACGCCCAGATACCTAAACGACATGACTGTGTCAAGCAGGACACTGGTAATACCGTATCTGAACATTACAGGTTTGATCTTCCTGCTCATCTGCATCAACTTGCAGTTTTGCACATTGAGGGTGTAAGTAGGCTGTTTAAGTATTTTTATTGGTAACGCCAACACCACGTAGCGCTCTGTATGAAAAATCACTGGCTGTGCCGTGTGCAGTCTGTGGCTGGTTTGCGTTGTTGTTTTGCCATTGTAGTGTTGGGCAGCGGCAGCTGGATGCTAAGAGCGGGTAGCGTTGCGCAGTTGGAGGTGAGCCGCCAGCAGTGGTGGACGTGGGGAGAGAGATGGCGGAGTTTTGAAATGTGTAAGGATTGGTGTCATGAACTGCTATATATATTATGACTAGTGAGGTAAATACATTGTTTGTTCTCTATTAAAATCTTTCATTTGCTAACTATGCCTATCAGTAGTTAGTGCCTTCAGTAGTTTGAATCTTTTATTTAGCTGGCAGTAGTGGCGCTCGCTGTATTGCAGTAGCTTGAGCAACGAAGATTTTTGTGAGGTAAGTGATTTGTGAAACGTATAGGTTAATGACAGTCAGGGCCATTCTTTCGTAGGGATTTTTGGAAGTCAGATTGCGTTGCGCTAAAGATATTGTGTGTCAGTTTAAGCACATTCGTGTATAATTGTTCAAAGAGGACGTTTCACATAGACCAGTCGTGTATAATTTTTTCTAAGGGGACGTTTCAAGGGCTAGCTGCCATTCATCACGCCAACTGGAAATTTTTTCTAAGTCGTCCTGTATCTCCCTACAATCTCTCAACTTCGACACCTTACCGTACACCACGGCATAATCATCAAACAACCGCAAATTGCGGCCCACCCTGGCCGCCAAGTCATTTATGTACATAGGGAACAATAGTCCTATGGGCACTCCAGCCGATACCCTTGTCTCTTGTGACCACTCGCCGTCGAGGACAACATACTGGGTTTTTATCATTTGAGAAGTCTTCGAGTCACTCACATATCTGTGAATTTATTCCGCATGCTCATATTTTCGTTAACAATTAACAACCTATGAGAGAGCATCTTGCCAAATGTTTTCCAGAAATCTGGAACCTGCCTGTTGTCCTTCATCCATAGTTTGCAGTATGATGATGATGATGAGGGAACGATGTCGGAGACCCGCACCGTCGACTAGGCGAGGTAGTAGCGGAAATGGTTTTCCATTGTCTTCCTCCGACCGTAGCGGGGATATTCAATGATGATGAAGACAACACAGCAACACCCAATCGTCTCGAGGCAGAGAAAATCCCTGACCCCGCCGGGAATCGAACCCGGGAGCCCGTGCGCAGAATACGAGAACGCTAGCGCAAGACCAGCGGACAGTTTGCAGCATATATTGTGAGAAAAGGACAAACTGAGTTTCGCAAGAACGATACTTTGTAAAACTATGCTGATTTGTAGACATAAGCTTCTCAGTCTCAAGGAAGTTCATTATTTCGAGCTAAGTGTATGTTCTAGGATCCTGCAGCAAACAGAAGTTAAGTATATTAGTCTGTAATTTTGGTTGGTCCGTTCTTTCACGCTTCTTATATTCTGGAGTCACATGCGCTTTTATCCAGTCTCTTGCGACTTTGTTCTGGGCGAGAGATTCATAATAAATGCTGTGCAATTCATTGCTTCCCGTAAAAGAACTAGCAGCAATCACATCCGAATTTACAAGTGTAATGTAAGCGCATGGAAAAGACACAATACGGGTAAACAGTCAACGCCAGAAAAGCCAAGGAAACGTCAGTCATGTGTCTTAGGAAAATGTGATGATTTCGTTAAAAATGCTGTGCAATCAAAGAGACAAGCATTTTTCTTCAAGAAGGAAGCAGCTACAATGAACAATGGACTCCAAAAGGTAAATAATGACGATTATTTGCCTACTTTTAAAAGAACGACATCTTATAAACCGATAAAAGATATTGGTTTTCGCTTCGAAAGTAGAAAACGAATTGGCTTATAATGACGATTATTTGCCTACTTTTAAAAGAACGACATCTTATAAACTGATAAAAGATATTGGTTTTCGCTTCGAAAGTAGAAAACGAATTGGCTAAAGCCAATTAGTTTTCTAAAGCCAATTCGTTTTCTATTGGTTTTCGCTTCGAAAGTAGAAAACGAATTGGCTAAAGCCAAGTAGGCAAATAATCGTCATTATTTACCTTTTGGAGTCCATTGTTCATTGTAGCTGCTTCCTTCTTGAAGAAAAATGCTTGTCTCTTTGATTGCACGGCATTTTTAACGAAATCATCACATTTTCCTAAGACACATGACTGACGTTTCCTTGGCTTTTCTGGCGTTGACTGTTTACCCGTATTGTGTCTTTTCCATGCGCTTACATTACACTTGTAAATTCGGATGTGATTGCTGCTAGTTCTTTTACGGGAAGCAATGAATGTTTCTCCGGTAATCCCTCAAAAACATTTAGGATTATCAGTTTTTCACTACTTTTTAACGGTGTTCCTCTTCTGTTTTCGAAACGAATACGATGCAATTGCAGCCGTTCTCACCGTACACATGGGAAACACGTACGAGTGAGAAGCACCACAATGACTGTACGCGCGATTGGGTGACTTAATGCCATTTTCTTCACTAGTCACAACGGGAGAGGTTTTTGCACCCTCCTGCTTCCAAATGTTTCTTCAGAAAGATGTACATAACTGAATGCTCCTGTGCAGGAAGATCACCACATGCAAACTGAAGAATGATGAGCAGTGCACTCTCACACAGAGTTTGATTTTCCTCCGCACACCCCATTTAGTCTCAAGCGCACAACACAGGGTATCACTTCTATAAACCTTAAAAAAAAGGCGTTAACTTAGAGAGGAATCGAGCCCTCAACCTTCTACACACAAACCAGTTACTATATTCACGACGCTACCACAACTGTGAAGATTTGGAGATATTTTTATAATGATACTGTAACATGTTTCTTGAATTTATTGAAAAGATGGCGAAAACTTAAGCGTTCTGGCAGTTCATCTTCAAACGAGAAATTGAGGGAGTATTTACAAACCAAGGTGTCATGTGGCGATCGGTACTAGCTATAAGGTTTTACAGAGAATTGTTCAAAAAAAGCGACTATACACAGAGATTTGGAAAACGTAATACATGGCGAATGCATTTAGCATATTGAGCAGCAAAACCATTGCTGTATGTTAATGCTTTGAACAGTTTTAAAGTTTCATTAGCGGTGATATAATAATAAAAAAAATTAATACATAAATAGGGTCTACTTCATATGGCGTAATAACATCCGTGAACGTGTGCTAGACCGCTGACCTATCGCTGCACATGTGTTTGTTTACATAGAGTCGTTCTTACGACGAACCCACTTTGCCAACCGTACGATCTGGATAGTACATGTGCGATAATGTAAGATGGTGCACGAGCGTACGATCCACCTTTCGGGGTCCACTTCATATGGCGTAATAACATCTGTGAACGTGTGCTAGACCGCTGACCTATCGCTGCACTTGTGTTTGTTTACATAAGAGTCGTTCTTACGACGAACCCACTTTGCCAACCGTACGATCTGGATAGTACATGTGCGATAATGTAAGATGGTGCACGAGCGTACGAGCCACCTTTCGGGGACTACTTCATATGGCGTAATAACATCTGTGAATGTGTGCTAGACCGCTGACCTATCGCTGCACATGTGTTTGTTTACATAAGAGTCGTTCTTACGACGAACCCACTTTGCCAACCGTACGATCTGGATAGTACATGTGCGATAATGTAAGATGGTGCACGAGCGTACGATCCATCTTTCGGGGTCTACTTCATATGGCGTAATAACATCTGTGAACGTATGCTAGACCGCTGACCTATCGTTGCACATGTGTTTGTTTACATAAGAGTCGTTCTTAGGACGAACCCACTTTGCCAACCGTACGATCTGGATAGTACATGTGCGATAATGTAAGATGGTGCACGAGCGTACGATCCACCTTTCGGGGTCTACTTCATATGGCGTAATAACATCTGTGAATGTGTGCTAGACCGCTGACCTATCGCTGCACATGTGTTTGTTTACTTAAGAGTCGTTCTTACGACGAACCCACTTTGCCAACCGTACGATCTGGATAGTACATGTGCGATAATGTAAGATGGTGCACGAGCGTACGATCCACCTTTCGGGGTCTACTTCATATGGCGTAATAACATCTGTGAACGTGTGCTAGACCGCTGACCTATCGCTGCACTTGTGTTTGTTTACATAAGAGTCGTTCTTACGACGAACCCACTTTGCCAACCGTACGATCTGGATAGTACATGTGCGATAATGTAAGATGGTGCACGAGCGTACGATCCACCTTTCGGGGTCTACTTCATATGGCGTAATAACATCTGTGAACGTGTGCTAGACCGCTGACCTATCGCTGCACATGTGTTTGTTTACATAAGAGTTGTTCTTATGACGAACCCACTTTGCCAACCGTACTATCTGGATAGTACATGTGCGATAATGTAAGATGGTGCACGAGCGTACGATCCATCTTTCGGGGTCTACTTCATATGGTGTAATAACATCTGTGAACGTGTGCTAGACCGCTGACCTATCGCTGCACTTGTGTTTGTTTACATAAGAGTCGTTCTTACGACGAACCCACTTTGCCAACCGTACGATCTGGATAGTACATGTGCGATAATGTAAGATGGTGCACGAGCGTACGATCCACCTTTCGGGGTCTACTTCATATGGCGTAATAACATCTGTGAACGTGTGCTAGACCGCTGACCTATCGCTGCACATGTGTTTGTTTACATAAGAGTTGTTCTTATGACGAACCCACTTTGCCAACCGTACGATCTGGATAGTACATGTGCGATAATGTAAGATGGTGCACGAGCGTACGATCCATCTTTCGGGGTCTACTTCATATGGTGTAATAACATCTGTGAACGTGTGCTAGACCGCTGACCTATCGCTGCACTTGTGTTTGTTTACATAAGAGTCGTTCTTACGACGAACCCACTTTGCCAACCGTACGATCTGGATAGTACATGTGCGATAATGTAAGATGGTGCACGAGCGTACGATCCACCTTTCGGGGACTACTTCATATGGCGTAATAACATCTGTGAATGTGTGCTAGACCGCTGACCTATCGCTGCACATGTGTTTGTTTACATAAGAGTCGTTCTTACGACGAACCCACTTTGCCAACCGTACGATCTGGATAGTACATGTGCGATAATGTAAGATGGTGCACGAGCGTACGATCCACCTTTCGGGGTCTACTTCATATGGCGTAATAACATCTGTGAATGTGTGCTAGACCGCTGACCTATCGCTGCACATGTGTTTGTTTACATAAGAGTCGTTCTTACGACGAACCCACTTTGCCAACCGTACGATCTGGATAGCACATGTGCGATAATGTAAGATGGTGCACGAGCGTACGATCCACCTTCGGTGTCTACTTCATATGGCGTAATAACATCTGTGAACGTGTGCTAGACCACTGACCTATCGCTGCACTTGTGTTTGTTTACATAAGAGTCGTTCTTACGACGAACCCACTTTGCCAACCGTACGATCTGGATAGTACATGTGCGATAATGTAAGATGGTGCACGAGCGTACGATCCACCTTTCGGAACGCACGTCTAGTATACGATCTTTCGAAACGCTTACTATTGGTTAACGTTTCATCTTTTTCATTATTTTAATTTTAATTTTTGACAAATTTTTTACAAACACTATTTTGAGCAGTCTACATGTCACTCTGTCCAACCGTTAGAGTCCCCTGTTTCTGTAGCTGCAAAAGTCAACTTAGGTTATTCCCCGAGATGAGTTCCTGAGCAGGGGAATTCACTTTGTTGACTGCTTTGCATACTGCGCGGTGTTCCTACATAAGTGAAAACGACTGTAGTTAACTCACTAGCTCAGGTGAGGGCAGTGAGCGATTTATAAGGTGTTAAGTAGTACAAAATTGTGTCAATGGAAACGGAAGACAATGATATTGGTCTTAGTACTATCAAGGAATCTACAGCGGGCGTGTTTAAACGTAAGAGGCGAAAACAAAAATATAGAAGAGTCTGGGAAACTAGTCCTAACTTTAAAGATTGGTTGTGCGCAGATGAATCGGAATCTGAAGGGGCTAGATGTAAAAGCTGCAACGTAACTTTTGTGCCTGAATTGAGTTGTGTTAAAAAAGATTCTAAAAGTGAAAATCATGTCAAATAAAGTGAAAGTGGTGCCAACTAAAATGTTGAGTACATTTGCGAAATCAGCTACAGCTGATGCATCTTTAAATAATCAGGCTGACATTGGCGGGATTGGTAGCAGAACACAGTCTTCCTTTCAAAGCTGTAGACCACCTGCAGGGCGTAGTTAAGAGTTGGTTTCCTGATTCTAAAATCGCCGACGCTGTACATCTGAGTCGCACTAAGTGTTCCCAGATCGTAAGGAACGTCAGAGCGAACTCTCAAAAGAACTAAGGCACACAAAATTCGGTTTTCTTACTGATGAGTCATCAGACGTAGGGTCCATTAAAACGTCCTGGTTAGACGTTCTGATAAAGAGACAAACAAAATTGAAAGTAAATTTTGGGTGTTCTGAACTAATCATTCTCAAATGTACATGTCCTTCGCTTCATGTATGTACCAGTGAAGCTTGTAAATGTCTTCCAAGGCATTGTGAAGATCTAGCTAGGAACATTCATAACCATTTTAAAGCTAGTGATACGAGACAGGCAGAACTGCATGAATTTAAAAAGTTTTTAGATATCAAAATTCATACATTATTGCCTCCATGACAGACAAGATGGCTATCTTTGCGGGGCGTGGTAGTGAGAATTTTTGAACAGTGGAATGGTTTGCGTCTCTATTTTCATTCTAAATATCTAGAGGAGAGGTTGGTTGCGGCAGAAAATATTCACCGATCCCTTAATGACAATTTTTTAAAATTATTTTATTTATTTTTGCCCTATATTTTACCTAAATTTAAATAAGTATTTCCAAGGTGGTAAAGTTGTTAATGTTGATTTACTTGAAAAGATGGCAGAAGTGTACAAGGAAATGTTACTTTGCTACTTGGACGTGGTGTATGTCGTAACCAATAAATTGACTGACATTGACCCCAACAACAGATCAAAGTTTCTTCATGACGGCCAAATTTATTATAGGAGCTGAAGTTCTGAAGGCTGTTCAGAAACCAGAAATATATAATGAACGGGATGCCGTGAAAGACTTTTACCGCAGATGTAGAGATTTATGCAGACGGGATGTTGAGCTCTGAAAAAGAAATAGAACTTAGATGATGATTTATTGCCATTGTTTGCAGTTTTGACTCTTAAATGGGTTCTTTCAAACAAAGAAGAGAAAAATCTCCCTCTCTTCTACCTCCTGTGTCAAAATTGCCAAGAATAGTCGTTCTAGATGATGGTAAGCATCTACAACAAATCGAAAATATTAAGAACTGTTTAGAAGTGGACGTATTTTAGGGGAACATACTCAGTATTAAAACTTTATTTGGCGAGCCCTACCAGAATTTTCACTCTCAACTTTATCCCTTCCACATTCAAATGGTGACTGCGAAAGAGTTTCTAGTAAGATGAATCTTATAGAAGCTGAAGAATAGCAATAGACTCGTTTCTTTCACAGTGAACTGATGTTTGCATCCCAGCCAGAGTGTGAGCAGCAGCAGCTCATGCAAAAATTTTGTTCCTTCTGAAAATGGGCTCAGTAGTATGAAGAAAACGCAATTATATTCGCGGCTATCCACTTCCAGTTCTTCTGTTCCTGACTCTCCAGAGGATGAAGATGATATTGATGATGCATTCAATTTTAAGTCTTCTTCCGAGGTAAGCAAATAACGAAGAAACTTTTTATATAAGTTTATGAACCATATTTAACTTTTATACATTGTGTCCTAGTACATAATTAAAAATCAATAACATTGAAAAGTAGAAAAGTTAACTTGAAATAATGGGACATGCCTATTTTTGTGTGGTACCAGTATACAGCCCGGGCCAAGGCCGGCCACGAGTTCTTCCCAATGCGCTGCAACAATCACAACAGCGCTGTAACTCCCTTATTCTTGACGATAAGCATGTGGGTGAAAAACTGTTTACAGAAGGATTAATATTAGGCTTAAAGTTGGTTGGAAGTTGCTAAGTGCTTTCATTATGAAATACTGGATGATTGTAGGCTAGGTAAGTTGCGCTCCATTTTAAGCAGAAGCGAGTTTTTGACATCTCACTATTTATGATCTAATCTGAACTATTAGCTGTATGACGATACTATACAGTAATATACACATCTCAAAAAAGTCTGGAATATTATTGCGAAATGTAGTCTACAATAATAGAGGTCTCATTGACCTAGGAACTTCATGCACTATCTTGTTACGGTCCATATATTGGACGGTGTTTATTGCTGGCATGCTTTCTGGTCGTTTCCGAGTCATGTAAACATACGGCTGCCGCAGCGGCACACCGCGAGCGGTCCAGTGTCAACAACAGCTTAATTCAGTTTGTGATCAGAACTGAAGTAACACCTCACGTAGAGCTATACAACACTTTGATAGAGTCAGCTTTACTTTCAGTAGGCCATACACGGCAAGATGTTGCCGATCAGTTGCATGTAACTCGAAGTGGTGTGTCTAAGATGTGTAGAAAGTACAGAGAGACGGGAAACGTGAACGAGTGGTCGTCCTCGTATGACGCTATCAAAGAGGATCACTTCCTCCAACTGTCGGCTCGTAGGCGCCCAACATCAACTGACAGAAATAATGTTAATGACTTCTGACGGACTTTAGGGACTTGTATCTCAAACCAAATAGTGCGTAGAAGATTGCATCAGGGTGGTCTTCATTCCTGAAGTCCAGTGAGAAATTTTTCTTTAAACCAACGGGACTGACGCAATCGAAGGACCTTAGCTCTTGCATAACTACATTAGACCATTGCAGAATGGAGTAATGTCACGTTTTCTGACGTGGCCAGGATTAGTTTGCGGACAGACAACAGACGTTTTAGGGTTTGGTTCAAAAATCAAATGGTTCAAATGGCTCTAAGCACTGTGGGAATTAACATCTGAGGTCGAGGTCATCAGTCCCGTAGACTTAGAACTACTTAAAGCTAACTAACTTACGAACATCAAACACATCCAAGCCCGAGGCAGGATTCGAACCCGCGACCGTAGCAGCAGCGCGGTTCCAGACTGAAGCGCTTAGAACCGCTCGGCCACAGGAGCCAGCTTAGGGTTTGGAGAAGCGCTAGATGACACCAGGAAGCCGAAACGTTCAGGAATTCCATCCGTTTGCACGTGGAAATGTAATGTTCTGGGCAGCAATAAGGATGGGATAGCGGACCACTCTTTCATCTAAGGCAGTTTGACTGGTCCCCAATACTCCCAAGAGGTCCTACAAACGATTGTAAGCCCCTACAGACGTGAAGCCGGCGACAACTTCATCCTAGTCGATGACAGTGCAAGACGGCGCAGTATTCCAGCTGTATCTTCAAAGATGCAACATCAATCGAATGTACTGGCCAGCATAGTACACAGACATGAATGCAATTGAGCATGCCTGGGACCTATTGAAAGCGGCCATTGCACAGAGTCTGAAACCAGTAGACAATCTTCAGGACCTCACTGGAGCTGCCATTGAGGAGTGGGACCTCATACCCCAAGATAAACTTGATGATCTCATCTAGGACTTGCCTTGCAGAGTGGAAGAACTCATCCGTATCCAGAGAAGATATGCTCACTGCTAAACAGTGATATTCATCATCACGAGCAAAAAAATTTTCACTATTTTTGCTTTCAAGGTGTACACCTCGGAGACAGTTTTGTAATAATTTTGTGAAACTAACCAAAATCGTTCTTGTTTTCGGAGAGAATTATGTTTATTTTGCTAATAAGGTATTACACAAACCTCGATGGGTGTACTATAAGAAGTGTTTGTAGTGAACTCTAAGATGGTTCAAACTTTAGTTCAGATGTATGTATAAATACTATATGCAAAATGTTTTGCGTATGGCGTTAGTAATAAAGAAATGATAAACTATAACGTCACGCCTGATGTTGAAGTTTTACTGCACGCCAATGTAAGCGGAAGCTAGTTTCTGACAGTGTAACTGTCTATCATGTCATATTCCTCTGAACTATGTGGCGTACAGTGGCATAATTTTGCAGGTGCATTCAGTAATATATGTAGGCACTGTCAGCAAAGTGTGTTGCGAATAGCGTTGGCAGTAAAGAAATACATAGTTAAAAAGTCATGGCAGATGCAGATGTTTGACCACAAGACCAGCGAAAACGTAATAAGTGATAAACTTTTCTCCTTTCATCACTTTGTGGGGACTGTCAGTGCGAAAAAGTATCTTAAAGGTTTGGAGTTATATGAGATGTTTGTTGGAAATGGGTGTTACCATTTTCGGGTAATGGATGAAGGAAGCTAAAATGTTTGAGAGCCGTCAGCTTCAAGACAAATACTTAGTTTCTAATTATAATACTTATCTTACCGTGTTAAACGTAATTTACTCTTAATGAGTGGATTATAACAGCATGTTAAAGTTTTAAATTGGTCAATAATTACACTGGAAGCCGTTATATAGGTCACCTGCAGCAAAAAGTCCAGGACAGACACCCAAAAATGGATTTTACGCTGTAGATTGTAGATATGTACGATCCCTTAACGAAATGTACGATAATTCCGATGCAATTATGCGATCCAGTAACGCTGAAACGTTGGCAATGCTGAGATGAACAGAGCACAGATGTCGAGCAATCACTGTGAAGGACCCGGAGATGGTGCATACTTACGGGGGTAATCCCAGAAGTAAGGTCTCCTATTATTTTATAAGTATATAGACCTGTTTATTTCTACAATGGTTATCACCAGTTTACAGCTTGAACATTTAGCTATTTTTCGACACAATCACCACTTCTGTCGATGTATTTTTGTAGACGCTGTGGCAGTTTTTGTATGCCCATGTCATACCAGCTCGCCGCCATGCTGTTCAGAAAGTTATGAACCTCTTCTTTCACCTCGTCGTCGGAGCTCAATCACTTTGCGGCCAAATGTTCTTTTAACATAAGGAACATACAGGGTGTTTCAAAAATGACCGGTATATTTGAAATGGCAATACAGACTAAACGAGCAGCGATAGAAATACACCGTCTGTTGCAATATGCTTGGGACAACAGTACATTTTCAGGCAGACAAACTTTCGAAATTACAGTAGTTACAATTGTCAACAACTGATGGCGCTGCGGTCTGGGAAACTCTATAGTACGATATTTTCCACATATCCACCATGCGTAGCAATAATATGGCGTAGTCTCTGAATGAAATTACCCGAAATCTTTGACAACGTGTCTGGCGGAATGGCTTCACATGCAGATGAGATGTACTGCTTCAGCTGTTCAATTGTTTCTGGATTCTGCCGGTACACTTGGTCTTTCAAGTGTCCCCACAGAAAGAAGTCACAGGGGTTCATGTCTGGCGAATAGGGAGGCCAATCCACGCCGCCTCCTGTATGTTTCGGATAGCCCAAAGCAATCACACGATCATCGAAATATTCATTCAGGAAATTAAAGACGTCGGCCGTGCGATGTGGCCGGGCACCATCTTGCATAAACCACGAGGTGTCGCAGTGTCGTCTAAGGCAGTTTGTACCGCCACAAATTCACGAAGAATGTCCAGAAAGCGTGATGCAGTAATCGTTTCGGATCTGAAAAATGGGCCAATGATTCCGTTGGAAGAAATGGCGGCCCAGACCAGTACTTTTTGAGGATGTAGGGACGATGGGACTGCAACATGGGGCTTTTCGGTTCCCCATATGCGCCAGTTCTGTTTATTGATGAAGCCGTCCAGGTAAAAATAAGCTTCGTCAGTAAACCAAATGCTGCCCACATGCATATCACCGTCATCAATCCTGTGCACTATATCGTTAGCGAATGTCTCTCGTGCAGCAATGGTAGCGGCGCTGAGGGGTTGCCGCGTCTGAATTTTGTATGGATAGAGGTGTAAACTCCGGCACATGAGACGATACGTGGACGTTGGCGTCATTTGGACCGCAGCTGCAACACGGCGAATGGAAACCCGAGGCCGCTGTTGGATCACCTGCAGCACTAGCTGCGCGTTGCCCTCTGTGGTTGCCGTACGCGGTCGCCCTACCTTTCCAGTACGTTCATCCGTCACATTCCCAGTCAGTTTGAAATTTTTCAAACAGATCCTTTATTGTATCGCTTTTCGGTCCTTTGGTTACATTAAACCTCCGTTGAAAACTTCGTCTTGTTGCAACAACACTGTGTTCTAGGTGGTGGAATTCCAACAGCAGAAAAATCCTCTGTTCTAAGGAATAAGCCATGTTGTCCACAGCACACTTGCACATTGTGAACAGCACACGCTTACAGAAGAAAGACGACGTACAGAATGGCGCACCCACAGACTGCGTTGTCTTCTATATCTTTCACATCACTTGCAGCGCCATCTGTTGTTGAAAATTGTAACTACTGTAATTTCGAAAGTTTGTCCGCCTGAAAATGTACTGTTGTCCCAAGCATATTGCAACAAACGGTGTATTTCTATCGCTGCTCGTTTAGTTTTTATTGCAGTTTCAAATATACCGGTCATTTTTTAAACACCCTGTATGATAGTCACTAGGAGCCAAGTCAGGACTATAGGGTAGGTGGATGATTTATGTTCCACTGTAACTGTTGCAGGAGAGCAACGGTTTGCCGAGCGATGTGTGTGCGAACGTTGTCATGGAGAATGTGTACGCCCTTGCTCAACATTCCTCTTCTCCGGTTCTGAATTGTCCGTTTGAATTTTTTCAGTGTCTCACAGTACCTGTCGGCGTTAATTGTGATCTCAGCGATTCAGCTCCGACGACGAGGTGAAAGAAGATGTTCATAAATTTGTGAACAGCATGGTGGCGAGCTGGTATGACATGAATATACAAAAACTGCCACAGCGTCTACAAAAATGCACCTACAGAAATGGTGATTATGTCGAAAAATAGCTACATGTTCAAGCTGCAAACTGATGTAAACCATCGCAGAAATAAACAGATCTATGTATTTATAAAAAAGAAATAGGAGACCTTACTTTTGGGATTACCCTCGTATATGAGACAGCATTATCAGCACCTGATAGAGTTTGAAAGGAGACTCTTTGTGATTCTCCAATTGGGCGGCTTGTTGAATCGTGCAATATTCAGGTTTGTGTGGCATTCGGATGTGACAACGGTCCATTATATGATTGCGTGGGAACGTGAAGGCAAGCACACACGTCATCAAGGTTCCGGTTGACCACGACTAACCACCACAAGAAAGGATAGCTGTACTTGAAACTCCCTGCAATATTCTACGTCATCCCACACCACTAGTCGCAGAATGGCAACAGCCACACTACGGAGCTGCTGTCCTATGCGTAGGATGTCATTAACACCACAATAAAAACGGCTGCGTTTGGAGTGATGCTGTAACTGGGAAGCATGGATTTTGAAGGAAGATACGCGTTTAACGGCGCGTCAATAACGGGGTCATGACAGACAGAGCACAGGCTTAGGTTAGCAAAGGATGGGGAAGGAAATTGGCTGTATCCTTTGAAAGAAACATCTCGGCATTTGCCTGTACAGATTAACGGAAATCACGGAAAACCTAAAACTGGTGGGCCAGACAGGAATTATAACTGTCGTCCTCCTAAATACGAAACCAGTGTGCTAACCATTGCACCACCTCGCACTGCTTGAATTTTGCACCTCCAACGATATAAGTTGGTATATTTTACATTCATTGCTGATGACTGACATTGCATTGTGTTCAACACTGAAGCACAGATCTGGTCTTCCTCCCATGACAATCATCAGCGAGTATGGTAGCAACCTTAAGAGAGGACTCATTATTTCAATGATTTGGGGAGAGACAGCTGTTGCACTCTTGCCATCATGATGTCGAGAGCCATCTGTTCGCACCTGAGGAATTTTGACAACACAGCATTATGTCACAGACATCCTGTGCCTTCACCTGTTACCTCTCACGTGACAGAATTGTGGTGCCATTTGTCAATAGGACAGTTCCATTCACACGTGCTACATGTTTCTATGAACTATCTGCGTGGTGAAACACTCTTGCAGGCAGTAAGATCTCAAGATCTGTGTCCACCCCTACCCTACCCTCCCCGCGATAAAAAGTGAGAGAGACCAGGTCAAATGTCACTTCGTGGGCAGCTTGACCCAGGAGAAGATATAATGACATGATGACACCTTTCTGAATTGAATCAGGACATGCATCCAGGCCAGAGGGAGTTGCACTGTCGTACTGATAAGTAGGATTATACAGTTAAGTCCTTTGTAAATTTAACTCCATTGTGTAACCATGGAAATAAGTTCACACACCCTCTCAACCCATGAAGTATCATTTCGTTTACCCTCCCCTTCTAGGTATTTCACTTCTTTTTGATCAGACAGTGTAAATAATTGCGAGACTACAATTCCAAAGGTCCTTGGATTTCTTTCTCTGTCACTTATTCCCCCTATCACATCTCACAATGACTAGAAAATATGAAACATACTAACTTACATCATGATTCGAAATCCACATTGAAGTGTAGGTTTTGGGTTAGTTAGTTCAAAGAAAGGGGAGCGCATGTCATCTAATGGAGCCACGACCAGCAAAGCATGCACGATGCTCATTTGGGCTACACAAACTCTTAGATAACTGCCTATTCACTTTCCATCTAAAAAATGTGATATTGTTAAGGGTGAGGGTTGGAATTTACTATGAAGGTGACATCTTTATTGGATTTTGCATGCTGCTTCTGAACAAGTTCGTCATAACTACTTACGAGGAAGATCCGTTGTTTAATGTAACCAATCGGCAGTACAACATTTATGTGTTGCTTTATTGCAAGAGCTTTTCTGTTTGTTTTTGAGAAACACTTTTCAAGCAAGCAGTGTTAAGGAGCCTAGTTTCCTCTAAAATCCCTTATTACTCCAGTATTGTACACATTTCCTTAACTACATACATATCAAATCTGTGAAGTGTTTGGTAGAGAATACTTCCGAATGTACTCCATATTACAATTTCTTTCTGTTCCATTCATATATGGACACAGGTAGAATGACTAACACGTTGAATGCCACATGCATAGATGCATAATGATGGATATTTCACTGCTAGCCAGTCGGATACAAGGTGTCCGGTGCGAGGCTCTGCTGTGGCTGGCAGCAGCAGTCAATCTAATGTTAACAGTGTGACGTCATGCTCATCGGAGGCAATTTGTTGTTACGAAGCATTGCATAGTCTTCATAAAGCCTTACACACATTTTACTGCTGGCCGACGCTTGTATGAGCACTGTGTTTTGTTGCTGTATATGGCGCATTTCCTTTGTAATTTAAGTTTTATTTTAGTTTTTTCTCTCATTCACGTTTTATGGCTGCAGTAGCAGGAGACAGTAATATCCTTTGTTAAAGTATTGGTTCTCACCAGTCAAAATTTCAGAAGTTTACCTGAGAACACAAACAATGAAAAATTCCCGGAATAAAAAAAAAATTTCCGGGTTTTTCCCGGTTTTCTCCCAGATGACAAAATTCCCGGGTTTTTCCCGGATCGTAGACACCCTGTTATTAGAGAGAAGCTACATCTCAATCTCAAATCACAAATTATTCTCTCAGTTTTTATCATAGGTATCCAATCACAAAAATAATACTGATTTTTCACCTTTTCACTGACAACATTTTTGACACAGGAACACCACAAATTAGTCTGGAATTTCCAATCTGTTACAATCTGAAATCACCGATAAGACCAAACAACAATATATTTTTAATACACACTAAAAAACACAAAACGGTTTTGACAATTTATTCAGATGCTGTCTGGAGCAAAAATTAATTATAGCAGAGACCACTGAAGCTATTCTACAATCTTCTGAGCTTAAAATATTTGTTTATTTTTATTATAAAGTACACTGTCTGCATAGAATTGGAGATCTAACGAAGACAAGAAATGTAAGCTATTACTTGGTTCTAATCCTGGCCCAATAACCTCAGCTTCAGACACTGTGAGAATTTTAGTGAGTGTAGCACAAATATAATTTACAAAGACTGATATCATCTCCAATGAAAGAAAGTGATCCATACTGTATCCCAGTGCTAATTACAATAGACTTAGTCTTGTTCCAATAGAATACAGTGCTCCACATATTCCAAGGTTTTTCAGTAACACTGTCATGGTATGTGAGCAAAATATCACCTCTCTCTCTATCTGTGTGTGTGTGTGTGTGTGTGTGTGTGTGTTTTACTTTCTCACAATTTCTTTTTTATGTTCCATTGGGTTCAGAAATTTTGGTTCAAACTCATTACACTTTTGGTACCTAGCAGTGATTCTTATAGACAGGACTTCAGTTAACTATGAAAGGATGGTAAATGTGATTTTGTTAAAGTAATGGAGGAAAGTGATGGTGCCCACAAAGAAGAATATCCGAGCTGGATGTGTAATATTTCGGGAACGGAAAAATTCACATAATATGATAAATGCCCAAGAAATTACCTAATAGACAACATTTTGTAGCAAATCATTTTCAGATGAATTATTTTATCAGGGACAGTTCGAAACAGCGTAGATCACTTGGCAAAGCAGATTCTGGAAAGATAATGAGCCTAAGAACTTGTCTGCAAAATAAAAAGTGCAGAAGTGCAACGACATATTGTTGCAATCAGTGCTCTGGTGCAGATGCCAGTTGTGGGCGGTTCAATGATCTGATTAAAACACATGAAGCAACACACATAGTAGTACTCAGCTGTGGGTCCTAGCATTTTAAAGCAAAGAAACGTGTGTGTTTATTAGCAATGGGTGGTACATTGCAGAAACTTTTAACATGGCCGTTTCTGGGGGGTGGATTTTTTGAGCTGTCGTCGCATCGAATACAATTACTGTGTTAACAATTCTCTGTCAACCTCAGTAAGCAATTGCATGGTAGCCACTGCATATTGCTTACTGTTTTCTTTTCTTTAAGTCATAGAAAGTACTTTTGAAAACATTGTCTGGAAACTGTCTTCAGCAACCCACAAGCAATGGAAATATTTTAGACCCTGTAGCTACAAACAGGCCTTACCTTATCAACAGCATCAATATCGAGATGGGAATTACTGATGACGACATCATTATAGTGACTCTGGTTACCGACATTAATAAATCAGTCAAGAAGCATAGGAGGTAGTTTCTGCTAGAAAGAATACACAAGCAGTTGTTAGCAGCTCATTTAGACAATGAGCTTACATTTAGTTCCAGTATGATATTACCAAGTCTGAGTGGAACCCCAGTTTGGTTTTACAAAGTACTCTAAGGCACTGGCCCCTTACTTAGCTTGCATTTATCGTGAATCTCTCACCCAGCACAACAGTCCAAGTGAATGGAAAAAGTGCAGGTGACTTTTGTATCTAAGAATGGTAAATGAACTGACCCACAAAATTACAGACCAATATTCTTAACATCAGTTAGCTGCAAAATTCTTGAACATATTCTCAGTTCAAATACAATAAACTTCCTTTTGACTGGAAAGCTTCTGTCTATTAATGAGCAGGGTTTAGAAAGCATAGCTCGTGCAAAACTCAAGTGTGCCTTCTTTCACAAAATCTAGTGATGCAGAATTTTGGACGAGAAACACCATGTGTAAACTATTACAAAAATACGGTCCTAAAAACTTGTACAACACAGATGAGATGGGACTGTTTTATCTACGATGCCAGAGAAGACAATGGCCTTTGGAAGACAAAACTGTAAAGGAGAGAAGCAGTCTAAAGAATGCCTAACTGTTGTTCTCTGCAGCAACACATAACAGACACACAAATTGAACCAACTGGTGATCGGATAATCAGCAAACCCATAGTGCTTCAAAAAGTGAGAAGCTTACCAGGTAAGTGGGTACATACATTTTATTTTACCTTCCTTTAATTTATAAGTTAATTCAGTACAGTATAGCTTCAGCTGTAATGTTTTGCTAGTCGTGTAAATGTGATTTCTTTTATTGTAGTCAGTTACAAGGTAAATTGAAAAGTATGGATGATGTTTACTCTTTTTAGTGAGTGGCTGCTTTCGCTTGATAAAGAGATGTCACTGAAGAATGTGAACATTGCATTGCTGGTGGATAATTGTAGTGTGCATAACAACATGCCAGTATTGAAGAACTATGCTACTTCCCCCTGAACTGTAATTTAATTCTTCAGTCACTAGATATGGGGATAATTAAGAACTTTAAGACAAAATAATGTTAACATTTAGTTCCGCATGTGATCGCAAACATTGAAAGAAAGGTGAGCAATCCCTAGTTTCAATGTGAAGAGGGCTTGTGACACAATTGCTCGTCCCTGGAACAGCGTACAGCTGAATGTGATTGCAAACTGCTGGAAAAATGCAAGAATTTCCAAAATTGTATATGTTGGTGAGAATGTTGTGGTGGATGAAGTAACGCAAGATGATGTTCAAAGTGATCTGTAGATTTATTCAGCAGTTACTGGTAAAACCATAGACGCTTCAGTAGCTGACTACCTGTCAGTGGATGGTGAGGCATTGGTGTTTGAAGCATATACCGATGAATCTATTGTCAAGGAGTTAAAGAGTAATTTGCCTGCTGAAGATTCTGACAATGACAGTGATGTGATACGTGCAAATTCCCCTTCTTCGATGGAGCTACTAGGCCAGTTGGAAAACACTCAGCAAGCAGCATCTTCAATTGCCAATGTTTCAGCACAGTAATTGCTTGTGTTAGATGAGAAAAGACAATATTCACAAGAGACCCCTTAAGGGAAAAAAAAAAAAAAAAAAAAAAAAAAAAAAAAAAAAAAAAAAAAAAAAAAAGGGAAACTAAGTGAATTTTTCTATAAACAGAAGTAAGATATTCTACAGTTACAATATTAATAAATGAAGCGAACAAAATGTGTGTATTATTTGTCTTTCAATGTTATTTTTCATCAGGAAAGTACTACAGTAATGTACTTATCAGCCACGAAAACATGGCTCCTTGCTCCGAGTCATCCTCGTACAACACTTTAATTTTCATGGTCCCATGAAATTCGTTATATCGAGGTTTGACTGTATTACAGTATTCCTACATACTGATCATAGCAATATATTCAGATCATAGAAGAATTTCTTTAGATTAAAGACTTTATTACTATAATTAACCAGTTGCACTGGAATTGTACATGCTAGTTTGTACAAGTAGTTACTATTACAGATATAAAACTGAATGTCATAAACAAGATTTTTAGACACAAGAATACATACAACTTTTCAGGCTTCATTTAAGTATATCAGTCATCCATGCCAAGACAATATGTAAATTTTTGGCCTTTTAAGCACAAGGAAAGAAATTGCACAGTTTATTACAGTTAATAATCGCTTGTTACAAAAGATACTTCACCAATAGAACACGTAACACTATTTTGTATAAAATATTTATGACATATTTACAAAAGACAGGTGAAAGTCAGGATAAATAAGGAATATTTTTGTCACAACTGAACAGCTTATTTTTTCTTTCTCTTGGATGGTCCTTCTTCAGTTGCTCTATCTACATTGCTTGGATTCTGCGCAATACGTCTCACTGTGGACATGCCGTCAACAAACTGCGTTCGAAACAGCACATTTGCATTCTCAAACATACCATCCTTCAACGAAACAACAATGAACTGCAAAACAAAATTTCAATTGTGAAAACAATTAATTCAAAAACATACAATAGAAAGAAAAAAAAGCTACATGTAAAAAGTTTTCCGAAGATAACTGAATGCTTTCTGTTATGGTTGGCCAATACTTTCCTTCAGGAAGCTAATACCCAGCACTATCAAAAGAACATTAGAAAAATCTCAACAGTGGCCAAACTAACCACGTCAGCAGAGCTAAGCTTTTCTTTATTTTAATTTAAAAAAGTGTACTTTATAAAAATAACACTTTGGCAAAAGTCTTACTCTATTATCATTTGCAGCTTCCACTTTTGCTTGTGACTGAATTCATCCAGCAGAAGGTAAAAAAGTGTTTGCTTGTGATCACAAATCCTGAATGCAAACAACAGATTGTTTTGAAATAATTTTCCACACATTTTCCACACACAGGTTTCTTAGATGTGCTAAATTTGCAAATCACCTTGTTCTTGAATTTTGACACTCTGTAGCTTTCAAGGAATATTTTCTAGCCACCTCAATTATGTTTTGAATCATTTCTAATTTCTACACGTGAATATGGAGCACTGAAAACAAAAAAAACTTTTTTTCCCCTGACCCTAATAAGCAGAGAAGGTAGTCCCTACTTGCTTCTTAACAGTACTTTAATCAGTGATGCTTTTCATACACTTACTGGTGTATCCCTTCTGAAATATTCCACTTTACCCATTAGGCTTACATCAATAGTCTTTAATATTTCAAGAAATATGAAAAACTGTGTTATCACACTCATTCCACCTTACGCTTTCTGGTATCATTCTCAGAAAGGATTTCATTCTCTGGTCGATGTACATCGTCTCACAGTTATGGAAATCTGCTAAAGTAGTATTTGGTGCCTGCAATTGCTGCATATCAAAATTTAATGCCACATTTACCTGTTGTATTCATGGTGCATTATGCAAATCCGCATCTGGCCTTAGTGGGAAACACCTTTTCTTCAGCTGTAAATTTTCTTCTCAGATTAGAATGTAGGCAACAATTTTCAAATAAATGATTTCAAACTTTTAACACCGAAGCAAATCTGTTTTCTGTCTTACTGGCCCATGTTTCTTGATACCAAAGTGTTTACACTCTAAAAAGAATCTGAAGTTCGCTCTTGACACTGTATCGCAAAATTTTATATATTTCAGTACTTTCGTATATGAACAGCTGCCAACAACTAATAGCTATATGAGTTTTGCTGTTTCTCTTCACAAGTGGGGTTAGTCTTGTTGTGTAACATAAAACATTTACTTCTATGGCTTCCACCTGCATTCACAATATCAATATACGATCCTGAAACTTCCATTTTGGCCTGCGTTTTCCGAATTCTGAATGGCCCTTGAAAAATGAAGTTAACTGACATCTACCTATCTTCAGCAGACACATCACAATTACTTTCACTTGATTCAGCAACGCCCGCAATACAATCATCACTCCTGGCTCCTATTTTTCTTTCAGTTTCACTCCCTTCTGACTCTTGTTCCGAAATTCACCATAAATGTTGAAAGTGTTCCATTACTTCCTTGTCCGATATTTTCAATATCTTTGTCATGACACAGATAGTTATAGCAAGACAATACAGAAATGGAAAACTTATTTCTATTAAAGGAGTTCTACTTTCAATAAAATTATTACTCATTGGCACACTGATTTTTCCATGGTACTCACGACAATAATGATCTGAATGACAAGTTACAAGTATGTTAACAATGTTCTCCAGAACCTCAACGAACTATTATGGAGTAGTTCTGTAAAACGCCTTTGCAAATGCCCTTTGCAGCTGCCACTGAAGTGTAGTGTGCAGTTTTATGCACTGTGTGCTACTCCTAGTTTCCTTTGGAATAACACCAATCTCCAATATTAATACAGAGACAATTAGCACAAATGTCTGTTTCCAGGTAACTGTTCCTTCATGGAACAATGAGTTGTACTTTGTCATCATCTCATTACAGATTTGAAAATTGTTCGTGTACTGGTCACTATTAAACCATGTCAATGGAGTCAGATAGGTCTGTTGTCATAAACGGTGTGTCCCATTTCCACTGGGACTGTGGCTATGAAAAATAAAAGTCATCAATGGCGTTAAAAAAAAATCACTATATTTAATCAAAACAATCTCCCCCCGAATCCAACCAATCTGAAATCATTTTGAAAAGTCAGCTGTAGTCATTTTTTGGTGTTGCATTTAGTACTGCAATTCATTCTTCTTGGATGTCCTTAACTGTGTGCTTTCATTGCCAATTTCAATATGGCGAACAACCAGAAGATAGCTGGGGCAAATCCAGTGAACACAGTGGGTGATCCAGGAATGTGAGCCACCTGTTGGCCAAAAACTCATGCACAATCTTTACTTTGTGGATGGGGGTGTTGTCATGGAGCAGCAACCAGAAACGGGCCTCTCTGTATTCGTGTCAAATTCAACAAATTCTCACACACAAATGTTGGAGGACTCAAAAAAACTTTATGTTGCCTCACTGCCCCACTGTCACTTTCCAATGAGTCTCAGGCAAATATTTTTACATTCACAGCCAGGATGCCTGCTGCAAGCTAGAAATTTGATTTTCCACACAGCAGTTTTTGAAACTTCAAGGATCATAATCGTGCAGCTCACCATGATATAGCACAGCCGTTTGAAATTTCACAAAAGCAGTCCCAATGGAAATGGCACACACTGTGTACATCAGTTCCAGTAAATTTCAAAACTGTCAATTCCTGTAACACTGAGATGACTATTTCTTTAGTATGAAGGAAAACCTTTCATTATCTGATACTGCTGCCCTAACTTCAGATGAATTATTTTAACATCCCCCATCATATCTTTTCAAATACTCTGTGGGTATCAAAATTTAACATCTAGATGTAATAAACAAAATTCTTTCGATCTGACCCCACATATGCTATGGTTACCTATCCTTTTGCTTTTAACAAATTACCTGATGTTTTACCATCATCAGAAATTTGTTTTTACACCGTAATGCTTAATGCTTAAAGACTATCATTCATATACTGGTAGTCCATACTTACAATAGAAGTCCTCTAAGCTTCAGAGGTACCTTTAAACTATCATAACCATTGACTCCCCTAATGATGATTATTTTATTAAACCCAAGAAAACAATCTGGTGTGTTGTAATGTCAGTAAAAGAGAATCACGATATCCTATGTGAATCTGTAGTGTATCACACATGCAAATCAGTCTTGAACTGTTACAAACAGATCCTGAAATGTTTAATTGGAAAAGACTAAAAGAGAGCAATAAAACAGGGCTGTTCCTTGTTATCAGCTTTCACACAAACATCACTTAGATGGTTCATAAGGGGCACTAAATAGTTGGTGAATTTGATATTGGTTTGACAAATCAGGAATATAGTATCTTTTTTTTTTTTTTTTTAAAAAAAGAAGTAATTTGCAAAGAAAGACAGGTGCTCATCACTCAACACACTTTCCAGTGTAAAAACAGTGAATAAATGTATACTGAGGTGTTGTAGAAAGTGTTGCATGTCTCCCCTAAGAAATAATTAATGAATAAACCGAAAGACATGTTCCCAAGTTCTTAATACATGCAAGCACAAAGATCACAGGGGAGGGGGGCAGATCTTAACTTTCACTTTAGTACTTTTTTTTTAACTCCTAAATGCTGGCCTGTTGTTCTATCAATGACTTGTCAACTGTCACCAAGTACAAATTCCCACCTCCTCCACCCCCACCATTTGAATGCTATTAAGAGCATAAGCTTTAGAATGGAAACTTAATTCACTGCCTATCACACTTCAACAATAATAATACAATAATAAGTGCTCCCTCAATGCTTACCTGTGAGTGTTTAAAATGTGTTCGCAACATAGTACCAATGTTCTGTGTATGCGACAAGTCCAAAGCAGCATCTACTTCATCCAGGATATAGATTGGAGCAGGCTTGAAGAGCAACATAGCCAGTATAAGAGAGAGGGCAACAAGCGACCTCTGTCCTCCTGACAGTTCCTGTAAACCTTCTTTCCACAATCCACCAAAACCCACTTTCACCTGCAGAAAGAGTGAACTGGTAACATACAATAAAAAGTTTGGCCATAGAAAACTATTTAGGAACTACAAAATCATTAATGTTACACCGAAGATACATATGATGATAAACCACATACACTACCTACCTCAAGTCCATCAAGAACGTCTTTGCCTTTCGGAGGCTGCAGACAAGCTTGTGCACCTGGTAACAGTGTTGTGAAAATTGAGCCAAAATCTTTGTTGACTTGCGTCCATGCTTGTCGAAGGGCCTGTTTCTTTTTTTCATCCAACTCTTGTAATACTAACATAATCTTGGCTCTATCATTTTCTACTATCTGTTTCTTTTGTATCAGGTCATTATACTGGAAAATTAATAAGTGAAACAGTAAATCTATGGTTCTGACACTCACTGAGTAAAAAGTTGGTTCCAGCATGAGAATTTTATCTTACTAGCCAGAAGACTTACCAACAAACAAGAAGAGAAAACATAACAACAAAGCTATTTAAAGTTTTTACCAATAATTTGAATTTAAACATAATGAAATACAGTAGAAACCCACTTAATTGTTCCCAAAATTAATGTTTTTGCACTATTCAAGACATTTTTTATTGCTTGCATCAAATTTCCTATGTTCACAATGGAAACTTGCACCCATTTTTGCACTAATGTACTTACAATTTACCTGCAATTTATGCTTTATGAAAAAATGTTTGTGGAGAAAAAACTGGTGTACATTGATAATGGCATGGTGCTGGCTATCAAGAACTATTTACAAATATTACGTGGTGAAGTTCCTTGACACCAGGGCACTCTACTCAGCACATCAAAATCTCCTGCCGCTGCCAAGCATTACTAAGCACAGTGGCTGATGGAAGTAACTAGGTTCACTCAAGTAAAGGTATAATGACCAATTACAACTGTTTCCAAACTGTCTCCATTGTAAACATCATGTTATGTAGTTTGGCCACTTCAGTGCTAGCTGACACCTTTGGTCACTGTGTGTTGCTCAAATGTTTTTGTATTAAACACAACACATTTATTTTCATGCTTAGCAAGATGGATTTCGAGAATTTATTCTCATTGTCAAGTGCAAATATTTACGTATGTAAACATTTTTGTGGTGTTTCACAAACTAACAACATGAATCACAGTGTGTGTGTGTGTGTGTGTGTGTGTGTGTGTGTGTGTGTGTGTGTGTTTTCCTCCATAATGGAGGAGGCACAGTACCTTATAACCTCAAGAAGAATACGGGGCAAACACCACAAAATACTTATGTAAATATTTACACTTGACAGTGAGAATAAATTCTTGAAACACATCCGGCCAAACATGAAAAAAATACACAACAGATGCAGTGTTTCGTTATTTAAACAATGAATGTGCAGATTTAAGCTTCCCAAAAACATTGGTGCGTGAAATTGAATGAAATGTTTCTGCCTCCCAGATGGTTACCTGTTCCCGTTACATTACCGGCTTTTTATTAGATAATAATCCTTTATCAGACGATAAACAAGTCCTTAAAGACTATTTTGATGCCTGTTACATACATATTTCATACACAAAGAACAAAAATGCAAGGGTGGATCCTGTACGGCTTGAAAATATATTTCCAACATTTTACAACACTTTTTAGTCCCTTGAATTAGTGTAAAACTGGAGTTTTGCTGTAGTTATAATGAGTGCATTCCTTCTAAAAAAAAAGTTTGAGGGTACTCTGATACTGGATATAATGCAGCAAAAATTACTTATAACTGAAGCATGGGATACCACCCATCTGCTTTTAGCCATGATATCATCATCATCATCATGGTAGCAGGACCATAGACACATTTATCGGTAGCTGGCGTTTGAGCTTATGCATATCCGTTTAGCACTACCATCGCCCACTATTAGAGGGCGAGGGCACTACATGATTGTCAAACTGGCTGCCAGCAATTCAGTTGTCGAGAATGGTTGCCGCAGCTTCGAAACGCTTGAAACAGTCAATGACATCGCTTTTCCCACCAAAAACTGCACTGGTGTCATTCATATTGCAATTACCAACACGAAAACAGGAAATAAAAAAATTATGTGCGTGAAATAAATCTTTGGCACTCTTCCAAGTTCTCAACATCATAAAAAAATTACTTTGTCGACGATAAAGTTTAGGGGTACGCATCCCCCAGCGTTCCTCCAGAAAAACAGCACTGGTTATAATTATGATACGTAAGTGCACCAAATTGTTTCTTGTAAAGTACACACTGCATTACAACTGAATTGAACTAATCAACATTATAAACTGTTTTATTGACAAAGCATCTGACTAAAAAATTAACGTTATACTTATTCTAAACCTTGCCATTTATTGAGTGTCTATGATTTGACAATGCTAGCAGAAACAAAATAATCAAAAACGTAGGCTTCTGCGGCCATTGTCACAGCCAATAAAAATCATCTGGGTTTGTTACTGCATTGTCAAGGTGTGAAACTACTGACATTTTGTCACTGTTGCATGTGACCTTTTTCAGGGTGTTTATGTTTACAGTAAAAGCTGTGCTGACCAAGTGCATTGCCTGCTTCCACGCTCAACACACAGCAACACTACAGTTGGTTTCACACCAGATCTGGGCAGGACACACAGTGCTGCATACAAGCCTGCACCTACCCAAAGGTGTTTTTATTTACAGTAAACAAAAACATGCTGAAGGAGGTCACTTGCAATAGTGACCGAAATGTTGGTAGTTTTACATATTGACAATGTGGTCACAAACCCATAGGAATTTTACTGACAAAAAGAAATGGTTTAAATTAAATCTATGGACTATTTATTTTCAAGGTTTATTGCTTACTCATCATCATCATCGTACAGCTGTAAAAATTTTATCTTCGTTGTCACAAATATTTGGCTGTTTCTTCTGAATATTAAATTGAAGGAATTGCATTTTCCTGTAGACATACGAGTCTCACCTTTACTTTCAATAAGAACAAAAGCTGTAGTAATTAATTAAAATTTGTGCCATGGCCAAAACTTGAACTTGTGTCTCCAGATTACCAGGCAGATGCGCTAACCATTGCATCACTGTAGCATGGTAGTCACAGTGCTGTGTTGATGTAGTGATTACCACATCTGCTTAGTAAGCAGGGGACCCAGGTTCAAGTCCCAGGTGTGGCACAAATTTCAATTCATTACTTTACCTTCTATTATTCTGAATAGGTTACAATTTCTGATGATGTGGTTATGGTGGGACCTGAAAACATAGCTGTTTTTTCCAGATTCATATCAGGTTTCACTTCTATTCTGACATGAGAATGTTATAATGCCTCTTGCTTCCAAATGTATCATCTGCCCACCACACACTGATTACCTGTGTAAACCAACAGCTGACACACCCTCTTTCTTTCCCATCATATGGCACATTAAGTTGCCAACACTGCACCACAAAACACGTAAGCCTCTGGTCCCTACTTATACCTTTACAAACCTCTGCAGAAATGACTAATATTGTTGATTTTTTTAAAAACATTTTAAGTCAGTTCCATTCAAACTACAAATTGACTGAGGCAAACTGCAGTTTAAACATGGCTGATGTTCATAAAAGCCAATGTACATGGTAATAGATTTCTGTAGTTGGCAGCACAACAAATTCGGCACCTACTCACCGCTCCTCTACCCACACTCATCCTAGCTCTCAGCCAATATGGTTCCACAACCCTTCCACAGTGGTGTCCTTGAACAACTGTGAAAAACGGACTGCAATACCTTCTAGGATGCAGGTCATACGTACAACAGCAAGTAATACATAAATATAAGATTGCAATCACAATTCAGTCTAATTCTCGAATTTCGGCTTGTCCCGCAAGCTACTGATTCCTGCATTAATCAACTACTTCAATAAGGTCATGACTTTCTAAAATCATGCCCTGAAATGAGATCCATTCTGTTTGAGATTTTGTCCACCACAACTAGAATAGTTTTTCGGTGCCCTTCCAATGTCTGCAATATCCTTGTCAGATCCTATGTTCCTATCTCTCTGTACTATCGCTTCTACTCCTGTGGCCATCCCCACTGCAAGACTTGCCTTATGGGCCCTCCTATGCCTAGTCTGTAACTGGCAAAACATGTACTGTCAAAGGGAGACCCACCTGTGAAATGATATCAGATATGAACTGTTATGGTTCGGCCTTTTACATCAGCATGACTACCACTAACTTATCAGTTACGATGAATGGGCTTAGGCTGTGGGAGTATACCAGCAACACACAAGCAGAGCACGCTCTACAACATGACAGCCATGACCTCGATGCATGTTTCACCACATGCGCCATCTGGCTTCTTCCCCTAGACACCAGTTCCTCAGAACTCTGCACAAGGGAACTAGCACTACAAGTCCTTGGTTCTCAGCACCCACCTTGCCTTAACTCACGTTAATTTCTTCCATCTCAGCATTTATTCACAGTAACTACTCCTTTCTTCACTCCATTTTAGTTTTATATATCTTTCATTTTTCTGACCTGTCTATTTCTCGCTGTCCCCCTCCCACATCTGTTGCATATAATGCACTTAGCTTGTCGCTCTTATGAACTTGTGCACTATGTTTTAGCAGTAATCACTGTCTTGTACATTACCCTGTGCAGTGCAGACCCCAACGATGTCCTGTCTGGCAAGTCTCCCCTGACCCAGGGTTCTGGATGATTTTTCCGAACTCTATCTCTTTTCCTAAACCTCTCTAGTTCTTTCTTTCACACCTCTCCCTTCCCCTTCAACCCTTTTGCTGGGAGGAGGAGCTATTAGCTCCAAAAGCCTGCATATATAAAATCTTTTTTATATATTAGTTCTCCTGTCACCACTTGGTGAGTAGATTTTTGATCTATCCAATTACATTATACTGCCAAAAATTATTTTCGTTGTTATGTTAAGCAATGTGAAAATGTAGACATCAGCAACAATAGTTTGATCTCTGAATATAAGACAACCTTGTATTTTTCGAATGAGGAAACTGACAAAAAACTGTCTTATAATCAGTTAAATACACTATTTTATGCAAGTTTGCGTAGGCTCCCCTAGCTTGTTTCATAGAAGAACATTATAAGAATTAAATTTTTGAAAGAAAAGAACCATCTTAAACATTTCCATAGCATGCGAACAACTGGAAACATTACTTTACCTTGAAGTATATTTCATACGCAGTACATGTTTATGGAGATATTTTGTTTAACTCTATTACAGTCTGACATTTTAGCTCTGTTTGGAACTTAAAATGAATGAAGCAGCCACAAATTTTCAGTGAGTTAGAGTAAGTTTGTGTCATATTAAAGCTTGTTAATCCTACTAACTTAAAAATTTCTCCCTTCGTGAGGAGAGGGAAAAATATGTCATTTATGAAAAATTATATATTGATGTAAATAAAATAGAAAGAAACTTCCACATGGGAAAAATATATTAAAAACAAAGATTCCAAGACTTACCAAGCGGGAAAGCGCCGGCAGACCGGCACAATGAACAAAACACACAAACACGAGTGTACACCTGTCCTTTTTTCCCCCTAAGGAAAGTCTTTCCGCTCCCGGGATTGGAATGACTCCTTACCCTCTCCCTTAAAACCCACATCCTTTCATCTTTCCCTCTCCTTCCCTCTTTCCTGAAGAAGCAACCATCGGTAGTAATTCTGTGTGTGTGTTTGTGTGTTTTGTTCATTGTGCCTGTCTGCCGGCGCTTTCCTGCTTGGTAAGTCTTGGAATCTTTGTTTTTAATATTAATTATATATTGAATGTAACTTCAATAACGAGAACAAATTTTACCTGCTCTTCTTCTTTATCAAGCATATTCATTGCACGGATATTCAATCTACGACCTAATTCTTCTTTACGCTCCTCTAAAGTATTAATGGTTTTACAGGCTTGTTTCATATCCATTGAATTGTAATCATATGCACCTTTAGGCTGGCCAAAAAATTTTTCTTCATCTGGAATCCACTCATTTTCTTCAATAATCTTGGCAACCTGCAACAAATCTTGACTATTAGATAACGTAAGAGGAATCTATATACAAATATTCTAAACTAATGCTCCAGCAAACAAATCACAATCAAATACAAGAAATAGCACAGAAAGAGGTCATCCTCCCTGTGAATTATCGCATCAATAATTCCACAAGATAGCCCATCAGTCTGAAAAGTTTTGAGACTGGATCAACAAAAAATAGAGATAAGTTCGTGGTTTGAATGTTTTAGGTGTTCTACACAGTCTCATCCCACTTGTGTACAACAGACAGACCCTTCATACAACCATGTGAAACAGTTAAAGTCCTTCCTTGGGATGTTCAACTATTGCATCAGATTGGCCGGAATGTTGGTTATTTTGTCAAAATGTTGAACCTCTACATTGCTGTTCTGTGGTAGGTTTCGTATTGTTAACACCAAGTCTACTCAGTCATGACGATTTTTCTCAGAAACAAATTGCCCATATTTTGTATTTCGATCAAGTTTTGGCAGGCTTCCATGTGTCGTTCTTGTCAAGGTGTGTTCGCCAAACTTTACACACACTTTTCTTCTTTTCAAAACATTCTGGAGAATGTCTAACACTTTGCTTACAAACTACAGTGAAACAACACCTGTGACAACACTACTAACACACTAGTCTCACAGCCCCGCTATTTATCACTGCCTGCTCACAACTGACAGGTCAAATGCACAGCTGTTTACAGCTGTTAATTCAAGTTGTTACTGTAGCTGTTGTACTGATGTAACTTATAAGCCTGGAATAAACTTAGTCTAAGCTTTTTGAACATACCATGTATACAGCCAAAAATGTATCTGTAGTTCTGCGCTGCAAAGAAAGATTCTACATAGAGCAACATTTTATATATTAATGCTGAGAAATGTTCCACAATTCACACCCAGTTCTGTTCTTTTGATGATTACTAGTATCACTTTGCAGAATTTGAGCACCTATCAAGGATTACAGTGAAGATCTGGTCTGCCTATCGCCATCTCTTGCCTTCTGTTGTGCACACCATAAAGCCTGCCCTATTACTATGGAAGCTTTGGAACAGAAAGGAGTTTAACTTTTGGGCAGAAGCCTTAATTAGTCTGCTATATACGTGAATACTCCTTGTTTCTAGTTTCCAAAATATCAACAGTAGACACTTTATAGCAGATGACAGGTGAAAAAGTAAAAGGCCTCAAACTAGAATGCATACAATGAAAGAAACACAAAAAGAATAATCTTCAGGTTTATTATTTTGCCATATGTGTTCAGGGAAACCCCCTCTCTTGAAGTTGCATCAAAATGTTATAATTTATGAGTACAAAATTTGTATCGGTGTTGGAGACAGTCAATAAAACCAATGTGATATGGTTAGTAAAATTACAAGAAAGCTGAATATTATCAAGATGACAATAACATTTCTGTTAAAATTTTGTACAGTAAATGCTAGTTTTCAAGTAATGTACTGGATATCTTTGTCTCTTCTAGACTGGTATAAAGAGCGTCTCAGAAGGAATGGTCAATATTCAGAGATACGACAGGAACAGTCAAAGGAAAATAGTCTATTAAAAATGGGCTCTTAAATGCATACCTTAAGAGCTACGAGCATTTGTTCATCTTTGCTTCTCTAAAACACACTGTTTCTATTGAACAAGTGCACACACCTCTTGTGGTATGTATGTTAGAGCTCACATTTACTATATTTTTTTGCTTCGAATGACCTCCCAGCCATATTCCTGAATACTGACGATTCTCTCCTGGGAAATTCTGTATAAGGCTTACAGTTTTATTTCTAACTTGTCTTACTTTTCATAAACTTTTTATTTGTTTTGTACATTGGTACATCATTTATCATCTTATTTGTAGTAAGTTACAATTACACATGTCAATGGCGAAATATTTTTCAAGGGTTCACATCATGCAATGCTGAAATACTAAAAAGGCTAGCTGGCACTGTAAACATGGCTGGCATTCAAAACAATCAAAAATTTCTCCAATGCCCACAAGTATTGAGCATTCTATGGCAAAACTAATATTTTAAGACTGTTTATATGAGTATGGTTTGATATGCCTAGTAAATTCCCACGAAGGAATGGAATACTTTATTGGGCCTTCGTGGTTGGAAAATACCTATTATAAGAATCATATAAGGAATTTGAACAATGTACAGTTCCTGGTTGACAGCCATATGAATTGCAACTGAAAATGCAGAAAACTTGAGTTTTGATCACATAGACTCAACACCATCACTGAAGACCATTTACTTTTCAATTAATGAATTTAAACATGGTTGGACAAGCACCGTAGACAAAGCGCACACTGGCCATCCAACTGAGGTTACCACAATTGCAAGACCACCAAATAAAACTTCGTGAGATTGCTGAGACTGTACACATCCCAACTGATCAAGTGCATAATGTTGTGCATGGGGAGTTGACGAGGTGAGTGCAGCAATTGCTCACAGTCGACCAAAAGTGCTCTCAGCACAACATTCCAACACAATGTCTGCCGACGTTTAACTGTAATCTGCAAGACTTTTTGCAACGACTTGTGACTGATGATGAAGCCTGGATCCTTCATTACACAGCAGAGTCAAAATGGCAGTCAATACAATAGAAAAAGGCTGGGATAAGTGCACCAAAGAAGGCAAAGACCATTTTGTCAGCTGGTAAGGTGATGTTCACTATTTTTGGGATTCCCAAGGAATAATCCTCATAGATCACTTGGATAAAAGCAGAATCATAACTGGACTCTCTATGATTTATTGATGGATCATCTGAAACTTGTGCCGGCTTTAAAAAAAAAAGGTCACGCTATTCACAGGCTTAGCCGCAAGTGACTTTTTCCTGTTCCTTTAGTAGAAACTTTGGTTTGCTGGGAAGAAATCATCATTTGAGGAGGTGATAGTTGCAGTCAATGAGTCTAAATAGTTTGACAAAAACTATTATCTGACGGGGAGGGGGGGGAGTGGAGGGGGGAGGGGGAAGGTAATATGGGTTAATTATGAAACATTTTTCCTTGCCTTTTTGCCAGACTTACCAAAAGACCCTCATATTTGTAGCCAGACTTATAAAGAAAGATGTCATATGCTTTTAAACAAATAAAGCTTATTGCAGCAAGAGGATGTCAGAATTCTTGAATTCATATCTAACTTATTAAAATACTAGTATAAAATGCATTTGAAGAGCAATAACCAAGAGAATAGCTATACTAACCAAAAATTTCTTGTACACAGCCATTTGGCCACAAAGCTCGAGAAGTACATCATGCTTCCTCAACACCCCTCACTCCTTAGTTTCTTCTTTTGATCATGTCATTCTTTATCTCACCACAGAACATGTAAGTAACTACTGTACATATGGAACGTAATACACTTATAGAACATGAAAATTACAGAAAAATAATCAAGCAATGAATGCAAATACCTGCTTCTCACTATCAGTTGCTTCTGTTTCGAACTTCTTTTTGTCAAGACCAAGCTTCTTTATTTTTAACTGCAAGTCACCAACTTTCTTTTGAAGATCTGCCTTGTGCTTAGTCAATGCTTGAATATCTTTGTTTTTAAGACTGATTTCTTTTTTGACTTCAGAGAGAGCATTTTTCTTCTCTGTTACAACTTCCTGAAAAAGTTATTAAAATAATTGTAGCAATAACATAAACTTATCTCTTACACTAACTGCAGCACAAAAAACAAAGCCTGAAATGTGTAAATATTTTCATCATAAATGGCTGGGGAAAGTAATGAATACAGAAACATTTTATGCTACAGAAATAGAGCAATGGATGAGTCCTTTAATTTTAAAATGATAAAACTTCTATCATAGGGGGGAGGGGGGAAGGGAAAACAATAGTGAAAATATTCTATTGCATGACACCATTCCCACTTTCATTTCACAATGTACTATAAACTGATACTAAAAGGTGGAAGAATCAGCAATAATCAACAGCATTAGGGATGCAGAATGCAATGGAAACCACAGCATTAAGGGGAAACAGTGTGTATCCACAGGATATGTGGCTTGTAATCCGCAGTCTAGGGGGCATAATCCGTATCACTGCAGGCATGGGGTTACCTTCATTGTCTACGATGTTATTGAATTTAGCACATGTTAAAATTCAAAAGTAAGAAAGAAACATATTTTTGTTTTCTACAAAAAAGTGCTGTATCTTTGTAACAGTTCTAGATATTTTGTAGAGTTTTTTGTTTGATTTTTTTGTTATGATTACAGCAATATCCTTTGTTTCGACATATCTGTCAAAGTTCTTTTATTGTTGATTATTACCAAGTAGTACTATATTCTCTGTAAAGGAGAGCTTACATTTTTAAGTTGGACAGGTTTTATTTTTAAAAAAAATCATTTTTTTTAACTTAAAAGGGTAAGTGTATATCTTCACTAAAGTTGTTTCTTATTAATTTCTTTGTTACAGTGTTTATTTCTATTGTCTTTGTTGCAGTTATTTTTTTTCACTTTCATTGTGGCAGTTATTTCTTACACTTTCTTGTTTCTTATCAGTTTTTTGTCGTGGTTGTTCATTGCAAGTTTCTGTATTGTAGCTGTTCAGTGCTAATTTGTGCCAGCATCTCGTGGTAGTGCGGTAGCATTCTCGCTTCACACGCCCGGGTTCCCGGGTTCGATTCCCGGCGGGGTCAGGGATTTTCTCTGCCTCGTGATGGCTGGGTGTTGTGTGATGTCCTTAGGTTAGTTAGGTTTAAGTAGTTCTAAGTTCTAGGGGACTGATGACCATAGATGTTAAGTCCCATAGTGCTCAGAGCCATTTCAACCATTTTTTTGCTAATTTGTTTACTGAAGAGGATTTTAAGAAATCTGAGACCATCCAGTGAGTTCTGTGTTTACGTGACGAATTTGTCAGTTGACACAGTTGCAGTATGTTTTGTGAAAAGGACTGTTCAAAATGTCTTCTGACTGCGGCGGCCACAGAAGAGTGAAGTGTGCCGACTTTGCATATCCATAAAAAGAGCGATATTTTTTTTTTAGTTAAAGGGCTTTGTTTAGGTTGATAATAAGTGTTCTCATTTGAAGACACTGTTTCAACATGAAGATGTTTCCAGTAATGACTTTTTGTGTTCTAAATGTTTTGACATAACAACAACAATCGTGGTATTTGAACCAGGTGAAGCCTCCATGGTGCACACGATGCAGATTTTACATCAATAGCGGAAGAATTAAATACCCTGAACCAGTCAACTACAGAGGTAGGTGTTAGTCTTGTTAAGAAACTGTGGTCAGTGAAGTCGAGTCATAAGCTCTATGCATCAAGAAAAGCACAGAGAAAATAATAAAGCTATGGATGAATACACTACAGCAAAACTGACCACATCTTCGAAGTAGAAATTCCATCTTCAGAAGAAAATGAACCAAAGCACTCTTGCAAGGAATTTTTCACAAATATCAATTCAGCTGCTGAATATTGTGCATTCTACAGTGAAAAGGTGCAAGTTTTAACTATTATTCCACAGACATTTTCAAAGGAAAAAATTTTGAACCAAGTTCCATCAATATCAAAGCACATGGTAGACAAATCAAGAAATTTGAAGTCTGTAAAAGGAGTCTTTGGAAGACCAGATCCCTTTTATGGTCATCCTGTAGCAGCAGCTCAAGCTCAAATAGTGCAGTCATTTTATATGGAAGATAAATGGGACAGTTCCTGCCAGAGTGCCAACAAAAAAAGACACTATAACTGTAACAGTTGAAGGTCAAAAAGTTATGAAAGTGAAGAGGTACATGACTTGCAGTATTAAAGAAATTTTTCAATTTATAAGAGCAACTGTACAACTTCACATATTGGAAGATTGAAATTTTATGCACTAAGACCTAAGTGGGCAGTCCCACACCCACCTAGAGGTGTCTGTGTGTGTGTACTATACGAATTTTGAACTTTGAGTGGCAACTTTGAAGAACTTAATAGAGCACATGACATACAACACCTTGGCTGCGCGTGTGAAGTCACTAGTAGTCTTGTGACATAAAGAGAGATACTTGTTGGTTTCAAAAATGTGGTGACTGCCCTATAAAGGGAGGGACAGACACTTGGCCTGGAAGACGTAGCAAATAACTCTGCAGAAATTACATATATGACATCAGAGGAAAATAAACTAATTAAGAAAACTGTTGCCTTTGACAGTTTCATTGATGAACTTGGTAAATGGTCACTGAAAGCCGTAACACACCAGCATCTGAAGAAATTGCAATGACAACACATTGCAGAAGTGAAAGGGCATGTACAGGCTGAAGAACTATGGTGCTTCACCATGATTTTGCTGAGACCTGGTCTGTAATTCTCCCACAAGAAGTACAAGATTATCATTGGAGTAATGACCAGGTTTCAATTTTGACAGGAGTGACATATTTTCAAAACAAGACAAGTAGTTTTGCAGTAATAAGTGATGACACAGGACATGACTCAGCAAAGGCTTTGCTAGCAATGCGCAAAATTCTTCAACTGAAAACAGGAGCAGAGAAGATTATCATTATTTCTGATGGTGCACCTAGTCATTTTAAAAATCGTTACCATCTGTTTGAATTAAGTCGTTTGTGCCAACTGACTGGGCATACAGTGCTATTGCTCATGGGAAGGGGCCCTGTAATGGGGTAGGAGGCCTGCTGAAGCACCATGCTACAAAACAAAATCTTTCCACACCAAATACAGCTGTGATTCAGAATGCTGGGGAGTTTATGAGAGTCATGGAATCTTACACATCCACTGTCCTCATTCTTTTGTCCAAAGAGGATATCGAAGAATTCCATGAGCAGAGAAAAGAAAAATGGTCCAAACAAACTACTCCTATGAAAGAAATTCACGAGACACTTTTTTTGGACTAAAGCGATGAGCGAGCTCGTACTGCAGGCACTTTAAAGAGCAAGATAGAAGAAATTTCATCAGTAGGCCAACACCTCAGAAACAGCAGGATAATATTCAGATTCACAACCTGAGAAGGGAGATGTTTGTGATATGGATTGCAGAGATCATAGACACCAGTTATGAGCTAAACGAAACTGTAGTGAACTTTATGGACCAGCTGCTGGATATAGGTTTACAGCTGAAGGACAACAACATCAGTGCTCACTTTCTGTTCACAATGTTTTGAAGCCTGTAAGTGCTCCAGTTCCCATTGATTCAACAGGAAGGCATCATTTGACAGCAAAGAAAGATACTGAATCAGTGGAACATATTTTTAGTTCATTGACTGGCTAATTTCAGTACAAGTGTGCACGGAAGTTATATAAACCGAAACCTTTAAGTGTTTGGACCTTTCACATACGTTTTGGAACCACTTAAAATGCTTGGAAAATGAGTCTCTTAATCATCTTTCAAAACTAAAATAATGTTAAATAAGGCTAGCTTTTGATTTTTATGAGCCTCTTATGTGGTAATAAAATAGGTTTTATGTACGGCAAAAATTTCAATTGTTTATAAAACCTGTTCAACCTAAAAGTGGAAGCTCTCCTTTTCAGGGAATGTAGAACTATATGGAGCTAATCAACAGAAAAAAAATTATGGATTGGCATTTTTGAAGGGAAAAAAAATGAAAATTCCATAAATTATAAAAAGGTTTAAAATGCTATAGTAAAAGAACTTTGACAGGTAAGTCTAAATTGAGGATTTTTGTTATCATAAAGCAATTATCTTACGCTAGAACCGTTTCAGAGATACAGCATTTTAAAATTATTTCCAAGTTGTATGCACAGTGTCATCTTTGGAGGGCCATATTTCTGAGCAGAAATTTTTTTGGAGGAAACAAACTAAATGTGTGTTCTTTCACTTTAACATTTGCTAAATCCAACAACATCCGAGACTATGAAGGTAAGATTTTTTTTCCTAGGCTGCCTGAATTGATATGGACTATGCCAGGGGTATGGTCTTCGATTAGTAATCAAAACATCCCTGGTCCCTGGTTCAAAATCCGCCACCACAACTTTTTGATTAATAGTCAGCACTGGAGGCTGAAGACTTTTGGCATGAGAAGTCACCCTCATTATGTCAATGGCCTCATCAAGGAGGGCAGAGGAGCAGACAGAAGTTCAGGGCACCTCTTGCCCTTGGGGTGGGAAACTGCTCCTAAAGGTGGAAGAATCAGCAATGATCAAAGGCAGTAGGAGGATGCAGAAGGCAATAGAGACCATTGCATTAAAGGCACATAATGTGTATCCACAGGACATGTGGCCTGTAACAGAAAAATTGTCATGATGATCTCTCCATTGGCAAAATATTTTGGAAAAGTCCCCCACTTGGATCTCCGGGAGGGCACTGTCGAAGGGGAGGTGACCTTGAGAAAAAGATTGAATAGTCAACAAGTTGGGTGTGGAACATCAGAAGAAAGAATGTGGTAGAGAAGCCAGAAAATCTTAAAACTGTAAATGCAAAGGCTCAATATAGATACAGTAGGTGTCAGTGAAGCGAAATGGAAAAAAGATAAGGATTTCTGGTCAGGTGAGTATACGGTAATATCAACAGCAGCAGAAAATGGCATAACCGGAGCAAGATTCGCAATGAATACAAAGGTAGGGCAAAGAGTGTGTTACAGTGAACAGGTCAGTGATAGGATTATTTTTGTCAGAATCGACATCAAACCATCATCGACAACGATAGTTCAGGTATAAATGCCTAGGTTGCAAGCTGAAGATGAGAGATAGATAGATAGATAGAGAGAGAGAATGAATATATGAGGAGATACTGAAAGGGTAATATAGTATGTAAAGGGAGATGAAAAACTACTAGTCATGGGGGCTAGAATGCAGTTGTAGGGAGATACACCAATTGAATTCTGTAATAAATTTCAGAGAGTAATAGCGAATACTCTGTCGAAAAATCACAAGAGGAGGTGGTACACTTGGAAAAGAAAGGGTGGTAAAGGAAGATTTAAGTTAGATCATACCATGGTCAGACAGATCCCGAAATCAGATACTGGATTGTAATGCGTACCCAGGAGCAGATATATACTCAGATCACAATACAGTAGTGATGAAGAGTAGGCTGAAGTTTAAGAGATTGGTCAGGAAGAATCAATACGAAAAAAAGTGGGATACAGAAGTACTAAGGAATGACAAGATACCCTTAAAGTTCTCAAAGGCTATAGATACAGCAATAAAGAATAGCTCAGTAGGCAGTACAGTTGAAGAGGAGTGGACATCTCTAGAAAGGGCAAACACAGAAGTTGGAACGAAAAACATAAGTACAAAGAAGGCAACAGTGAAAAAAACCACGGGTAACAGAAGAAATACTTCAGTTGATGGATGAAAAAAGAAATTACAAAAAAAAAGTCCAGGGAAATTCAGGAATATAGAAATACAAGTCGCTGAGGAATGAAATAAATAGGAAAAGCACGTAAGCTAAAATGAAATGGCTGCATAAAAACGTGAAGAAATTGAAACAGACATGATTGCCAGAAGGACTGACTCAGCAGAGAGGAAAATTTAAAACAACCTTCAGTGAAATTAAAAGCAAGGGTGGTAACATTAAGAGTGCAACAGGAATTCCACTGTTAAATGCAGAGGAGAGAGTGAATAGGTGAAAAGAGTACACTGAAGGTCTCTATGAGGGGGCAGATTTGTCTGATGTGATAGAAGAAGAGACAGGAAACAATTTAGAAGAGAGGGGATCCAATATTAGAATCAGAATTTAGGAGAGCTCTGAAGGACGTAGAATCAAATAAGGCAGAAAGGTAGATAACATTCCACCAGAATTTCTTGAATCATTGGGGGAAGTGGCAACAAAACAACTATACATGTCAGTGTGTAGAATGTATTAGTCTGGTGACATGCCATCAGACTTTTGTAAAAATATCATCCACACCAAGAACGAAATGCTCAGATTAGAAAGGGCATAAGACACGACTATGTTATTTCCCCCCTGTTCAATCTGTTCATTGAAGAAGCAATGATGGAAATAAAAGGAAGATTCAGGAGTGGAATTAAAATTCAAAATGAAAGGATGCCATTGGTACGATTTGCTGATGACATTGCTATCCTGAGTGAAGGTGAAGAAGAATTACACAACACGCTGAATAGAATGAACAATCTAATGAATACAGAAAATCGACAGAGCGAATCAATGAAAGTAATGAGAAGTAGCAGAAATGAGAATAGTGAGAAACTTAACAGGATTGATGGTCATGAAGTAGATGAAGTTAAGGAATTCTGCTACCTACCGTATTTACTCAAATCTAAGCCTCACTTTTTTTCAGTTTTTTGTAACAAAAAACTGTGTGCGGCTTAGAATCGAGTGCAAAGTAAGCGGAAGTTATGAAAAATGTTGGTAGGTGCCGCCACAACTAACTTCTGCCGTCAAATATATGTAGCGCTACACAGGCATGCTTTGCAGGCACAAAGATAAATACTGGCACCGAAACCTCTGCGTCAGTAAATAAATTTTAAAAAAGGGTGGAAGACGAGCTTTTTTCTTTGCTCCGAGTTTCAACCACTGCATTTTCATACATTATCCAACAAAGTAAATACAAATTCCGTATTGTTCATCTTCGAATGTAGCAGCATTTCGATGTACTACGAAAATCCGACTGGCAAGACTGGGAGGTTTGTCAATATGGCCAACTCTATGTTCCGAATTTTTTCCTACCTGTGAGAAGAGATGGTTGCTAATAGGAAGTTTTATGAATTGTGAATCACATACAGTATTCTCTTCATCATAAGAATAAAACGAATATAAACATTTTGCCATGTATTCTTTCGTGTTTGCTGCTATCTCATTTAAATCCTGTCTGCATTATAACCTACGAAACTAGTGTGAGACAACAGCAAATACGGAAGAATATATATATCATGTCATGTTTATATTCGTATTATTCTTATGCATAATAGTGATACAATCTGAAATGAAGTATGGCAATTGACTACATTTTTAACTCTTGACTCTGTGCAGAATGTAATGTACAAAAGAGGCGTCTGCAAAGATTTTCAAATGGAGAAAAGTTTTTAGCTAAACTGTCATTCAGAACATCAATCATACGCAGTATATTATTTGGTTCTTGTTGATCATTATCAAAGAAAGCAGCAGTGTAAGTAACAACAAATAGCAGTCTCTTGCCATCATTTCGCTAATGAGACAATTCCTTTGTGTGTGTGTGTGTGTGTGTGTGTGTGTGTGTGTGTTGAAGCGGCAGTAGAGCACTCACAAAAGCAAGCCATGCCACGAGCGGCGAAATGTCGTAAACACTCATTATCAGAATACGACAAACAATGCATGACACAGTACAGTAATGCATTTTCAGCTTAGAGTGACGGCACTTATCAGATCAAAGAAAAATAAGCAACCTATTCAAACCAGACGCAGTACGTGAAAAAGGAAGGGTATCCGTATAAATAAGGACGGAGTGTCTGATGCATAGCAATGGCTACCTGGTAAAGCTTAACTGCTAAGCTTACGACTCGAACCAAACTACTGTAGCTGTATCGTCATTCATTCAACCTAAATTGCGTCTCATATTACAACAGACCAACTTTGTTTTGATTTGAAGTTGCAGCCTAAGACTTTCCTCTCCCCTTGAATTTCGAGTGTCAAATTTCAGGTGCGGCTTAGATTCGAGTAAATACGGCAGGCAGCAAAATAACCAATGACTGACAGAGCAAGGAGGAAATCAAACGCAGACTAGCACTGCCAAAAAGGGCATTCCTGGCAAAGCGAAGTCTACTAGTATCAAACATAGGCCTTAATTTGAGGACGACACATCTGGAAATATATGTTTGGTGCACAGCATTGTATGGTAGTAAAACAAAGACTGTGGGAAAACGAACGGAAGAGACTCAGAGCATTTGAGATACAGTGCTACAGAAGAACATTGAAAATTAGGTAAGACTGATAAGGTAAGGAATAAGGAGATTCTTCACACAATTAGCAATGAAAGGAATGCGTGGAAGATACTGACATGAAGAAGGGGCAGGATGGCAACATCTGTTAGGACACGAGGGAATAATTTCCATGGTACTAGTGGAAGCTGTAGAGGCAAAACTCTGTAGGGGAAGAAAGAGATTGGGATACATTTAAGAAATAACTGAGGATGCAGACTGCAAGTACTACCCTGAGATGCAAAGGCTGACAAAGGAGAGGAATTTGTAGTGGGCCACATCAAACCATGGCAGGGGAGGAGGGATTACTGAGCATATATTAACAGAATAACAGTCTATCACGACATGCATGTACTCTGAACCACACAGGAATGAGTATACAAAGAGTGAAACCATTGATAGCTTCTTCCACTCACCTTAACTGACTTTAACTCAGACTCAAGTGCCTGATGTGCCTCTTCAAGTTTTGTTATTTCTCCAGAAATATCTATCAGTTCTTGTTTGCTTGTCTCCAGTGAAGATTTCAGTTCACCAATTTCCATTTCTAAAGTCTCAAAATCCTAAAATAAAATAATTCATAAATTTTTCTAACACTTCTACAAATACAGAACATTTAGGGCTGGTTGTATAAAGCAGCTAACATTAGATTGATATAGAACACGACTTCACATGAGCAACGAAATTTCGCAGATCAAGTTGAAGTCAACCGCAATTTTAAGATTACAGTCTAGTGGCATTACAAAACAATGGTTTTGTTTTGCTCAAATTTAAGTTAAAGTAAATAATAAAGAAGTTGTTATTAACACAAAAATGTTAAGTAAATATGTGAATGCACCATTCTATCACTGCTGAAGCTCGACCTTTTTCCATTTTATTCTTTATTCTCTTTTCTCTTCTTGTTTAAAAGAACTGTGAGCCAAGGTGAAGAAATTATCATCTATATAAGTAATGTGTGTAATGATTATAGGTAATAACTGACATCATAAAACTTTTAAGAGATGACTCTTGTATAATGTGATTAGTGTAAGGAATTTTACACACACTTAGCAGCAGAATAAGAAAGGAAAATTCCAAATATTTTCAATGGCAAGTTAAATACATGGAGTTTGGCAGCAGCCAAAATAGATTGAACATGTCTTTTGAAACTGTTCTCTAGGTTCTAATAGCAGTAACTACATAACTCATATTTAATTTTTAACGACAAAACAAATGCTTGAATTGATATCGATGAACAAGACTGACAGGATGCATATGTAAGTTAATTTTTAATTATAAGGCAAGGGCTCAATGGTTGCATCCTGGAATACAGTTCAAATGATACCAGGTTTGATCCCATGTCAGTTCCTGGATTTTTTTCGATCTGCCACTTCTTTTGCATATGACAATGTTTGTTAGTGCATATAATTTTAAGCTGTGTAAGTTTAGGACTCAGAGTAAAATTAAATCATGTGGCAGGTATTACAGTTTCAGCATTTGACTTTACCAATACATATTGTTGTCAGTGCATCAGATGAAGAGCCGGAACGAATTGTAGCTTGCAGTGTTATTTAACTCTGCACAAGAACAAGAAATGAATAAATACTAATGTAAACTATCTTTCAATCAGCAAATTTGTTTTTGAGACAAATATCTGCATCTCATCATAGGTGTTAAGAGATAGTAGTAACTGTCACTTCAAGCCTGCAGTTAGCTGCTGCCCATTTTCATTAACAGTACACCTGACTAAATTACCACTTCCAGTTTCATGCCATTCAAGGTTGAAAACTTTTGACAGTGTTTATGCTCAAGTTTCCACAGCTCTTGGGTATTTTCTTAATACTGACATACACACTTGCAAACATTTCCAATAACAATCTTTCCCCATGTTCTGTAGGTTTACTTTTTCTTTGTTGACCACAGTAACTTTAGGTGTGTGTGTGTGTGTGTGTGTGTGTGTGTGTGTGTGTGTGTGTGTGTGTTTTAGAGATGCTCAACAGTGAGGTTATCGGCGCCATTACAAATATTAAAAGAGACATGTGTTAATAAAAGGGCTAAAAACGTTGTCGCACCATGAATAGTAAACCTACAAAATGACACTCACTCCCACCTATCTCACACTGACACACACGCACAATCACTTCACCGCACACAGTTTAAGGCACTATACCTAGGGTTAAAACAGAAGAAAAAACAACAGAAGAGCTGAAGTAAAGCGACAGGGAAATTCGACTGACTGACCACTTACAAAAAATGTGAGTGAGCCAGTCACACTGTTTATACCTTAAGAACATCTCCCTTAAATTTTAGTACACAAGCTGGACATGTCACAAAACCTTAAGCCTCAAATCAAATTCATTTGAATAATTTAAAATAGAGGACAGACTGGTCGCCAAATCTGCTGCTGCTCTCTGCTCTGAAAATAAAACAGAGTCTAGAAAAAATATGGCACACAGTAACCTGTGTGCCACAAGCATCATACTAGCAGCCTCTGTGTAGCAGCACTGGCTTTCCACACGCTCTTTTGAAGAGCTGAAGCAAAGGAGGTAGTGAATGTTGGGGCACATGGCCCTACACATCTTTTTTGCCTCACCATACAGGATGTGTTTCTTCGTTTTAAGTTCTTGTACTTCCTGTTCTTCAAGATACACGCTGCAGTCCCTACACCAAATAGGGTGATTCCCAGAGCAATTCACGAAAGGAGATGAACAAATGACTCCTCCGTGAGCGGCCTTTATCACATTTACACCAAGTGGCTTTTCCTGTACATCAGAAAGTGGTGTGCCCAGTGGGCCAGCATTTCAAACAGTACATTGGGGACATAGGGCCCATGCTTAAGCAAAGAAACCTGCCTTTTCATGCTCAGAGTTTTTTTAATTGAGAATAACAGAGTCGGATTTTACAGATCCCCAGCCACCTTTCTCATGATATTCTGTACACTAACAAAACCTTCTTGGGCCCATTCACCAACAATATCTTCTTGGGTCCACTCAACTGTCAATTCTTCTTTGCCGATGTCCACCAGATATCTGCACATCCCAACACCTTTTCTGCAGTTTAAGGTGTTGCATAGCTCAGTTACAATTGCATATTCCCTGAGGCATTGAGCTTCCTGGAGGTTCTTTACTTGTTGGGAACTAGAAGTTTCTATCAATGTCATCCCATTGTGCAATCAACTGACAGCTTTTAAAGTGCCAGCAGTGACATTTAAACCTTTTTGAATATACAAAGGTGAAACTATTTCAAGGCTCCTCTCTTTCTTTTCAACTATTAGAAACATGTTCTGACTAGCAGCATGCATTCTGTTAATTTCTGAGTACAGAGGGCTAAATGCACAAGCCCTCTTCTTAAACTGGGTGGTGGTACCTATCAGCAGCCCATCCATTCCATGGAGATGGAGGAGAACATTTTCAGGGTTCCATCTTGATGACATGAGCAGGTAGGGAATAGAAGGTCCACCCCGACAGAGGCCCACTTGCCTAGGTAAGCCTTATACAACTGAGAGGTGGCAGTTTCCCCAGAAGTTGTCCACTAATGACTGTTCCACCCCAACAGCCAAGCACTTCATTGGGTCTTGATAAAAATAGAAAGTATTGTTACTATTCAAAGGAACCTCGTATTGTGTGTCCTAGCCAACCAATCTAGCACAACTAAAGTATGTAGTATAAATTAAATACTAAAACCATCACAATAATGAACAGTGCCAGTACCGATGGTGTAAATTATACTGAAATACCATCAGATGTAGTAAATTTACCTGTTGAAGTTTTTGCCATTTCTCCTGGGTTGCCTCTGATTTGGTCTTAAGCCGATTCATATCTTTCTCTGCATTTTTCCTCTCCTTTTCTATAACCTCTTTAGCATGTTCCACTTGATATTCAAGGTCTTTCACTTTTTTCGCTCCATCTTTCTCAATCTGCTTGCATTTTTCTACTTTCTCCTCCAGTTCCTCTGAAACGGTAAATTTACTTGTATTACAAAATTATAATAGCAACTTAACAATATAAACCTGCACTAAACGCTAAAAATGTAGAAAAATAAAAAGTTTATTATTCAGTTAAAGGCAGCTTTACCACAAAAACAACCACAATTTATTCATCAAAAAGAGTTTTGCATCAACCTCGGTTCCAAGAGTTCCAGAACCTGTACAGAAAACTGAAATAGAGATCAACATAAAATCATTTCCACCCTTTTTATTGCTGCATTTTGTACCACCATACAGCGAGATCTTCAGAGGTGTTGGTCCAGAACTGCTGTACCTCTAATACTCAGTAGTATGTCCTCTTACATTGATTCGTCATGGCATATTATCCACAAGTTTGTCAAGGCACCGTTGGTCCAGATTGTCCCACTCCTCAACAGCAATTCAGCGTATATCCCTCAGAGTGGTTGATGGGTCACATCGTCCATAAACAGCCCTTTTCAATCTATCCCAGGCATGTCTGATACGGTTCATGTCTGGAGAACATGCTAGTCACTCTAGTCAAGTGAAGTAGTTATCTTGAAGGAAGTCATTCACAAGATGTGCACAATGGGAGGGGGGATTGTTGTCCATGAAGACAAATGCCTCGCCAGTATGCTGCCAATATGGGTGCACTATCAGTCGGAGGATGGCAGTCACACATGTTACAGCTGCTATGGTGCCTCCCATGACCACCAGCGGTGTACGTCGGTCACACACAATGCCACCACAAAACAGCAGGAAACCTCCACCTTTGCTGCACTTGCTGGATAGTGTGTCTAAGACTTTCAGCCTGACCAGGTTACCTCCAAACACGTCTCCAACAATTGTCTGGTTGAAGACATATGCGACACTCTTCCGTGAAGAGAATGTGATGCCAACCCTGAGCAGTCCATTCGGCATGCCACTGGGCTCATCTCTACCGTGGTTGCGAAGATGGACCTCGCCACAGACGTCAGGAGTGAAGTTACGTCTCATGCAGCCTATTGCGCACAGTGAGTCTTAACCCGACGTCCTGTGGCCGCATGGTAAGCATTATTCAACATCATGGCGTTGTTGTCAGGGTTCCTCCGAGCCATAATCCGTAGGTAGTGGTCATCCACTGCATCCCTTAGACGACCTGAGCGAGGCACATCATCGACAATTCCTGTTTCTCTGTATATCCTCCATGTCCGAGACACCTGGACACTTCCCTTGTTAAGAGTCCCTCCTGACACAAAGTAACAATGCGGACACAATCAAACCGCAGTATTGACCGTCTAGGCATGGTTGAACTACAGACAACACAGGCCGTGTACCTCCTTCATGGTGGAATGACTGGAACTGATCGGCTATCTGACCAGTTTACATCTTTGGGCAGGTTTAGTGACGTCTCTGAACAGTCAAAGGGACTGTGTCTGTGATACAATATCTACAGTCAACAACTGTCTTCAGGAGTTCTGGGAACTGGGATGATGCAAAACGTTTTTTGATATGTGTATTTTAGAACCAGATAAGAGGTACTGGCATCTCTCAATGCTATCTACATGTCTCGTATACTTGTTTATAAGATTTCAAGCCTGAATTATAAAGCAAAATTAATCCTTTAAGCTGACCACCAGAAAAATTATTCATAGTATTTCTGATTCTTTGTTTATTATTTATGCACTGAAAATTTAATTTTTTCTTATTTATATCATAGATAAATAAATTATCACAGTGTTCTTGGTACCTGAGATTTGGACCTCAGATCGAATCAAAACAGTCATAGTGAAGTTTGTGCTTAAGTAAAAGACAATGTACAAAATTATGATGGAAATAACTTTTTGTCTTAAGAACTTAAGCAGTTTTCCTGCCTCACAATAAGAAAAACTGAGGAATCTATGTTGTAGTAATCAAGGTTATGCTCCCAAATGAAAGGTAAGTATATTTTGGTTCTTTTTTATCTTATGATCAATTAAAGGGTTTAATAACAATAATAATCCCCAGCCCAGTATAATGTCACCACTGTCGATAATAAAAGCAAATATTATGTAACATTTTATTACAAGTATGTAATAAATTGAATTTTTTATGATTTTCTGTGTATCAATGACACAATTTCCTGGGCATCATTTTTGAAACATTAGGGTGATGGTGTATGGAATTTGTAATGTGTGTGACGTATCTGTCATTAATTACAGTAGGGCAGCATAGATGGAACAACGGAATGGAGGGTGACAAGACTGGTACAGAATTAAGGATGAGAAACTTTCAGCTCTCCAATTGTACCATAAAAACCTCTTTCCATATTGATTCCATCAACTAACGACAATACATCAATTTTTACAGCTGCAATACTTTCCAGTACAAAAAAAATCCCTATCCTTGAGTCTGGCCACCAACATACAGTGACAAGCAATCCATTGCCCTGTGTGCAGAAGTTACCACTAATGTCTGTACCAAAAGGTACTATCTTCCAAACTTAGTTCACAAATGGATCTCCAGTGTTATACCCACTATGCCTCATATCTTCCAACCACACTCATGAACTGATAGCAAAGGATCACCCTCCTGATTATCCAGTTCCATCCCAAATTGGAACAACTTACCCACATTATTCAGCAGAGGTTTGATTACAGATCATTACATATATAAATAACCAAAAATCTTCCCTACCTCTCTCTGAGTGGTATTATGCTCCCCATCCTATGCTGGTCCACCCTTATGGCACAACTACTCCCAACCCCTTTTGACACGAGTCGTATCCTTGCGAAAAAGCCTGGTGCAAGCCCTATCACATACACCTACAACACATCATACTCCATTTTTTTTTCACACATATATACCAGCTCTGTTTTGACTTTTTCCACCTTGTATAAAATCATGACCACCAACAAGCCATCCATCTGAATGAATGGCCACCACCAGACTGTAGGCAAGAGCAGAGTTGACCACACAGTGGCAAAACACACTGCTGAGCATCAAATGTTTGACTTCAACAGCTGTTCACAATCCATGTCATGAGGATCTCTCTCTGCAACTCAAAGATGTATTGTCCTCAACATGTCCATCATATAATCCTCCATCCCTCATTACCCACTAACCCATCCCCATTTTCACTTATTCTGCCCTCAGTTTCCTCTGTGCAGTCTCTCTCTTTCCTGCATTCTATCTCATTATCTTAACACACTCCTCCACTTAAAAATGCCACAACTGTACTCTTTCCCTGCTGCAGGTCCATGATGGTTTTTACTCTAGTGATGATCAGGGACATTGTTGAAACTGTGATGTGATTAATATTAGAGTTGTCATCTACTTATGTTAAAGCACAATTGGAATCTGCATGCTACTGATGTCTGACAAGCTCAAAAGAACCAGGTGTTTAATGAATAATGGCTTCAGCCAAATGGGCACTCAACTCTTCTGGAGTGTCTGCCACTGTCTTGTACACCGAACACATCTTCTCCCATAAAACAAAGTACACAGGGGGGTGGCAGGGAGCATGTTGGCCGTGGTAGTGTTACAGTCCTACCAATCCAACACTTGAGGGAAAACACTGTCTAAATGTTTCTTCACATCATTGGTAAACTGTGATAGGACCATTTCATGCTGGAACCATAATCATCATAAACAAGACAAACACTGAAGACAGGGATGGTGTTGGTATAATTAGCACTAGGGAAAGTCATCAGCTGGTAGGTCAATACATCCTAAGACTTGAATGAGGGACTTTCTTCGACACTTACAGCAGTACTACGTGGAAAATTACTTAGTTATTTCCTTTTTAAGGTAAATCTCTGTTGATGACCGTACACACAAGTTGGCTTAGGGTTTTCCAATGCCCAGATATGGTTGTTATGGCTGCTGAATATTATTTCCACTGTGAAGGCTGCCTCATCAGTAAGCAAGATACACATCTGGAAGTCAGGCTTGGTATTGTGATATCATTGGAGAATTCCACACATTACGCGAAGTCATCAACTGATACACCCTCACATTTGAATTAATGCATGCGTGTCTTGTGCAGGATGTTACAACTTTGGAGCTGTAGGTATTTAGTTACTTGGCTATGCAGCATTTGCTGGCACTGGGGTGGTTCTCAATTCACTGTAACACAGCTTCCTCAAACCGAACAGTTCACACATCTTTCTGGTCTCACGGATCCTGTTTAATAAAGACAGCCATCATGTTTTTGGAAAGTGAAATGATTTGGTGTCTCCTTCTTAAAAGACTTTCTGCATACAGGAACTTTGCTTCTTGACTGTTGTCTCTCCATAAATGAAATGCATGTCATCGGCTAAGCCATAGTATAATCAGCCATGAAGAACCTGTAAATATTATTAGTAACTTTCATGTAAATGCAACATAACCTAAACAAGAACTATGTAATTGTTTACGAATGGATGTGGACACTGCTAGACATTTAAGACCATTCCTAACAGTAAGATGTAATTATGTTGCAAATGAGATTCCAATATAAATGTGTTGCATAGAAAGTGGTCAAACTACTGTAAACAATGGCCCACAGGAAGTCTAGAGCCAAGCCTTTCAAGGACCCCGGTTGGGTAGCAATGTACCTGTTGACATTTGTTCATGTAACAAAAGGGTTTCCTTTACCTTCTCTAACAATTCTGTCAATATTTATACTTTTTTTTTTACATGCTGTATATTGTGGGCACTTAGCTGCTTTTTCTTTCTTTCTTTTTTCAGCTTTAACATTTTGCTGTCACCATCTTTTCTACCTGTAATGCCACTGCTTTTTCCTCCTCACAGTCAAATTTGATTTTGTCAACAACAAGCTTCTACTGTCTCGCAACAGGGCACAAATATTAAATACTGTATGTGATATTTCTCATAAGCTGCTATGTTTTGGAATGCTATGGCAGACAGAACAAAAGGAAAACTTATCTTGGCTTAGTATCTTGCCTTCAGTTGTATGTTCGCATAAATTGGAAACAACAAACTGCTAACACAGTTTCAATTATGTATTTACTCCACACCAATGAAGAAATCAAAGATTGTTGTAGATAAAAACTTACTTATGTCAGCTTTGATTTGTACAATTTCTTGCATCAGGCGGTGATGGGCAGTATGTTCCAACTGGTTCTGCAGAAGTGAGAGTTTGTGTGTTTTCACTTCCAACTGTTGTTTATAAGAATCATAGCTGAAAGAAAAACAAAAAAATAATTCATGAAAATAAAATGAAATAAATGCATATTTGAAAGTTACAGTTTTATGAATGTAGACAAACAGTGGGAAATCCTGGATGGAGTAACAACAACATCAAACAGGATAGCGTGTCCTTATTCAGATGTAGAAAACACACACACACACACACACACACACACACACACACACACACACACACACGTCTCCAGAAGCTGCCAACTGGCAGTCGGGCTGTAGTGCCCTGATAAGATAGTGGCCATGGAATTTGAATGTGAATAAAATTTGCAAACCATTCATTCTATTGCAAGAGAAGACTCTATAAACAAGCAAATCCTGAACACCAAGATGGGGAAAGCCTTTGCTAAATTTTTCATTTGGAGCAGGGATGGCCAAGAATACGGCACGTGTGCCGAGCTTTCACGCGCATGCGGATCGCTCCCTTCTGACATCACACGTCCCCCACTACCACACCAGCTGACTGTGCGCGCATGTGTGGAACTACGAGCACGCCGCACGAGACAGGGCATTCGCGTAAGGAACACTGCCCTGCTAGCATGTGGCTTAGTTTCATATTACAACATTTGATAATGTTAAGCTCTGTACAACACATCATGTTGAGCAATACTGAATCTTTGTTGGCTGTTCATACACCTACGGAAAAATAACAATAACGCTGGGTTTGAAACTGCATTATACCAACAATATTGTGCTTCTCCATCGTCAAGCGTAAAATTCTTACAACATTTAAGCTGAGATATAGAAACAGACTTTAAAGTAGTCTACAGCATGCAGTATGATATGGAATAAGTAATTCCAACTACATGTGAAACATCAAATTTTATATTCTGGAACTACTGTACAAAATTTGCAATAACTACAATTCTCAACAAAACATATGACAAAAACAACAAAATTATCACCATTAATTTAATTATTTTTGGTTCATTGTAGACATAATAAAGTACATATCCGGCACAAACTGACTGTACACGGACAAACGCAGACAGTTTTTCATATTTTCGTCACTCAGACTGGCAGTGTCCTGAAAACGTATAAAAAATTGTGCCTGTAGTTCCTCCAACACAGAAACGAATTTGTCAGAAGTTGCGTTCTCTCAGACTTTAGAGAGCGTAGGGCAATGGGCGGTATTCATTTTTATGAGTTGTTCCTTCCACTTTCTTATTAAATGCATCCACTTTTTTCATCAGATCAGAAATACGCTGCTACTCACCTTGCAAAGTCTTATTGAGAGAGTTCAAGTGTGCAGTCAGATCAACTAAAAAGGCGAGGTCTGCAATCCATTTCGGATCTTCTAATTTTGGCTCTGCCTTTCCTTTTTCCTTCAGGAACTCAACAATAGCGAGTCTTAAATTGAAAAATCTTTTGAGGCACAATCCTTGACTTAACCAACATATTTCCCAGTGGTAAATAACATCTCCGTACTCTTCGTTCATTTCCATGAGAAACTGTTGAAACTGACAGTGTACTAAGCCATGCGACTTCAAAAATGTACATTGTCACTACCAACTTCATCACGTGCTCCAAATTTGCATATTTAGCACAAAGAGCTTCTTGGTGTACAAAACGATGAATTCCATACAAATCTTCTGTAGATCGTCCTAGTTTTTTACCAACAATGCTACAAGCCCATTTTGAGAACATCGAATTGCTGGCGCACCCCGTGGTGGCTGAAACAAACATTTTCCAATTCAGGCCAACGGCTTCAACTACCTCTTCAACTGCTTTTGGCAAGTCGTTACCCCTCGTTGTGTGTTTCATAGGTACTAAATCTAACAGTTCTTCCGTCACGTGCAAATTTGTGTCGACTCCACTAACATAAATCGGTAGTTGTGCTGTGTCCGAAATGTAGGTCAACTCGTCCAAAGCAATAGAGAATGCAATAAACTTGCAGGCACTATCAATTAACTGCCTGTAGACATCCGCTGCCATACCAGCTATGCGACAAGCTATTGTCTGTCTGGAAAGACTAATTTCACTAAACTTCTTTACTTCCAGTAGCGTCAAGGGTTCCGCCGTCTCAACAATACACTCCTTAATGAAATCACCATCACTGAAAGGCTTATTCGCTCTTACAATTTTGCGCGCTATTTTGTAGCTTGCTCTTAAAGACAGGTCGCTACGCAAGGTTGCAGGCTAAAAAAAGGAAACAAAAATTGAGTGAACTCTAAACTCGAATTCTAACGACAAATATGTAGAAATACAAACATCAGAAACACAAAGATTTGTAAGCGGCACTCGCGTTCGGTCCGTCTCACTGCATAACACTACGTCTTCTTAATTCCGCCAACTTGTTTGATCTGTCAACCCAACTAAATCATTAAGTCCTTTGTGTGTGGTGTTATAATGCCGTTCTATTGCAAATTTGTGGTGCCCGGTGAGTATGGGACTGCATAATAGACATTGAGAATTTTCATCCTTCTCTTCGAAAAAATATTGCAATTCCCATTCAGCTCTGAAGGCTCGTGACGTCGTGTCACTACCCCGCCTCTTTGTGAGCGTGTGTTCCATTGTAACAACCACTGTACAGTACTTATAAACTTTCTACCAATCACTAACAAATAGCGAGGAATAAACATGGCTGCCACTATGAATCAACTAATGCACCCTATGCTGGATGAAAAGATGTCGCATCCCACAGCTAGTCTAATGCCGCGCCGTGTCGAATGGTGCCGCGAAAGACCGAGGAAAACTGAGTAGTGGCGAGGCAGACCAAGCCCTGGACGTCACGTGTGCAGCACACCTGTACATGCGTGCAACTGCACACCGTTACCATCCCTGATTTGGAGTATGCTGCTTAGTTGAAATAATGGTTGAACAATGGGTAATAAAGATAAACAGCACCTAAAAGTGAAATTCATGTGGTTACGGAAGAGAGTCAACAAAATGAGCTGTGGTCAGAGGTAAACAAATCAGGAGATCATACAATAAATACATAAAGGAAGACGAATAGCAGTCAGGTAGCAAGGAGAAAGACAAACACTTCTGGGCCACATATTAAGACGTAACAGATTTTTGAATGCTCAGTGACGAAAAATGAGACCAACATGGGCCCCAAAAACAATTCTTTGAAGATCTCAGACATGCACTAAGTTACTAAAAGCCTGAAGAAGTGCTGAAGACAGAAACGTAACAGTCAGAAGGAGACTATGAAGATACTGAAGCACCAACCACACACTTCTTACATCCTGTCACAGAGTAAAAAGATGAACAAATCTTCTGAAGATATTAGTGCATCAATCTAAATGGAATATGTTCTTTCAGGGAACATCGTAGTCGCTCCACTAAAGAACCACACATATGCAACAAATTCGGACACATTTTTCCTGAATCTAAGGATGAGAAAGTGGGACATGCACATTAATTGCAATAAGACTAGTACCACACCACCTCCAACAACAGATCCCATTACACTATAGTATTGTTGCAGCCTAAGTACGCGACATGTCAGTAGCCCATTAGATTTGATGTATAAGCACTTGTTAACTTGTTAATTATGGATACAAGTTCTTGTTACTGCTCATACATGGCTAAAGAAAAACTTAAAATTATTGAAGAAGCAGAAAAAATTGGAAACTGTGTGGTGGAGGAAATATGATGTGAATGAGGGTTGTATTTGCGACAGGTGAAAAAACAAAATACGGCTTTACGAAACGAACGGCAATTGCCGGGCATTTTGTGGCCACAATGCAAAGCACATGGACCTCGGAAAAAGGCTCTGCTATTATACAGACCAAACCACAGGCTTTAGCCAAAGAACTAGGTGTCGCTGGTTTTGAAGCTAGCCAGGACTGATTATCAAGATTTTTCAGTCAACATGGATTAGGCCAATTGAGGAAAACTACCATCTTTGAACTGCTTTCAGGGAATTATGAGGAAAATTAGTGAATTTTCATTGCTACATCATAAATTTGCACCACAAACATTATTGTACATCATCACAAATTGGTAACACTCATCAAAAGGGGAACTGAGCATCATGATACAAACTGGTGGCAGTGAGGTAACACCTTATGTGACATTTAAAAGGAAAAGTAATCACAGGGGGGGGGGGGGAGGAGGGGGGGGAAGTGAAAGGCATATTGGTGAGACCTATGGACATAACCTCGTTGTTGACTGGGTGTCGCATGTTTGGAAATGTCACTCTAAAGGATTACCGAATTTATGTAACACATCAGTCCTGAACAGCTTCTGCAGATATACAACTGGAGAACTGCAAGACAAGTTACAAAAAGGGAAAACTGACTGTCATCCATGTAGGTCTAATATGTATCATGCAACCACTAGATATGTGTGTAAATTTCCCATTCAAAGTTGCACTTTAAAAAGGGTTACATGCAATGGATGGTGTATACACAAACACAAGTTAACACCAGTATTTCATTTTTTCCACCCTCCCTTAAAATCAGGGGGCGCAGATTATTTATATGTACACAGTAACCTGAGAAGATTTATTTCACTGACATGTTGTGAAAACCATAACTTCCAATGAGTAAAATTATTAATACAGAGATCAGTCTGCTATAGCAGCACAAAATTTTATACTTTCCCAGCAGAATAAGAGACCATATACATTGCACAAATATCCTATTTGGAAGAAAGACAGCAGACCTCATCTCGAAGTAATATCATGAGTGTCACACTTTTACTATTTGTGTTACTGAAAATGGTTCATTATCTTTCATTTTCAACCTCAACTCTGTCCTGGAATCGCTGATGCTAATGCATAATCACAAAAGAAAAATTCTTACCATCTTGCAACTTCACTGACCCTTTTAATTTTCTCTTCCATCTCTCTTAGTTTTTGCTTTTTATCTTCAAAGTCATCAACCATGGCAAAAATCTCTTCCAACTGTGACAACACTGGTGTTGAAGTGCTAGGTGCACCTATCATAAGGAGAAGAAGAACAGTCATGAATTCTAGAGCTAAAAAAGCTGGTTTCCAATTTGTACATTGTATGACTCTTTGGGTAAATTGCAACAGCAATTCAAGTACTTGCAGAAACACTTGGGAGGATTACAGCGAATTTTTAAAGCATACCGAAAGATGTCCCTATCGTCTTTAGATTATTTTTTTAACAGACTAATGATGTTAAAATCTCATACCTCCTTGCAAGACACCTGCAGGATCAAAAATGTCTCCCTCCAAAGTCACACATTTCTTCTTGATGTTCTCATTAAACGTAACCTCACGTGCCATGTCCATATTGTTTGTAATCATTGTTTCACCAAAGACATACTGGAGGACAACACGATATTTGTCATCAAATTCCACAAGGTGTATTGCTGGTACTATATTTTCTTTACCAACCTAAAAATTAAAATAAAAAATTAATGCATTGACAGCCCCTGAAATAAAACGGAGTGTGCTTATATTTTTAGTAACACCACAAATACTTACCAGCTTTTCTGCAGCTTTAACGTACTTAGGTTCAAGAGCTCTACCAATTATTCTGTTTAATGGAACAAATGTTGTACGACGTGGTAAATCACCATTTTCTAGGAGCTTTCTGCCAGTTACTTCATTATCAATTACAATGTTGTACAGCTGAAACAAATTTACACACATTTTACAAAATGTTGCCAATTGTAATGTGCCAAACAATTAATACAGAAACAAATATATAATAAAATTCTCAGTAGTACATCAGCTTGTTTAGTTTTAGTGATGGACCTTCACTATTCATGCTTGAAAGAAAATTATTACATATCTTTTATTGCCTCTGAATGCCATATGAAACCTTTACAAATTCGCTTGAAACAAGAAAAGAAAAAAAGAAACAAAAAATCTACTTTTTGACTTTCTGCCAATTCCTTGACCATTGTAAAACTTTTTAATTTAAGCCACGTATCATTTTCGCAGCTCTTACAAATTGCGCATGTAATTCCCACACAACAAAGTGCGCTAGCTGGCCTAATCAATCAGATTAAAGATGTTCACATCCCAGCAAATAATAGATTCTCTCTCTTGGTGTCACTAAAATGTATACAGATATCACCCAGAGCTGAAGCTATACCCATTATCAAAAAAGTTACACAAGTTTAATAAAACGAGACAAATAGAAATTGATGAACTGAGTGATCTTCACATGTTAGTCCTGTTTCTGAGCTACTTTAACTTCACTGAACACATATATGAACAAAAAGGAGGCCTACCTATGGGGAACTGCCTATCAGAAAACCTAGCACTCAAGAGGAGGGTGCACTCACATATTCAGTGTATTCTGAAAACCCACTACTTATGAGTGCATAATGCAAAACAGTTCTTCTCATCCATGGCGCCATAAAAAAGCTTATTTTCATTCACTACTTGACAGGGTAATGAAATATCCTTTAAGTGAGGTGAATACCACTGAATTGCATACACTGAAAAAGGCAGCATCTAACAATTGCTTTGATGCAACACTAATTATGAGATTATACACCAAGAAACAGAAGTAACAAACTAGGAATAGAAATCAGGTCACATTCAAAAGAAGTGAACAAAAGAAAAAAGATAGGTCTTTAGTTTTACCATACTGGGGTCATTTCCCGATAAGGCATTTGGTTTAGAAAAACGAGGCTGTAAATTGGCTTCAGGACAGTGAGCAATGTAAGGATCATATATTGTACATGCTGTGGATAACAGTTAGGCATATAAAGCATCCAAGGTATATAAAATGATACATAGTGACTGGCAAGTTTTGTGTTGGGCAAACTGGGGAAACTTCAAAATGTGATTTAGACAATATGTTAATGAATCTAGTTACTCAGAATTTACTATTCATTTAAGAGAGTAAATGTGCTGTTAATGGCAACACTAGAAACATAACCATACTTCACAAGGCAGGAGAAGGTCGATTATTGAATATCCTGGAAGAAATGGAGATGTACACTCACATGACAAAACACCCTGACAATGTACTTAATGACAGAGTTCTGTAATAAGACGTATATAAATTTTTTTAACAGTTTTTTGAATGAATAGGTTTGGATTAGAGTTTTCTCTGTTTTCCTGCGTGTGAAATTTATTAAATTTGGCAAGCTATGTTGGGTTAATCCAGATCCGTGGTGGCAACCTTGTCGTGTGGTAAGAGATTTTGTTGCATTATGTCCCTCTACCTTACTGTACTGTTTGTGACAGTTAACATCAATTTTATCGCTTTACATATATTCTACCCTTATTGTTAATTGTCCAAGTGCAGTATTTAATACATATACAGGTAGTGTGTACATGCCAGATGTATCTACATGTGATCTCAGAGCAACATCAGTTTTGAAACCATACAGAATCTGTAATTGCCATGCACAACATTTGATTTGGATGTACACAATATGTATGCAACTTTATGTTTCTACTATTAAGTATACAAAATATTATTATGTTGTAAATGTCTACACATATACTTTTGTTTGTTTGTCCTCTGTATTGGATGCCTTTGACAATGTGATATAGAACCAAGTGCCAGTCTGCCAATTACATTTTTTACAAGCAGCTAATGATGTACAGCGAGAGATCTTAACAAAATTAAGATGCAAATGCACGTGAAGTGAACAATACTTTAAATGCAAACTTATGTGAACTGAAGAATAAACTAGGCACACACTTTCATGAACTGATCACTTAACCATACACACACTTTTACAACCTGAACAATAAACTAGAAACACACTTCCACAATCTGAACAATAAACTAGACACAAACAACTGTACATTGAACTACAAAATAGACAAAAACACATCCAAGTCGAAGACAATGAAGCAGGAAATAAAGAAATACATGCGAGAGTTAATCACAAATTTGAAAATGAGCTGATAGGATTGACAAATAGGTACTGAACATTCTGACTACAATCAGAACGGTAAACCATGATAAAGGGAAAGAATCTGAGATGGCTGAAGTTCAGTCTCAATCTTACAGCAACGAGAAGTTCACAGAGTTGAGTACAATGATTCTTGATGCCACTGTTGACAGACAAAAGTTATTTTATGAAAGTAATTTAGACGGCAAGTTGATTTCTGTAATACTAAAACATTCTTCTGACCTAGGAATTACATTTAATGAGATGTATCGTTTGTTCAAGGTCCAACAAAATTTCAATTCTGTGACTGATAGAAGCTTGATATGAGAGGATAATGATTCTTTAATGCAAGGAAGTTGTAATGGTAACTACTACTCCAGTGTAATGATCAACAATTTCACTACCAATGAACAATTTAAAGTCTCATACTCCTGGATTCCTAAAGACTAGTATTTGTGCATAACACTTGTCTATCAGATACTACATATGAGGAAAGTACGGCATGGAAAAATTTGACATCTGAGGAGTGCAAAACAACATTCCCTGATTGCCAAGCTTTTGGAGAACAAATTGCATAATTTACTATGTCTTGATTAATATGCCATGAATTGATAACTGGACTCTACAACAGTTTTGGGAAAGAAATCCAGGAGGAACACTTGACAAAGAAAGCAACAGAAGGAAAAAAAAGGAAGGAGACTGTACACTTCTTTTGGAAGGAAGAAAAAAATGTCTGGAAAGGGAAGACCTTCACTTTCAGGTGGTAACAACTTAAGATTGCTATACTACTTTTCATGTAGAAATTCATTGTGTGTACCATAACAATCGAGTTATAATAAATGGTTGAGAACACTTCCAGTGACAGTTTGGAAAATTATGTCTTTCTGCTGTGCTCGTGTGACCACCTCTATGCAAGGGAAGCAAAATCATGACTGATAATGTTTTGGGAGCTACATTTCATCTCTGATAACATTGGTTTGTTTCACACAACTTTGTGTGTGCAAGTGTCTACATGTTTAACAGAGTGAGCAACACAAATGTGTTTTCTATTTGATACTGCTGCCTGTTTTTTTCTGTTTATGCACAAGGTGGCATCATTATATTATCAAACACAAGCTACTTGTTTGTGAGAATAATGGAATATCAGCACACATGACAACTTTGACCTGGTGTGTGCCTCACTGCATGGCACTGTGAAGCTACTACCCCAAGACATCACACAATATCAGTTGGTAACCACCAATGTGCATAAAACACACTGTGCCACCTGTGATTCAATGTGATGTGGAGTTACCATACACACGGGTGTGGAGTCTGTATGTTTGTAAATACACGCACGGAAGTTACACACCACCACAGAATGTCAGTTACACGAGACGAATGACGTGCCAGTTAAGTTTTTAATCAAGCAGAGCAGCTGCGAGTGAATTGCATATTTAAAATCAAAATGGTATGAGGTAAAATATGTTCACACATGAAACTTCCTGGCAGATTAAAACTGTGTGCTGGACCGAGACTAGAACTCGGGACCTTTGCCTTTCGCGGGCAAGTGCTCTACCACTGAGCTACCCAAGCACGACTCACGCCCCGTCCTCACAGCTTTACCTCTGCCAGTACCTCATCTCCTACCTTCCAAAAGCTGTGAGGACGGGGTGCGAGTCGTGCTTGGGTAGCTCAGTTGGTAGAGCACTTGCCCGTGAAAGGCAAAGGCCCTGAGTTCGAGTCTTGGTCCGGCACACAGTTTTAATCTGCCAGGAAGTTTCATATCAGCGCACACTTCGCTGTACAGTGAAAATTTCATTCTATGTTCACACATGGTTACTATGAAATTTTGAGATATGTACGCACAAGCACTTATTTTACTTGTGTAAACTGTGTGCACAAACTTCTCTGACCACTTCTGTATTCTTTCCTCATTTCCAATCTTACATTTGATATTTATATGACTAAGTTTGAAGCATAATGAATCTTATCTGTACATTTTATCAGCAGAAAAAAGTGTGTATGAGAGAGAGAGAGAGAGAGAGAGAGAGAGAGAGAGAGAGAGAGAATAATCATGATGTTAACACTGATTATGATATAGTTTAGTTCTTTAAATACATTCAATATTTAAGATTTCACCTTTTGAATGGTAGCAGTAAGTTTTGCTAATCAAGCAACTTACTGCACTGCTTGTGTTATGCATCCAATATTAATATCATTTTTCAAGCTGTAACATGTGTGATCTTAAGGCTATAAGAAGGAGAATTTAATCGTACACTAAAAACTAATTTTGTTTTCTTGTATAACCCTGCTTGCAATATCTCTGTATTATGATTAATGTATTTGCATTAAGTATTTACAGACTGAATGCATATTAAAAACAAAACTGCATTATTATAAGGCCAAAGATGAATTCTTACCTATTAATAATTTATTATTCAGCTGCAGACCGTCATATAAACAAAGCCTGAAGTACCAGCAATTAGTAATTATGTAGTTCTCACTGAGTAATCCACACAGTTATCTTCACTTCCAGACACAGATGACTTGCACTCATGAGGGTTTATTGTAGTAGGATCAATAATCCCCTGCCAATTTCTCTGTGGTACTCTTCATCCCCCAGTTTTTTGCATGTTTTATACAAACTGCTCAGGCAGATGTTAAGATGCTGTGCACTACCTTATTTGTACACCTTTCAACATCTGTACTTTTGAATGTATTGAACTTCTCCACACTTCATCCACGTCTACACCAGTTTCACATGGTTATGACAGTGGTACATTGACAGTCTAAGAAAGTGACCATGCTGCTTTGCAATTTCAGCTTTCATAAACTTAGTGCATAGGGTTTTGGACATTAACAAGAAACAGCAACTCTGCTTTGATCTGAGATGAAATAGGTCAACTGCATAATGAAGTTTGCTTTTTTGTCATCGTAATTTCAACGTAGTTCCCTTGTACAGTACTGTACATGACAATAATGAAGAATCATGGAGATACAGCAACAACAGTTCCCAAAACTACCATTGAAAGACACTTTACTTCTTGTCAAAATGTGTATCTTTAGAATTGTTAGCCGCTGACATCTTAAAAACCAGCTTCACTCTTCTGATCTGACAAAGCACTGTAAGCTGATTACCTTAGCCAAATGTAGTTTTTAGTCCAGCATACCCACTGCTCATTTCCCAAAACATTCTCCTTGCACAGTTTTGACTGTCTTCAGTTTCTACTAAGTAATAAATTTGAAATGAGCCAGCTTCTTTCTTTCCTTGCATTCTATTAAATAACTGTCCTCATGGCTACGATACATTCTGTAAGTCATTTTTGTCTTTGTCTATTTTCTTGAAACCCATGTCACTTGGCATCGTCAACAGGGTCAATCTGATTGTCACGACTTTCGGCTACATTCACATGTAAAACTATTTTTTCTGCTGCAGGACATTCACATTTAGCATACATAATGAATACTTTGACCACCAAAGCATGTTTTCAAAATCAACTGCATCATCCATTTCCTTTTTGTGCTTGTGCTGCTCACAAGATGACTTGGGAACAGTCGAGCCACAGACTTGCATAGACACGTTAAATTTGCTGGATATTCGCTATACAGTCTTCAAATAACCAGCTTTTGTGTCTACTACTGTTGCTGGCATCAGCAATATTTCTGCCTTGTGCCATATTGGATTTGGTGGAATACCAACTTTTAAAATAACGATACATAGGGAACACTCTTCCTGTTGCTAATTTGTGCAGGATTTAATGTGACTGCTTCCTGTCATTCACAATGAACACTACAAGAGCAAAAATAATCACCAGACTCAACACTAGGACTGAAATGAACAATAAGCAGAATACACCACAATTTGCACAGAACAAAGACAAGCAAGTTAATGACAAGCAACAGGCAGTGAATGTTGTGACACTTAGGCTTGCTACTGTGCTTCCAAACTTGACCCACCTTTGTGCTCTGAACTCTAGTACCTCAACAAGTACATGATTCACAATTATCCAATACAGAGAAGCAATCGAACCTTAAGCAATATGCTCAAAACATAATGTCAACTGTAAATTCCTGCAATGCACTGTTTGAAACCTGAGACTGTTTTAATGTAGTGAAGTAACATAATACCCTGAGTTAGGATGAACTATAAACTAAGTCCATTTTGTTAAACTGTAGATGACCTAAGTAGGCTTCCAAGAAACACAAAGAATAGTGTCTGACATTACACTGTTAATGAAAAAACTATCAGGTTACAACCTAGTAGTTATACATAAATGAACTATAAATGAGAAATGAGTGAGAACCCAATTTTACAGTGAAAAATTGAAGGTTCAAAATATAACTTAAAAAAATCAAATTAATAACACAAGGACAAACCTGTACACCACTTTCAACTAATGAAACTGAAGGGCAAAGGAGACAGTTCCATCCCATCTCTCTCTCTCTCTCTCTCTCTCTCTCTCTCTCTCTCTCTCTCCCCCCAAATCAATCATTTTAGATGTTTCCAAATACCAGAAATTTATCATTGACAGTCACCATCCAACAACAATGAGGGTCCTACTTCGCTGTCAAAAAAGGTACAACATCAGTTTCACGTGCTTGGTTTGGATATTTCGGAAACTTTCACTTACCCGTCCACCTGCTGCAGCCTCAAGAGCCATGGCCTTACTCATGTCCTTTATTTTCACTAGCCTTGCAACCATTCCTATAATGGACTTTTTGTTGAAGTTTGGCTCAGGATCGGTATATTCAAAAAACAAATATGGGTACCTGTCGAAAAGAAGGAACAAAAACACATTAACTACAATTTTGGAGAAATGAGAAAAAAAGAAGAGGTGGTGAGCGGAGAAGAGTACAACTACTAATACACACAGAATCCCTTCCAGAATGTGTATTGCATTCTGCATTGCTTACTGAAATGGATGTCTGACATATCAACAACTTGCTATGTGAGACCAACTTGGACTCTTAGGACTTAATGTCATCCAGGCCAGCAAGTCTAGTGGATTCACAAGCACTTTAAACAAGTTAGACATTATGGTGTCACAGAGGCACTGCCTTTACCACTTACAAGCATACAGTTCAGTCACAGTAATGTGATCACCACCTATGTTTGACATCAACATGTAATAAACAGTCAAATGGCAGGTGGCAGCACTAGACATGGAGGGTATATGTCGTATGTCAGGAAGATGCAGAAAACAGTGCAGTTGTCGTCATAATTTAGAAAGAGATTGATTTATCTGACCTCGCAAAGGGCCTGATCACTGGCTTTTGGTGCAAAAGTGAAAGCATTTCCAAAATGGGCAAGTTTGTTAACTGTTTGCTTGCTGCAGTCAAGGTATATATGTGGACAAGGAAAAAAAATCCCGGATTTTCCGATTAAAAATACACTTTCTCCCGGATGAAAATATACTTTTTCTGTGTTAAGTGACAGTATACTCTTATTCGGCACTGTAAAACTCAATCCTTTGAAAGTTAATGGTTTTACCTACCGGAGTAGAATTTCCTGGCACTTTAGAAAACATAACCCATGGGGGAAAAACACATTTTGAAAGACCTTTGATGTGCAGTAACTTGTACGCTGCATATTTTCGTATTATGAAGGTATAAATTCGAATTTCAACAAACACTGCATGTCACTTTCCAAAGCATTGAAATCGAATTTGCGATGAGCTTTTGTAAGCCAGTCATAGCTCATGTCACGTGATCTTACCAGCTGATGACAGCATAGGACAAGTGATGTAGTCAGCCAATAGCAAGATCACACTTAAGTAGCACGAACACACAAGTAAGAACAGTTAATATACATAGCATTCACCTGTAATACTGGTCTCTAAGATTAATAAGCTGGAAGAGAAGCTAAGCCTCCACATATAATGCTGATATTTTCTGTGCTTGTTACATCACACAAATGTGCCAGTAAAACTTTTAATAACGACGTAAATGTCTGATCTTCTGGGATCGAAATTCTTCTAAATAGTCGTCCTCAAAGAGTTGATTTTTAAATGAGAGTCAAACGCTTTGTGATTTAAGAAATTCATCGTAGATTCACGCAAGTAGCTCATCTTACGTAAAAGGAAATCATCTTTGAATGGAACGATTTTCAAACCACCATTCGCAATATTTTCCCGCGACCTGTTAGAAATAGGTTCGTTTCAGCAGTTGCAAGATAGTGCCAGACAACAAGCATCACCGCGCTTGCGCAGCTACGATGACACAGGAAGCCCATATGTTCGTATGTGTAAAACATTAAAAGATCTTACATTATGTATTAAAAGAAAAGACATCAGAGGATACTTCAAGAACTTCGGACTTTCGTGAACCACACTAAAATGCACAATTCGGCTTAAAATGCACATTTGTATGCAAATTTTCTTGGAGTACCAATACTGTATTATCTCATGTTTGGTTCTTAATTACGGCATAATGCCATATGTGCACTTTAAATGCAGCGAAGAGTTGAAACCAGCCAATAATGTGAAATTAAACACTTCGTTTCAAATAAATTGACTGCCTCAACAGAAAAGATTAATAAAAGCCAAATCTCTTTAACAAACCGGACAAAATAACTTCATTGTTCTGTAAGGCGATTAATGTTTAACTGTCAGAAAGGTGGAAATAAAATCTAAAACTAATAACATATTTTAGCCTTCATAATTACGCTAACATATTTTAATTCATTTGATAGCTCCCGGGTGCAAAAATCTGCTTTGTTATCATTCAACGCAAGAGCAATAAACGAAGAGGAAACAACAAAATCACTAAACGTAAACACAGGTCACGTGGAGACTCCCCACCACAACTCAGACTGGTCTGTGCATCAGCCCCAGGTTTACTAATTTCCGAATCGGGGCAATATTAAGTAGTGGCGCCCAGCCACACTTCTGAAACGAGAAGCGGGAGAAGGTACTACTCATAGGCGAATCAACTGTGCATGCGCAAGAGGCCGCCCACAACGGCTCAAACGAATCCAATTTAAACAGCCGTCCACCATGTTCACTGAAGGCAATTTGTTGTTACAAAGCATTGCATAGTCTTCCTAAACCCTTTGACACACTTTGTTGTTGGCAGACGCTTGTATGAGCACTGTTTTGTTGTTATATACAGGGCAATTCCTTTACAACTTAAGTTTTATTTCCTTTCTTTTTTCTTCTCCTGTTCATGTTTTGTTGCTGCGGTAATATTCTGCAATAGCAGGATACAGTAATATCCTTTGTTAGAGTATTGGTTCTTACCAGTCAAATTCACATAAATTTAACTGAAAACTAAAACAATGAAAAATTCCCGGAAATCTAAACAATTCCCGGGTTTTTCCCGGTTTTCTCCCGGATGAAAAATTTCCCGGATCGTATACACCCCGTGTAGTGGTTAAAGTGTATTGTGCAAGACAAAACTGCTTTATCCAAAACCGGCAGCTGTGATGCACCACAGGACATAGGTGATGGGGGATGAATGACAGCTATGGAGATGTGTACAGGCGAATAGGTGTGAAATTGATGAGCAATTGACCACCCAGATGAACTAAGGAGGCAACCAATAGTGGTGCCATGATGACCTTTCTGTGAGCATTGCTTTGTATGGTTCTCGGCAGCTGCTGCCTGGTTCATGCACCCATGCTGACTGCTGTTCATGGGAGAGGAAAAAAAAGGCTGGAATTTGCATGAAAATCCCGCAACTGGATAGAGTGGCGACATGTGGCTTTTTCAAGATGAATCACGTTTTATGCTCCATCAGCGTGAAACACCTGGAAGCAAACACCCTGTACCAATTGTAGATGTCCACGCTGAAGGAGATAGCATTATAGTATGAGGAATGCTTTCATGGCATTTTCTGGGTGATCTCTTCACTCAGGAAGGCACACTCGATCAACACAAATACGCGTCTATCCTAAGGGACCGTGTCCACCCCCCCCCCCCCCCACAAGCAGTTTGTTTATTCTCAGCACGATGGCATCTACCAGCAGGACAATGTAACACATCACACAACTTGCAGTGTATGTGAGTGGTTTGAAGAGCACCAGTATGAGTTAATCATAATCGCCAGATTTACATTGAATTCAAAATCTGCGAGAAACCCAGTCCAACTGGCCACAGCAGTGGAGCCAGCATCACATCACATCCCTGTCTGTACGCTCCAGAAGCTCAAGGACAGTCCTCCTGCATGCCTCTCAGTGGTCCACTCTACAAACGGGAATTATTCAGGCTTTTGATAGATGGTCACCATTAATGTGACAGGACAACATATGTTAAAGGAAGGAGCTATAATATGCCATGAAACAGTTCTTTGCTTGTTATGGGTGTGATGTCAGACCATGTGGTCTATAATTCATTAAAAAATTTCAAGTTTTATTTCCTGTTGTTGTTGTTGTCTTCATTTCAAGGACTGGTTTGATGCAGCTCTCTATGATGCTGTATCCTGTAGAAGCCTCTTCATCCGCCACGAACTACATCCTTCTGAATCTGCTTAGTCTATTTATTTCTTGGTCTCCTCCTATGGTTTTCACTCTCCACATTTCCCTCCAATCCTAAATTGGTGATCCCTTGACACCCAGGAACATGTCCTATCAACTGATCCCTGCTTCTAGTCACATCGTGCCACAAATTCCTCTTCTCCCAATTGTATTCAGTACTACTACATTAGTTACATGATCTATCCATCTAATCTTCAGCATCCTTCTGTAGCACCACTTCTTCAAAAGCTTATCTCTCACTGTTTATCGTCCATGTTTCACATTCATACATGGCTACATTCCGTACAAATACTTTCAGAAAAAACTTCCTGACACTTCTGCTTCCCTTTCATGCCCCTCAACTCTTACAACTGTCATCTAGTTTCTAAAGAAATTATAAATAGCTCCCTGTATTTTATCTCTACCACCTTCAGAATTTGAAGGAGTATTCTAGTCAACATTGTCAGAAGTTTTTTAAAGTCTACAAATGCTATAAACATAGGATTGTCTTTCCTTAATCTCTCTTCTAAGGTAAGTCACAGGGTCAGTATTGCCTTGCATGTTCCTACTTTTCTATGGAATCCAAACCGATCTACCCTTAAGTCTGCTTCTACCAGTTTTTTCATTCTTCTGCAAAGGATTCATGTTAGTAATTTGCAACCGTGACTTAGTAAACTGATGGTTGGTAATTCTCACACCTGTCAGCACATGCTTTCTTTGGAACTGATGTTATTAAATTCTTCTTGAAGTCTGAGGGTATTTTGCCTGCCTCTCACATTTTGGAAGATGGAAGATGTTTTGTCATATCTCCCATCTGATCATCATCATGTCGTCTTCCATTTTCACAATATTGCCCTCAAGTACATCTCCCTTGTACAAACCCACAATATATTCCTTCCAATTTCTGCTTTCCCTTCTTTGCTTAGGACTGATTTTTCATCTGCACTCATGATATTCTTATAGATGGTTCTGTTTTCTCCAAATGTCTTTAATTTTCCTGTAGGCAGCATCTATCTTATCCCTAGCTCTACATCCTTACATTTGTCCTCTAGCCATTGCTGTTTAACCATTTTGCACTTTCTGTTGAAGTCATTTTTTATACACTTGCATTCCCTTTTGCCTGCTTCATTTATTGCATTATTATATATTCTCTTATCATCTATTACATTCAGTATCTCATATCCTAGAACCATGGACCTTGCCGTTGGTGGGGAGGCTTGCGTGCCTCAGCGATACAGATGGCCGTACCGTAGGTGCAACCACAACGGTGGGGTATCTGTTGAGAGGCCAGACAAACATGTGGTTCCTGAAGAGGGGCAGCAGCCTTTTCAGTAGTTGCAGGGGCAACAGTCTGGATGATTGACTGATCTGGCCTTGCAACATTAACCAAAACGGCCTTGCTGTGCTGGTACTGCGAACGGCTGAAAGCAAGGGGAAACTACAGCCGTAATTTATCCCAAAGACATGCAGCTTTACTGTGTGATTAAATGATGATGACATCCTCTTGGGTAAAATATTCCGGAGGTAAAATAGTCCCCCATTCGGATCTCCGGGCGGGGACTACTCAGGAGGACGTCGTTATCAGGAGAAAGAAAACTGGCATTCTACGGATCGGAGTGTGGATTCAGAAGGATGTAGGTTGCAGTAGGTACTGGGAGATGAAGCAGCTTGCCAGGATAGAGTAGCATGGAGAGCTGCATCAAACCAGTCTCAGGACTGAAGACAACAACATCTCTAGTGTTACCCAAGGATTTCTACTACCCCGTCTTTTTAGATAGTCTATAAACAGGTTGGCATAGGAGGGCTCCATGCAAGTGTCCATGTCTGTGTTGCAGAGTTGTTTGCCCACCACCTCCTTCAAAGAAGAGGAAGTAGAGTATCAGTTTTCCCCTCTCAAAAGTACACAAATTTAACTGAAAACTAAAATAATAATAAATTCTCAGTTGAAAAAAATTGCCAAATTTTTTTCCTGGAGCGTAACACCCTGTTCTAAAGGGGGGGGGGGGGGGGGAATCTTGTGTTGTCTTTCTAATCACACTACAAATCTGGTCAATAAAATGGAAAGAAACTTCCACATGGGAAAAATATATTAAAAACAAAGATTCCAAGACTTACCAAGCGGGAAAGCGCCGGTAGATAGGCACAATAAATAAAACGCACAAACACACACACAGAATTTCGAGCTTTCGCAACCGGCGGCTGCTTCGTCAGGAAAGAGGGGAGGAAAAGGAAAGATGAAAGGATGTGGGTTTTAAGGGAGAGGGTAAGGAGTCATTCCAATCCCGGGAGTGGAAAAACTGACCTTAGGGGGAAAAAAGGATAACTCGCGGGGGCGCGCGAGCGCGTGCACACACACACACACACACACACACACAAGCAATATGTCTTCTGTCCACAGTAACTCCACCAACCACTAACAATATCTGCATTTCGACAGACATATTGCTTTTGTGTGTGTGTGTGTGTGTGTGTGTGTGTGTGTGTGTGTGTGTGTGTGTGTGTGTGTGTGCGTGCGCGCGCGCGCGCGTGTATACTTATACTTATCCTTCCTTCCCCCCCCCCCCCCCCCAAGGTAAGTCTTTTTGCTGCCGGGATTGGAATGACTCCTTACCCTCTCCCTTAAAACCCACATCCTTTCATCTTTCCTTTTCCTTCCCTCTTTCCTGACGAAGCAGCTGCCAGTTGCGAAAGCTACAAATCTGGTCATTTTGACAAAAGAATCCAAACAGTAGAATTTCTCACCAACTGGACATTTCAACTTAGACTGTGGGAGTTCTGTTTCTGGCATACAGCCTTTCAGGTTCAAAGTTAACAACATACACAAACATGCCTCATACCCACAGTCTTCTGCTGTTTAACACTGCCTATTCCAACCCTCTTCAGACTCCAAACACACTACCTCATTCCTCATACACCTTACTAACATCATTCTAGCCCACTACTTCTCCTTTGAAGGAGGAGGTATACAAACAACTTCGTGACATAGCCATGGACACTTTAATAGCTACCTCCTAAGCCACCCTGTTTATAGACTATCTGGAGAAGACCTTCCAAGAACCCCAAAATGCCAAGCCCCTAGTCTGGTTCAGGTTCACTGATGGTATCTTCATGATCTGGACTCCGGAACAAGACACCTTCTCTTCATTCCTTAACAATCTCAACATCTTCTCTTCCATCCATTTCACATGGTCCTCCTCAACCTAGTACTCTACTTTTGTAGATTCTGACCTCCTCCTCCGGTGGTTTCATCCACACTTCTGTCCACAGTAACTCCACCAACCACCAACAAACAATATCTGCATTTCGACAGCTGTCATCCCCTCTACACCAAAAAATTTATCCCATACAGCCTGGCTGCTCAGAAATTACCTATCTGCAGTGACAAGAACTCCCTTCTCAGTATGCTGAGGGTCTCACCAATGTCTTCACAGACAGCCACTATCCCTCAGACCTAGTCCACAAACATTTCCTGTGTCATCCCCCCCCCCCTCCCTCAAACACACACACCCAATCCTCCCACCACCCTCAAGGACCCACAAAGGCATGTCCCTTTCGTCACTCAGTACCACCCTCAACTGGAACAACTCAACCATATCCTTCGGCAGGGCTTTGATTAACTATCATCATGCCCTGAAATGGGGAACACCCTACCCGAAATACTTCCCACGTCACCCACCCTACCTCCACAACATCCTAGTAGATCCATATGCCACTCAAATTCCAACACCTTGCCACAAGGATCATATCCCTGTGGAAGAACTTGGATGCATGACATGCAAATCCACCCACCCAGCACTTCACATTCTAGTTCTGTCACAAGTATATCCCACCCCATCAGGGGCTGGGCCACTTGTGAAAGCAGCCGTGTCATTTACCAGCTCTGCTACAATCACTGCACAGCTTTTTGTATTGATGTGACTACCAACCAGCTGTCCACCAGAATGAAGGGCCACCAGCAAACTGTGGCCAAGAACAAACAGACCATCCTGTGGCACAACATGCAGCCAGACATAACATGCTTGACTTCAATGCCTGCTTCACTACCCAAGCCAGGCAGATTGCTGCCTGCATCTCATGCCATAGTTGTATTTCGATCCGAGATGTTGAAGTTGGTCAGGTGTGCATGAATGGTGTGTGTGTGTGTGTGTGTGTGTATCTTTTGCTGAATAAGTCTATGGTCAAAAGCTTTTTGTAAGAGTTAATTGTGCCTGTTTGCAATTTAATGCGTCGTCTTTACAGTAAGTACCAATCCATCTTTTCCTACATTGTTGATACATTTTAACAGTTACTTAATTCATATTCTTCGTAGAAAAATCTAAAACATGAATTTCTATCAGAGATGCAGTACTTTGCTCGCATTAAAAGCAACACAAAAGGACACCAAATGGCAATTCTTTACAGTCCATATGTAGCGCTTTAGTTCTTAAAGCTGTGTACAAGGACTTTATTCAAACCCAGCCCCAATTTTACCTGCCATTCATATTGCCCTGAAAATACAAAAGCGCTGCATGTAAATGGAAAGATACAAATATGAGCCCTGGCAGAGTACAGTTGGAAGCTGCCCAGAAAGTATTTTTAACAACATGCTCCATAACAAAATTTGTAATATTGCACATATATACGGTGTGTGGAGTGTTTATGTAATGTTTGTGTTGTATTATGATGATGATGATAGAAGGGAGAGGGTGAAATCCAGTAGTGGCACAAGGCCTACTACTCACAAATAGCATCAAGGGGGCTGCCAAGCTTCATGTCCCCATCCGACACATGGATCACCATCAATAGTGTCACATGCTTTCACTTCATGACACACTGTGGAGAGGTTTCATATTTAAATCAGGACATTGGTGCAAAACCTGGTGATCAGGAACTTGGCGCCACCACATCTCCTTCCCTTGCCGGCCAAATGCTGGCAACGAAACTTTTTCCACCACCAGGATTTGAACCAACTTACACCCCCCTCCAGATCGAGCACCACCACTATGCACAAGCAATGACCATCTATGATTCTAAAAAATGGTTCCAATGGCTCTGAGCACTATGGGACTTAACATCTGAGGTCATCAGACCCCTAGAACTTAGAACTACTTAAACTTAACTAACCTAAGGACATCACACACATCCATGCCCGAGACACGATTAGAACCTGCGATCGCAGCTATCACGTGGTTCCAGACTGAAGCGCCCAGAACTGTTCGGCCACTCCAGCCAGCCTATGATTCTAAATTATACATGAATCTCTTTGTGCTTGATACATGTGAAGCGATATCCTCTAGTTACATGGGGATGAAGCAGGAGTTTAATTAGTGTTAACTAACATGACCTACAATGGAGCATTTCCGAATCATCTAAGGGTCTTTTTGGAGTTAACTTGTGGTTTCTGCACAGAGAGCACTGCCGTAAAAATCAGCTTTATGGATTTTCATAAATTTTGCAGGTTTCTGGCAAAGGCTCTTTTGGCTTGTCCAGACAGAAAAAGGGGTGCACAAGAGATTGAGTCACTATGAGCTACACAACTCAAAAAATGCAAAAATATACAAACCCCACCCAAAACCTGGTCTGGACAGCTGATGCAATAGGTATGGTCACTGGCCCCCAGTGGATGCCTTTTGCTACCACGAACATAACAAGATAAGCACTGCAACAGCAAATCTACAAGTACATAAAAAACAACCAGTACCTCTGATTTGCAAAGCGAAAGAACTATTTCAAGCTCTTTCATAAAAAGTGAAGCAGTCTGCAACTTATATTTGCATTAAAAATCTTACAAATTTATAGCAATAAAAGTAAGTATTAAAATGTGTAATATTCTGCTAGCATTTCTATCACATAAAAGTAAAATAAGAAAAAAAACTTTCATTCATTACTGTTCTTCACAATATGTATTATGTTGCAGTGATTCAGAACTTATCATTGTAGATTAAAACTGAAGGAAGTGCAAAAAGGTGGGGATTTAAGGAGATGGGACCTGGATAAACTGACTAAACCAGAGGTTGTACAGAGTTTCAGGGAGAGCATAAGGCAACAATTGACAAGAATGGGGGGAAAGTAATACAGTAGAAGAAGAATGGGTAGCTTTGAGGGATGAAGTAGTGAAGGCAGCAGAGGATCAAGTAGGTAAAAAGACGAGGGCTAGTAGAAATCCTTGGGTGACAGAAGAAATACTGAATTTAATTGATGAAAGGAGAAAATATAAAAATGCAGTAAATGAAGCAGGCCAAAAGGAATACAAATGTCTCAAACATGATATCGACAGGAAGTGCAAAGTGGCTAAGCAGGGATGGCTAGAGGACAAATGTAAGGATGTACAGGCTTATCTCTCTAGGGGTAAGATGGATACTGCCTAGAGGAAAATTAAAGAGACCTTTGGAGAAAAAGAGAACCACTGGCACGAATATCAAGAGCTCAGATGGCAACCCGATTCTAAGCAAAGAAGGGATAGCAGAAAGGTGGAAGGAGTATATAGAGGGACTATAAAAGGGCGATGTACTTGAGGGCAATGTTATAGAAAGGGAAGAGGATGTAGATGAAGATGAAATGGGAGATATGATACTGTGTGAAGAATTTGATAGAGCACTGAAAGACCTGAGTCAAAACAAGGCCCCGGGAGTAGACAACATTCCATTAGAACTACTGACAGCCTTGGAAGAGCCAGTCCTGACAAAACTGTACCATCTGGTGAGCAAAACGTACGAGATAGGCAAAATACCCTCAGACTTCAAGAAGAATATAAGAATTCCAATCCCAAAGAAAGCAGGCGTTGACAGATGTGAAAATTACCGAACTATCAGTTTAATAAGTCACAGCTGCAAAACACTAACGCGAATTCTTTACAAACGAATGGAAAAACTAGTAGAAGCCGACCTCGGGGAAGATCAGTTTGGATTCCGTAGAAATATGGGAACACATGAGGCAATACTGACCCTACGACTTATCTTAGAAGCTAGATTAAGAAAAGGCAAACCTATGTTTCTAGCATTTGTAGACTTGGAGAAAACTTTTGACGATGGTGAGTGGAATACTCTCTTTCAAATTCTGAAGGTGGCAGGGGTGAAATACAGGGAGCAAAAGGCTATTTACAATTTGTAGAGGATCTAGACGGCATTTATAAGAGTGGAGAGGCATGAAAGGGAAGCAGTGGTCAGGATGGGAGTGAGACAGGGTTGTAACCTAGCCCAATGTTATTCAATCTGTATATTGAGCAAGCGGTAAAGGAAACAAAAGAAAAATTCGGAGTAGGTTTTAAAATCCAGGGAGAAGAAATAAAAACTTTGAGGTTCGCCGATGATATTGTAATTCTGTGAGAGACAGCAAAGGACTTGGAAGAGCAGTTGAATAGAATGGACTGTGTGTTGAAGGGAGGATATAAGATGAATATCAACAAAAGCAAAACGAGGATAATGGAATGTAGCCGAATTAAGTCGGTTGATGGTGAGGGAATTAGATTAGGAAATGAGACACTTAACGTAGTAAAGGAGTTTTGCTATTTGGGGAGCAAAATAACTGATGATGGTCGAAGTAGAAAGGATATAAATGTAGACTGGCTATGGCAAGGAAAGCGTTTCTGAAGAAGAGAAATTTGTTAACATCAAGTATAGATTTAAGTGTCAGGAAGTCGTTTCTGAAAGTATTTTTATGGAGTGTAGCCATGTATGGAAGTGAAACATGGACAATAAATAGTTTGGGCAAGAAGAGAATAGAAGCTTTTGAAATGTGGTGATACAGAAGAATGCTGAAGATTAGATGGGTAGATCACATAACTAATAAGGAGGTATTGAATCATTGGGGGAGAAAAGGAGTTTGTGGCACAACTTGACAAGAAGAAGGGAATAGTAGGTAGGACATGTTCTGAGGCATCAAGGGATCACCAATTTAGTATTGGAGGGCAGCGTGGAGGGTAAAAATCGTAGAGGGAGACCAAGATATGAATACGCTAAACAGATTCAGAAGGATGTAGGCTGCAGTATGTATTGGGAGATGAAGAGGCTTGTGCGGAATAGAGTATCATGGAGAGCTGCATCAAACCAGTCTCAGGACTGAAGACCACAACAACAACAACAACTTGCTTTAACACCAAACTCCGTAATGATTTCATATATTGTTTCTACATATACAAATCAAAGATTTTCTTGAAATCAATAATTTATCCTATTATTGGCTTACCAATTATCACTATGGTGAATTATTGATTTTAAGTTAAATATGTTCTGTGGTGGAGCTTTCCTTTTGAAAAACCACACAGATATTCTCCCAATGGTCTGTCCAAAGTTTCTTCAACTCTGTCGAGGAAAATTTTTGATATAATTTTGTTTGCTACCAGTAGAAGTTACACTCCATTGTAGTTGACATTCTGTTTGTCTCCCCGTTATGTAGTGACTAGATTAATGGTATTATCTACTCTTCTCAAATATCTTCTGTTTTCCAAAAGTTTTCAAAATGCTATTTTTGGTTCTAATCACTTCCAATAATACTGCTGTATATGTGTCTTCAGCACTTTGTACTTTTGAGTGTTTTGATAACTTAATGGATTTCCAGGTTTGTTGATTGAAAATTACGTCAAAATTTCCTGGTATTCCATAAAATTATAATTTAATTATGGATAGGTATGGCAGAATGTTGGAAAAATCTACTGTTGAAATTATGCAGCACAATAATCCTGATTGCAAGAACAACTAACTCCATCTTCATATTTTGTTTTTCCTCTCACATATGGCATTAACCATCATTTGAACATCAAATATTTAACTGTTTTACTTATTTTTTATGAAAATAAATTTAGGAACTTTCACTTTCAGAGGAAATAACAGAATGCAACATTCAAATCCCACTTGACATTTTCACTAACTCACATCTGCTTCTAAGCAACAATGTCTCATCCCTTTAATGGAAATACTTACATGGACTGTCCTTAATAACAGGCAGTCATAATTACATACATGTATTTCATCAACTATGTGGCAGTAATGAAGAAATGGAACTCACCGAGATTCAAGCCTTTCCACTTTTGCTCTCATTTGCCGTAGAAGCCCTTCTAGCTGCCTTTTCTCTGTTATCAACCGCTCCAAATAACCATCTTCATAATCAAGTTTCTTCATTTCTTCCTAGAAATGAAAAGTTAAAGCCTATTACCAACATTATTTTCATAACAAATTTGGAATCTAGGTCAGCCAAAGATTTTTCAATGTTTCCAGATTTTGTAGTAAGTGCTGAAACTTTTTCATGAACATTAACAAAGCCAACTATTAAAGTAGCTCAATTTTAATATCAGTTTTACCTGACATGCTACACATTCATCATTTAAAGATAAAGAAGTTGTTATAACAAACTGCTTGTCATTTTAAGTTATCTCTTTTGTCGTTTTAACTAACATTTCTAATTTCATCCTTTGACTGTGATCCCATTCGATTACCTACTACTTCTGTATATTTTTCCTTCCTACGAATTCCACTTTATGAATTACCTGGCACTAAACTTTTTAAAATTATCTGACACTGAAATGAACGCACATTTGAGACAACCTTGTTCCATCATTCTTTATGAATTCATTTTCTTTGAATTCTTTTTACTAATTTTGCCACTGCTCTGATCAAATGTCTTGACCAGCCTGGATGTGGATTTCAAGTTGTTTCCCATATCGTATCAGACTAAGTGAATACTGGAATGGAACCTATATTTCACCTCACTTATATGATTCACTACGATTTAGGAAATGTTCTCAAGCTTTCACATGAGATAACACTAGTCACAAACAGAGGGATACAGAGGTTATGTCCCAGGAGGAAAAGCCAGGGAGGTATGTGGCAAAGGGGGGGGGGGGGGGGGGGGGGGGGAGCTTGAAGACAAGATGTAATGCCACGAAAAAGATGATCTATCAAAAAATATGATAGTGGCAAGGCTTAAGCCTATCAACCAGAGCATGGGATGATTGGCGCACTTGCACAATGTAACAATGAAATTATAAGCAATATGATCACTTCATTTAAAAAAAAAAATAAATAAATAAAATGAAATGTAATAATGAAGCACTGCACTGTTACTTTAGCTCCACGTTGTGTTACTTTACATTCATCAACACACCTCAACAGCTTTAATTTCCTTCTCCACTTTTGTAAACTCTTGTTTACGTGTGTTGTAATCCCTTTCTGTGGTCTTGAGTTCACTTTCCTTTGGTGGCAATATTTTCTTGAAATGCTGAATCTGTCTTGTGGAGTTTTGAACATCTGTCCGAGCTTGTGCCAACTCCTGCTTGACCTCTGTAAAAATTAATATTTTAGATAAATTTGGACCATTTGTGTGAAGCATAAGCATGCTCATAGTGGGCAAAATTTTTGGTGATGGACACCATGGTCTTTAGCAGCGGAACTAAAATAATAAAAGACAAGTACAGCTACAAACACTAAAACATTTAAAATTTGAAGACAAGATAAGAGTACGCAGGGATAAGAAAAAAAACATAAGGAGAAAGCAAATGCAGAAATAACTATGACAATACAGTGGACATCTGACTACCTGATCACTAAATTGAAAGAGGAAGAGCCTGCCCTGCACACCACACTGATATCCATAATAAAAGTTTTGACTCTAATCCATACAATATAGAACATTTTAAAACACATACATTATTCCTTGTAGTCTGCTAAAATAGGGTAGTTCCCACTTAATTATACTGTTGCTCTTTTGTAGGAATCCAAAACAGTCCCTCTAACTATGACATACACTGGGGCAACAAAATTCATGGGATATCTCCTAATATTGTCTCATACCTTCTTTTGCCCAGTGGAGAGCAGGGGCTCAACATGGTGTGGATACAACAAGTCGTTACAAGTGCCCTGCAGAAACATTTAGCCACACTGCCTCCATAGCCATACATAATTGTGGAAGTGTTGCCACTGCAGAATTTTGTTTACGAACTGACTTCTCGATTACATCCAATGAATGTTCAATAGAATTTGTGTTGAGCAATGTGGTTGTTGAAATCAATGACTCAATTGGGAAGAAGGTCATTCAAATCAACTGCAATCAACTGTGGCCCGGTGACATGGTGCATTGTAATCCATAAAAATTAAATTGTAATTTGGAAACATGCAGCACACAAATGGGTGCACATGGTCTCCAAGTAGCCAAACATAACAATTTCCACTCGGTGATTGGTCAAACTAAACCAGAGGATCCTTTCCATTATATGTACACACAGCCCACACATTATGGAATAACCATCAGCTTTGCAAAGTGTCTTGTTGACAGCTTCGGTGCATCGTTCCATGGGGTCTGTGACACTGTCAAACCCTATCGTCATCTCTTATCAACTGAAATCGGGATTCATTTGACCAGGCCATGGTTTTCCAGTTGTCTAGCATCTAACCGATTTAATCACAAGCCCAAGAGAGGTTCCGCAGGTGACGACGTGCTGTTAGCAAAGACACTCGCGTTGGTCATCTCCTGCCATAGCCTAATAGCACCAAATTCTGCACCACTGTCCTAACAGATACATTCACCAAGCATCCCACATTGATTTCTGTGGTTATTTCACGCAGTGTTACCTGTTTGTTAGCACTGAAAATTCAACTCAAACACGACTTCTCTCGGTCAATAAGTTTACCTCAATTGCATTCAGTTTTCTTCCTAGACTGTTGGTGCAATTTTGTGGTTTCTAGCTACACATTCCACGTCCTTACTTTTTTTTTTTAAGTAAAGACACTAAGCCATCCTCTTGTCTTGTCCTTTGAAACCTCTTTTCGCAGACCAAACCCATGGACTTGCGGAAGCTATGCCTCATAGTACATCACTGTTACTGGTTTTTCCAAGCTTCAGGAATTTGGTAAGTATCAGACCTTGGACATAAAAAAAGATAGTGATTATCATCTTGCCTGAATAGCGCACTGATTTTCATTTCAACATTCCTCATACATTCAGCAGGTCTTTGTACAAAATTCAAAGGGCCTAATTATTTAATCATGTTCCAACAGTGGATGCAACAATGGAAATGTGGGAAATTAGTGGCATCTGGGGTTTTCTCAAGTGCCATTAATGTGTTTACACATCCATTCCACCAACCTTCTCACTGCTGCTGTTGATGAGTTACCCATATCTCGACAAATAAATCAGTTTTGAAAGTTATCATACAACTTCCATGTCTCTTCGTGTGCTATTATTTGGAGAGAGCGCCATTTCAATACCTTGAACTGTTTATGAAATATGATAGCGGTTATGACTGCACAGTTCCCAGTGTGCAGGGATGGAATGAGGTGTGTTATGCATGGCTATGTGCTGGGTACAATAACCAATATCGCAAGAATGAAACAAAATGATGTTCTCCTATCGATTTTAAATAAAGTTTTGACATGTAATCTACATTTCATATTCCAGCAATGTGTGACCTAAAATCCACCATCAGCGAAGGCAGAAACACATATTCACCTCTGTAAACTCTCTAAAAATACATGTAATGCTTTATTTAATATGATGCAATACAGTAAATATGACAAATAACAAGAATAAATATGGCTCTTTATCAAGTGAAGATATCCAATTTTAAGATGTGCAAAAATCGATTTTTTCACCACATCTTAAAATCAGACAACAAGTATTTCATAGTGGCCAGAATGCCATCTCTTAGCACATGTAGCAGCTTTAGGTTGAGCAGTACAAAGTTGCACTCAGCACAGAATGCAGAGAGCATGTCTGTAGCAGTCAAAGGTTTAACATCACATCATGAACAGTTCAGAAAGGTCTACATTTTACGGTCAAATATTTACATTTAATATTTCTCCCCCTACCCTCCTCTTGCCTTTTAACTGTTAAATTGAACTGCCTTTTAGTAGCTGGAAAGAAGTAAAAGCGGAAACATTTTAAAAAAATCAATAAATTATGGAGAAGTGAGTGGGGTTATTTACTATGAACATTATGTTATTAATAACTACTGAAAACTATTACATTTTAAACATCACTCTAACAGGCAAGTATCTTATTTTAAATGTCTGACCGGACATCACTGACTCGATATCTCAGTCAGACGGGATGTGATGGTTGCACAACTGGGAACAGTTATTCATTTTACAACATAGAAAACATTTGAAGATATAGCACACTTACGAATAAGCTGTTCCTGCAGTGTCGTCGCAACACCATTTTCATCAGCAACCATACCAGCACTGGCTGCCTGAAATCTTCGCTGTGCGTCCTCCAAAGCCTTATTGTCTTTTTCACATTCCTCACGCATTTTTTCAAGTGCTTGTCCTTTTGTTACAATTTCTTTCTCTTTGCGAGCCAATGTAGCTTCCTCCTAATGAGAGAGAAATATATATATATTTTGAGATATTACAACCATATTATGTACAAAATAACTCAATACAGTCAACAGTACAAATCAAAAAAGGTGTTATTATGGTCAAAAAATCAGTGTTACCAATTAGAAAAAAAATCTTTTACTCTATTTGAAATGCTATGACATCTGAAGAAAAATATTTTAATTTTCATTGTCTCCACAGCATTAAGCAGAAGTGTGACAACTTTTCAAAGAAATATCCCTTATCTCTTTCTACATCTGTTTAATTACAATTTACATCTACATAAATATTTTGCAGGACACTGTACAAGGCATGCAGAGGGTACTTCATACCAGTATTTCAATTTCCTTTCCAATTCCATTCATTTATTGAGCAAGGGAAAAGTATTGTCTAAATGCCTCTGAACAAACCCTGTTCTCTCTTATCTTTTTCCATGATTCCTTGTTGGTGGCAGCACAATGGTCACACAGTGATCTTCAAGTAAAAGTTCTGAAATTCACCCAACATGATTATGCCAGAACTAAATTTTCTTTCTTCCAGGATTTCCATTTAAGTTCTCTGAGCATTTCTGTTAGTATTTCATTGGGGCCAAGTCAACTTTTTATGGTCCTAGCAGCATGTGTGTGAATTCATATATTGTCTTTTGTGACACCTACTTGATACGGCCTCCAAACACAAACGCTATTACAGAAATGACAAGAGAGGCATCTTGTATATAACTTGCTTTACAGATGAACATATTTTTCCCACAACCCTTAAAAAAAGTCTTATATTCATCTTCCCTAATAACAATTCTTGTGTGACCATCTGATTTAATATTGCTTCTTAGTATGATCCCTAAATGCTTATATGATGCTACATGCTCAAGGTGTTCACCATTCATCTTGGAACCAGATAATGCACCATTTTCACTGTTTTGGGCATTATCTCACTTTCATCCACATTTAAAGAATGCTGCCATTCAACACACCAAGTAAAAATTTTGTCTGAAACTTTCCGCAAATCTTTTCAATTGTTTACTGATTTTACTTTCTTTTAGAAAACTAGAGTAATTAAAAACATTAGAGGTCCTTTCATGCTTCCATAGTACACACCTGATATTACTCCCGCTTGCGTGTAATATTTGGATGCGTCAGTTGGTGACCACATTATATCGCTGGGTCTATGTAGGTGAGGAACCTGGCAGGCTCACTTGACCGTGTGTTAACAGAAATCCGCGCAAGCAGACCAATCTGTGATCTGCCTCTAACATTTTAAAGAAAACTATTCGGTAATAAACTCCAATTCTCACAAATCTTATAGTTTAATTCGCCAGCTTGATGAAGAGCCAGCTATCATTTCATTAATGGTTATAGTTATTGGGATATTTCGATAGTAAATAAACTACTGCAAGAAATTCTTAGATTGCTGTGAAAAATACGTATCACTATGAATTTGTGTTTTGTGCATGGTAGGATACATGTTGCTGCATATTACATGTAGATGATATATATTGAATTATTCTTTAAACTTTTAAGGATATCTCTAGCTGTTCCCAATTTCTAGAAAATTTAATGTATTTAAAGCACTCTGTGAGGAACTCGTGTGTCAGTGCAGAAACTAGAATAAAATTTTCACAAACATACACACAAGATTTTTTAAGTGACTGCGCAAAGATGAGTGTGTTTTGCCATACAACTATTATGTGAAACTTCCAGATCGACTGTGATATTCAAACGATTACAGATTTTTTTCAATGAAATAATGTAATTATTGAGAGCCATCCTTAGCTGGTGAAACAAGAATTGCTGTCGATTTTGTGACAATTAAGTGAAGAAATTACAAGTTTAAAAATAAACTAAGAATGGACTGTTACATAAACTATTGACCTGACTGGCACTCAGTTGTTAGTTTAATAAGGCACTATTTCAGGCTTCTGTCACAATTTCAACTGCATTAGAATGATAGTGAGATGAATATTCCTGAACTCTGCTGTGTTTTGACAAAAGAAGCAGTTTTTAACATGGCAACAAGAGAAGTTACGTATTCGTCAAAACTCGTCACAGTTTTTCCTGAATCAATGTCTCCTGAACTGCCTTCTTGGTATAGCTAATAAATCATGACCAGTCCTGTCGGCAACATTTTCAGTAGGTTCATTGGTCAACATTTCAAGTTCACTGAGTAAAAGCCTCATGTTGTTTTTTGCCACATCTAAGCCTATATACTCTGTCAGATTTAAATGAGCATGATGCGGAGGAAGCCTGATTAAACTATTTCCTTTACAAGTGTTGGCTTGTACAGCACTAGACGTTTCACTACCTTCGTCTTATAAATGCTAGATTCACCTTTATCTCATGCAACATTTCTTTGTACTCGCAAAATATCCGCTTTCCTTCCCTGCATTGTTGGAGCTTTATGCATCACAGCGACTGGTAATGTGTTTTGTCCAATACTACTGCCAAATTCCGAGGAGTGTTTTGCAGCAGAACGTTATCTTCCCAGCCCATGGAGGTGTTCTCTGATGACACTTTTATTGAAAGTCTTATTCAAATGTACTGCGCTGTTGTGATCAATGCAACACCAACAAAAAAACACTCGTTCGCAATACTTGACAACTACAGAACACTTCAGTGACAAAAAATACAGTGTTATAAGAAGAGTTGACGGACAGTGATGCATCTAATTTGCGCTGTTTATTCATGGTCTAGCAACAGGGGCGCGTTACCAGCTGATCCACTGGCAGCGTGGTAGGGAAAGCCAGCTCGCCATTGGTGTTACCTGGGCAACGGCATCACGTTCCTGTCCGGTCTGCCAAACGTCAGAAGTCGCAACTAACTTTAAACTCACTATAATCAACACAAAGCCACCACTGTCACCAAGGGAGAACCAGCTGTCTTCAGAAAATACAACAGAACTTCATACTGCCTTGCAATGAGCTCTTGCTTAACACCACTGAAGTTGCACATAGCACTGGTCTGGGGTCAGTGGCTCAGAGGTGGCCTTGAAGTAACTGCTTTGTAAGAGTTCGTTGTGTCACTGTAAGGCTATTGCCAGAGCCATATGCCAAACATGGTTTTTCCTCTCGCTTGTGCCTTGTGGCTGTCTGGAGCCCTGTCTCCTTGTGATATTACATTTGAGCGATTGCTGCTGCCAGTAATTATGTACTGTGGCTACATTCCTGCCACATATTTCTGCATTATTATGGAAGGAACATCCAGTTTTTCATAGCCAGACCTTTTTCAAACTTGAGGTGTTGATATTTGCATCTTTGGGCCTTACATGCATCCTTGACCAACATCAGCTCACCACATTCAATCACAAATGTAACGAATACTCACGACTGTTAAAGTATTTAAATCAAACCTGATTTGCAGACTAATAATGACACTACTTGGTCCACTCTAATGTGACTGGTGTGAAATCTGAAGGGACATCTTTCAGCCGCAGAGACATGCCTACCAGCAATCCTCCTTGGCGGGTTGCGATTTTTTTTTTTCCATCTGTGTATTCCTCCGGTCAATCTCATATTTGCAATGATACTTTGTATGTTCATATCTTCATTAGAAGTCAGCAATGTGATAAAGTATAAAATGCCTTAGAGAAATCTAAGAAAACACGTTTGCCTGTTGACATGCATCTGTTTGTAAGATTTCAGGTATGAATAAAAGAAGCCATGTGCCACAGGAGGATTTTTTTTTTCTGAACCTGAGCTCATTCTCTGAGACAAGCTTGTTTTACTCTACAAACAGTATAATTTTTGAGCTTACAATATGTTCTTGGATCCTGCAATAGATGACTATTGAGTGATACTGACTTAGAATTCTGTGCATCCAATCTATTACCCTTTTAATAGACAAAAGTCCTGTGCTCTTTTCCAGTCAGCTGCACAACCAAGACTCAATAAATATGAGATACGATAGGAATCAATTCAGTGATGTATTAAATGTAAAATCTAACTGGAAATCCACCGGTGCATGGCACCTTGTTTGCATTAACTAGTTTTAGTTACTTTTTCAATATTGTGAGTGCCAATATCAATTTCATTCATTTGCAACTCTGTGTGTGGTCAAACATTGGTACTGTAGTATCTTCTTGAATCAACATGTTTTTAAATGTGGAATTTAACATTTCTGCTTTCGGTCTGCTGTCTTCAGTTTTGTCTCCAAGTGGAACCACAAAAGATTGAATGTAAAGTTTCAATCAGTTCAATGGCTTTACATATGACCATAACCTACTAGGATTTTCTAGTTACTCTTTCCTCAAGATCTGACCAAAAATTATTGTAGGCTTAATGCATGGCCTTCCTACACAATGCACGAACTGGTATAACTTTTCTATACCAGCAACCCTGGAATTCTCTTGCAGATAGGGTGTAGCAGTCTTTGTTTTTGCAATGTTCTACAAATGGTACCACAAAACCAGGGTTGGTCTTTGCTGTCTCTGGTTTCTTCCTTGGAACATACTTGCCCAACCGTGGTTTACTTGATTCACAATTTTTCTGTATGTTCTCAGTTTGCCCTTTAAACAAGCAGATGAAGACTGTCAGTTTGACCATACAAATATGCCAACCAAGTATTAAAAAAAAGGTCATGATATTCAGTTTCTAATAATCATTCTCATATTTTTCACATTAGATATAAACAATAAAGACAAATGCACAGTGAAATCCCACTTTTACACTTTTCAAGGGACATCAAAAAATTGTGTAAAATGAGGGAAAAAACTTTTGATGCAGGAAAAGTTAAGTATAGAATCACCCCACCCCTGCATTTTTGTAGTTCGTGTGTGATGTACGTATATAACACACGCAAAATACATGTCAGGGATTTTTTTAAATTAGCAAATACAGGTTATGTGAATTTTGTGCTACATTTAGCTGCTGACATAACTGGAACTAGCAACTGTCTAGAAAGCAGAAACATTTGACTTAATTTCAATCTACATAATTGACATTTTTGGAAAACCTGCTACTGTGACATTCAGTTTTTGAGTGACAAACACTGGACCAGTTACAATATTTTTGCCAGCAACTGGACATCTTTCAATTTTTCTGTATATGGGAAACAATACTGCTTCTTTTCAGTGTCATGTTGTATGTTTAAATGCATGCATACATTACAAGTTTGGATATTCTGCTGCCATACCTCCTTCAAAGCCTTTTCCAGCCTGTTTTTCTTGCTTATTTCTTTATTTACTGCTTCTTTACTCATTTTTACTTTGGCAGAAATAACTGCTTCCTCTTTCTCCATTTTGTTCAGGGCTGTTTCTTGGTCCTTTAACCTTGCACGGGACATCTGAAACAAGAAAACGATTTTTTTTAAAAAACATTAAATGTTTTTTATAATTCAAAGAAGCCTGTACATAGCAGCAAAGATACATTGGGTAATGTAATGTTGGTTAATGTTGATGTACACTGGACATTTAAGTGGTCACATGCACATATGGGAGCACATGTTTACCATGATTTTTACTATATAAGAATTATTGATTTTTTTGTACGCTAGAGGACAGATCACCAGTGTTAGATTTCCAGGACATCTCTCTCCCAATGCTTAGTAATTACTTTTTGATATGATTGCTGTAAGGTTTCAGTGTTCCCACAGGGTGAGTTATGGGAGTTTTGATATTTTTTATTTTAACTTTTTGGTTATTTTCATCTCTTGTGAATAGTATGCCATATCTGGGAGACTTTTGTCTAACAGTAATGGAATGTGAGTCGACAATGTTGCACATAGCTGGTAAGAGAGTAGGAGCGATGTGCTATGATAGTGTGAATAAATGTAATGGTCATAGTTTTTTTAAAAATCAAACATCCTGCTCATGTCCGATCCTAAATAAAATAACCACAGTAATGAATGGTAAATGGAGTCACATTTGCAAGCTGTGAAAGGAAAGGAATTAACAGGCATTACTCAGCTAGCAACAGAGACAAGTAGTGTTGTACTACCGACTGTTCAGTGGCACTTTGTTTGTGAATTGTGATCACCTTCAAATGAACAATTATAGCATGTATTTTCTTTTAATTTAGCATACATTTACTGGGAGCAAAACAATGGCAAGACAACAGATAACAACTCATTACACAGCAGCAGTACTGAACAGTGAAGTAATGAGTATGTTTGTTTTTAAGAAAAATAAAACTTCTAAAAGCTGAACAACATTCAACTTCTGGCTCACATGTCAATCTATTACTCAAACTCCTATAAATGGCAAATAGCTGTCTCCACTCACACATAGATTTGAATTTCACCCAGGATGTTTCATTATCCATTATACAGACAATTACTTCATTATGTACAAAGAAGACATACAAAGCCTGAGATTTCAATCATTGTCATGAACTGATTTCACAGTCTGCAAAGACAAACTATGCACAGGTGAAGAATGGTGACAACTCCTGATTGTAACATACAACACCACATACTTGGACTGCACCATGAACTATTTTTCATAGAGAACTAAATACAAAACCTTGTCCCTCACATGAAGAATGACAATAGGTAATAAGTTTTATTCTGAAAGAAAAAAAGGCCCCTCTCTCTGCAATGAGTGCACTGAAAGTCAGACAAAACTTAGATGATGACTGTATCAGGATGCAAATAAGAGAAAATAAAGACACTCAGTACACGAAGTCTCAAGTAGCACATTAACACTTATGCCACAAAAGTCACCATCCTGTGTGTGGCAAAGTATAGACTGAAAATCAGTATCATTCCCCATTCCCACAAGTGCAGCAACCACAATAATTCCAAATATATAATACCCTGGATTTTGCAATTTTAGTGTTTTCTTGCTGCTCTATATACGAAACAATATTAACAGTTTTTTTTAGTGTTTCTTTACTTATTCACAAGGCACGAAAAAGACAGACTGCTACCTACCGTAAAGATGACACACTAAGTTGCAGAAGCAAGCACACCCGAAGAACACACGACTGCCATCTGTGACAACTTGGACTTTTCTCATGAAGGCTTTGGCCAGAAGCTAATGTGGAAGTGTCTTTTGGTTGTGATTGTCTACAACTTAATGTCATCTTCAGCATAAGTGTCACTCTATATTTTCCATATATTGCCGATATTCAACGTGGAGTTACCAGTTTCAACAGTATTTAGAATTTCGTCTCCCGAAAGTAAGTACTGGTAAGTTATTATGCCTCCTCATAATTTTATGACTGTCAATCATTAGTACACACTTACAAATAGAGCATTCACACAAAAGAACATAAAGAATTAAGGGAGTCATTCAACCTACAGAGTAGAATACAAATACAAATATTTGAATCTTACACTTGCAAATCTGAACTTCGCCAATTATCAACGAAAAGAATCAATTTTGGAAAATACACTGTATCTGAATAGACAAAAAATCTACTCACCAAGCATCTGCAGAACAAACCACATAAAAGTTTAAAAATGTGCAATATTTCATAGCCAGTGTGTTGTTCTGGAAGAAGGGTGGAAGGGGAAGGACAAGGGATAAATGAAAAGGACTGGTGAGGTTTAGAAAATGGGGACAATTCTGGAAAAGTTGCCCCAAACCCTCTAGGTCAGGGGAGACTTCCTGGATAGAATGCCTTCTCATGCCATCCAGGAAGTCTCCTATGACCCAGCTTTCTCTGTGGGTTTTCTATATCCTCACTATTCCTAAACCTCACAAATCCTCTTGCATCATCCCTCTTCCTTACTCTTTCAAGAGAAGGCGCAGCCAGTGACTCCGAAAGCTTGCACATTTTGTTAACTTTCATGCACTTTCTCCTGCCATTGCTTGGTAAGTAGAACAATGGTCAGCATTTCAAAACCTTTCCCCTTAGATCATGGTTTTTTTTAGGTGACTTATGTTTAGTGCTTGCTAAGTCAAAGAATGTAACAAATTTTGCTCAATCTGTTTAGTTTTCTTTGCTATTAGGTATAGAAGCCATTCAGGTGTTTGAAACTTTTTATTACTGTAGCAAAGAGAGATGGGGTTTGGGATGTGCTTGCATCTAACTTGTAGGCTAGTATGACATGAACCCTTTGACAGAAAGCAACATTGTTACGAATGAATTGAAAGGGAAAGAATCATCCTGACTGATTTTGCTACATTTGTGGAAAATGTCAACATGGCACAAAGGAAAGTAAAAATTACTCATTTTGTGAGGAAAATCTATCTCTCATATTTTGCAGTCAACATTGGTGATAGGTCATGCCCTATGTACCCCAAGTACACTGCAAAACGTGTTGAAAGTGAAACTTCCTGGCAGATTAAAACCGTGTGCCGAACTGAGACTCTAACTTGGAACCTTTGCCTTTCGCAGGCAAGTGCTCTACCCAAGCATGACTCATGACCCGTCCTCACAGCTTCAACGCCGCCAGTACATCGTCTCCTACCTTCCAAACTTCACAGAAGCTCTTCTGCGAACATTACAGAACTAGCACTCCTGGAAGAAAGGGTATTGTGGAGACAGGGCTTAGCCACAGCTTGGGGGAGGTTTCCAGAATGAGATTTTCACTCTGAAGTGGAGTGTGAGCTGATATGAAACTTCCTGACAGATTAAAATTGTGTGCCGGACAGACTCGAACTCAGGACCTTTGCCTTTCGCGGGTAAGTGTTCTACCAACTGAGCTACCCAAGCACGACTCACGACCCATCCCCACAGCTTCAATTCCGTGAAAGGCAAAGGTCCTGAGTTCAAGTCTCAGTCCGGCACAGTTTTAATCTGCCAGGAAGATTCATATCAGCGCACACTCTGCTGCAGAGTGAAAATCTCCTCCTGGATGTGTTTAGTCTTTGGTGGCTGAACAAAAAGCAACAGAAGGGTCTCAGTATTGGTGTATCTGTGATTTGGGAGGGAAAGAAGGCAGGCATCATAAACCGCAACTGTGGCCCAAATGTTTTAAACAAGGCTTTGGCAAAGATTTTGAGTCACAAAAATGTTACTGACGGCTATTCCTGCATGGCAAATTTTCTGGGTAAGTCAAATGAATTTGATCCTCATGAACTTAATGTGTCTCTTTGTTAGTGCCTTTTAGATTAATTAAAATAAGTATTATAACGGAATTAATTTTATGAATATATCTCCTTTTACTTTAATGTAGGAACCAAATGAAGAAAGAGTAAAATATCTAGACATGCCTTCTGCCATACAACCAGTGATTCATGGATCAGGAATTCGGATTCCAACACGCCCCGATAATCACAGTGACTTTTCTGGCCCAGATGATGAACTGCATGAAGAGGATACTGGGGACATTGGTGATATATATCACACCCCATCCAACTGAGGCCAATCAAATCCTGTAACCCAAGCTGAACTGAATGATTTAATATGAGATTTGTGGTTGCCCAAAGAGTCTGCCCAGTTTTTAGGATCATGTCTTCATTCTCCTGGAATAACCTTCTACTGGTACCATAGTCACAAAGAAGAGTTTCGACAGTGTTTTAGAAAGGATGAAGCAGGTTCTCTGGTTTACTATAATGACATTGATGATCTAATTGAAGCTTTGGGCACAACATATATCTCTAATGAATGGTGGTTTTTCATAAATTCATGAACTACATTCATAACGTAACTGCTTTTCTTGCAGTTGGTCATTAGTACAAACAAGCCAAACCTACAGTAACATGGAATGTTTGTTAACTTCTCTGAAATTCAAGCACTACAACTGGAAGATATTTGGAGACTTAGAGGCATATTTTTGAGCTTAATACACTGTGTGCTTAATGTGTTGATTTTGTAAGTGTTTCATACCATAAACAGGAACACATTAACACTATTTGATACAAGATGTGGCCATGCTGCTGGGCCTAGAATGTGGCTACAACAAATATTCATGTTTCCTATGTGTACTGGACAGTTGAGCAGATAAGAAGCACTATCTACAACACCTATGAAAAAATACGATCTGTCCTGACACCAGGTTCGTACAACGTGAAGTCACAAGCTCTCATGGACCCTCAAAAAATTCTGCTTCCACCACTGCACATTAAATTAGTTTGATGAGATCCTATATAAAAAGGCTATGCAGAAAGACAATCCGACTTTTACTTTCTTAGAACAGAAATTTCCACATGCCACCAAGTCGAAACTTTTGATGGTCCTCAGATCAGGTAACTTATGAAGGATCCACAATTTGATGAGAGTATGAAATACAGAGAAGAATGCCTGATTAGCACTGAAGTCAATAAGAAACAACTTTCTTGGCAACTGCAAGGGCCCAGAGTAAAAAATGCTGTCTGAAATACTTCCAGGCTCTTGGTGCTCGTATGTCTATAACAATACACTTTCTCAGCTCACATTTAGATTACTTCCCCTGTGATTATGGAGACTACAGCAGAAAGCAGGGTGAGAATTTTCATAGAAACATCAGAGTGACAGAGAGATACCAGGATTGCTGGGTTGCGAACACACTTGCTGACAATTACTAGGGCTTAAGAGAGACATTCCAGATGCAAAAAACACATAAAAGTCCTTGAAAACGAAACTGCCTTTCTTCCATAAAATGATGTTAATATGTGATCTTATGTAAATAATTTACTCTTCACTCACATTCAAGACTGTTTTTAAACCATAACCAGTACATATATAGTATTCAAACCATGATCAGCATATACACTCTATTAAAAAACCTTTTCATATTTTAAAAAGTGTAGTATCAATAAAAATTTACCTGACTCAAGAAAATTAATTACATTTCTGAATTCGGCAGGCACAAAATATTAAGAATCAGTGTAAAAAAACCTTTATCTCAAAAATGACAGCTCAGTGGAATTCTTATCCATCCAAGCAAATATAACTTAACACTATGTTAGAGATGTTTTAAAAATGAATGTGACAACAAACAGGATTATAAAAGATTAAATTATAAAATAATTAATGGAAAATCTCATATAAAGATATGAAACAAATACTAACAAAGAGATAGAGGGGCTGGCCAGTACTTACCTCAGCTCAGTACAGCCGACAGAAACACACACACACACACACACACACACACACACACACACACACACACACACACACACACACAAAACAACCGAAAATTTAAGTTCCCAGCTTTCGGAATAAATGTTCCTTCATCAGGGAGGAGAGAGGGTAAAGAAAGGGAAGAAGGGAAAGTGGATTTAGTTACTCACAACCCAGGATATGAAGCAACAGGGAAAGGAAAACAGGGAGGGTTTCTCTCTGACAACCATGCCTCCATCCTTGCTACCCTCCCTGTTTTCCTTTCCCTGTTGCTTCATAACCTGGGTTGTGAGTAACTAAATCCACTTTCCCTTCTTCCCTTTCTTTCTCCTCTCTCCTCCCTAATGAAGGAACATTTATTCCGAGAGCTAGGAACTTAAATTTTCGTTGTGTGTTTTTTTTGTGTTTCTATAGGTTGTACTGAGCTGAGGTAAGTATTGGCCAGCCCCTCTATCTCTTTGGTAGTAAAGATTAAATTATAGAAGTTAAAAAACCATTTACCGAATCAATTATTTCTTGCATCTCAGCTACTTTTCCATCTATTCCTGCTGCTTCAGCTTCAGATTCTTTTATTGCTACCTCAGCCTCTTGTATCTCAGTATCAACGTTTCTACTGGCATCTTGCACTTCTCTAACTTTCTCCTGCAAGTGACACAAAATAGGTTATACTTGTAAATGTATAGCTTTTAAATGAAAGTTTACAAATCTATACTATATACAGAATAATTAACAAGAAATGACAGATTTTTAACCCATTCACTGTTATAGATGTGTTGTTGCAAATGGCACATTTTCTTTGCAACTAGTTTTATATTGGTGCCATTCTCTTGTTTATGTTTTTTGCTGCAGTATTAGTAGTGGGCTAAAGTAATTTTTTTTTATTTAAGTCATCAGTTTTTACCAGTTAAAATTACAAATTAGCTGAAAACTAAAATGATGAAAAATTCACAGATTTCCCGAGTTTTTCCAGGATTTTCCAATTGTCCCAGGGCTCATACATCCTGCCTATGAATGTCTATGATGCTGTAGGAAAAACAAAGCAACACGCATATACATGTCCACAGCACCTAGATGTGTATACAAACCCATACCAGCAAAAGAGTTAATCTCTCAGCATGTGTTGATCTAACACCACCAAACATTCATATTAAATTACGTTTTGTGGTAGCAACAATATTAACATCAGACAGGTGGTCAATCACCTTATAAGAATAACATAATTTCTGGATATACATCCACAACTTATGGTCTGCTGATTAGCATCATTGTGTCTAATTCATGGGGACTTGAGTTAAGATTCCCAACTTGAGCAATGGCACTTAAGTCTAGTAAATGCTGCATTCAAAAATTCGTAGTGGACTCTAAGCTTGATGACCTCTGCTGGCAAGCATGTTAAATGCACGATTTCTGCTCTGTGGTGCTGCCTAATTACCGGAAACTGAACTATTTGCAGTTCTCAACAGCACTCCAGAATGAATATACGATTTGTGTGAGAAGGGGACGACTGCTCCATCTGAAACTGAGGGACACAAGGTATGCTCTGATGCTCTCAACAGGCTACACTGCGTGTGCAGTGGTGGTAGATGTGTGCTTGCGGGGTAATCAGTGAATAAAACAAAATCTAGGCACTTTGGATTTATAACATTCATAAAATAAGCATCGATAAATCACACAAAGTGACTGCTTACTATCATTTCAAGAGCAAGCATTCCAAATGGTGTAAGAAATAATTATTCCATTTCTTCGTAATGGGCATCTTTAATGCAATCTTACTTTGAGCAAATACAAAATATCAATGAACATAAAAAGAAAGTACTGTTCTCACACTTCTTATGTTCCTCTCAATGGATATTTGACAGTTAATGAAGTATATGTCTTTTTGGAGTCAAATTCATTTTTGCATGTACATGAAAAGCAAGACAATTAAGTTTTCAACAGCAGCCATCCAAAATTTATTCTTATAGTATTGGTCTCAGCAGACTTAGTGAGATATTTTGCTGATAAAGTACCAGCTAACGAGAAAGAATTGCTTCCAACATGTCTGCAAAGAAATGTTTTGTACAAACTGTGATTATGTATTTTAAATTTTTGTTCCAAAACGTAGCCCACCGAGGAAAATTAAGCCTATACGAGGTGAACAAATTTTCTTTTCACACGTCAGTGAAACAGGACTTACTTCTGCTATTATCAACAGATTATAGTAATATCCTCATGAGCAAACACACAAATTTTGAATACACATTCAACAAGCAGTAATGTGGAGGGATTACTACTTCGTTCAGAGTTGCACAAGAACAGTGTTTAGGCTTAACAGCCTTGCATTGTGCAGCATCTAATGTTACTTCTTTCCTAAAAACTCTCTGATCAAATGGCACAATGGAATTTAAAGATTGCCACACATGGGCTGCGATTCTCTACACAAGGGAGGGCTGAGCCTCTTCTTCGTATGGATCTGCCTAAAATCCAACAAGACAGCTGTATCACATCAGTCCATCCGAGTCTTACCACACATGAGTGGCTTGGCTTCACAGAATCTATTTTGTATGCTAGATCATTTATGTGTTGCATTCTTCACGATGTTTGAAAATTAAAGAGCAGCTGCCACCCGCTGAATATTTTATCATGGTGGAAATCATTGCTGACTGTTGTAAAGGAGGAGAGGCAATATAGAGCACTGACTTTAAAATACTGTTCACATGAACGACATTAATATTGCTTCATGTGCTCTCACAATGATTTCAGCTGTGTTATTGGGATGATTAAAAATACTTAAAGACTTGTTTAGATACTAAGCAAAAAAGGAAGGGAAGACAAAAACCATCCATTTTTGTTTATTTTGTTTCTCCTTGTACTATAAAAATGTGGGCAATAGATAGAATAAGTTCATAAGAGCTATAATGTTAATTTTAAGCAAGTAAAAGAAATTGTAATTTTGATTAGTAAGAATATGATCAAGGAAGACAATGAACCTCGAACTGAATTTTTTTTACAGGGATTGTGAGTGACAAGTTTATGAACATACATGTTGGTCAAAATAAACAGGGTTGTTAATATGTAAAAATGTGGAATTAACTTCCCATGTTACAAGCCAAAGCACTAAAAAGAATATTGTTTTACATTATATTCTCTATTTGTATATGTATCTAATTATGAGTGTTTATACAAGTAATTCGGATTTGTATGAACATGTTGAAATTATTAAAAAGGGTATTTTGCTTGAAAATATACTATTTTTTTAGTTACATAACATTTATATATGATAAAATTACTGTTGTTTAAATCAAGAAGGGGATATGTCACTCATTTCCTCTTACTGTTTTCTATTACCTGCCTTTATTCTATTCTCAGAGATTTTGGTGTAAGATTTTATTCTTCCTGATTAGAATGTAGAAGTAGATATAAGGTTTGGGAATAATACTGTTCCAGATTATATTTCAAAACTACTGTTGAATGATATGTCCATCTTTTGATCTCAACACCTCAATTACATTGTTTTATTACAATCAACATGATACTAGCTCAGTTGAGATATGATATAGTTCTATGATCAATCTGGTGTCTTCACCAGAGGCCACACAAAGCATCCCAATAATCGTAATTTTTTTTTTCCTAAGAAAATATTCTACAAATGGAAAGCATGACCACTGTCTCAAATCTTGAGACCAATGGGTAAAAAATATAGTCACATGTCAAGAAATAAAGGCAAAAATTGAAGAACAGTGAAAGGCAAGGTCATAGTTTGTTACTCCTACAGAGGTTTACATAACCAGAAAGTCATGGCCAGTAGGAGAACGATTATTTATTGTGTATCAAAATTAGGGAAGATGTAACCTGTTACCAATCAAGCTCATTAGTGTAAGGAAATGAGGTTATGACTTTATATATATAAAACGAAGATGCTGTGACTTACCAAACGAGAAAGCGCTGGTAGATCGACAATAAAACACACACACACACACATCCATCCGCACATATACAGACACAGGCAGTCATATGTAAAGGCAAAGAGGTTGGGCAGAGATGTCAGACGAGGCGGAAGTACAGAGGCAAAGATGTTGTTGAATGACAAGTGATGTACGAGGGGCGGCAACTTGAAATTAGCGGAGGTTGAGGCCTGGTGGGTAACGGGAAGAGAGAATATATTGAAGGGCAAGTTCCTGTCTCCGGAGTTCTGATAGGTTGGTGTCAGTGGGAAGTATCCAGATAATCTGGATGGTGTAACACTGTGCCAAGATATGCTGGCCATGCACCAAGGCATGTTTAGCCACAGGGTGATCCTCATTACCAACAAACACTGTCTGCCTGTGTCCGTTCATGCGAATGGACAGTTTGTTGCTGGTCATTCCCACATAGAAGGCTTCACAGTGTAGGCATGTCAGTTGGTAAATCACGTGGGTGCTTTCACACGTGGCTCTGCCTTTGATCATGTACACCTTCTGGGTTACAGGACTGGAGTAGGTGGTGGTGGGAGGGTGCATGGGACAGGTTTTACATTGGGGGCAGTTACAAGGGTAGCAGCCAGAGGATAGGGAAGGTGGTTTGGGGATTTCATAGGGATGAACCAAGAGGTTATGAAGGCAAGACACACTTGATGGAGTGGGGAGGATTTCATGAAGGATGGATCTCATTTCAGGGCAGGATTTGAGGAAGTCGTATCCCTGCTGGAGAGCCACATCCAGAGTCTACTCCAGTACCGGAAAGTATCCTGTCACAAGTGGGGCACTTTTGGGGTTGTTCTGTGGGAGGTTCTGGGTTTGAGGGGATGAGGAAGTGGCTCTGGTTATTTGCTTCTGTACCACGTCGGGAGGGTTTTTGCGGGATGCGAAAGCTGTTTTCAGGTTATTGGTGTAATGGTTCAGGGATTCAGGACTGGAGCAGATTCGTTTGCCACAAAGACCTAAGCTGTAGGGAAGGGACTGTTTGATATGGGAATGGGTGGCAGCTGTCGTAATTGAGGTACTGTTGCTTGTTGGTGGGTTTGATGTAGACTGATGTGTGAAGCTGGCCACTGGACAGATGGAGGTCAATGTCGAGGAAAGTGGCATGGGATTTGGAGTAGGACCAGGTGAATCTGATGGAACCAAAGGAGTTGAGGTTGGAGAGGAAATTCTGGAGTTGTTCTTCACTGTGAGTCCAGATCATGAAGATGTCGTCAATAAATCTGTACCAAACTTTGGGTTGGCAGACCTGGGTAACCAAGAAGGCTTCCTCTAAGTGACCCATAAATAGGTTGGTGTACGAGGGGCTATCCTGGTATCCATGGCTGTTCCCTTTAATTGTTGGTATGTCTGACCTACAAAAGTAAGAAGTTGTGAGTTACGATGAAGCTGGCTAAGGTAATGAGGGAAGAGGTTTTAGGTAGGGTAGCAAGTGATCAGCGTGAAAGGAAGTGCTCCATCGCAGCACGGCCCTGGACATGCGGGATATTTGTGTATAATAAGTGGCATCAATGGTTACAAGGACGGTTTCCTGGGGTAACAGATTGGGTGAGGATTCCAGGCGTTTGAGAAAGTGGTTGGTGTTGGTGTCTTTGGTGAAGGATGGGAGACTGCATATAATGGGTTGAAGGTGTTGATCTACGTACGCAGAGATACATTCTGTGGGGGCTTGGTAACCAGCTACAATGGTGCAGCCAGGATGTTTGGGTTTGTGAATTTTACGAAGTAGGTAGAAGGTAGGGGTGCAGGGTGTCAGTGGGGTCAGGATGTTGATGGAGTCAGGTGAAAGGTTTTGTAGGGGGCCTAAGGTTCTGAGGCTTCCTTGAAGCTCCAGCTGGACATCAGGAATGGGATTACCTTGGCACACTTTGTATGTAGTGCTGTCTGAAAGCTGATGCAGCCCCTCAGCCACATATTCCTGATGATCAAGTACCTCGGTCGTGGAACCCTTGTCAGCCGGAAGAATGATGATGGATCGGTCAGCCTGGGCTTCAGCTGTGGTGATGTTGGGAGTAGATTAAGGTTTTTCAAGAAAGATTGAGAGCCAAGGCTGAAAGTGAGAAATTCCTGGAAGGTATGGAGAGGGTTATTTTGAGGAAGAGGAGGTGGGTCCCGCTGTGACGGAGGATGGAACTGTTCCAGGCAGGGTTCAATTTGGATAGTGTCTTGGGGAGTTGGATCATTAGGAGTAGGAATACGATTTTTTTTTTTTTTTTTTTCGTGGCAAAGTGATATTTCCAGCAGAAAGTAAAAGTGTAGGACAGTAAATCTTTGACGAGGGCTGTTTGGTTGAATCTGGGAGTAGGGTTGAAGGTAAGGCCTTTGGATAGGACAGAGGTTTCGGATTGGGAGAGAGGTTTAGAGGAAAGGTTAAATACTGAATTGGGGTGTTGTGGTTCCAGTTGTGTTGACCAGAATTTTGAGTTTTGGGGGGAGTGGAGCTGGAAATGGGAGATTGAGTAGATGGGAGAGACTGGGTCTGTGTGCAGTGAGAGGAGGTTGAGGTTTGTTAGAAAGGTTGTGGATGGTGAGAGAGTTGCCTTTCCGGAGGTGGGAAACCAGGAGATTAGATAGTTTTTTGAGGTGGAGGGTGGCATGCTGTTCTAATTTGCAGTTGGCCTGTAGGAGGATGCTCTGAACAGCCAGTGTGGATGTGGGAGAGGAAAGATTGAGGACTTTGATTAGGCATAGGAGTTGACGATTGTTTTCATTGGCTGAGTTGATGTGTAGGTGAAGAATTAGGTAGGTGAGGGCTATGGGTTGTTCAGTTTGGAACTGGTATAGGGAGTGATGGAAAGAAGGGTTACAGGCAGAGTTGGAACTTTAAGTGTGAGGCCTTTGGGGGTAATGCCAAATGTCAGACAAGCCTGAGTAAATAAAATATGAGAGCATAATATGGCTGGGGCAAAGGCATGTTTGCGGAGGGAATGTAAATAAAACTTAACGGGGTCGTTGTGGCGATGTTGTGAGGGTGACATGGTATTAGAAGGTGGAAATTGTAACATGAGGCTAAAGTGAAAAAAATATATGGGGAGAGATAAAGGTGAACTAGAAAGCAACTGGAGTTCTGGTGTGAAAAAAGTGAAAAAAGTAAAAAAAAAAGTGTTGGGTTAAGCTGAGCTATGTTGATCCTGTGGTGAACTTAGGTTGGCAAACAACAATGTGTACAAAGGTTAGGTAGTTGTGTTGCCTCCAAAACACGTTAAAGGGTGGAGAAATTCGTGCCTCAAATGTCTAGACAGAATGCACAGCACAAATTTAGCATGCAGGATGCCTCAGAAATTGCTAGAATCACTTCTCAAAACCACATGTTTCTGATCACTGTTTTACAGGCCCTGGAGTAAAAGGCGAGTATGATTTTTGTAATTTGAAATTCAAGAGATTGTTATTTCATAGTGTTCTCTCTGGGTTGAGTCTCTACAGAAGGTAAGTTGTGTGTCAGGAGACATAACAGATCTCCATTTCTTGTAATTTCTTGTTGTGATTATTTAAAATAAAAATAATTACAGAAGACACCACTGGTTAGAGTAAACCAGTAGTGATTCCGAAACATTACTAGTATGTCAGATACGTCAGAGTCTGTAGATTACACTGCAGAAACAGGGCAGTCTACAGAATTAAATACACAGTTAATGATTAATTATTGCTAATATAAATATTAAATCAAGGAGCACTGTCAACAAAGGATACTAAAAACACAAAGAGGGAAAAATTTATCCAGGAGACTTTAGAGTATGGAAGAAAATATTTGAAATATTTGGTTATACAGAAATGTGGCTTAGTGTTTCATTGGTGAAGTGCCAGACTACAAATCCAAAGACTTCAGAATTGATATCCAGTCAATCAGGTTTTTTATCTGTCACTTATAACTTCTATCTCTGGCAATCTTTGTTGGTGTGAGAACAATGAGTTACACAGTGGTTTGGGTAATACAGTTCAAAGGTTGGAAGAAGGCATCAGCATACCATGTGCAACAGGACCATGGCTAGTATAGCGTTGTCATGTTCAAACCAATATTTGGATTTGTGACAGCTTTGTTTTACTGAAGAAAAACCTTTATTTCAATGTATACAAGCACTTGCATCTACAGGCAAGGAAATGTCTCACTTTTTTTACTTTTTAGTTCTGACTGTCTGAATGAGCTACACCACAACTCAAGGAAGAGGCATGTTCAGGAATATTCAATCAGTCAATTAGTTGTAATCCCCTCTGGTAAAATAAAATGAATAAATAAACAGAACAAACATTCAGCATACTTCACTCTTGAATTTAAGTTGTGACTGGTTGGCCATTAACAGAAAATTCATATAAACACCAAATGCAGTCACTGTATAGAATGTAATATATGCATTCTCCCTCTAAAAGGTACACATGTTCATTAAGAGTAACAAGAGGAACATTTTATTTAGATCTTCTACATATCTAATTAATTGCAATGCTTTTCCACAATGTAATGAAAACTGAACAAATACTAACCTTAGCTTTCATGTACCTCCATGCAACATATATTTTCATTAGCCTTTCCAAATCTCTAACTACTTTCTGGTATTCAAGATATCTTCCTTGTTCCTCTTTTAGCTTCTGTATTTTAGGAGCTATGTCACTGTTAATTATCTGAAATAAAGAATTATCGGAAACTATAAAATGTTTCTTAAGGGTTCAATTACAACAAACATATCTATTCCATCCCTCCACAAACTTCCAATAACACATTGTACAATGAAGTTTTAACTTACATAAATTTTTAAGCAACTGCAAAATCTTTTCATATAATTTTTACAAATTTCAACCCCCTCTTATTACAGAAGCATTCATTTAAAAAACCTCATTTTTCACAACAACATCGATATTGACAGAATGAAAAAATTTACTGGAAAGTAAAACTGTTGAAAATTATGTCCAAGACCTTTGCAATGTCTACACATAGAAACCTCACATTACGAAAGCACTTCACGTTTTGTTCACACCGGACAGTTTGTTTTCAATAAGTATTATGGTTTATTGTGCCAAAGCTATGATCATAACGCTTTCTTCTTGATCTGACACCTCTTTAATGATTTGAAATAGCTAAGATGTGGACCCTGTGAGTTTCTCAAAAAATATTTTAGTGTGCAAACAAAATATTTAATTTTAGACTAGTTCAGCAGATGTACAAACACCTACATGACACACTAAAAATAAACGTAATCCTAAAATGAAGTTTCTAAACAGATACATTCTAGAATGTAAAACCTATTGTGAACATTATGAATCTAGTCCAATACCTCAAAAATAAATTAAACATCTGCCTACAATTAGAGAGAGAGTGCTACGTAGCCCACAATCATTTGCTTTCTCTGCATGATGATTGGATTCTACAGCTCATGAAGAATATATCACTTTTACTGCAACATCTGAGCTACCAATGGAATAAGAGGTGAGATTTTAAGTTATGATAAAAGCAATTTGTAATAGTTGTCTTTTAAAATTATCCAGGCTCAACTCTTACTGCAACACAGAAATAGAAAATTTTGTAATCATGGAGCTTAAAAGAACCCCAAATTTAGAAGTGAGTATTTTGTAAGAAAACTTTAACATCAATGGAAATCATGTTCAGATGGTATCCACCAGATTTTTAATGCACACTGCAATCTCAGCAGTACGCCCACCATTACCATATTTTTCCACTTAGTACATCCGTTTTTCAAAGTCCCAGTCCCAACTGCATTAAATGCAGGTTAAAAAGAATAATTTACACATTTCCCTCCTGGCTTAGTGCATTCAAATTTGGCAATATCTGCACTGTTTTGCTGCCACGAGTTCTGAGAGTAGTAAGAATAGGACATTTGCTGTCACGCAGTGCAGAAACTTATAAGAACACGTTATTATCCAAGGCGGCAACTTTGCTGTTTCCGATGGTAGGTAGAAATCGTGCATGGAAGGAGTTCATTTAGGTCAGCAGTACCTCTGATAACTACAAACTCTTGGAGTGACCAAACAATAAACGAAATATTTATTACACTACAATTCTGAACTCAGTCACTTGTGTTCTTTGTTCATATTTAGCATTTCTCTCCCAGTAAGTGAATTTTATTTTTCTCCCCTTTGTCAAGTGGTGTACCAATATGTCAAGAACAAAAAGACAGTGAGAAAGTGGAACATTAATCAGGAAGTGGACAAAAATTCACAAATGAAGTCTGCTGATATTGCAAAAGAACTGAACATTCCTCCATCATTAGTAAATACAACAGTGAGCAAATAAAAACTATCTGAAGCAGCTTGTTTGGAAAGTGGAAATGGCACCTGAAAATTATGCTTTAAAAATGTGCACACGTTTTCATGTAAATATATGTCTAATGTGAACGCTTAGGTAACAGCAACTGTATTCTAATAATTCTTGCATGCCTGGGATGGCAGTTTTGGTGTTAGAAATAGGAAAATCGTTGTGTTTAATGAGCACCCCACGCCATCATATCTACTTGATACAAATTTAGTACTTTTTTCCGCTCAACTATACAAGCCATCTTCAGACACTCAACCAAGTCACTATAAAATGCCTGAAATAATAATGCAGAAAGACTTTTGTGCAGGAGACACTGGCCTGTCCATGGTACAGTGAGAAATGTAACAATCTTCGATGATATGCATTTTGTAGGAAGTGCGTGGGATTCTATGTGAGAAAGCACAATCTCAAACCATTTCTGACCAATGCCAGCAAATAAGGGGGCAAGAAGAAAACAATGCCTATCTTAGCTTTGATGAATATGTTGAACATAATTAAGCAGTTGCTGTCAGTCAGTCCATGACAACTGATGAAGCACTGCAGGAACAGATAGAAGAGAAGCAAAAAGAAAGTGAAGACAATGATGATCCTGAATATTTGCTGGTTCTTACAACATCAAAAGATACTGAAGAAATGGATACATTGAAGCAGAGTGTGTTGAGTTTTGAAGTCTATAAACATATTAACTAAGATCTACAACACAATATTAAAATTCAGACAAAAGAAACAGTCAACTATTGGTATGTTTTTCAAACCTCTGCAAAGACAAGACTTCAATCTGTATCTAAGTATTTTAGTGTAGTTAGGGACAACCCTTACTCAATTACCAGTAGTGTTTCAGTACTGGAGATGCTAAATGAATGACTTTCGCTTGTATTGAGAATTGTAATAAAAATTGCAATATTAGTGTGTTCTTATTTTTTCAGCATCACATGCGGGATTTGTAATTTGGAAGTTAGAGGATATGCTCTCGTGTCACATGACCGTTCAGCATTCCAACCGGCTGAGGACAGAAGCGTTCAACTCTAATACATTGGATTTAGCCAATGTTCCCATTTGTAACATATTTCTGTGCCTTTTATGCTAACATGCAGTTCTGAGTATTTCTGAGTGTTATTCTGAATGTGTTCCTGGAACGGCAGAATTATTGCAGTCAGGAAGTGTGGCATTAAGAGTTCATGTATTACCCCAAGTATGGTGCACTTTAGTCCGCATTTTCGCTGATGAAAAAATAGAGTCATTTCCAAATTAGATAATTTTCAGTAGTAAGTTTTTCTGCGTATGATGTTCAAAATATAATTTCCCTTCAAGAACGTGCTACTGATATTCTACTGCATTGCAGTTGTTAAAATACACTTGTTATTACATGACAGGTCTCAATCGGAGAGAATCATCAGGAAGAAGTTCACAAATGAAATATGAATAAGCATATTTTAACAAGAACTTATAGGTGTCTTCAACACAGCATTTCTCAACTGCTATGGAAACAGGTCCTTGGACAATATTTAGTTCACATTTATTTTAACTTTACACAACACAGAGATTTGTGTGTGTTAAGAAGCATGTGCGTGTTTCAAACAAATGACACATTACAAAAGCGTGGGCCAGTTGATTAATCTTAATTGCATTAAAAAGATATACAATTCACATTTTCCTCATGTCTACTTTCCAAGCACCAATATTATTAAAAAAATAATACTAATTTTTAAAAATTACTAACGTAAGATCCTTAGTGGAATATATGAACAATGATCACAAGGGTGAATAACATTAAACGTAATATTCACCCAGTTAGCAGTGAAAGATTTTCAAAATACGAAAATAAAATAATCTATTTACGTCATTTAGCTGCCTAAGTTTGTTGTCCTTTTTCTCTATTGTTTTCTCTGCAGCAATTTTTTTGTTCTCATACATTTTTGTGCCAGCAGCTTCTTCCACCATAGCTAGAATCTGAAACATGAAAACAAGCATGAAATGTTAGAAGTAGGATTAACTTAAAACAGTAAGTTACATAAACACTGTTAAGGCAAGAACATCTGATAATTATTAATACATAATCACAAAAATGTCTACAGAAATACCAATGTATAAACCAAAGCTTTCAGCAATGGTGGTTCCTTACTTTGGGGAAAAAGCGAAGTAGTAAAAGTTGAAGGCAGCAGAAAAGGCAAAATTTGCATATTTATTATGATAGCCAGTTTTTCAACTTCAGTTCTTTGTTATTTAATTATTTCTTCTGCGACTTTTTTTATAAATATGTTACAACTATACAGACATTAGCTATTAATACCCTGTGTCATGAAGGACCTGTACAGCACATTAAGCCATGTCTTTTGAAACGATTTATGAATAACTCTGCCAAATTCTGTCATCCCAGAAAGTTTCATACACAAATGGCAACAGCAATTGTGGCTTTAGAAATGGTTGTCCATGCACATGAGTGGTGGTGGTGAGAGGAGGAACACAGCCCTTAGCAGGAATGGCAAAATGTTGATTGATTCAGGTAATAAACATAAAACTAATATGAGTAGAGAGAATATGGGGAGGAGAGAGTGGAAAGCAAGATAGTACACTGTGGATACAGCAGAGGTAGGGGTGAAAAATGATAGAAAATGTGTAGGTAAAGGGAATGGGAAGGGGGTTGTGAGGAATGGGATATGCCATGGAAATTGCAATAACAAATAATTTGCTGGAGGTACAGTTACCATGAAGTTCAGAGGAGGGGGGGAGGATGGAATTTCATAGGCACTGAAGTAGTTTTAGATGGGATAAGAAAGCTCATGATGGGACTGCATTAGGAAGTGGCAGACAGGAGTGCAGCACCGATCATTTATGTGGGTCATCAGGGTGAGTGCCTGGACAAGGCAAAAAAAAATTCCCAGATTTTTCCCGGATCTCCCAGTTAAAAATAAATTTTCTCCATGGTGAAAATACAATTTTTCCGTGTTAAGTGACAGTATACTTTCCCTCGGAACTGTAAGACTTATTCTTTGAATGGATATGGTTTTATACAGCAGCGTAGAATTTCCCGGCACTTTAGAAAACAAAACTCAGGGGGGAAAAAACACGTTTTGGAAAGATCTTTGATGTGCAGCAACATGTACGCTGCATATGTTTGCATTACAAAAGTATAAATTCGAATGGCAAGGAAATCATTTCTGAAGAAGAGAAATTTGTTAACATCGAGTATAGGTTTCAGTGTCAGGAAATTGTTTCTGAAAGTATTTGTATGGAGTGTAGCCATGTATGGAAGTGAAACATGGACAATAAATAGTTTAGACAAAAAGAGAACAGAAGTTTTCGAAATGCGGTGCTACAGAAGAATGCTGAAGATTAGATGGGTAGGTCACATAACTAATGAGGAGGTACTGAATAGAATTGGGGAGAAGAGAAATTTGTGGCACAACTTGACTAGAAGAAGGGATCTGTTGGCAGAACATATTCTGAGGCATCAAGGGATCACCAATTTAGTATTGGAGGGCAGCGTGGAGGGTAAAAATTGTAGAGGGAGACCAAGAGATGAACACACTAAACAGATTCAGAAGGATGTATGTTGCAGTAGGTACTGGGAGATGATGAAGCTTGCAAAGGATAGAGTACCATGGAGAGCTGCATCAAACCAGTCTCTTGACTGAAGACCATAACAACAACAACAACAACAACAACAACAAATTCGAATTCCACCAACAGGAAACGTTAATGGTGTAACTGAATATACATAGTGTTGCTACAAGAAAAGCAAAGCTTTCACATAAAATATCTGTCTCAAAGATTAGTAAGCCACAAGAGAAGCTAAGCTTTCACATATAACATTGATCTGTTTAGCGCATGTTACACTTTAAGATACATCACACAAATAAGCCAGTAAATTTTTTAATACTGACATAAATCTCCGATCTTCTGGGCTCGAAATTCGTCTAAATCCATCAAAGAGTTGCTTTTTAAAAGAGAGCAAACACACTGTGGTTTGAGAAACTCATCGTACATTCTCACACACAGTTCATCTTGCGCAAAAGGCAAATTTACTTTGAAAATAATGCTTTTCGAATAACAATTCGCAATATTTTTCCACAAACCGTTATAAATAGATTCATTTCAGCAGTTGCCAGAGTGCCAGATATGAGGTGTCACTGCGCTTCTGCAGCTATGGTGACATAGGAAGTTTGTATGTTTCAATGTTCATGTTCAAAACATTAGAAGATCTTACATTATGTCATAACAGAAACAAGACATCAGAGGATACTGCAAGGGTGTCAGAATTTGCATAGCTTGCCTTACAGTGCACATTCGTATGTCGAGATTCCCAATGACATAGGCTTCGACTTGATATGAAGCTTTTCAGTGTGGTTTTCAGGACGTAAATTTTCTTGGAATACCAGTACTGTATTATCTCATGTTTGGTTCTTTATTATGGCATAATGGCACACGTGCTAGAAGATGACAATGTGCACTTGAAAGGCAGTGAACAGTTGAAACTAACCAATAGTGTGGAATTAAACACTTCGTTTCAAATAAATTGAGTGCCTCAGCAGGAAAGCTCAAGAAAAGCCAAATTTCTTTGGCAAACCAACAAAAATAACTTTCTGCAAGGTGATTAATGCTTGACTGTCAGAACGGTGGACATAAAATAAAATCTAAAACTAATAACATATTTTAGCCTTCCGTGATTATGTGAATGTCGTCGTCGTAACTGCCGTCTGCATCACGTCTGCTGTGCAGCGAGCTACGTTAATTTAAGTATTAACTGTATTTTTCTTACTTGTCACTTCTTCCATGTGTTTTGCTTTTAGGAAGCTTTAATTGTCGAGTGCTAGTAACAGTGTTCAATAGATTTCGTGTTTGTTTTGAATACAGTCCAGAGACAGGTAGTGCTATTTTCATTGTTTTCTACAAGAAGTGCCTAGCAACCACAGTTTAGTCAACTATCAGCCGCCTTTAGTGAATTAGCAGTCTAGTTGAAAGTTGATTAACTCTCTACAGTAAATTGATTTCTTAGGATGGATAGGATGTGCGACTGCTGTGTACGGACACAAGAGGAGCTGGTCACTGTTCACCAACAGCTGAACATCTTGATGGCCGCAGTCAGCCGTCTTCAGGCTGCTGCCTCGGAGTGTGGCGGCAGTGGGGAGTCTGTGCGTCGCATGGTACACCCCAGGTGTTACATTCTTCACCCACTGTTCCTGCTGTCGAGACATCTTCACGGGTACCGGGCGCAGTTGGACCACTCTCCCCAAGGGGAGTGGCGGGTTCAGCGGCGCACGAGGCGGAGGGTCAGTGTGGAAGCTGGCCATGTGGCATCGCCTGCTCTGCCTGCATGTGGCTGCTCCTTCAGCAGGGTCCAAGCAAGCACACAGGGGGGGGGGGGGGGGGGGGGGGGGGGGGGGGGGAGTTATTAGTTATTGGGAGCTCCAACGTTAGGCGAGGATGGAGCCCCTTAGGGAAATAGTGAAAAGGTCGGGGAAGAAGGCCAATGTTCACTCTGTCTGCTTGCCGAGGGATCTCATCCGAGATGTGGAGGCCCTGCCGGCAGTGATAAAGAGCACTGGGTGCACTCGACTGCAAGTTGTTGCTCATGTCGGTACCAATGACTCCTGCCATCTGGGTTCACAGGTCATCCTCGGTTCGTACAGGCAGTTGGCGGAATTGGTGAAGCCGGAAAGCCTCTCTCGCAGGGTGGAATCTGAGCTAACTATTTGTAGTATCGTTCCCAGAACCAATCGCGGTTCTCTGCTTTGGAGCTGAGTAGAAGGCTTAAACCAGAGGTTCAGACGATTCTGCGGAGATCTGGGGGTGCAAATTTATCGACCTCCGCTATCAGGTGGAGAAATGTAGGGTCCCCCTGAATAGGTCAGGTGTGGACTACACGCCGGAAGTGGCTACAAAGGTAGCGGAGTACATGTGGGTTTTTTAGGTTAGAGAACTCCCTCCCTAAGCCCGACAAGACGCCTCCTGAGACGCGGCAAGGTAGGAGTAGGCGAAATGCAACAGGGAATAACAATATTAATGTGCTAATAGTAAACGGCAGGAGTGTCTATAGAAAGGTCCCAGAACTGCTCTCATTAATAAACTGTCACAATGCCCATATAGTACTAGGGACAGAAAGTTAGCTGAAACCAGACATAAACAGTAATGAAATCCTAAACTGACATTGGAATGTATACCGCAGAGACAGGCTGGACAGTGAAGAGAGAGGCGTATTTATAGCGATAAGAAGTGCAATAGTATCGAAGGAAATTGACGGAGATCCGAAATGTGAAATAATTTGGGTGAAGGTCACGGTTAAATCAGGCTATGACATGGTAATTGGATGTCTCTATAGGCCCCCTGGCTCGGCAGCTGTTGTGGCTGAGCACCTGAAGGATAATTTGGAAAATATTTCGAGTAGATTTCCCCACCATGTTAAAGTTCTGGGTGGAGATTTTAATTTGCCGGATATAGACTGGGAGACTCAAACATTTGTAACTGGTGGTAGGGACAAAGAATCCAGTGAACTTTTTTTTAAGTGCTTCACCTTGAAAACTACCTTGAGCAGTTAAACAGAGAAACGACTCGTGGCGATAACATATTAGACCTTCTGCTGACAAACAGACCCGAACTATTTGAAACAGTTAATGCAAAACAGGGAATCAGCAATCATAAAGCAGTTACTGCATCGATGGTGGTGGTGGTTAGTGTTTAACGTCCCATCGACAACAAGGTCATTAGAGACGGAGCATAAGCTCGGGTTAGGGAAGAATTGGGAAGGAAATCGGCCGTGCCCTTTCAAAGGAACCATCCCGGCATTTGCCTGAAACGATTTAGGGAAATCACGGAAAACCTAAATCAGAATGGCCGGAGACGGGATTGAACCGTCGTCCTCCCGAATGCGAGTCCAGTGTGCTAACCACTACAGCATCAATGATTTCAACCATAAATAGAAATATTAAAAAAGGTAGGAAGACTTTTCTGTTTAGCAAAAGTGACAAAAAGCAGATTACAGAGTACCTGACGGCTCAACACAAAAGTTTTGTCTCAAGTACAGATAGTGTTGAGGATCAGCGGACAAAGTTCAAAACCATAGTACAATATGCATTTGATGAGTATGTGCCAAGCAAGATCATAAGAGATGGAAAAGAGCCACCGTGGTACAACAACCGAGTTAGAAAACTGCTGCGGAAGCAAAGTGAACTTCACAGCAAACAAACATAGCCAAAGCCTTGCAGACAACCAAAAATTACGCAAAGCGAAATGTAGTGTGAAGAGGAGTATGCGAGAGGCATTCAATGAATTCGAAAGTAAAGTTCTGTGTACTGACTTGGCTGAAACTCATAAGAAATTCTGGTCTTACATCAAAGCGGTAGGTGGATCAAAACAAAATGTCCAGACACTATGTGACCAAAATGGCTCTGAAACAGAGTATGACAGACTAAAGGCCGAAATACTAAATGTCTTCTTCCAAAGCTGTTTTTTTTAATACCTACTCCGAATTTTTCTTTTGTTTCCTTCCCGCTTGCTCAATATACAGATTGAATAACATCGGGGAGAGGCTACAACCCTGTCTCACTCCTTTCCCAAACACTGATTCCCTTTCATGCCCCTCGACTCTTATGACTGCCATCTGGTTTCTGTACAAATTGTAAATAGCCTTTCGCTCCCTGTATTTTACCCCTGCCACCTTTAGAATTTGAAAGAGAGTATTCCAGTCAACATTGTCAAAAGCTTTCTCTAAGTCTACAAATGCTAGAAACGTAGGTTTGCCCTTCCTTAATCTAGCTTCTAAGATAAGTCGTAGGGTCAGTATGGCCTCACGTGTTCCAACATTTCTACAGAATCCAAACTGATCTTCCCCGAGATCGGCTTCTACTAGTTTTTCCATTTGTCTGTTAAGAATTCAAGTTAGTGTTTTGCAGCTGTGACTTATTAAACTGATAGTTCGGTAATTTTCACATCTGTCAACACCTGCTTTCTTTGGACTTGGAATTATTATATTCTTCTTGAAGTCTGAGGGTATTTTGCCTATCTCGTACGTTTTGCTCACCAGATGGTACAGTTTTGTCAGGACTGGCTCTCCCAAGGCTGTCAGTAGTTCTAATTGAATGTTGTCTACTTCGGGGCCCCTGTTTCGACACAGGTCTTTCAGTGCTCTGTCAAACTCTTCACGCAGTATCATATCTCCCATTTCACCTCCATTTACATCCTCTTCCATTTCCATAATATTGTCCTTGTATAGACCCTCTATATACTCCTTCCACCTTTCTGCTTTCCCTTCTTTGCTTAGAACTGGGTTTCCATCTGAGCTCTTGATATTCGTGCAAGTGGTTCTCTTATCTTCAAAGTCTCTAATTTTCCTGTAGGCAGTATCTATCTTACCCCTAGTGATACTCGCTTCTACATCCTTACATTTGTCCTCTAGCCATCCCTGCTTAGCAATTTTGCACTTCCTGTCGATCTCATTTTTGAGACGTTTGTATTCCTTTTTGCCTGCTTCATTTACTGCATTTTTATATTTTCTCCTTTCATCAATTAAATTCAGTATTTCTTCTGTCACCCAAGGATTTCTACTAGCCCTCGTCTTTTTACCTACTTGATCCTCTGCTGCCTTCACTACTTCATCCCACAGGGCTACCCATCCTCCTTCTACTGTATTTCTTTCCCCCATTCCTGTCAATTGTTCCCTTATGCTCTCCCTGAAACTCTGTACAACCTCTGGTTTAGTCAGTTTATCCAGGTCCCATCTCCTTATATTCCCACCTTTTTGCAGTTTCTTCAGTTTTAATCTACAGATCACAACCAAGATTGTGGTCAGAGTCCACATCTGCTCCTGGAAATGTCTTACAATTTAAAACCTGGTTCCTAAATCTCTGTCTTATCATTATATCATCTGATACCTTTTAGTATCTCCAGGATTCTTCCATGTATACAACCTTCTTTTATGATTCTTGAACAAAGTTTTAGCTATGATTAACTTATGCTCTGTGCAAAATTCTACCAGGCGGCTTCCTCTTTCTTTTCTTAGTCCCAATCCATATTCACCTACTATATTTCCTTCTCTCCCTTTTCGAATTCCAATCACCCATGACTATTAAATTTTGTCACCCTTCACTATCTGAATAAATTATTTAATTTCATCGTACATTTCTTCCGTTTCTTCGTCATCTGCAGAGCTAGTTGGCATATAAACTTGTACTACTGTAGTAGGTGTGGGCTTCGTACCTATCTTGGCAACAATAATGCGTTCACTGTGCTGTTTGTAGTAGCTTACCCGCATTCCTATTTTCCTATTCATTATTAAACCTACTCCTGCATTACACCTATTTGATTTTGTGTTTATAACCCTGTAGTCACCTGACCAGAAGTCCTGTTCCTCTTGCCACCAAACTTCACTAATTCCCACTATATCTAACTTTAACCTATCCATTTCCCTTTTTAAATTTTCTAACCTACCTGCCCGATTAAGGGATCTGACATTCCACGCTCCGATCCGTAGAACGCCAGTTTTCTTTCTCCTGGTAAAGACATCCTCTTGAGTAGTCCCCGCCCGGAGATCCGAATGGGGGACTATTTTACCTCCAGAATATTTTACCCAAGAGGACACCATCATCAGTTAATCATACAGTAAAGCTGCATGCCCTCGGGAAAAATTACTGCCGTAGTTTCCCCTTGCTTTCAGCCGTTCGCAGTACCAGCACAGCAAGGCCATTTTGGTTAGTGTTACAAGGCCAGATCAGTCAATCATCCAGACTGTTGCCCCTGCAACTACTGAAAAGGCTGCTGCCCCTCTTCAGGAACCACATGTTTGTCTGGCCTCTGAACAGATACCCCTCAGCCAGTCTGTATCCCTGAGGCACACAAGCCTCCCGACCAACGGCAAGGTCCATGGTTCATGGGGGGTTCTGAAGAGTCTGATACATAAAACATAAATCTTTGAGGAAATATAGGACACTTTATTTGGTCTTAAGTGTGCAGTGCAGAACAAGAACTCCTTCAGAAAATCTGGACTCTCTATAGCCTATTATCTAATAACTTGCTCTTCTGTGTGACATAAAATTAAATATAGGATACCTAAAACCAGTAAAGACAAGAGACAGGCACGACAGTACACATTCCTTCAATCCTTAGGTCCTAGTGAGTTTTCTCTCTAATCTTGATACAGCTTTACATGGTGTGCTTTCCTTTCTGCGAAAGAACTATTACCTTATCACAGTTCGTCAAATCTTTTGCTACATGAAAAATAGAAATATCATTGTCTAATACTGAGAAAGCTGTTAATACAAATAGCAACCAAGACTGGTGTGGTTTCTCGATCTGATTACGTCTATTTTGTCACTGTGTGCTGGATAAAACAAAATAGGCCTTTCTAATATTGCATCAATTGTAACACACCAAATAAGCGAGACTGTTTTGGCAAGAATTATCATTTTTATAATACGACAGAATATAATTCATGAAGCACCAATACGAAATACCAATTTGGCCTACTACAAGCAAAAGGCTTTACGTTAGGAAATAGTTTCACATTTCATTCGTACGCTTCAGTTTCTCATGGTTGGCAGAAAATCCTAAGAAATTTTGGTCCTATGTCAAAGCGGTAGGTGGATCAAAACAAAATGTCCAGACCCTCTGTGACCAAAATGGTACTGAAACAGAGGATGACAGACTAAAGGCCGAAATACTAAATGTCTTCTTCCAAAGCTGTTTCACAGAGGAAGACTGCACTGTGCTTCCTTCTCTAGATTGTCGCACAGTTGACAAAATGGTAGATATCGAAATAGACGACAGAGGGATAGAGAAACAATTAAAATCGCTCAAAAGAGGAAAGGCCGCTGGTCCTGATGGGATACCAGTTCGATTTTACACAGAGTACGCGAAGGAACTTGCCCCCCTTCTTGCAGCAGTACCGTAGGTCTCTAGAAGAGCGAAGTGTTCCAAAGGATTGGAAAAGGGCACAGGTCATCCCCGTTTTCAAGAAGGGACATCGAACAGATGTGCAGAACTATAGACCTATATCTCTAACGTCGATCAGTTGTAGAATTTTGGAACACGTATTATGTTCGAGTATAATGTCTTTTCTGGAGACTAGAAATCTACTCTTTAAGAATCAGCATGGGTTTTGAAGAAGACGATCGTGTGAAACCCAGCTCGCGCTATTCGTCCACGAGACTCAGAGGGCCTTAGACACGGGTTCACAGGTAGATGCTGTTTTTCTTGACTTCTTCCGCAAGGCATTTGACACAGTTCCCCACAGTCGTTTAATGAACAAAGTAAGAGCATACGGACTATAGATCAATTGTGTGATTGGATTGAGGAGTTCCTAGATAACAGAACGCAGCATGTCATTCTCAATGGAGAGAAGTCTTCCGAAGTAAGAGTGATTTCAGGTGTGCCGCAGGGGAGTGTCATAGGACCGTTGCTATTCACAATATACATAAATGACTGGTGGATGACATCGGAAGTTCACTGAGGCCTTTTGCAGATGATGCTGTGGTGTATTGAGAGGTTGCAACAATGGAAAATTGTACTGAAATGCAGGAGGATCTGCAGCGAATTGACGCATGGGGCACGGAATGGCAATTGAATCTCAATGTAGACAAGTGTAATGTGATGCGAATACATAGAAAGATAGGTCCCTTATCATTTAGCTACAAAATAGCAGGCCAGCAACTGGAAGCAGTGAATTCCATAAATTATCTGGGAGTAGGAATTAGGAGTGATTTAAAATTGAATGATCATATAAAGTTGATCGTCGGTAAAGCAGATGCCAGACAGATTCATTGAAAGAATCCTAAGGAAATGCAATCCGACAACAAAGGAAGTAGGTTACAGTACGCTTGTTCGCCCACTGCTTGAATACTGCTCAGCAGTGTGGGATCCGCACCAGATAGGGTTGATAGAAGAGATAGAGAAGATCCAACGGAGAGCAGCACGCTTCGTTACAGGATCATTTAGTAATCGCGAAAGCGTTACGGAGATGATAGATAAACTCCAGTGGAAGACTCTGCAGGAGAGATGCTCAGTAGCTCGGTACGGGCTTGTGTTAAAGTTTCCAGAACATACCTTCACCGAAGAGTCAAGCAGTATATTGCTCCCTCCTACGTATATCTCGCGAAGAGACCATGAGGATAAAATCAGAGAGATTAGAGCCCACACAGAAGCATACCGACAATCCTCCTTTCCACGTACAATATGAGACTGGAATAGAAGGGAGAACCGATAGAGGTACTCAGGGTACCCTCCGCCACACACCGTCAGGTGGCTTGCGAAGTATGGATGTAAATGTAGACCGAAAAGTAGTAGGATGAAATTTTTGTATTTATTTGGAATTGTTTTATTCTTCCATAATTTTTATAATGTCCCCATTTTTCCTCCTTCCTCGTCCCAACGAAGTCTTGTCATGACTAATTCTTTAAGTATTCCTACCACTGTCAAAATTAATTCTCCGATTAACTTTATTAACCTTGCCACAATCACCGGTTCAATTATCCACCAATTATTCTCCGCTTAGTTGTTATTACATGTTCGTACAATGCGTTTCCGCACTAATCTCAGAATGGAACTTAAGCGGCTGCTAGCTAGGGACAACTGGCCCTGTCTAGTGTAGCGATCTGGCCAAATATTTTCTGTCAAAATTTCACTTTCTTGGATACACCGAGAAGATAATACGTAATCTTTCTTACCTGTTATTCCTGTTAGTCGTTTATTTCCACTCTGGTAGTCTGAATCTATGGATTTTGCTAGTAATTATAATGATGCTGAACATTTGCAAAACCTAATCAACCACATAAATGAGCAGCAGTTGGCATTCACTGGTTCGACTTTATTCCGTTCTGCTCGCACAGTCCCGTCCCATGTTGTCTGAGGGAAAGTTTATTTCTAGATGTTATGAGGATTCCCCTGACAGAGGCATCACATACACAATGAACACATTCAAAAATCAACTTATAATTCATGCAAGAATATGAATTTGCCCCCTGCCCCCAAAAATTGCCACCCAGTTCAGATACCCGTTTGCCCCCACCCCCCACTAGATCCAGGCCTACTGCGCACGCATGAATCTGGCAGCTTGGGCGTGCCAGTAAAACCTTTCTGGGTACCATGTGGCTGGTTGCTGCCACTGCTGCTTACACAGCCAACAGCCACATTTCTGTGGCCAGGACCAAGAGAAGGTAATACTTATACACAACTCAACTGCGCGTGTACATGAGCCCGCTCGTAACTGATTAAATGAGTCTAATGTAAACAGTTGTGAGATCACACTCATCGGAGGCAATTTGTTGTTATTAAGCATTGCAGTCTTCTGAAAGCCTTTGACACATTTTGCTGTTGGAAGACGCTTTTACGAGCACTGTGCTATTTTATATGGGGCATTTCCTTTGCAATTAAAGTTTCATTTTAGTTTTTTTCTCTCATTCATGTTTTAATGCTGCAGTATTATTCTGCAGTAGCAGGATACAGTAATGTTCTTTGTTAGAGTATTGGTTCTTACCAGTCAAAATTACAAAAATTTAACTGAAAACTAAAACCACAAAAAATTCCCGGAATTCTAAAAAATTCACGGGTTTTTCCCGGTTTTCTCCTGGATGAAAAAATTCTCCGGTTTTTCCCAGATGTCCCGGGTCGCATAAACCCTGGTCATCCACATGGGAAAGACCTGTAGTGTATAACAGTGGGAATAGAATGAAATTAAATTGTATCATTATGTACTGTGAGGTAGTATATTTAACAGAAACTCTACATTAAGGATGCAGTCAGGAAGGTAGTATTGGTTGTTGGACTATTCACAGCAGTGACAGGTTTGCTGGTGCCACTTTAAATTTGCCTTTGGGTTAAATAGGCAAGATATTATCTGTTTAAAGTTTCTGACAAATTTATTCAGATTTCCAACCGCAGAAGAGGCACCAAGGCAGTAAAGGAGGGAATTATCTGCTTGGTGTGAATGACAGCTTTCAAAATGGCAGTACTGTTGGTGATCAGCGCGTTTGATATGGTCATAGTTTTGGAGGTCTCAGAGAGGTGGAGATCAAGATTCAGGAAGTGGGTCATTAAGCTGAGAAGTATCCTTCGAAGAAGATTTTGGACATTTTGGAGTGGAAGGTAAGAACGTGTGAAAAGAGCAGAAGCTGTGACACGGAACCAGATCACAAAGCCATCAATGAATCTGAACCAGACAAAGTTTTTAATCTGTTGGGTAGACAGGAAGGATTCCTACGGACCCATGACCACACTGGCATACGAAAGTGCCTTATGTGTATGTACAACAGTTCCAAGAATTTAGCATTCCATGGAAGAATTATGGTTCAAACACAGTTGACTTCAAGATTAAAAACAAAGAAGTGGGGGGGGGGGAGGGTGTTGCCAAGTGGAAGCTTTCATTGGCAGCACAGTCACGTAGTAAGGTGTACTTTTTATATTGGTCCACAGCATCAACAGGTTCAAAGACGAAGGCTTATGGTGATGAGACAGAACAAGTAAGGAAAAGAAAGAATACATGCCGTCCATCTAGGAAGTGCGACTACAGATAACTGGCTGGAGATTCTGATCAATAAAGGCAGCAGATCTTTGCGTGTTCTCGGCTTAACTACAGACCCTCATCATTGATGTCAATTTGCAGTAGGATTTTGAAACATAATCTGTGTTCTAACACTATAAATTACCTCAAAGGGAATTATCTACTGGCACACAGCCAGCAAGGATGGAGAAAAAACTATTCTTGTGAAACAAAATTAGCTCTTTATCCACATGAAGTAATGAGTGCTATTGACAGGCGACCTCAAAATCATTCAGTATTTCTAGACTTCCAGAAGGCTTTAGACACAATTCCTCACAAGTGACTTCTAATCAAATTTTACACCTATGGAGTATAACCTCAATTATATGACAGTCTTCTGCTGTTCCTTATCTATATAAATGATTTATGAGACAACTGAGTGGTCTTAAGATTGTTTGCAGATTTACTGTGTAGTGAAGTCATCTGAAAATCAAAGCCAAATGCAAAATGATTTTGACAAGATATCTGTATGGTGCAGAAAGGGGCAATCTGCTTTCAGTAAAAGTGTGAGCTCATCCACGTGAGCACTAAATGAAACCTATTAAGATTTTATTTACATGATAAAACACAAATCTAAATTTTGTCAGTTCAACTAAATAGTTGTAACGTAATTGGATGGATAAAAAATCTTCTCACCAAGGAGAACACACATACACACACATTTTACTTATGCAAGCTTTTAAAGCCAGTGGCTCCCCTTCCAGCAGAAGGGTTGAAGGGGAAAGAGGAGGGGTGAAGGGAATGCAATTGGAGAGGTTTAGAAAAAGGGGTAGACTGGAAATGTCACTAAGAACCCCAGGTCAGGGGAGACTTAACAGACAGGATGAGAAGGAAAGACTGTTAGTTCAGAACTGCACTTGACGAGATTTGAAAACCTGAGAGCTTAAAGGTGGAAGACAGGATAGTCTGCAAGACTGTAATTACTGCTAAGCATCACGCACGAAGTAAGAGTGACAACCTAAGTGCACTGTATGTAACAGAGATGGTAGGGGGACGGCAAAAAATTAACAGGTCAGAAAATGAATTATGTAGAAAACTAAAATGGAGTGAAGAAAGGACTTGTTACTGTGAAGAAATGCTGAGATGGAACAAATTAACATAAATTAAGGCCAGGTGGTTGGCAAGAACCAAAGACACGTTGTAGCACTAGTTCCCACCTGCGGAGTTCTGAAAAACTGGTGACTGTGGGAAGAAACTTTCAATTGTCATCGTCTTCAGTCCTGAGACTGGTTTGCTGCAACTCTCCCTCCTACTCTATCCTGTGCAAGCTGCTTCATCTCCAAGTACTTACTGCAACCTACATCCTTCTGAATCAGCTTAGTGTATTCATCTCCTGGTCTCCCTCTACGATTTTTACCCTCCATGCTGCCGTCCAATGCTAAATTTGTGATCCCTTGATGCCTCAAAACATGTCCAACAAACCGGTCCCTTCTTCTTGTCAAGTTGTGCCACACACTCCTCTTCTACCCAATTCTATTCAATACCTCCTCATTAGTTATGTGATCTACCCATCTAATCTTCAGCATTCTTCTGTAGCACCACATTTCGAAAGCTTCTATTCTCTTTTTGTCCAAACTATTTATCACCCTTGTTTAACTTCCATACATGGCTACACTCCATACAAATACTTTCAGAAACGACTTCCTGACTTTCAATTATAAACTTAAATTCCAACAAGCACATGGATAATGTTGAGGTGAAGGTGAACCTAAGGTTCCGTTTTATTGGCAGAGCACTCAGAAGATGCAACACAACTGAAAAGAGTGCCTAAACAATAATCTGCCCTCTTTGGGAGTACTGCTGTGCAGTACGTGATTCTTTTCAGGGTAATCGTGTAGATACAGATGGATGAGTTGTAACATGCCGTGAATAGTACATGCTGAATAACTCTTCCGTCTAACGTGTTGTATGAATCTTCAAACTGTTTGTGTGTCTGAATGGTGGAATGTGTAAGGGAACAATACCTGTAAAATTTATGTCATAGCAAGTACTGACTTGGCAGCAGACTCATTGATGATAATGTGTACCAAATAGGATGTTAACACCCCCCCCCCCCCCCCGCCCCCCCCCCCGCCAAATTCTCATCTGAAACTGATAAATAAGGCATGCTTGAGAGTGAATAAATTTTGATATTTTATTAATAAACGTAATTCTTGAGGCATATTGTATCCATTAAGATGAAACACTGTAGAGAGAAGTCTGAATTTTTAATTGTCTAGACTGAGAAGCTGGGAAGCAATTTAACTGTAAAGTTCCTATACCGAAAAACCATAATCCAATTGAGTGTTGTATGCTATTTGATAGTTGCATTGATATTTCTGAGATGCCAAATTTTATTAAAGATCTTCCTTCATTAACCCTAAAGAAGAGTGAAGGTTAGAAAGGAGGAGGAAAGGCTTGACTTTTTTTCCCAATATGCATGAACACTGATTAACTTGAAATACAATCTTGAATTTTTTTCACAGACTCAGAAAAGAGAGGAATTTTATAAAACACAGATTTCTCTAGACACTCAGTTAAGATTATCAAGTAGACCAATTGTTATGTCAGTTGCCAAGAAAAGATGTACTTCAGCAATATAAAAGCAAGGCAGGAGAAACGATATTAGACTGTGCACTAAAGAAAACAGAAATAAAGTCATCACATAAATGCAACAATTAATTCCTTACTAAATGGCAGATAGACAATTTTGTTTTTAAAAAAAAGGGGGGTTAATTAGTAACTTGTTTACTTTTGCTCATTGGACTCATCTATCCTAACAGCGTAACCTACACATGACATTTCAATACTGAATCTAATTACACTGATGTTTATGTAGCAAGTTGTTCGATTGCTTTCTCTTTGTCTTCATCAAGGTACTGGAGAAAACTGTATTTGAACTTACCTCCATCGGTTTCATGTTGAGAACCTTCGTGATACGGCCCTGCATGATCAAAAAGTGAGGGTTGTTAACATTTAACTGCACAGAGCAGAATAAATCATTCACCCGCTTTGCCTGTACATTTGTACCATTGATAAGATACTTGTTTTTACCTCCAACCACCACCTGTAAAAAACACATGCAACTGAGATCAGAGGGTAATCTTAGATTAATGATACCAATAAAACTGCATTGGGAACTTAACGTCTCCAGCAAAACAGATAAAATAACAAAGAAGCAACTCAAGAAGGCACAATGATAAATGTTTTCACACAGCACTCCACATCAGCACATAAGGTAAAAGTTTACTTACTATGTCCACTGCACACAATTGCTGGTAATGGTTCCCCATGATGAATGATGGGAACTGAACGTAGCAAATCATTAAGAGGATGTAGGTAGCCAATCACATTCCTCATCTGTAATCTCCTATTCTTTGTAAATGAAGTTAGCTGGTATTTTGTTTAAACCACAGCAATTTAAGCTGTGCTATTAGGCCCCAGCCTAACCATAAACTCAGAAATCACAACATATTACAGAAATGCAGCCAAATATTTGTGACACCCGAGGTCGGAAATATCACTGCTGCTTGATCAACACACAGAAATGTATGCTGTGCTATTAGGTTCCAATCTAACACAACCTTGGAACTCCTGACATTCAGAAAAAAATGAACATGACAAGACTGAGCAACTATCACTGGCTACCATATACTATTACCCAATTGGCTATGATCAACGACAATGAATTGCGAACAGCATCTATCTCACACAACATGCTTGGCCTGCCAGTGACACTGGGACGAGATGCAAAGGAATAGGGAAACTAGAAATCATTCAATGTTAATTCTCCTTATTTTTATCTGTGGCTATTAGTGTTTTGTAAAAGATGTAGGCAATGATACACTATAATGTCCCTTTCGTTAATTGAACAAGTTTATAATTCAATATAGATTTTTACCACATTCAACCTTGATTGCAGTTGCTCACGTTGGTGTTGATCCCAACATTACCCCTTAGTATAGATTTGATTCTCACAAACAGTTTGACAAGAACTCGCATAAAGGTGTACCACATACTACTTCCAAATTAGTTAATAGAATTTACTCATTCTAGATTCCAAGCCAAAAATGTTATCCGAGCATGTCTTCCAGCACAATAAGAGAACACAAAAGGTGTCAATTTCTTCGTTTTATACATCATCAGATTAACACACAGCTTCCAGTTCTTCTCCAAGTTTCTTACTTGATGAATTGTTGCAGATACAACATGAGGGGAATTATTTCTTTGTTCCACATCAAACATTTTATGTCTATATAAAATATGCTGTATCTGACATGGCCTGTTACTACTCTTTTTTTGTTTGCATGTTTCATAATGCATTCACCCCATTTTGTTCTCAGCTGATGCAGAGCCACACTTGGGTGAATAACCCTACGTAATTGAGATGCAGTAGGTACCACAGAGGCCTCTCAATAACAAAAATTCTCTCCAATGGCGCAAAATTCTACAATAGCTATAAAAATCTGTTCATACCTTCCTCACAAACAAGGTAGCCACGTGAAGATCTTTACTTCTCCCATGGCACACAGCCTTGTAATGCCACACTCAACAGTGATCACTGAGGTATGCACAGAGTTTATAGTAACAGAGGTCACACAACACTGGCCAGCCACAACTACTCATATTGTCATATTGGTCAAGCACTTAAAAGAGATGAAGAGAGTCTTGTGCTCAACAGCAGTTGATCACTAAGTGGAACAGAACTGTATGCAATATCTTCAAAACAAACCTGAAATTTTCATAAAGTGCAATAATACTGCTGTAGTGGAGTAATGACTGTTACTGGGTTTACATTATATACGTCTGCAAACTATATGTAAGATGAGTTTAAGGTTATAGCTCGCTCTTAGTAGACAGCGTCTTCCTTTCAATTATACGTGACTCATTAAATTATGTAATCACATGTTACAAAAAACTTCATAAGAAACTACACTCATGGCTCCAAATAGCACCACAAAACCCTACAAACTTGCCATTCAAAGTGTAAGTTGACAAGAACTATGAGCTGAAGAACAGAAGTAATTTTTTCCTCCTATCTATGTAATTATGTAGTTCAAATTAATGATGATGTAAATAAAATAGAAAGAAACTTCCACATGGGAAAAATATATTAAAAAACAAAGATTCCAAGACTTACCAAGCGGGAAAGCGCCGGCAGACAGGTACATGAACAAAACACACAAACACACACACAGAATTACGAGCTTTCGCAACTGGCAGTTGCTTCGTCAGGAAAGAGGGGAGGAGAGGGAAAAATGAAAGGATGTGGGTTTTAAGGGAGAGGGTAAGGAGTCATTCCAATCCCGGGAGCGGAAAGACTTCCCTTAGGGGAAAAAAAGGACAGGTGTACACTCGCACACACACACACACACACACACACACATATCCATCCACACATACACAGCTGTGTATGTGCGGATGGGTGTGTGTGTGTGTGTGTGTGTGTGTGTGTGTGTGTGTGTGTGTGTGTGTGTGTGTGTGTGTGTACACCTGTCCTTTTTTTCCCCTAAGGGAAGTCTTTCCGCTCCCGGAATTGGAATGACTCCTTACCCTCTCCCTTAAAACCCACATCCTTTCATTTTTCCCTCTCCTCCCCTCTTTCCTGACGAAGCAACTGCCAGTTGCGAAAGCTCGTAATTCTGTGTGTGTGTTTGTGTGTTTTGTTCATGTACCTGTCTGCCGGCGCTTTCCCGCTTGGTAAGTCTTGGAATCTTTGTTTTTTAATATAATTATGTAGTTCTCAATTCGTTCGAGCAATCTATCATTCATAATAGGAAACACAGTCATAGCTCAAGTCACTCAAAATGATTCAGAAATTTTACTTGTTAGAATGAAATCAGGCGATGATTCTTCGTCTCTGCAGGCTCGTGCTTTGCGGCAGTCTGCTAATCTGTGCAAATAAAATGCCTCTTATTTTTGGGAGCGTTGTATGATCAGTTGGGAAACCTCAAATCAAGCGGATATTTGGCTTCGATGAAGTTTAACCTTCCGAAGAAGTAATGGAGGTCTTGGATTATTAAATGCAGGTTCGAATCCAGTCTTATTACAATTCTTCAAACAAACCTCAAGCTAATCGGCATGAAGACAATCTCGGAAGCTTTTTTTCTAACAACCACCAGAGAGTGTACTACAAAGAATAATTATGCGCTCATGGCATAGCTATTGTATGAAACTACTTTGCACATGGATTCTGCGAGTATGAAAACAGAAAATTAGTAAACGTCATTAAAGGGTAGAATTGTCATCGAATATAAAGAGATATTACACAGACATAAAAATGTCAACCTTGTGATGTAATCAAGTCCAACACCTCGTAAGTACCTACCGATGCCACTGGGTATCAATAACTACAGTAGAAAAATAAAAATGTATGTAAATTAATTTTCAAGTATGGGGAGTGTACATTTGAGCTTTTGCATTCACTGTTACAGATTAAATAATTTCAATGACTAGTAATTTGAAAATGAAATTATAGGAAAGGAAATCAAGTATTTGTTTATTAATAACATGAATGTTGTTAATCTGTTTTGCTTGTAATGATTAATTGTACAATAAATTGTACTGTAAAACTTGAAAATAAAGCACTATTTGGATGATGTTCGTCTTCATGCACACTCGGCATAAGAGCATTTCAAGTTTGTAGTAGGCAGTTGGGTATTTAGTTATCTGTAAAGAAATTTTCATGTATTTGGTATGAAGATGAAATGTGTTGTCATTTGGAAGATTATTTTGAATGTCAAATGGAGGAACAGAGAACTCGAGAAAGATTGGTTTTTAAGATTTAATAATTAATGCTACCCACATGACCATCTCAGATTTCTGAAGATAATTGCAGCTTCTTCATAATTCAAACATTCGTCACTCCTGAAGAAGACAACGAAACTACGTTACAAAATTATTAAAGTAAACATGTCCTCTTTAAGAGCCGCATTGAACTGGCACTTCTGAATACTGAAAACAAAATCTATGGAAAAATTGACTTATTCCATAGTTTTACTACATATCTACCAATGAGCAGTCAATCAAGCAAGAAGGATCATATTTTTGCTACAACACTTATATGGCAGTTGCAGCCCAAGGAAACATGAAGCAGTGGAAACCAAGCAGTCCCTGGACACATCTGTTGTGGTTTATGACCGAAACCATCTCGAACCAAACCCAAGACTCATCTAACAAACAGAAACCACAAAAGAGTGCAAGTGAGATGACGTCAATATAGCGATGACACAGCTATGTTCTCAAATATCAAGAAAGAAACTGGAATGGAGCTATAGCCTTAAAATTTCATTGTTTTTGTCAAAGACACCAAGCTGAAAACACATACTCCAAAAATTATCCAATAGCTACAAAGCATGTAAACAACAACAAATTATGCAACTCCTGTTTGGAGGGCTCTACCCATATCAAATGTATCAATGTTGTCTTAAGATAATCTCCGCAGGTAAAATATTCTTATTGGCACAGCATCAACACAAATGTGATAAAAAGTAACAGCAGTTGCCAAAACATACAAATATTTGATGGACTGTCATCAGTGTTTTTTCTATGGGCTATAAGAGCAGACTTTGAGACTCCTGTCATGAAACTGTTCCCTAAACATATTCAAGGGAAATTAAAGCAGCCATGTAAGAAGAAGTAGCAAAATGAAATTTAACACACTGAGAGGTTATGGGTCATTTTTCAGTGATTACAAAATAAAATTAAACAACCAGTTAAATTTGCAGTACAATTACACTGCCATTTTCTTGTCTGTAACACGCTGCACCTCATTGGGCCATGATATCTACTCTGATTTCATTCAAATAGATATTGACTGATAGAGGGGGGGGGGGGGGGGGGGGACGACGACAGGGATTGGAATAGATACCATACATCACATATGTTCTCTCTTGAGGTAAGCAGGCTGTCAAAGACTATCGTGCATGTAGCATCAATTATACATTAAATCATCTTAAAACATTTTTGAGTCCTCTGTTCTGTACTTTGCTTTCAAAACAATGTTCTAAATGGCAACACATTCCTTAGGCATTGGCACCATAGTGGATATAACATCCAATCTTGTCAGAGACAACGTCATATTGAGGACAGATTAGAGGAACTTGCTGGCCCAGGTAATACCTCAATATCACATAACCAGTTCACAGAGGCCCATCCTACATATGAGGATGATAATTTTCTTGTTGAAAGACAGTACCACAGTATTGCCCTCAAGAGATAACATAAGAGTAACCAGGATGTCTGTGGTATACTGTTGTGCCATCAAACTTCTTGTGGGCCTACCGTAAGTGACCACACAATGATACTACAGATAACACCAGTATGTGTCCTCGGCACCCCCCATACTCATGGATGACAGTCGTCAAAGACAGCAGAACCTGGGATTCATTGCTGAGCTGCTTGTAAGCAGTCCATACTAAGCGAAGAAAGGAAGGCTGAAAGATGAAAGTATATATAAGCTTGTAGAAGGAATATGAACTTGTAGGCACTATTACAGAAAGGGATGAGAAAGTAAATGAAAATTATTTTGGGATTTTGATACTGTGAGGATAATTTTACAGAGCATTGAAATACCCTTAGAATTACTGAGACCCTTGAGAGAGACAGCCATGACAAAATTATTCCATTTGATATGAAAGATATTTCGACAAAATTATTCCATTTGATATGAAAGATATTTCGACAAAATTATTCCATTTGATATGAAAGATATTTCAGACATGCAAAATATCCTAAAGGTAAATTAACACTTTATGGAATGTCACTATTACATCAAAGTTTCTTGGGAAGAACGTTTCGACGGGCCCCTGATGGAGTAACGTGATGTTGATGTCGCCAAGGAGCATCTTTATATTTGTTTACTCTCTACCCATATTTTGAAGTTTTGTGGATGTATCAGTGATTGATTTCACCTATGGCTGCTACTGCGTGAATGCTTCAGTTCTGACCTTAATTTCATTTACTATCTCAAGTTTGTGGCATATTTTGTTATTTCTTTTTTAATTTTAGATTTACAATATGGAAGTCAACAAATGTTGAATCAAGTTGGTTACTTTCCATTCTGAACTCCATGAGTGACTGTCACTACAGTGACAATGTGGAAGGAAGCAGTGTGTAGAGAAATAGGGGACAAAATGAGATGCCCAGGTAAATGAAAGACAATTTAAATGTATGTATTAAGCTATAATCACTACTATGGTAGACATACATGTGTGTAAGTTTTCACCACGAGATATTTCAGACATTGAGCATTAGATCTGAGTGCAGAACATATACCAGAGAAACAGGAAACACCATGCAATAAGTTGTACAGTTACATATATTTCACACGTACACAGCAGTTAATTTGCAGAACATTTGCAGATGCTTAATGTGTTGTTAAATGAATTATGTATCTAGGGGTTCGTAAAATCCAAAGTTGATGCAATATAGCAGTTGAGATTGGCTCCTTGATCTCTCTGTGCACATTTCCTGTCTCCTCCTGAGAGCACAGAGCTCTGATAAGCAGTGGAACTAGTCATTTTACAGTCAAATCACAAGTTAATTTGTAAATATGGCTACATGCTGAACATTTAAACATTTTTGTTTGCTTCACTTTTTAAATTACTATTATTAAATATAGAGATGTGATTTAGTAATTCCTACCCAGCACCTTTTACACTTACAAGTAGGAGCTGTGAAGGAGTACAAACTTAAGATGGTTTTCAAGTTTTACTTTGCTGACTATCTGACATTTTATATCACTGGGTACACGTTCAAAATTTTTTGTTGCATTGTGCATTCCTTTTTGCACTTAAGATGTCCTTAACATGCAGTAATGAATGTCATGTTTCCTTCTGGTATTGTAATTATGTACACCATTGTTCCTTTTGAACTGCAGTGAATTATTTACAAAAATATATATGGGGAAATAAATATGCTGTGAAGCAGTAGCCAGAATTCCCAACCTCTTAAACAGATTTCTACAAGACAGTTGTGGCTGAGTGCCACATATTATTCTTACAGCATGTTTCTAAGCAATGAAGAGTTTCTTTCTGTAAGAAGAGTTACTACAGAACATTATTACAAGACATTACCGAATGAAAATATGCAAAATACTTACTGATTTGTCTCTCCCCAGGATCTGCAATGATTCTATGTGCAAATGTGGCCAAACTAAATTTTTTATGAGTTCTGCCTTTTCTAGTTTAAATTCTCATCAATACCAACAACAGAAATCTTTGAAGTTTTCACCCTATTTACTTTACTGTACAGTTCCAAAGTCAGAAACTAAGCTATAATGGTTCTAGTAAGTTAACTTTACCAAGTTCTCAAACATTAAGTTTGCTAAAAATAAGGTGTCATATAGGAAACTGTACTAAGTGGGTATATACAACATGTATTCACCAAATATGTTATTGAGCTATTAAATGTGAAGTTATATGGCAAAATTACATTTATGGTCATTCAGGTACCTGAGATTTAAGGAATTTGTGCAGATCCTGTGATTTCCATTAGGAGTCAGAAACATTCCAAAAGGTTTTTTCATGTACGAGTTTTTCCTACGGTCCTTATTTTTGGCTTCCACTACATAAAGTTTAAGAAGTCCATGTGTTGTTTAGCTCCTCATACAGGGCAAAGTGAAATTTGCACACTTGGGCTTCGCAGAGCAACTCCTCACATGCTAGTGGGGGGAAAAAAGGTCTCTCACAAAATTCCATCCAACGAGTACAAATGGCAGAAAACAGATGTTAAAGAGTGGCAACCTGGCAAACTCTAACCACGTTACGGTAACTACCTCTGACAGCACATACCTGTATTAGTCGTGCTGTACAGTTGGTGCAGGGGATAGAATTTTGGGATAACATGCAGGAGGTTGATGGTTCGATCCTCGGTTGAGGCATATGTTTTTTATTTGGTAAATGTAGTACAGTATCTGGCATCGTAATCATGAACAGCGATTGCAGTGCATTCTCTAGAAAACATCTGCACTTACATACTACAATTGTAGAAATTGAAGACTAGTCAGCTTTGAAACAAGCCCTTTCCATGTTGGGGGTGTGAATTTATTTGCACCACTTCATCTGCTAGATGTGAAACCTGTTTTGTTTGTACCCTCCTCCAGTGCTCCTATAGATTAGTACCAACTATTATTCTTGTCTCATTCAGGTCCATTACATTTTGTTAGAGCCTTACGTTACCAAAAGGACTGTCAATGTGCTTTGCGAATCATGTCCAAACTCTGTTACTATTTGTATGTATTATCCCTATGGTCCCACTAATTTTGCCTTTCAAAACTGAGTCTGGTAACCACATGCTGTTTAATATGTATCTCAATGCATCATCATTATTATTCTATATATGAGATTGTGGAAACATCACATCTATTACCATTAGCGAAACAGAGTAATTCGAAATCGAACATTTCACAATTAGCGTTGTCGGGATGAATCATGCAGAATAATATCTGTCCAAGGGATAATGTGTGTTAGGTGGCATAATGAGCAGGACTGACATCGTGTTTATATTGTATGCGCTGTCCACCAGACGGGCTAGTTGCGATCGGAGGAACACTCCTGTGACAGACTCCAATGCACATGCGTACACGTATCGATTTTCTCATTGTAGTCCGCGTTGATAGCTCAGTGGTAAGTGCAACAGAATGCCATGCTACGAAGCCTAGGTTCAATTCCTGGCTGGGTCGGAGATTTTCTCTGCTCAGAGACTGAGTGTTTTGTGTTGTCTTCATCATCATCATCATCATCATCATCATCATGCAAGTTGTCCAAGTCGTGTCAACTTAAAAGACTTGCACCAGGCAGCCAACCTACCCGACAGGAGGCCCTAGCCACACATTTCATTTTTTCTTCACTGTAAACCTCTAAACCAGTGTGGCAGGCATACGGATTACACAAACGATGAATATGTGGATATGCTTCTGGTCCTTGGTGCATCTAATAAACTGGCTGATGTTGCCGCTCGTGAATATGCTGCTAGATATGCTCATCAATGCCATCCACATAATGTGTTCTGTCGTCTGGAGCTGCACCTTTGGGAGTCCGGTTCCCTCCCTCCACCATCATGTGACAGGTCGTCCACAGACTCACCGTACCCCAGCTACGGAGAAGCTATTCTGGATGTCATACACCAAGAATCTCGGTGAAGTAAACATAGTGTAGCAAGGCAGCAGCATGTCTTGCAACACATGGTCATTAACGTGCTGCACGAGCATGGGCTACACCCCTATCATTATGCTTACACACAACACGTGCATCCTGCAGATCACCACCAGCAGATGCGATTCTATGAATGGTTCCAACAAAAACAGTAAGCCAACGATGACTTCGTAAATACGGTAATGTGGTCAGATGAAGCAGCAGTCACTCGTGAGGGTGTCTTCAATATTCACAATGCCCACCATTGGTGTTTGGTTAAACCATACGTCAGTTCGCTTTGGTATCAACATCTGGGTCGGAATACTGGGCAACATGTGTTTGGACCCCTATATGTTGCCTGACTGGTGGACTGCAGGAAGGTATCGTGCATTCCTCTCAAACTATCTGCCTGATGCAATGGAAGATGTTCCATTACATGTTCGGGCAGAAGGATATGGTTCCAACATGACGGTGCACCTCCATACTCTGTAATTAATGTACGACAGTATTTGGATAGAAAATTTCCTGGAAAATGGATCAGACGTGGAGGTCCAGTTGTATGGCCACCGCATTCACCTGAGCTAAATTACCTGGATTTCTTCCTGTGATTAAACTTGAAGGAGCACGTCTACTCTACTCTGCTGATGAATGTGGAAGACTTGGTAGTGTGCGTTCATACTGCTCTTGTTACTGTGGATGCAGCTTTGCTGCGAAGGATCCAGAGCTATACGATCCAGCAGTTTGTGCAATGTCTGGACGTACAGGGATGTCACACTGAGCATCTGTTGTTCTGAGGACAACATATTCTGTTGTGAAGGTCATGTGGTCATTAATATGGACATTATTGTTGTCACTGGTTGCTAATGTGCAACATCTGAGGGCTCTTATTACAGGTAGTATAAATGACAAGTAGATGTTCTGTTATTGTACTGTGCTATCATCTTTAGCATCTTGAAACTGATATTATTTTTGTAGTTATTCTGTCCTACTACGTTATGTCCAGTGTTGCAACATGTTATAAATTTAGGATATATGTGACATAAGAAACAGTGTATATTGCAGTATGAAATGTCAGAATGAAATCAACAAATAAAAAAAAAAATGCGCCCCAACCCAGGATTGAACTCTTGACCTCCTGATACTAACGCAAAACTCTGTCCACTGCACCAACTGTACAGCACAACTGAGATGTGCTAACAGATGTAGTGACCATTCATGTGGTTACAGTGTTGCCAGACTGACAGTCTTTAACATCCTTTTTTCTGCCAGATGTGCTCACCAGCCGAAATTTTGTGACAGACATTTTTTTATCGCTGGCATGTGAGGAGTCGTGCTGCGAAGCTCAAGTGTGCGAATTTTGCTTCACCCTGTATATGATGTAGAAGTAACTTTGAGCGTGCCCCAGTAAAGTGTGTTGGGGACCCTTGCTGCTCATATTGTACATTAGTGACCTTGCAAACAATATTAATAGTAACCCCAGACTTTTTGCAGATGATGCAATTACCTATAATAAGTATTGTCTGCATAAATATTCAGTCAAATCTTAATAAGATTTCAAAGTAGACAAAGATTGACAATTTGCTTTTAAATGTTCATAAATGTAAAATTGTACACTTCACAAAATGAAAAATCATAGTATATTATGACTTTAACATCAATGAGTCACACTTGGAGGCAGCAAATCAAACACCTGGATATAACACTTTGCAGGGATATGAAATTGAATGGTCACATAAGCTCAGTCATGGGTAAAGAAGGTAGTTTACTTTGGTCTGTTAGTAGAATAAAAGGAAAGTACAATCAGTCTACAAAGGTGATGGCTTGTTAATCACTCGTGCAACCCCTCGTAAAATATTGCTCAAGTGTGTGGTCCAAACAGGATCAGCAGAGGATACTGAATGTATATAGAGGAGAGCAGTACGAAGGATCACAGGTTTGTTCGACCTTTGGGAGAGTGTTATAGTGATGCTGAAGAAACTGAATTGACGGACTCTTGAAGATAGAAGTAATCTATCCCGAGAAAGTCTACGAACAAAATTTCAAGAACTGGTTTTGAATGACTCTAGTAATATACTACAGTACCATATGTATTACTCACATAGGGATCATGAGGACAAGATTAGAATAATTACAGCATGTACAGAGGCATCAAAACTATCATTCTTCTTGCACTCCACATGCGAATGGAACAGGAAGAAACCCTAATAACTGGTACAATGGGATGTACCATCTGCCATGCAGTTCATGGTAGTTTGCAGATGTAGATGTAGATCTAGACGTTGATATGTGGTTAGTAGAGACCTGTCCTACCATTAATTTTTTATCTTATCTGTCATATTTATAATTAAATCTATGAGCTCATATGCTCTCAACTTAGAATTCACCTAGCAAATACATACAATTATTAAGAACGACTTAAGATTTATTTTAAACATATATCCACCGTGGAAACAGGATTTTGGAGCTTTGTTAAACCAGATCTGACCACTGATATATGGGATGTTATCTGTTATGGATAACAATTCTGAAGAGAATAACTTGTCCCAATATTCATGAAAAGTAGTTGTAGATATGATAGGAAATGTACAATGATTCTGTGATGCAATGAGCTTTAGCAATTACTATTTTTGTCTTCTGTTTTATAATATAATTATGCACACTTCAACCACTGGATAAAGAAGTATACTAATTTCCAGCAGAATGCAAGCAAAGACGGGTTTCATTGCAAGACCAGTTTAAAAAACATTTAAAGTGTAAACGAATGGTCAATCTGCAGTGTACCAAAAGTAACACAAATATGAGGAGCTTATGACCGCCTCAAAGCCTTTCTTATACAAGCCGCAGAGGAACGATACAAAAGGCAGATTCTGGGAAGCCCAATTATAATCAAGACACAATAAGACAAAAGATGAAAGCCAGGAGAAATAGGAGAGAAGCGAGAGAAAGTAAGGTAGGTGAGTCACTCTGCCCTAAATGCAGTTGGAGGTTCCTGGGGCATGGTATGCAGTGGGAGACGCACCCTCTGCATTTGCATTCAACCAGCACTACCTCACTCTGTACGGCAAGGAAACAAGCAGAACAGACAACTTGATAAATTTTAGGAAGGACAAGACATTAACAATCGCAAATATAAAAGAATTGAGAGGATATATAGGTGGGAAGGATTGGAGCCAGGCCAGAAAACTGGAGCAAAGGTCTCTTGGACCAAAGCAGGTGAGGGATGCCCCTCCAACCCCTCAGGTGGTCAATGAGGCAAAAATGTCCCACCTCACACAGACAAGTAGGAACAACCTTGTAGGTGAAACATAAAACCAGGTTAGCTTCACTGGCATTGTCTGCTAGCACCAGAGGTAGTGTGTCAGGAAGTTAAGATGTCAACACAAAGCAGCCAAATTTGGGCAGTCTAGCAGGATGTGGACCACCATAAGCAGGCACCACATCAGCAGTAAGGTGGATCCTCACACTGGAGAATGTGGTCTTGTGTAAGATAAGTCTGGCCAATGCATAGCTGGCAAAGAACAGTGAATTTCCTGTTAGAAGCTTGAGAGGAGAAATGTTATATGGCCGTGGTCTCCTTTATTGCCCTCAGTTTGGGGAGTTCAGGTTAGACCATTTCAAGTTCCAGACTTCCAATAATTGATTGTGTACAGTCACTCAAAGAATCATTTCCAAAATCGGAAGCTGATAGTCATCTTTACCAATTGGCTGTCTTGTTCACTCCCTGAGATTACAGAGAGCCAAACAAAGACAACCAGCCCTACAGTTTGATGGAGGTCACAAAAAAAGATCCTGGGTAGTCATGACGAATGGGTGACAAGGGTAGCACTGGTCTATGGCCTGAAGGCTGTTCAGAGAGTCATTGCACAGGAGATTTCCGGTGCAAAAACGAACATGGCTAAGGGCTTGTTTGATGGCCACCATTTCAGCAAAAAGACCCTGCATCCATTTGGCAGTGAATGTACACTACTGGCCATTAAAATTGCTACACTATGAAGATGACGTGCGACAGATGCGAAATTTAACCGACAGGAAGGAGATGCTGTAATACGCAAATAATTAGCTTTTCAGAACATTCACACAAGGTTGGAGCCGGTGGTGACACCTACAATGTGCTGACATGAACATTTCCAACCGATTTCTCATACACAAACAGCAGTTGACCGGCATAGCCTGATGAAACGTTGTTGTGACGCCTCGTGTAAGGAGGAGAAATGCGTACCATCACATTTCCGACTTTGATAAAGGTCGGATTGTAGCCTGTCGCGATTGCGGTTTATCGTATCGCAACACTGCTGCTCGTGTTGGTCGAGATCCAATGACTGTTAGCAGAATATGAAATCGGTGGGTTCAGGAGGGTAATACGAAACACCGTGCTGGATCCCAATGGCCTCTTATCACTAGCAGTCGAGATGACAGGCATCTTATCCACATGGCTGTAACGGATCGTGCAGCCATGTCTCAAACCCTAAGTCAACAGAAGGGGACGTTTGCAAGACAACAACCATCTGCACCAACAGTTTGACGATGTTTGCAGCAGTATGGACTATCAGCTTGGAGACCATGGCTGTGGTTACTCTTGACGCTCCATCACACACAGGAGCACCTGCGATGGTGTACTCAATGACGAACCTGGGTGCATGAATGGCAAAAAGCCACATATTTATTTCGAATGAATCCAGGTTCTGTTTACAGCATCATGATGGTCACATCCGTGTTTGGCATCACCGCGGTGAACGCACATTGGAAGCGTGTATCCGTCATTGCCATACTGGCATATCACCCGGTGCGATGGCATGGTGTGCCATTGGTTACATGTCTGCCACCTCTTGTTTGCATTGACGGCACTTTGAACAGTCGACATTACATTTCAGATGTGTTACAACCCGTGGCTCTACCCTTCATTCAAACCCTGCGAAACCCTACATTTCAGCAGGATAATGCACGACCGCATGTTGCAGGTCCTGTACGGGCCTTTCTGGATACAGAAAATATTAGATTGCTGCCCTGGCCAGCACATTCTCCAGATCTCTCACCAACTGAAAACCGTCTGGTCAGTGGTGACCAAGCAACTGGGTCATCACAACACACCAGGCACTACTCTTGATGAACTGTGGTATTGTGTTGATGCTGCATGGGCAGCTGTACCTGTACATGCCATTCAAGCTCTGTTTGACTCGATGCCCAGGCGTATCAAGGCCGTTATTATGGCCAGAGGTGGTTGTTCTGGGTACTAATTTCTCAGGATCTATGCACCCAAATTGCATGAAAAAGTAATCACATGTCAGTTGTAGTATAATATATTTGTCCAATGAATACCCGTTTATCATCTGCTTTTCTTCTTGGTGTAGCAATTTTAATGGCCAGTAGTGTAGTTCACTGCATACTGAGTGTATATGCAAAGCCAATTTGTCCATTAGCGTATACCACTTTCAAACCCAGAAATGGATCGAGTCACAGGCAGTGAAAAACCATGAGTCAGCTGTGCTTTTTGGTCCAAATAACAAATCGAGACAGATCTGAGGTCGGGACACACACCACTGGGGAATACGCAATTGCTCTCCAAAAAGAGACAACATCAGGGAAGTTGAAATTCGGAGCAGAGACATTGTCGAACTGCGTTTGTGACCACAGTTCTGGGTTTCTGCTGTGGAAGGTGGACCTCCCTACTAGGAAAAAGGACATTGAAATCTGAATGCTTAGGGGAGCTGCAAATGTGTATAGCATAAATGAATGGCTGTTGCCAGCTGATCCTTACTGGAGGGACCCTAGCCTTCGTGGGTAGGCTGTTCACAGGGCTAGTTCAAAAGGCCCCTGTTGCAAGTCAGACCCCACAGTGGTTTACTGGGTCCAGTGACCTCAATGATGAGGGCGGCGTCGTACCTTATGTCAGACTCCCACAATGAAAGTGGGGGCAAGTCACAGAAGGGTACAGCAGTCTGCATCCCAGCTGGTGTTATGAGGCAGTGAAGTGTATTAAGGTGTAGCTAGCACTTTTGTTTTTCATCTGGCAAAGATGGGAAAGCCCTGTCAACTGGGCATCAAAGACCAGTATAAAAAAACGATGAGTTCTAGTTGTGGATGAACTGTATGACATTGACAAAAGTTCACAACAGTTAAGTCTTGGCGGCTGAAAACAAAAAGGTAGTTGAGGGCCCATGACTGCACCTTTTGAATGGCACCCTGCAATCAGCATTCAGCAACACCCACACTATTACAGCAGTAACAGTTAAAGCAAAAATCATCGGCATACAAGGACGGTGATACTGAAGACCCCACAGTTGCTGCTATACCACTGATGGCCATTAGAAAGAGAAGGGCACTCGATACAGAGCCAGAGAGGGACAATGAAACAGAGCCCTGTGGGAACCCATTCTCTTGGATATGGAAGATATTGTGGGAAGCACCAACTTGAACCCGGAATGTATGGTGCAACAGTTCTGGACAAAAATTTGAAGTGGGCCCTGGAGACCCTACTCATGCAAGTAGCAAAGGATGTGGTGTCATAAGCATTTTGTAGGTTAAAGTAAGGTGTGGACATTGATCAAAAATTGTTCAAATGACAGTCTGCAGGCAAAACAAATTATCAGCAGTAGAAAGACCTTAGCAAAAACTGCCCTGGGATGGGGCCAGATGGCCCTGAGACTAAAGAAGCCAACACTGCCATCTGCACACCATGTATTCAAGCAACTTACAGAGAACATTGGAAAGACTAATTGAGTGATGGCTGTCTATCACTAGGTGGTGCTTACCCAGTTTTAGCACTGGCTTTCTAGCCACTAAGATGGGAACTCACTCTTGCTCCAGATGTGGTTGGAGGTGGTAAGGAGATGATACTGACAATCCACCGAAAGGTGTTTGAGCATTTGGTTGTGAATGTGATCTGGCACTGGGGCTGTATCAGGGCAAACGGCTACAAAACTGAAGAATTCCCACTCACTGAATGCACTGAATGGAGAATTATATGGTTCCAGGTGGCATGTAGTGAACGAAGTGAATATACTCCACCTGCTGTTTGAGGATATGAAAGGCAGGTTGATAGTTCTCAGATACAGGTGTTCAAGCATAATGTAAGAATATGTGGAGGCAGCATCTGGGTCACTGATGAAGACAGCAACATTCAAGGAAATGCTACGTAAACCTGCTAGGAATTCGTATCCGCAGAGGCACCTAATCGTTTCCTAGACCTGCAAAGGTGGGGTACGTGATCCAATGATTGAAATGTACCGTTCCCAGTGGTCTTGTTTCTGTCATTTTATTAGGTGGCTGACACGGGCATGGAGCCATTTACAGACAATGAGGTGCTCCATCGATGGATGCCACTTATAGCATCGGATAGCCCACCTGCGATCTCTAATGGTGTCTGATTTCTGAGGTCCACCAAGATGCTGTTTTCCGACAGGGGGCTCTCTATGAATAGGAGATCACTAATTTGGCTGCTCATAGAATGGCGGTTGCTGTTGCTGCACTCTGGACAACTGCATCAATACCTCCGTATAGAAGTGAACTAAGAGTGACAGTGGAGGTGAAAGCATCCCTGAGAGCCCAGCTGGGAGGGTGCCCAGGAGAGTGACACAGAGAAGGGGAGTGACGCTGAAAGATGCACAGGAAGACGGAGTTGGTCACTACTACACAAGACATCGGTGGACTCTCCAGTGGATGGACAAGAGAAGACCAGGACTGCAAACAGAAAGATAAATAGCTAAGTAAGTTCCATGTGTCACACTAAAGCGTGCAGAGCTACCAGTATTCAAGAGACAAAGGGCGAGATCTGCCAGTAAGTTTTTGATGTCTTTACCAGAGCCAGTGGTGGGTTGGTTGGTTCAAAAGAGGGGGTAAGGGTCCAAAATGCTACGTCATCGGTCCCTTGTTCCAAATAAAACAATGCTACAAGAGTGAAAATAAAACAAGCAAGACTGACAACACAAAATGAACAGAAAGAAAAAATCACAAGAAAGACGGAAGGGCAACAAACACTTAAATGGAAAAAGTGAAGAAGAAAACCACGGAAATGCAAGAAAAAGGTAGAGGAGATTAAACCAACAAAACAGATTATCATCGCTGGCTGACCATGAGAATAAAAAGGAGAAGCCAGCCACTCTGCAACACATTAAAACCTTCACCCTAAAAGCACTAGGGTGGAGGATACAGAGGGACAAAGGACATGCGCTAAAATTTAGATCAAATGATAAAACCTACCCTCACGAATAAAACGTAAAACTATATTAGCCGATGAGGCATTGTCATATAAAATTAGTGGCAATGAGTCCAGTAACCGAAGATTTTATCGCACGGCAGTCATGGTGGGACAGTGCACCAGAATATGGGCCACTGTCAACTGGGTGTTGCATCGTCACCGAGGCAGGTCTTCACAGCACAGGAGGTAGCTGTAGGTCACCCAAAGATGGTCAATGCGGAGCCGGCAGTGAACCACAGAGTCCCTGCGAAAGGCCCACATGGAGGACTGCCATACAATCATAGTCTCATTAATGGCACGCAATTTGTTGTGCATACTGAGACTATACCTTTCCGTCACCCAAAGCAAAAAAACATGGCGACATAAAAACGAATGCAGGTCAGTAATTGGAATGTCAATCTCCATAACCAGTTTCCGTGTAGCTTGTTTGGCCAGCCTGTCAGCAAGTTCACTGCCTGGGATTCTGACTTGTCCTGGGGTCCACACAAACAACACTGAATGACCAGACCATTCCAGATCGACTCCTGGATGGTCGCTACCAAAGGATGATGAGGGTAGCACTGATCGATAACTTTTAGGCTGCTCAAGAAACAACTCCCGAGGGCATGAACGGATGTGCTCAAGAGCATGGGATATAGCCACCAGCTCTGCATGAAAACACTGCAGCTATTGGGCAAGGAATACTGTTCAGTATGTCCTCCATGAGCATATGTGAAGCCGACGTGATCATTAGCAGTCGAGCTGCCGGTGTAAATCACTTCATGGCCTCAGTACATGTCAAGAATCGAGACAGCGGAGAGCCGCGGGGTGAACTGAGTTCTTTGGACCATGTGTAAGGTCAGACGAAGCAGCCTAGGTGTACACCATGGAGATGTATGTGATTGGACCTTGAGTACAGGTGGTAAAAGGAAGGACTCCAGTTCAGATAGAAGGGATCAGACGCGAACTGCAACTGTAAGGCCTGACCTGGGCAGCCAATGCCGTGATTGGGAAAAGGAGACAGTAATTTGGATGCACAGGAGAACTACTAACGTGTGTAATGTAACTGGCAAGCAGTGGTGGACACCGGACCTGCAATGGAGGAACTCCAGCATCCGCAAGGACGCTAGTCACCGGACTTATCCTAAGAGCTCCCGCTGCTATTCGAACGCCAGTGGTGCACTGGGTTCAGTAAACACAACACTGAGGGTGCAGATGAACCATAAACCAGTCACCCATAGTCAAGGTGGGATTGAAGAAGGGCTCCATATAGCTGCAGCAGCGTACAGCAATCTGCACCCCATTTGGTGTTGCTCAGGCAGCGGAGGGCATTGAGGAGCTGCCAGCACTTCCGCTGAAGGTGACGAAGCCGAGTCAATCAGGCGTCGTAAACCAGTCCTAAAATCTATACAGCTCCACTACAGTGAGGGGATCTCCAGGAAGGTAACGTCCGGATTCCGGATGAATGGTACAATGCACACAGAAGTGCATAACACACAACTTTGTGGCCAAAAACTGAAAGCTGTGGGCTAGGGCAAATGACTATGACTTACGGATGGCTCCCTGTAGATGCAACTCAACAACACCAGTACTGGTGCAGCAGTACAGAGAGGGTGAGACAGACGGCCCTACAGCTGCTGCTAGACAATTAATGGCCACTAAAAATAGAGAGACTCAATACAGAGCCCTGCAGGACCCCATTCTCCTTGATATGGGGGGGGGGGGGGGGGGGCGGCGCTGTGGGAGACACCAACTTGGACGTGGAAAGCACGAAGCGACAGCAAATCCTGGATAAAAACCAGGAGCGGGCCTCAGATACCCCACCCCTATAATGGTTGGTTGGTTTGTGGGGGTTAAAGGGACCAGACTACTTAGGTCATCGGTCCCTTGTTCCACGACCATAATAATACACGAAGAAAAGTCCAACAAGCAATAAACACATAACGGAGATGACAAGGGACGACACAGTACAAGAAAGACATAGACGAAGACCAGAGAAAAGAGATTAAAAGACACACAGAGTGCGACGGTCAATGGCCGACCATGAAAATAAAACTGGAAAGGCCAACAACCAAGGGACACATTAAAACACCACAAACTAAAACCCCAGGCCAAAAGCCACAGTCGACACTAAAAAAAATTAAAAAGGGACTCTCATATTGAATGATAAAAACCCCCTGCTCGAATAAAACGGAGAACTAAGTCAGCCATAGTAGAGTCATCGGTTAAAAGAGCAGGGAGTGTATCAGGCAGCGCGAACGTCTGCCTGAGGGCAGTTAAAAGTGGGCAGTCTAGTAAGACGTGTACCACGGTCAGGGCCAATCCGCAGCGACAGAGAGGCGGGTCGTCACGGCACAAGAGATACGCGTGCGTGAGCCGGGTATGTCCTATGCGGAGCCGGCAGAGGACGACAGCGTCCTTGCGAGACCCCCGCATGGAGGAGCGCCACACACTGGTTGTCTCCTTGACTGCCCGAAGTTTGTTGGGAGAGGGCAGGGTGCGCCACTCATCACGCCAAGCAGCAAGGACCTTCTGCCGCAATACGGATCGGACGTCACTCTCTAAAAGACCGATCTCCATGGCCGGGGAACTGACCGCCTGTTTCGCCAGTTCGTCAACCCGCTCGTTACCCGGGATGCCGACGTGACCCGGGGACCAAACAAAGGTGACAGTGCGGCCGCAACGGACGAGAGTATGGAGGGACTCCTGGATGGCCAGCACCAGACGGGAACGAGGGAAACACTGGTCAAGAGCTCGTAAACCGCTCAGGGAGTCACTACAGATGACAAAGGACTCACCTGAGCGGGAGCGGAGAAACTCTAGGGCACGATAGATGGCAACCAACTCGGCAGTGTATACACTGGAGCCAGCTGCCAATGACCGTTGCTCACAATAATCCCGTAGAGTGAGAGCGTAACCAGTGTGACCAGAGACCACCGAACCGTCGGTGTAGGCCACCGCCGCGTTCGGAAACTCGGCCAGGATGGAAAAAAAGCGGCGGCGGAGGGCCTCCGGAGGCACTGAGACCTTTGGACCCTGTGCCAAGTCGAGCCGAAGGCACGGTCGGGGCACACTCCACGGGGGCAGACGGAGATTGGCCCGGAAAACAGGCGGCAGAGGAAAAAAAGTCAAGGCCACGGAGAAGGTCCCGGAGGCGAACCGCGATGGGACACCCTGACCGGGGCCGCCTGTCTGGAACATGGACGATCGAGCGCGGGAACAGGAGACGGTAGTTTGGATGCCCTGGCATGCTATAAACGTGCGCGGCATAGGCGGCCAGAAGGCGGTCACGCCGGAACCGCAATGGAGGGACGCCAGCCTCCACAAGTATGCTGTCGACGGGGCTTGTCCGGAACGCTCCCGTGGCGAGGCGGATCCCGCAGTGGTGTATGGGATCCAGCAATCGCAATGCTGAAGGCGAGGCAGAACCGTACGCCACACACCCATAATCAAGGCGGGACTGGATCAGCGCTTGATATAGGTGGAGGAGGGTGGACCGGTCGGCACCCCACCTGGTGTGGCTTAAGCAACGGAGAGCGTTTAAGTGCCGCCAGCATGTTTGCTTCAGCTGCCTAATATGGGGCAGCCAAGTCAACCGGGTATCGAACACCAGTCCCAAGAACCAATGCGTCGCGACCACAGCAAGAGGTTCACCGTCAAGGTAAAGGCGCGGCTCAGGGTGAACCGTGCGACGCCGGCAGAAATGCATAACGCAGGTCTTCGCGGCCGAAAACTGGAAGCCGTGCGCTACAGCCCATGACTGCGCCTTGCGGATGGCACCTTGCAGCTGCCGTTCAGCAGCGGCGATGCTACTGGAGCTGTAATATAGGCAGAAGTCATCCGCATATAAAGAAGCCGCGACGGACGACCCCACCGCCTCAACGAGCCCATTGATGGCAATTAAAAACAAGGACACACTGAGGACAGACCCCTGTGGGACCCCGTTCTCCTGGACCCGGGAGGAACTATGCGATGCAGCTACTTGCACGCGGAAGGAACGATACGAAAGAAAATTCTGAATAAAAATCGGGAGCGGGCCCCTAAGGCCCCACCCATGAAGTGTGGCCAGGATGTGATGGCGCCAAGTCGTATCGTATGCCTTCCGCATGTCGAAGAAGACGGCAACCAGATGTTGGCGGCGCGCAAAGGCTGTACGGATGGCAGACTCCAGGGAGACCAGATTATCGACGGCAGAGCGGCCTTTACGGAACCCACCCTGAGACGGAGCCAGAAGGCCCCGAGACTCGAGGAGCCAACTCAACCTCCGGCTCACCATACGTTCCAGCAACTTGCAAGGAACGTTGGTGAGGCTTATGGGGCGATAGCTGTCCACCTCCAGCGGGTTCTTGCCAGGTTTCAATACGGGGAGGACTATGCTTTCCCGCCATTGAGACGGGAAAACACCCTCGATCCAGACGCGATTGAAAAGATCTAGGAGGCGTCGCTGGCAAGGCACTGAGAGGTGTTTCAGCATCTGGCTGTGAATGCGGTCTGGTCCAGGAGCCGTATCAGGGCAAGCAGAAAGTGCGCTCTCGAATTCCCATTCGCTGAAAGGAGCATTGTACGACTCCGCGTGGCGCGTGTGAAAGGAAAGCCTCCGACTTTCCAACCGCTCTTTCCGGGAGCGGAAGGCCAACGGGTAGTTCGTTGACGCGGAACACTGAGCAAAATGCTCTGCTAACCGGTCCGCAATCGTGTCGGAGTCGGTGCACACTGCTCCATTCAGCGAAAGCCCAGGGACAGAGACAGGTGGCCGATAGCCTTGGAGTCGCCGAATCTTGGCCCAAACCTGCGATGCAGAGGTACGGACGCCAATGGTGGAAACATAACGTTCCCAGCACTCCTGCTTCCGTTGGCGAATAAGGCGTCGGGCTCGGGCGCGGAACTGTTTAAAAGCAATGAGGGTCTCCAACGACGGGTGCCGCTTATGGCGCTGAAGAGCCCGCCGACGGTCTCGAATCGCCTCTGCGATCTCGGGCGACCACCACGGCACAGTCCTCCGCCGAGGTGACCCGGATGTACAGGGAATCGCAGATGCCGCCGCAGAAACGATGCCGGTGGTGACCGACTGAACCACCGCATCAATCGGATCAGTGGAAGGAGGTGCGATCACTGCGACAGATGTAAATAAGTCCCAATCAGCCTTATTCAGAGCCCATCTGGAGGGGCGTTCAGAATAGTGCCGCTGTGGCAGTGACAGAAAGATGGGGAAATGGTCACTACCACATAAGTCGTCATGGACCCTCCAGTGGATGGATGGTGAAAGTCCGGGGCTGCAAATAGAAAGGTCAATGGCCGAAAACGAGCCATGGACCGCACTAAAGTGGGTCGCCACTCCCGTGTTTAAAAGGCAGAGGTCAAGCTGTGACAGAAGAGTCTCGACATCTCTGCCCCGGCCAGTAATTTCGGCGCTACCCCACAAGGGGTTATGGGCGTTAAAGTCGCCCAGCAACACAAAGGGAGGCGGCAGTTGTCCTATCAATGCAGCCAACACATGACGAGAGACATCACCATCCGGCGGAAGGTACAAACTGCAGACAGTAATAGGCTGAGGCGTCCACATCCTTACAGCGACAGCCTCTAAGGGTGTATGAAGAGGCACACACTCGCTGTAGATAGAGTTAAGGACGTAGACGCAGACTCCACCAGACACCCTCTCATAAGCTGCCCGGTTCTTATAATAACCCCGATACCCTCGTAGGGCAGGGGTCCGCATTGCCGGAAACCACGTTTCCTGGAGGGCAATGCAGAAGAAAGGGTGACTGCTGACGAGTTGGCGGAGCTCAGCAAGGTGGTGGAAAAAACCGCTGCAGTTCCACTGGAGAATCACTTTGTCCATGGGCGAAATAGGCGTGAAGGGACCGAGGAGGCAGATCACGTCACTGGGTCACCTGCTGTCACCAATCGAGGACCAGTACAATCGGCGTCCTTGGCGTCTGAGGGTATGGCGAGATCCAGGTCCTCAGCGGACGCCAGGATCTCCACCTCATCCTCAGACGCAGAGCCTGTATGGAGCGGTGGGGTGGATGCCACCGCGCGTTCCTTGGTCTTAGAGGCCTTCTTCTTCTTCGTCTTCTCTCTCTGCTCCTTGGGCTTCACTGGCTGGGAGGGCTTCACCGAGTCAGTCTCCGGGACGGAGGAGGAGCGGGAAGCCCTGCGACCAGCCGCTGGCCTGCTTTTCAGCCATTGGCTGACGTCACCCTTCCCAGAGGTGGAAACCTGGGAAGGGAGGGACCCGAGGGATCCCTTGCGAGAGAGAGTCGCCGAAGAAGTCGGACGCTTCCCCGGCTTAGAGTTGGGGACTTGTGTCCCCGATGGTTGGGGGGTCGTTGCTCCTGAGGTAGGTGGTGCAGGAGCAACAGATGGGGAAGTGCCCCCCACCATCAAGGGGGCAGGTGTAGTATTCCGGCTCAGAGTGTTCAGTGGAATCGGTGCAGCAGATGACAAAACTACTGTTTTGGCAGCGGTGGCATAGGAGCTGGTCAGAGCCACAGGATGTAGCCTCTCGTATTTCCGCTTAGCCTCAGTATAGGTCATGCGGTCCAGGGCCTTATATTCCATGATCCTTCGTTCTTTCAGTAGAACCTTGCAGTCTGGCGAGCAAGGGGAATGGTGTTCGCCGCAGTTCACACAGATGGGAGGCGGCGCACATGCAGTATTAGGATGTGAAGGGCGTCCACAATCTCTGCACGTCATGCTGGAAGTACACCGAGATGACATGTGGCCGAACTTCCAGCATTTGAAACACCTCATCGGAGGAGGGATATAGGGCTTCACATCACATCGGTAGACCATCACCTTGACCTTTTCGGGTAGGACGTCACCCTCGAAGGCCAAGATGAAGGCACCGGTGGCTACCTGATTATCCCTCGGACCCCGATGGACGCGCCGGACGAAGTGTACACCCCGCCGTTCTAAATTGGCGCGTAGCTCGTCGTCTGACTGCAAGAGTAGGTCCCTATGGAATATAATGCCCTGGACCATGTTGAGACTCTTATGGGGTGTGATCGTGACGGAAACATCCCCCAACTTGTCACAAGCGAGTAACCGCCGTGACTGTGCAGAGGATGCCGTTTTGATCAATACTGCCCCAGAGCGCATTTTGGACAAGCCCTCCACCTCCCCAAACTTGTCCTCCAAGTGCTCGACAAAAAACTGAGGCTTGGTCGCCATAAACGATTCCCCATCGACTCGTGTACAGACTAAATAGCGAGGTGAATAAGGTTCGCTGCCAACCGTAGCCTTTCGTTCCTCCCATGGTGTGGCCAGGGAGGGGAACGATTGTGGATCATATGCCTGAGCGTTGTATTGAGGCCGAGAACGCTTAGAGACTGCTGGCGGCTGGCCGCCAGCAAGAGATGATGTACCACGCTTCATCGCTGGTCATCCGCCCTGATGCCACCTACTCCGACCAAGGGCCCTCCCCACGGGCGCCACCCAGCCTCAGCAACGACCACCTGGCGGGATGGCCATTGCCGGGAGTCCCGATGCCCCAAGGAGACAGGCATCTACTCCTTGGCATACGCGGGGAGTTAACGGCGCAGGCATCAGTAGAGCGATCCCTGTGTTGTCAGGGGGCTACAACCGACAGGGTACATGGCGGCCCCACCACAACGGACTGGCTACCGTGCTGGATTTCAGGTGAAATGTAGTCCATGATCGTCATTGGCGCATAAAGCGACACAGCAGAGCAGACTGCAAAAACCGCACCCAAGAACAAAGCCACGCCCTAGAGATGGTGAGTGGGCGGGACAGCTATGCGACGACGACCAACCAAGCTAGAGATGGTAATGAGCGATGGACACATTGAACCTTGTAAGGCGCCCTTCCCCAATCAGCTCGCTCTTCGGAAGAATTTAGAAGATGGAGGTCAAACCCGGTAGGGGACCATCACATAAGGCCGAAACGTTTGAGACTCCTTTTAGTCGCCTCTTACGACAGGCAGGAATACCGTGGGCCTATTCTTACCCCCGAACCCACAGGGGGGACCCCTATAATGGACCAAGGAAAAGGTGTCGTCACATGGTGACATATGCTTTTCATAAATAAAAAAGATGGCAACAAGGTGTTGGAATCTTAAAAAGGCTGTTTGGACAGCAGACTCGAGGGACAAGATTATCAGTGGTAGAACAACCCAGGCAGCAGCCGTCCTGGCACAGAGCCAGTAGGCCATACGACTCTAGGACCCAACCGAACTGCTGACACACCATACATTCCAGCAGCTTACAAATAACATTGGTGAGGCTGGTGGGCCAATAGCTATCTACATCAAGCAGGTTTTTGTCGGGTTTGAGCACTGATATGATGGTGCTCTCCCGCCAGTGTGATGGAAAGACGTCATCACACCAGATCCCGTTGAAGATTGTGAGGAGATGTCACTTGTTGTCAGATGAGAGATGTTTAATCACCTGACTGTCAATCCAATCAGATCCAGGAGCTGTGTCAGGGCAATGTGCAAGGGCACTGAGGAGCTCCCACTCTGTAAATAGGGCGCTATAGGGTTCATTGTGACGTGTACTGAATGAGAGGACTCTCTTCTATCCGCTGTTTGAGAGTGCAAAAGGCTGGGGGGGTGGGGTGTAATTCACTGATTAAGAGGTGTTCAGCAAAGTGCTCGGCAATCACATTTGCGTCTGTAGATAACATGCCATTTATGTTAACACCAGGACATCTGTTGGGGTTTGATACCCAAAAACTTATTTGATCTTTGCTCAGACTTGGCAAGGTGATGTGTGGCACCCAATGGTCCACACATACCTCTCCCAACACTCCCGTTTACGCCTTTTGATACGCTGGCGTACGCGGGGACTTTAAAGACTATGAAGTGCTCCAGGGAAGGATGCCACATATGCCGCTGTAGAGCTCGCCAATGCTCCTTAGTTGTCTCAGCGACTTCAGGCGACCACCAAGGGCCTGTCTTTTGTTGGGGGCACCCTAAAGAATGAGAGATCGCATTTTCCACTGCAGTAACAAGTGTTGTAGTTACCTGCTCAACCACCACATCGATGTTACATGTGGGGGTGATTCAACAGTGGCAGCAGAGATGAAAGTTTCCCACTCAGCCTTGTTTAAAGACTATCTGGGCAGGCGTCCGTGGGCCTGACGCCGGGGCAGTGACAGGAAGATAGGGAAGCGGTCACTACCACACAGGCCGTCATGTGCTCTCCAGTGGATAGATGGGAGATGGCCAGGACTCCAAACCAAGAGATCCATGGCCCAATTTAAAGGCCAAAGTCGAGTTGTGACATTATGTTTTCGACATCTTTGCCTCGGCCAGTAATAACTCTGCTACCCTCCAATGAGCGTTTAAAATCTCTCAAAAGTAGGAAAGGTTTAGGGAGTTGGTCAATCAGTGCAGCCAATGCGTTCAGGGGTACTGCACCATCTGGAGAAATACATTGCAGACAGTTATTTCCTGCATCGACCAAATCCTGACAGCCATGGCTTCAAGAGGGGATTGAAGGGGCACAGGTTCACTGCATACTGAGTTCAGGACATACACGCAAACTCCACCTGAAACACTATTATAGTTGCTACGGTTCCTGTAATATCCCTTATAGCCATGGAGGGCAAGGGTCCACATTGCCAAGAACCAGGTTTCCTGGAGGGCAAAGCAGAAAACAGGTGTAAAGCTTAACAGCTGCTGTAGCTCAGCTAGGCGGTGGAAAAAACCGCCGCTATTCCACAGGAGGATGACGTTATCATGAGGCTAGGAAGTCATGAAGAGCGCAAGAAGGCAGGTTATGCCTCAGGGTCATTTGCTGCCTCCGAGTGAGTATTTGTAGCCATGTCTTTGGTGGACAAGCCATCAGTGAGATCCAGATCCCCACAGGACACTAAGATCCCTACTGCATCCACAGATACAGAATTGATAGGAAGTGTTGGTGTTAGGGCCACCAGAGGGTCCTGTTTCTTAGCAGACTACTACTTAGTTTGTTTGCTCTCTTGCTTCTCTTTAGGGGCTTACTGGGAAGATTTCTCCGAAGCAGCTTCAGGCACAGAGCACGACCATGAAGCTCTTCGTCCATCAGCTTTTGGCTCCTATAGCCACTGGTGAGTGTCCGTCATGGCATTAGTGGAGACCTTGGAAGATAGGGCCTCAAGGGACCCTTCTGCACGAAAGGGGCCGGAGGAAGCTGTTGCTTCTCTGGCAGGGTGAAGGGGACCAATGTCCCCCTGTGTTTGGTGGGGCCTTGCTCCCGAAACAGGTGTTTTGGGAGCAAACAGAGGAAGATTTTCCCTTGCCACCAAGGGGTGGATGTATTCTGGTGGCCTGAAGGGCCCACTGTTCATGGCACAGAGCGAGAAACCACTGGCACTTGGGATGACGATGTGATGTGGCTGCAGTGTACGTCAACGTCAACCGAATTGGGTGTAATCTTTCTAATTTATGTTTAGCCTCTGTGTAAGTCAACCGGTCCAGGGTCTTTTACTCAATGATTTTCCAATCCTTTAGGAGTACTGAGAAGTCTGGCGAGCTGAGGGAGTGGTGCTCTCCACAGTTGATGCAAGTTGGAGGTGGCACACATGGAGTATCTGGGTGCAGCGGACGTCCGCAGTCTAGACATGTGGCAATGGAAGTGTAGCTGAAAGGCATGTGCCTGACCTTCCAGCACTTAAAGCACCGCATAGGGGGAGGGATGTATTGTTTAATGTCACAGTGGTAAGCCATCACCTTGACCTTTTCAGGCAATGAATCACCCTCAAAGGCCAAGCTGAAGACACCAGTAGCAACCCTGTTGTCTTTGGGTCCCCTGTAAACGTGCCGGATGAAATGAACACCTCGCCATTCTAAATTGGCGTGGAGCTCATCGTCAGTCTGCAAGAGGATGTCACCATGGAAATTAACCCCCTGGACCATGTTGAGGTTTTTACGGGGAGTGACTGAAACAGGGATATCACCCAGCTTGTCACAGGTGATTAACACTCGGGATTGGGCTGGGGATGCTGTCTGAATCAAGACTGCATAATTTCGCATGTTGGACAGTGCTGTTACTTCTCCAAACTTATCCTCAAGGTGTTCAATGAAAAATTGAGGCTTCATCAGGAGAAAAGAGTCCCCATCGATTCTGCTACAGACTAAAAACCGAGGTGAATACGGCTCACTCTGTTCTGTAGTTTTACGTTCCTCTCATGGTGTAGTGAGAGAGGGAAATGATTTAGGGTCACACCTATAGGCATTGTATTCTATCTTGCCCTTCTTAGAGACTGCTGATGTCATACAGTCACCAGCAAGAGATGACTTAGTCCGCTTCATTGTGGGTCATCCACAGTGATGCCACGCACTCCGATCAGGGACTCTCCCCACGGGCACCATCCAGCCACAGCAAGAGCCAACTGGCATGATGGAAATTAGTCCTGATGGCCCAGGAAGACAGGCAAACATCTACTCCTTGGCATAAGTGGGAGGTTTACAGCTCAGGCATCAGCAGTGCAATCCCTGTGTTGCCATGGGGCTATCACCAAATGGGTACTCGACGGCCACACCACAACGGACTGGCTACCATGCTGGATATTGGGTGCAGAGAAAACCAATATTGTCATGGGGACGAAAGAGGACAGGAGACAAATAGTTGAATTGCAGGTGGAGATGCAAAGCCATGACAAGAGATTCAGGGGATTGAATCTAAGGGCACTCGTGCACCACGTAAGGCATCCTTCCCCATATGGCCTGCACTTCTGTAAAATTTTTAAAGTAACAGGTCAAACCACAGAATGGGACCTGAACTCATAGGGCCGAAAAGTGAGAGAATCCTTTTAGTACCCGCTTACAACAGGCAGGAATACCTCAGGCCGATTCTAACCCTTGGACCCACAGGGAGGGAAGGGGGGGGGGGGGGCACTGATCGTGTCTCCATCCCACAAACACTACTGAGCATTTAAGTCCTTCACGATTAGGAATGGTGAGGAGAGACAAGAAATCAATGCAGAGAATACATTCTGAGGCACTTAAACATCAGGAGGGAGATAAACATCACAAATGCTAAAATCCTGAGATGTGTTTATCTGAACAGCCACAGCCTCCAAACCTGTATTAACAGGCATAACTTCATTGTATACAGAGTCCAGAACATACATGCACTCTCCACCTGACACTGTATTATTGTCAGTGCGATTCTTAAAATTTCCCCAGTAGCCACAAATGGCAGGGGTCAAAATTGCTGAGAATCAGGTTTCTTAAAGAGCACTACAGAAATCGGGGAGGAGCTTAAGAGATGCCATAGTTCAGCCAGGTGGTAAAAAAAACCCTACAATTACACTGGAGAATTCATGCTGCCAATATACTGTGAGTGTGTGAAGGGACCAAGGAGCAGGTTATGTCTCATGGTTACCTGCTGTCACCAGTTGAGAGTTTATGGTATGAACATAGGTTCAGAGACACACTGCGCAATGAGATCTGGAGCCTTAAGGTCCACTGGGATCTCATCTCAGCCACGGAAGTGGAACATGTGGGATTTGGTGGCGTAGGGGCCATCAGAATCTCCTTCGTCTTGCACGACTTATTTTTATCTTTCTTCTCCTTGGAGGTTTAGATGACTGGGAGGGCTTCTCTGAATTTGTTTCAGGGACTAAGGAAGATTGCAAAGCCCTCCAACTAGCAGCCTATGTCACCTTCAGCCGACTGGCAGAAACCTTGGAAAAGAGTCACCAGGCACTGTTCTCTGATATGAGAAGCCGGCTGTGGGATGGGGATCAACATTACCAGCATGTGGGGAGCCTTTGCTCAAAGTAGGTGTGGGTAAAGCAACATTTATGTCCTAACCAACATGGCAACTACAACTTGATATTGGTTGCAATTTTCTCGAACAGGCTAAGCTACTACAGATCACTGTCACTGCAACCAGGTTTCCTGTTTTCACATTTGTGATACGCACCAAAATATGATATTCAGCAGCCATAAACATCACATCACTGGTGAAAGCCGACCACTAGTAACACATTCTTCTTGACCCAATGAACAGAATGATGTAAAATGAAACACAAAAAACAAATGAAGAGAATTTGGATTGACAATAAAAATGATAAATTAATTCAAGTGCACCCCACTGTTGGGCATATCGAACGACCATCTGGTAACTGCCTCAGAAACACTTTATGTGTATGTTCACAAAGATTATCACATTGGCTAAACACTTACACAAAACATAATAGCTTCTTATTTATCCAGATTCAAGACGACTTTTCTTCGCAGTTGCATTCGTATTTATGAAGTAAAAGAACAATTATTTATTAAAATTGACGGATTATATAAATTTACATAGACAGTTAAATGGTTCTACAAATTGCTTCCCAAATTACATAATATGGTGACAATTTTTAAACCCTTACATACCTGACGAGTTACTGCAATTTCTTCATACTGTTCATAACCAATAGGGCTGCTTTTGCTATCACGGTTGTCAAAAATGACGGATACACTAGCTTTCGAGACACCAGCTTGGCCATTTTTATACACAAGTTCTTGAAGTGAAGTGGCGCGCACCTACAGAAGAAAAACACAAGCTTATTCGTTACGGTTTAGAACTGCATAACACACAGGACTATAAATTCTGGGTTAATATTAAACGAAAGTTGTTAAGATGCAGCTGACGTACTACACTACATGGAAGCACTATAGAAGTGAGTTATTGCCTGGAACCACTTTTCGATAATGCCTGATTTTGTTCTTTACATTATTCCGAACTGTAGAAACATTCATAGGTACATAAATATACTAAGGAAGTACTCAGCTATCAGCTTCAAACTTCAAAATGGGCAAACTAGAGCGTCACACAAGTGCAAAACGAATAAATGACGGCAATACTTACGTTAGTTAAATTAGAAATGCCAAGAACAAAACAAATGGCATCAAGTATGTTAGATTTCCCACTTCCATTGAGTCCGGTAATCGCGTTAAACAAAGGATCAAAACCATGTATTTCTGTTCTTTTCCCATAGGACTTGAAACCATCCAGAATTATTGACTTAACATACATTATGGCAACAGAATGATACACAGCACACCACTATTTACACTATTTCTTTCATAAAAGCAGACAGTTAACGACCTTAGCGCCAAAACTTTATTTCATATTCATAGTGACACCAAAGATCACCAAACCACCTTTCAGCTTGTGTTTACAACCGATGGCGCGAATATGGCGCGAACGCATGAAATCGATAATCGAGAGGCAGTGGCCAGAGTTACTAAACACCGCAGACAATGTGTGTCTGTGTCAAAAATCACGGAGTGAATTTCATGGAGGTAAGAATAAATGTTTTATACCTACACGGTTCATTGCTGGCAATTGGAAGTCCTGGAAGTTTATCAGTCCGTCATCTCGCTTTCGTATTGGGTGATTTTTAGTCTTCCATACTTCTTGTATGTATTGCACTCTTTGAATTGCACTGTGAATATGTTGCTCTTATGTATGTCCACACGATTCCTGTTTCTTCGAGGGCAACCGCAGGCGCACGGGAATAAAAAGGCATCCACAAAACTTTGCGGAAAGAACACATGTACGCATGGACGCTCTTCTGTCGACACATTGCCTCATTGCGCAAGTCGTCTGCTATGGATCCTCTTCTTTCTTCGAATCCTTTGCTGCGTTTATTGTGACAGACAAAAAACTCCAAAGCATCTGTAGGAAAGAAATATTTAAGTAACAGAGGTAAGAGAAATCGAGAAATATGAAAGTGACGACAACGGTTTGTTTTCAGGACGAGGTCACAGAGAGATTTTAGATTTTCTGCTTGAAATTTCAGAGATAGATCTGGCAGTTACATTTCGTAGTTAGTAAACAGCGACTTCTATATCAGTTTAAACTATTTATTTCGCATTTCGATACAGAGCATTTCAGTGATTATTCCTGAAACTGAGAAATACTTTAAGGAGGTTCTTTTGCGTTATGTGAAGGCTAATTAACTTTAAAATGCGTCATATGTATTTTAGCTAATAAAAATTATTTCTGACCGTTATATATATAATTAGCATCTTTCATTACTATCTGTAGTTGTTTGTTTAGAAGCTACACATACACCATCGTTTATTCCGCTCAGACGTCAGTTCGTCAGCTGTCTAACTGTTGCCATAGCATACACTATTCGTATGCACATTTTATAAATTTCTACCTTATTCTTCCCTGTATGCCTGCTTCGAAACTTACATTATCTTATTCTTTGCAATAATGTGAACGAAGAACTTTTATCAAATATTTGGCACTCAGGGCATCACATCTCAAATTTTTATTCAAATAATCTTTAAAAACGGCATTTCATACTATTTCTCTTTGGCGACAGACATTACTGCATAGAAATCACTTTACACACTACAGACAAAAACGCACTTGAGTCACAGCTGCTAATCGTCTGCTTAAAAGGGCAAAGGTTCCCATCGAAGTCAAGAAGCAATGTGACTTATGCAAGGCCTCCATTTCCAAGAAATGTTGCGGTGTTGGAAGTTTTTGTGCATGCGCAAAGTTGAACAGAAGAAAGGTGTCGGTAGGACCCGCATATATTCTCATACAATGGAAAATCCATGATGGAATCTAACAATGTTATGAAAAGGATAGTTGCTATTCTCCATACACCAGAGATGCTGAGTTGCAGAGAGGCACAACAAAAAGACTGTCACAAAATGGTTCAAATGGCTCTGAGCACTATGCGACTTAACTACTGAGGTCATCAGTCGCCTAGAACATAGAACTAATTAAACCTAACCTAAGGACATCTCACACATCCTGCCCGAGGCAGGGTTCGAACTTGCGACCATAACGGTCGCTCGGTTCCAGACTATAGCACCTAGAGCCACACGGCCACTCTGGCCGGCGACAGTCACAAAATAAGCTTTTGGCCAACTTGACCTTTGTCAAAAATAGACAACAGATGCACACACACACAAACACACACACACAAGAGCGGGCTTGCCCAAATGCTACACACACATGCACATGACCACAGTAGTTGGCAGCTGAAGCTAGAAGTCTGGCTTCAGCTGCCTGTGACTGTGGTCATGTTTGTGTGAGTTGCGTTTATGTGTTTTTGTGTGTGTATGTGTGTGTGTGTGTGTGTGTGTGTGTGTGTTTGTGTGTGTGTGTGTGTGTGTGTGTCGTCTGATTTAGACAAAGACCTTGTTGCCCAAAAACTTATATCATGACAGTATTTCTGTTGTGCCTATCTGTGATGCAGCACATCTGCTATATGGGGAGCAGCAGCTACCCATCTATATTCTAATTGATTTCTGATCACATGACTTTTTTGTGTCATTTGAAACAGAATCTGGTTTCGTCAAATTGTGTTCTGTAGACTTATGTCTATATGTTACTGAAGTACTCGATTTATAGGCATTGTAAGGAGATTGCTATTATTCTACTTTATTTTTATTTGCATCTTCTGTACTTCTGTACTTTATCGCCTTTAATGGAGAACTCTGTGTCCGACAAAAGTTTGCTTCTTGGCATTAATTGTCATGCATTTGGTAGTTGCCTGCACAGTATGGATGTGTATGTAGATGAGTATGCTTTGTAGTCTTGTGGATTACAGCATTCTTCCTTGCAAATGCTAAAAATGCGACACTAGCTATCCAAATGCATTTGCACGTTATTAACAGGTACCATACTGCATATAATACATTTTAGCAGAAGTCAGTGGAAACGTTTGTGCCCTCCATTAAAAGTTAGAGTATGAAAAATGGATGCGAACAAAAATAGCGTTGAATAAGAGCAATATACTTACCATGAATTTAAATTGAGCAGTTGACACATGGATTCATAAACAGTAACAGGTAGAAGAAAGTTCACAGGGCACCATGCAACAAAACCAGCTCTGAATTATACAAAAATAAAACAAATATAGAATCATTTACCTCATCCAATATTACAGGTGTGAGGAAAAATTAAGTATAATGTGAGAAATGTATGTAGAAAGCAATTCAAAGAATGCAATACACACAAGAAGGTCATAATCAACAATATAATTTCCACTTGACGATGGCTACACAGTGGAAGTTGCAATATAGAATTCTACAAATAAATAATTTTATAGTCAAAAGGAGTACACAATGTCATTTACAAAATTTTGTACTGCTGTGAACACCAACTATGAGAAGTTAATCTTAGTTTTTGATTGAGATTTCTCGAATATATTACTTTTCATGGTAACAAAAATGTTTCCAACTACATATTATACCACCTGGCTAACAAGCCGATCCATAAAATATAAATTAAAATATTGTCACCTAGCACTCATATTTACCAAAGCAACAGTACAGGTTCTTGTACCTATTTTCCTATATTCGAAGGTCATTGCCAGCCCACTAGGGACACTGCTGTCTGTCTCTGTTCCTGTATCATAAGATGGGCGCTGCACTTTCAATACTTCGATGTTCTGTGCTAAATGTATTTTCATCCTTAAAAGGCACACTATATGAGGTAACGTTCTTTATTGAAGCAAACAATGTACAATGTTTCACGAAGAGCCCACAGTTGATTCAATTAAAATGGTAAAGTTCTTTGTAATCAGGGTAAAAGAGCGCTTTTCTTTTCATTGTGTTCATTTATGATGGTACCATACTCTTTGATTCTGTTCATGTTCTGTGATGAATGAAAATGGATGAATAAAACTTATCTTATGTCAATAAATGTGCTGATAATTTATTGAATCCCAGTAATCCAAGTTCTCTCTCCCACATCCAAGCTATATGAGACCCCAAAGTACAAGTGTAAATTTGAGAGTTAGGTGTGTCTTGAGATAAGGAAAGGGTGGTTTTGTGAAACGACATCTGATAATGAAACGAAGTATTGCACTCCTCACAACTTGCCTTTCTTCCATTCACATGTCTATTGTGTATTTAGAAGGTACTCATCCTAGTTGCTCGTTGCACATGAAATACAGGGAATATCACCTTATACACTGAGCCAGATTATCGCTGTCTGAACATAATTTATCCGCAGGGCATCAGGGGGATGAATATGATGCATGTGAGCAAACTTTGGTCAACTCTAATGGATCCTAAACATGACCAGTACATGTTTCATACTCCACCTTTCACGTGATCAGTCCTTCTTATAATTTACTTCTTGTAATTTGTTTTACATTTCAGGTGTCAGACATTTCTGTTACGTGTTTTTCATCATAGTTAACCAACAACATTGGTTTGCTGTTCGAAAAGTTTATTCTTCATGTTTCTTTTTCGTTGTACTTTTAGGAATTCTATAAGTTCGTATTCCATTGACTGAAGTGTACACAAATAATCCGTAATAGTTGATGGCTGTGTGAAGAGCTTGATTTTTGTTCTGTTTGATGGATATGGCGGTAATGTGAGGTGTCTACTCTTGGTGTTAATGAAATGTGGTATGGTTAATAGCACAGCACAATGTCTACCATGGTTAGTAGAAATGAGTGTGAGCATGCTGTCAAAGTCAAGGGCTCGATCAATCATGATTGGAATGACAGATGTGGTAGTTGAGCCATCATGTTCGATTCAGATGAAATTAGTTTGCCACAGGGTGGTGCGAGATATAACATGAATAACGAGAAGGACGAGGAGATTGGTTCAGATACATGGGAAATAGCTTCATCTCCAGAACATGAACACACGGGTGGTATTGTAATCAGTCCAGGATGTTGTACAAGAGATGCTGCAGGTCATGGAAACAACTGCAGAAGACAGTCCAATCTCAATGTCACTTTATATTATTTGAGAAGACACTCCAGTAACAGAGTAAGGAGCAAGACAAAAAACTGCAAGAAAGATTTTTGGAACAGAAGAAATGAGTATGGGAGCTGAAAGGAAAATTCCAAGAAACGATTTGGTGGACAGAGAAAGTGGATACATGTGATAATCGCGAAAAATCTGCCCACCACACAATTGCTTAGACAAGAAATTAATTCAGTCAGGACTGAACCATGGACCTTGCCGTTGGTGGGGAGGCTTGCGTGCCTCAGCGATACAGATGGCCGTACCATAGATGCAACCACAACGGAGGGGTATCTGTTGAGAGGCCAGACAAACTGAAAAGGGGCACCAGCCTTTTCAGTAGTTGCAGGGGCAACAGTCTGGATGATTGACTGATCTGGCCTTGTAACATTAACCAAAACGGCCTTGTTGTGCTGGTACTGCGAACGGCTGAAAGCAAGGGGAAACTACAGCCGTAATTTTTCCCGAGGGCATGCAGCTTTACTGTATGATTAACTGATGATGGTGTCCTCTTGGGTAAAATATTCTGGAGGTAAAATAGTCCCCCATTCGGATCTCCGGGCGGGGACTACTCAAGAGGATGTCTTTACCAGGAGAAAGAAAACTGGCGTTCTACGGATCGGAGCGTGGAATGTCAGATCCCTTAATCGGGCAGGTAGGTTAGAAAATTTAAAAAGGGAAATGGATAGGTTAAAGTTAGATATAGTGGGAATTAGTGAAGTTTGGTGGCAAGAGGAACAGGACTTCTGGTCAGGTGACTACAGGGTTATAAACACAAAATCAAATAGGTGTAATGCAGGAGTAGGTTTAATAATGAATAGGAAAATAGGAACGCAGGTAAGCTACTACAAACAGTATAGTGAACGCATTATTGTGCCCAAGATAGATACAAAGCCCACACCTACTACAGTAGTACAAGTTTATATGCCAACTAGCTCTGCAAATGATGAAGAAATTGATGAAAGGTATGATGAGATAAAAGAAATTATTAAGGTAGTGAAGGGAACGAAAATTTAATAGTCATGGGTGACCGGAATTCGTCAGTAGGAAAAGGGAGAGAATGAAACATAGTAGGTGAATATGGATTGGGGGGAAGAAATGAGAGAGGAAGCCGTCTGGTAGAATTTTGCACAGAGCATAACTTAATCACAGCTAATACTTGGTTCTAGAATCATAAAGGAAGGTTGTATACATGGAAGAATCCTGGAGATACTAAAAGGTATCAGATAGATTACATAATGGTTAGACAGAGATTTAGGAATCAAGTTTTAAATTGTAAGACATTTCCAGGGGCAGATGTGGACTCTGACCACAATCTATTGGTTATGAACTGTAGACTAAAACTGAAGAATCTACAAAAAGGTGCTAAATTAAGGAGATGGGACCTGGATAGACTGAAAGAACCAGAGGTTGTAGAGTGTTTCAGGGAGAGCATAAGGGAACAATTGACAGGAATGGGGGAAAGAAATACAGCAGAAGAAGAATGGGTAGCTTTGTGGGATGAAGTAGTGAAGGCAGCAGACGATCAAGTTGGTACAAAGACGAGGGCTAATAGAAATCCTTGGGTAACAGAAGAAATATTGAATTTAATTGATGAAAGGAGAAAATATAAAAACGCAGTAAATGAAGCAGGCAAAAAGGAATACAAACGTCTCAAAAATGAGATCGAGAGGAAGTGCAAAATGGCTCAGCAGGGATGGCTAGAGGACAAATGTAAGGATGTAGAGGCTTATCTCACTAGGTGTAAGATAGATACTGCCTACAGGAAAATTAAAGAGACTTTTGGAGACAAGAGAACCACTTGTATGAATATCAAGAGCTCAGATGGAAACCCAGTTCTAAGCAAAGAAGGGAAGGCGGAAAGGTGGAAGGAGTATATAGAGAGTTTATACATGGGCGATGTACTTGAGGACAATATTATGAAAAGAGGATGTAGATGAAGACGAAATGGGAGATAAGATACTGCGTGAAGAGTTTGACTGGGCACTGAAAGACCTGAGTCGAAACAAGGCCCCAAGAGTAGACAACATTCAATTGGAACTACTGACGGCCTTGGGAGAGCAAGTCCTGACAAAACTGTACCATCTGGTGAACAAGATGTATGAAACAGGCAAGATACCCTCAGACTTCAGGAAGAATATAATAATTCCAATCCCAAAGAAATCAGGTGTTGACAGATGTGAAAATACCTAACTTTCAGTTTAACAAGTCACAGCTGCAAAATACTAAAGCGAATTCTTTACAGACAAATGGAAAAACTGCTAGAAGCAGACCTCGAGGAAGATCAGTTTGGATTCCGTAGAAATGTTGGAACATGTGAGGCAATACTAACCTTACGACTTATCTTAGAAGAAAGATTAAGAAAAGGCAAACCTACGTTTCTAGCATTTGTAGACTTAGAGAAAGCTTTTGACAATGTTAACTGGAATACTCTCTTTCAAATTCTGAAGGTGGCAGGGGCAAAATACAGGGAGTGTAAGGCCATTTACAACTTGTACAGAAACCAGATGGCAGTTATAAGAGTCGAGGGGCATGAAAGGGAAGCAGTGGTTGGGAAGGGAGTGAGACAGGGTTGTAGCCTCTCCCCGATGTTATCCAATCTGTATGTTGAACAAACAGTAAAGGAAACAAAAGAAAAATTCGGAGTAGGTATTAAAATTCATGGAGAAGAAATAAAAACTTTGAGGTTCGCCGATGACATTGTAATTTTGTCAGAGACAGCAAAGGGCTTGGAAGAGCAGTTGAACGGAATGGACAGTGTCTTGAAAGGAGGATATAAGATGAACATCAACAAAAGCCAAACGAGGATATTGGAATGCAGTCAAATTAAATCGGGTGATGCTGAGAGAATTAGATTAGGAAATGAGACACTTAAAGTAGTAAAGGAGTTTTGCTATTTGGGGAGCAAAATAACTGATGATGTTCGAAGTAGAGAGGATATAAAATGTAGACTGGCTATGGCGAGGAAATCGTTTCTGAAGACGAGAAATTTGTTAACATCAAGTATAGATTTAAGTGTCAGGAAGTCGTTTCTGAAAGTATTTGTATGGAGTTTAGCCATGTATGGAAGTGAAACATGGACGATAACTAGTTTGGACAAGAAGAGAATAGAAGCTTTCGAAATGTGGTGCTACAGAAGAATGCTGAAGATTAGATGGGTAGATCACATAGCTAATGAGGAGATATTGAATAGAACTGAGGAGAAGAGGAGTTTTTTGGCACAACTTTACAAAAAGAAGGGATCGGTTGGTAGGACATGTTTTGAGGCATCAAGGGATCACAAATTTAGCATTGGAGGGAAGCGTGGAGGGTAAAAATGGTAGAGGGAGACCAAGAGATGAATACACTAAGCAGATTCAGAAGGATGTAGGTTGCAGTAAGTACTGGGAGATGAAGAAGCTTGCACAGGATAGAGTAGCATGGAGAGCTGCATCAAACCAGTCTCAGGACTGAAGACCACAACAACGACAACAACAGGACTGAAGTAGAGGTAATGAACCATTGGGAAACAGAAGTTACGAATAAAGTGGATGAAAAACATAAACAATCCAAATGTAATGCGTAGGTCTGAGGCCAAGGTCTTGGAAATCATGTGGAAGCGAGGTCCACAGCAAGAGGACGAAATTCATATGGTGACCAGCAGACTGGAGGACCTTATGCCTGCTGTCCAACAATTGCTTTTCCATAATAAAAGTGACTCGGATTATACACAGCCCATTGCTGTAAGCAGCAGTGAAGACGTACAGTCACTCATGAGGTTCAAACAGAACCAAGTAAAAATAAATTGACACAACTGTGAGACTTTACTTAATTTACAGAAATCAAGGAATGGGGAAGGTGTGCAGGGTGCAGCCACATGGTAAATCAAGTTCATATACTCCACCAGTTCCAGATTGTGATGACTACTGCCATAAAAAATTGAGGATGGAAGATTAAGAGTTATGGGAGCTCAATCACTGATGGTGTAACATCTGAGGTGCCTCCCCACATGTGATATCTGGTGTTAGATACGACATGGCCTTAATGGATGATGCTGAGAGTAGGCACCACTTTATATCTGTAGAAAAATAAGTGATTTATTTGAATCTCCTGAACGAACAACAATGACGTGCAAGAATTGAACAACTTGAGCATATTGTCGCAGGAGAAGCTGAGTACCACAGTCACTGTAGTGTAGTGGTTATGATACTAGACTGTTACATGGAGGGTCGTGAGTTCTGAACTTACCTGTATTGTATAACTTTAATTTTTTTATTCGGTTCGAATACATTCTAGAAGTGTCCACAAATGACAAGAATCATTGTACTGGAATGTTCTGTAGCTGTATATATACCATATGTGTTCTGGCCGGAGGCAGCTCGATCCGCGCTCTTGTATGTGCAAGTGCTGAATAAACCTTCGTTAAGTGAAGTTAGCGTTCGCCATTGATCTACTTACACCTTCTTCTACGTGACATTATTCTGGTGGAGGCGCTGGGTATTAGAATTTGTGACACCGCACACTATCGACGACACGGTGGCCCCCATCAGGCCACGACACAGCCGCCGTTTACGTGGCGAGAAACCCGAGTTCTAGCCATATTCAACAGATAGCAATCTATCGGAGACAGAAAAAGAAGAGTATGTTACCATGACAGCAACTGTGTGACACTACATGAGACATCCGTCCGGATTGTCTTGTGATGATGGCCAAGATCCAAACAAGTGGCTGAAGGTAAATGAGTATATAGCCGAATTTAACAAATGGGATGACACCGTGTGTTTGGCTAACGTATTTTTTACTTGGAGGACACTGCCAAGCAATGGTATGAGAACAATGAGGAGAAGTTCACAAGCTGCGAAATATTCCAGGCGGAACAGCGCAAGTATTTCGGCGACACACAACGACAGAAGTGCAAGACTGAAGATGGATAAATTAAAGTGCAGGGCACAGCGTCCATGAGAAACGACAGCATCTTACATTCAAGACGTCTTGGAGCTGTGTAAAATGTTGGATCCTAGAATGAAGGAGGAAGATAAGGTTGCACATCTCATGAAGGCGTTGCTGAGGACATGTATCAAGCCCTACTCCTCAAGGCGGTTTCGACAGCAGACAACTTCATAAAATGGTGCCAGTATATCGAGACAATGTATCAAAAAAGAATTACATGCAAGAAGTTTGAACGGCTTCCAAACGTCGTATCGATGTCTATGATGGAGGAAGACTGATTTTACGAGAGTTCTTCGTCAGATAGTAGAGAGGAAGTTCAGAAGGCACTTGGATTGCATAGCGAGCAAAAAACCGAGACGCTCCAAGAGGTCATAAGGAAGGGAGTGGAACAGACATTGAACCCAGTCTCTCGTCCTTCATTTCCCTTTAAGACGGTGAAAAAATCGAGACCCAGGCCAAGTTACATTCCTACAATGCCGCATGAGGAACCTGTTTGAGCACCAAGGAAGACTGACGTCTGGAGGACCCAGAATAACCAACCAGTGTGTTTCCACAGCAGACGACCGGGACATGTCGTGCGCTATTGTCGAGAAAGGCGGCGGATATTTGATGACGCCCGCGCCAGAAAACAGCAGAGCAATCATAGCCGACGCCAACTCTGGGATGACGAAGATGAACAAGAAGATGTGGGTGCAGGACGACGTAGGTGACCATCGCCACAAGCTAGCACCTGGAGAGGGCGCTCATCAACACGCCGATCAAGGTCTCTCCATCGCCGTTTAGAAGCTCCAGCCGATCACCTAGCTGCCGCGCCCTGGAAAACTAAAGGATGCGACCTTCCTTGGAGGTGACGCTGCCGAAGAGAAAAATCCTCCGCCGTCGATCACTACCAAAATGATAGGAAAAAACGTCGATATCCTCATGGATGTCTGACCAGCCCAAGCTCTTGTGGACTCTGGAGCATCATATTCAGTCATTTCGGAGAAGTACCGTCGCCAGTTGCAGAAAACCGTATTTGTCGGCAGCAAAACACCTCTGCTGAAGGTGCTAATGGGAAATATGTAAAACCTACCGGAAGATGTGTCATTCGCGTGGGTATAAGTGGCCATACACAGCCCTTATAATTCATCATCTTACAAGAGTGTATTCATGACGTCATTCTCAGATGGGATATTTTGAAAGCTTATCAGGCAATTATACATTGTGGCCTCTCGAAAATTATGCTAGACGAGATGAGATGCTGTGGTCAGGAAGATGTGCATCTGAATGTGTGGAGACTATGTGTGCTGGATGAAGTGATCATTCCTGCAGTCAGCACTAGAAAGGTAACTGTCATGTGTCATGCCATGCAACAACCCATGGATCTTGTAGTGGAACGTAAGAGAAGCATAGCGCTGAAGAATATCTTGGTCATCCCAGCCTCTGTCGTCTCGTTTAAGAACGGATTCGGTGAATGGTGGATAGTTAACTTTCACCAAGAACCACAGATCCTTCCAAGACGCATGTGCGTAGCAACCGCTGAGCCGTTAATTGCAGAACACCTGAGCATCATAGAAACCTCCCATGCCGAGTCTGTGGGCGAAATTAGCGCTACCACCGCGAGACTAGATCTTCTAGCTCGACTATCAGCAGATCTCACTAAGAAATAACACAAGAAGAAACATGGCGTTCTTTAAGAGTTCTCTGAATGCTTCAATCCACAGGCGAAGAGCAAATTAGACAAATCGACAGTGAAGCACTGGATTAGCACTGGAAATAATCAACCAATAAGCCAGAGAGCATACTATGTGTCATTAACAGAACGTCGAATAATTCACAACGAGGTAGAGAAAATGACGAAGAATGGCATCATTCAGCCTTCACAGAGCCCATGGACGTCACCAGCGGTTCTTGTCAGGAAGGAGGATAGCAGTCGGCGTTTTTGTGTTGATTACAGGAAGCTTAATAAGATAACTAAAAGCGACGTTTACCCTCTTCCACGAATTGACGATACACTAGACTGTCTGATGGGGGCTAAATTTTTCTCAACTATGGACATATAGTCGGGATACTAGCAAATGGAAGTAGATAAGGCTGATCGTGAGAAAACTGAATTCATCACCCCTGAGGGCCTGTATGAGTTTAAGGTAACTCTGGTTTGTGTAATGCACCAGCAACTTTTGAACGGATGATGGACAATCTTCTAAGTCACCTGAAGTGGACGATGTGTCTTTGTTATTTAGATGAGATTATAGTCTTCCCAGAGACATTTGATGAACACATAAAAAGACTGACAGCCGTTCTTAAGTGTTTCCATTAAGCCAGACTGAAACTTAATCCAAGAAAGCGTATCTTTGTAACAAAAGAAATCAAAATATGAAGGTGTGCGGCCAGACCCAGAAAAATCGAGATCTATAACGGAATTTCCTATTCCTAAAAGTATTAGAGATGTGAGAAGCTTCCTCGAATTATGTTCTTATTACTGTCGTTTTATCAAAGATTTTTGTATCAAAGCCAGACCGCTCCGAGAGTTGTTAAAAGCTCATGCTGAATTTATGTGGGGTGGTGATCAACAAGATTCTTTCTATGTGCTGCGAAAAGCACTGACGACTGACCCCGTACTTGGTCTGTATGATGAGAGAGCACTTACAGAACTACACACAGATTGGCAGTGGGTATGGGATCGGTGCTGTTCTGCTGCAAATTTTGGATGGAAAAGAGAAGGTTATAGCCTACGCTTCTAGGAGACTTACAAAAGCCGAGAGAAACTACTCAACAATAGGCCATTCAGAGTTGTTACAGACTATGATTCACTGTTTTGGTTGACAGGTCTTCAGCATCCAACAGAACGACTTGCCAGGTGGGCACTATGTCTTGAAGAGTATGACATTACCATAGTGTCCAAAAGTGGAAAAAAACACCAAGATGCTTACTGTCTCTCAAGAAACAGTGTGTAAGACCATCAAGACTTTGATGAAGATAGTGACTGTCTCGCTGTACCCCAAGATCTCTCTGCTGAGTAGAAGAAGGGATATCTCAAATTATGCTTGCCTGAAATCGGTCAGAGGATGTGAAAGGACAATTTAAGGTAGTTGACGGATTTATTTATTTAGCGCATGGCTCATAACATCGCATAAAAATTATGGAAACAACACAATTTAAAAAAAAGAGTCACATATGTATAAACAGAGCAATAAATTACAGTTTGTATATAAGGACACCACCAATTGTATATTTACACTCAGAGAAGAGCAATCACAAACGTCCAGCTTAGATAATATATAGTCGATTGCCTCTTGGGTCGCCATTAGGAAATCCTGTGGGTTACCCTCATATTCCTTCACGATGTGTTCGACCGATTGTCTCTCAGCGCCACAGTCGCAAGCGGCCAAAGGAAGTTTACCCCATCTGTGTAAGAAGTAGGCGCATCTCCCACAATTGGTTCTGACGCAATTAAGAGTTGACCAAACTTTGCCAGGGCAATCAAATCCTTTTTGTTTACTAAAGATGCATGGCATACTGTGGCAGTTTACTGCTGTTTTGCTCTCCCATTCCTCTTTCCATCGGTCATTTATTTTAAAGTTGGTTTGGTGCAGCGCCTATGCGGTCTTCAGTGGAGGATGCCAAGACCGGAGTCGGTTTCCTTGGATGTCGTGAATATCTTCATGGATTTGTAATTGAGCGTTGGTCATGATTTTTTGAAATTCTCTAATCAAAGCGTGTTCTCAGCGCAGGTTAGGAGAGGCTATGTTACTGAGAACAGGCAGCCACACTGTAAGAGTTGTCCTGATTGTGCCTGATATAATACGCATTGTTGCATTAAGTTGGCTATCTACCATGTGTGTTTGTTTGCTGTTGAGCCACACTGGGGCACAGTATTCCACCACTGGATACACCAAGCCAAGTGCGGATGTTCTTAAGGTAGATGGTGTGAGCCCAAAGTGGTGCTACAGAGCATGTTTTAAGTTTCGCTGCAGATTTCGTCGGTTGTTCTTTGAATGTTAGTGTCCTACCTAGGGTAACGCCAAGGTACTTTGGATGTTTGTTCAGATTTAGTATTTTCCCGTCTAGATATACAAGTAGTTCTCTGTTGGCCATTTTGTTGTTCAAATGGAAGGCAGATACTTCCGTCTTTGTGGCACTAGGTTGTAGCCTCCATTTTCTACAGTATTCGCTGAGAATCCCTAGGTCACTCGTAAGGATGTCTTTGGCAGTTTCTATGTTTCTGTGGGCTGTTGGCAGAGCCCAGTCGTAAGCATAACCAAGTTTGCGCGATCTGTTTGCAGGCATGTTAGCGATGTAAAGGCTGAAAAGAAGGGGCACAAGGACAGAGCCTTGTGGGAGTCCATTATTGAGTTTCATCTGTTTACTTCTCTCATTCCCCATTATTACTTGGAAGGTTCTATTTGACAACATATCGTCAATGAGGTTGGTTATGTTCTTGCAGGGGACGGCACAGATTAATTTGTAAATGAGTCCCTGTTTCCAAAATGTATCATAGGCTGCTGTTAAGTCTATGAATGCTGCAACTACTTTATGTTTCTTCTGCAACCCCGCCTCTATATATGTTGTCAGTGATAGGACTTGATTTGCACATCAGCGATAGGGATGGAATCCTGCCTGTTCGATAGGGATTTTTTTAGTGTAGTTTGGCCTATTCTGTTGAGAAGCAGTCTTTCTAGTAATTTATAGACCATACTGAGAAGGGCAATGGGGCGGTAACTCTCTGGTCTATTGCCTGGTTTACCAGGTTTCAGGACTGCGATGATCTTTACCCATTTAAGTGAGGGAGGAGTGTTAACCACTTGGAGAATGTCTACAAAGAACTTAGCGAGCCATTGTTTTGTGCAGGCTCCGACATGTATGAGGAACTCAGGGTGGATACCATCGAAACCCTGAGCTTTGCCTGTTAACCTTCTTCAGGGCATTGGTAACCTCCTCGATACGAATATCTGATGAATATTCTGAGTCCATTGCACGGATCCTTTTTAATGTTTTTAAGTCCTTCTTCACTTTTGTTGTGTGCTTTCTATCTCGTGGGGCTCTAGACGCAGAAACTATGCAGGATGCAACCTTGTTGGGAGATATTTCGTCCTTTCTATGTTCAGATGGATTTGCGCCTCCAAGTTTACGCAGTAGGGACCAGGCTTGTCGACTTGACTTTGAAAAGTCTAAATTTTCCACAGTATTCTCCCATTTTAATAAAGTTGATGTTATGTAATAGTTCATCCACTATTTCCCAGTCCCCATTCTTGAGGATTTCCACGTCCAGGTCATCGCATATCCCAGTCCAACCGGGAATGTATTTTTTGCGGTACCCTCTTGGGATCACTGTTTTCTCAGAGCTAAAGACCGCTACCACAAACCAGTCATAGCTCTTGCTGGTTGGAGGGGTCCGGCTCAAGGTATAATCAAGTTGTTCAGAGAATTTTGTCCAGTCAGCTTTTGTTAACTTCCACCTTGGTCGAGGGTAAGACCTTATTATCGGGATTGATATACCGATATTAATAAGCACAGGGCGGTGCTAGGTATGAGGGAAGTCCGTGAGGACCCTTCTAGAGGCTGTCATTGGTTTATCGTTTGTATCCCCTGAAACAAAGCACAGATCCGGGTTATAGTTGCAGTTCCATGCGGCTGGTCTGAATGTCCCTCGGTCCTTGGCATCAAAGACCAGATATGTATTTTGTTCCTCGAAAGCATGTCTTCATTGCTGTCATTCGTACTGTATTTCCACATTTCGTGGTGACTATCATAGTCCCCAACGTATACGCTTGGGTGTGGGTGGATCTTTATCACTTCAGCCGGCCATGTAGTAGCAGGAGGTTTATAGATGTTAGTTACTGTAACTTCTCCTATTTTGATGACAACTTCATGGATATCATTTGAAATTGAGGCTTCAACTAGAAAATCGCGTCCTCTGTATCCCCACACACATATGTCGCAACGCCATAGTGTCTGTCGTACGTGGCTCCAAGTAGATAATATCCCAGTATCCTTCCTCTAGCTTCAAGTTGGGCTCTATTTTCAGCATGAGTTTCCTGTATGACTACCAGGTCAATGTCGTTATCGTGTAAAATTCTATGCAATACTTGACATTTTGCTCTGCTTATGCCCTCAATGTTGAAACGGCAGATTCGGATGCATGGTCCGAGATCCTTAGTCAGTTGGTCCCTAAGGGGACCGTTGTATGTATCTTGCACAGCGCTTTGTCTGTCGTTCTGTTTCACTGTGACGTGAGGCAGGAATTCTTCGTTCGGTCTGCCGCCAGTTGTGTTAGTTCATTTAGCGTTACCCAGGGTGCACCACGTGGAGGCGTACTAACTTTACACCCCAGTTGATGGATTACTTTGCAAGAAAAACTTTGATCCGTTTGGAAAGAGGTAGTTATCAGTGGTTCCTAAACACATGCACTTAGATGTTCTACAGAAATTCCATGACACACCTGTGATCGGAGATTTAGTATTTATTACGACATACGATAGGACCCACAAGAGATTTTTCCGGCCTGTTATAGTTAGGAGTATCCGTCAGTATGCGTCGCACTGTGGGGAGTACCAGAGGAGAAAGGCAGTTCCTTAGAAACCACCTGGCCGACTCATACCAATTCCACCAGCCGAAACCCCTTCCATCGTGTTGGTATTGACCTCCTCGGATGATTTCCAATGTCTGCTAGTGGCAATAGATGGATTATTGTTTTCACTGATTATCTGACACCCTCTGTCATAAAAAAGCCGTGAAAACAGCCGAATCATTCGAGGCAGCCGTCGTTAATTACGAATCGAGGCAAAGTTTTTCAATCGAATCTTGTGACAGAGATAAACCGTCCGTGCAACATAACTCATCACATGACGACTGCTTCCCATCCAGAAACTAACAGGCTTGCTGAACAGCTTAATAAGGCCTTGGCCGACATGCTATCAATGTTCTTAAATGTTGAACAGAGCAACTGGGATGAGGTGCTACCTTTCGTGACGTTTGCCGACAACACCGCCAAACAAGACACCACAGGATTTACGTCAGTTGTCCTGGTGCATGGGCGTGACGATGGACACTGTGTTTCCATTACATCCTGATGACGTGGACGACGACTACATCGGCCAGCTTTTAATCAGAGCTGAGGATGCTCGAAAGGTAGCTCGACTCCGCACGCTGCACGCTCAAGAAAGCGATCGCCGAAGATACGATGCGAGCCACCACCCTGTTGTCTACCAGCCTGGTGACCTCGTCTGGGTCTTCACCCCTGTTCCTAACGTTGGTCTCTTTGAGAAGCTCCTCAGGCGCTACTTTGGACCTTATAAGGTTGTAAGACAGTTGTCTGATGTTACTTATGAAGTTGAAGATTTCGACCCCGACATGAGACAACGAAAGATCAGAGATACGGTCCACGTCCTTTGAATGAAGCCCTGTAAGGAGCCTGCAACCCAGGGTAAATTCGAAGCTCCAGCGACAGGCAACAAGCGGAAAGGTGACGAAGAACGTAGCTTTGAGGGAAGTTCTAAGAAGATCACCGCCAGAGCGAACATCAATCTTCAGGAGTCAGAGAATGCAGGACCAATGACTCGTTCCCGGACTAGGAGGACATAACACCAAGATGCTGTTCTCTTAAGGAGGGAGCAATATCACAGAAGAAGCTCAGTAGCACAGTCACCATAGTGTAGTGGTTATGATACTAGACTGTTACATGGAGGGTCGTGAGTTCAAAACTCACCTGAACTGTAAAATTTCAATTTCTATATTTGGTTCGAGTACATTCTAGAAGTATCCACAAATGGCCAGAAGCATTCTAATGGATTGTTCTGTAGCTGTATATGTGCTCTGGCTGGAGGCAGTTTGCTCTGTGCTCTTGTATGTGCAAGTGCTGAATAAACCTTTGTTAAGTGAAGTTATTATTTTTTATTGACCTACTTAGACCTTCTTCTACATACCAAGATGCAAATTGTCTGTAGCCATTTATGTGATGAGGCCACTGCACAAATGAGATTAATCATGTGTGATTATACTTCTAATGAATAGTTTCCAGTATATTCCTAGCAGAGTGTTGCAATCAAAGAACACATCAGGTGCAACTCAACATTTTAAGTATGTGAAATTATTGAGAGTCTCACTATCGAGGTCCCACCCGGTTCTTTGAGAGATGGTAAGGCATGAGGATAATGTTATTCTATGTGAGTGAGAGGTGATGACATCCATACATGTCATAAAAATTGTGTGTGTGTGTGTGTGTGTGTGTGTGTGTGTGTGTGTGTGTGTCACATCTCCTCCTAAACCAATGGACCGATTTCAACCAAATTCGTTACACATATCCCTTACCATCAGGCTGCTGTTAGTGTAAGAACCATCATAGTTCAGGAGATATGACATCATAAACAATTAGCTGTGTGAAAATCTGCCACATCACACACAACATTTAAAATTATTAAGTCTGTGCTATTAAATCTGATTGCAATAAATTTCGTAGACAGTAGTCACATATGCCATTAAATGCATCTACAAAATTATATCTTGGTACCACACATAGTTCAGGAGACATAGCATCAGAAACACTGAGATGTGTGAAGAATGACCACCTTGAGCATGATGTTTAAATTCTTTATTTCTTTGCTACTAATTCATTCAAAACACATTTTGCAGACAGTATCCACTTTTGCCACTGAAGGTATCAACAAAATTATATCATTGTGTGACACATATATCAGGAGGGATGACATAAAGCAATCACATCATGCATGGCGTTTAAATTTATTACTTCTTTGCTATTAACTCTGTTCAAAACATATTTTACATACAGTTACCACATATAAGCCACTGAATGTACTTACACGGCTGACTGAAATGGCCGAGCGGTTCTAGGCGCTACAGTCTGGAGCAGCGCGACCGCTGCTGTCGCAGGTTCGAATCCTGCCTCGGGCATGGCTGTGTGATGTCCTTAGGTTAGTTAGGTTTAAGTAGTCTAAGTTCTAGAGGACTGATGACCTCAGAAGTTAAGTCCCATAGTGCTCAGAGCCATTTGAACCATTTTTTGTACTTACACAAACATGTCAAGGAACGACATAGAGGTCGAGAGATATGATGTCATAAACACTAAGATGCATGAAAAAATGCCATATCATGCATGAAGCTTTAATACATGTTTTCTTTCCTAGTAAGGCAGTCTGTACCACTATTACCGATAATGCCCATAATGGTATTATCTAGCTTCTGTGTATGTTTTCACTTAATGTGACTTTTGTATAGCCATGCTCTTTGATGTAACATCCATGTGAATGTTTGATTCATTATTTACGATAATTTATGTAACTGTAATTGATATATTGATGTAATGTCAAAAGTAATGTACTCCAAAAGAATGGAAAAGTTATAACTTTACTTGTAATAAAGGTTCATGCATAGGGCATGTAGGTTTGAAATGCTGTGAAATATTTAGGGAAGCCCGTCTGCAACGAAACTGGCTTGGTGGGAATAGGAAAGGTGGATCTGGCAGTCGAACAACAAAGCTCCTTTGTGGCATTAGTCAATTGCTAGCAGGCAAAGTGAGTGCATCTTGTAAACCGAACGAAGTGAGAACTGCAAGATTATATGATAAAGCCTTGTATGTGGGAGTAATTTTGCTTACTATTGTGGCATACTTTGGCTGGCTCTATACTACGAAAATCCAGCGCTAATAAGAGAATTTTGAGAGATAATTCCACAGGAAGAGCCATAAGACCGACATCGCCACCAGCTTCATCTCAAATTATCAGTTGATTACTGTATAATTGCATGGATCATTTATGTGTTTTTTTAATAATAAGTTTGTGTTTTGTTGATTTTGTGTTGAGCTACTGTATTTTATTGTTAGTCCTTTACCTGGTCAGGGTCCTATCTCAAGACCTATGATGATTCCGAGAAATCTATTTTACTAAACTGAATAGTAATTACCTTCCTCAACAAAAGTTAATAAACTTTGTGGAGTTGTAAAGAACATAATTACTTAGTGGGTATAAGTTCTGAACCACTCCACATAATTTTCATAAAGAGAATGTTAAAGTTTCAGCAAGGTATACCAATGCCTCTTCTGTAGTCGAATGTTAAAGTTTCAGCAAGGTATACCAATGTCTCTTCTGTAGTCTTCTTCTTGTTACTTGTTTATCCCAGCTTCTTGAGATCTTTTGTGAAGAGACACAGTACAACACCTCCAGTAGTGGCGTGGGACAATCAATGAAGTTACACAACAATTGTAATTTAACTTTTGAAACTGCTGGTTTATTGTCATTTCTAGAGATAAAATCACTCGCAATCAGCAAATTACGTGTAACAGTTTGTATGTGTAATGGTACTTATTATGTCGCAAATCGTTCTAATGAATTAATTAATCTGTATTACAGTGTTGCTAAGCAATGTGATCAACAAGGTGATATGTATTTCAATTAAAACAGAACCTTGATACTTTGAACAACCTTTAGGTTCATTTTTGTCAAAATCGGCATTTTCTATTCTTCTGTAAGAAATTCGTGTTACTTTCCAACCATGACTTATTGTACTGATAGTTCGGTAATTTTCACACCTGTCAGCAACTGCTTTCTTTGGAATTGGAATTACTACATTTTTCTTGAAGTCTGAGGGTATTTCTCCTGTTCGCCTGTCTCACCTATCTCACACACCAGGTGGAAGTGTTTTGTCATGGCTGTCCCTTCCATGATTATCATCTGTTCCTGGGGCCTTGTTTCGATCTAGATCTTTCAGAGCTTTGTCAAATCCTCCCCATAGTACCATATCTCCCACCTCATCTTTATCTATGTCCACTTTCCTTTCTGTAATACTGCTTTCAAGTTCATCTCCCTTGTATAGACCCTATCTGTACTCCTTCCACCTTTTGGCGTTCCCTTATTTGCAGAGGACTTACTTACCATCTGAGCTCTTGATATTAACACAGGTTATGTTCTTTTCCCCAAAGGCTTCTTGAATTTTCCTGTAGGCGGCATCTGTCCTTCATCTAGAGAAATATGCTAAATCCTTACAGTTGTCCTCCTGCCATTCCTACTTAGCAGTTTTCAACTTCCTATCATTCTCATTTTTAAACTTTGTATCCCATTTAGCCTGCTCCATTTGCATCATTTTTAAATTTTCTCCTTTAATAAATTAAATTCAGTATCTCTTTATTTCTTGTGTTATCCAAGGATTTCTACTAGGTCTTATCTTTTTACCAATTTGATACTCTACTGCCTTCACCATTTCATCTCTTAAAGCTACCTATTCGTCTCCTACTGTATTCTTTTGCACTGCTCTAGTCAACCATTGCCTAATGCTCCTTCTGAAATTCTCAACAGCCTCCGGTTCTTTGAACTTATCCAGGTGCCATCTCCTTAATTTCCAAGCTTTCTCCAGTTTCTTCAGTTTTATTCTACAGTTCATAACCAATAAATTGTCATTAGGGTCCACGTCTGCCTCTGGAAATGTTTTATAAATCCTAAATCTCTATCTTTCTGTTATATAATCAATCTGAAACATTCTGGTGTCACCATGTCTCTTCCACATATACAACCTTCTGTTATGATTCCTAAACCAAGTGTTAGTGTTGATTAAATTATGCTATGTGCAAAATTCTACCAGATTGCTTCCTCTTTCATTCTTTTCCTCCAGTCTATATCCACTTACTGTTTTTTCTCTTCCTTTTCCTACTATCGAATTCCATGTTCCTTTTGCAAGAAAATTTTCGTCTCCTTCAAGGGGAGTTGGAACGCCCTATATTGCTAATGTTGAATTTAGCGACTTAGCTTCCCCGTATTTCAGGAACCACTGTAGCCATTGACATGTAACTTTTACAGGAGATTAAACGGTATATTCTAAGTCTACTGAACTATAAAAATTGTGTTTCAGCCACTACTTTTGGTAATACAATTTTTTTAATTATACAGTTAAAATTTTGTGTACTTTTTGTGCCTTATCCTAAATAATTTTAATTATACATAACATTATGTTCTTCTTTAAGTTCACTAGACTCAGGATGTGTATGTTATTACTCCCTGAAAATCTTACTACTCTACTCGAAGAGATTTCTGAGGTTTAGGGAAAAAAGCAACAGAAAATATAAATTTCAAGAACAGCTTCTAAAGTTTCGAAAGACTGTAACTCACTTAATATATGCTTATTTTTTTTATTTTAGTCACTCAGACGCACCTTGCACCATACTGTATCATCCTCCAGATCTTTTGCAATTCGTTTCTTCTTTTCTTCTTTCTGGACTCGTTAGTCGCCAACGTGCTCCATACTCTGCTTTATCAATGCGAACCTTGTCCTTCCGTTCAAGTTCACTGATGCAGTTTGCTCCAGGATTAATTCCTATATAATGTAGCACTTTCACCCTACCAGTGTTGCCATCATTAAAAGGAATAACAGCTTTATTGACCCCCACTTTAGTGTCTTCATTCCAACAAAGACATTTTTGGTAAGCGAGTCCATATAAGATTATTGAATGACTCATAGCGATTTTGAGTCTGACCATCCAGACACTTCTTCAGTAATTCAGGATTTGCCAGGTCTCTGCAAATAGGTTTTATGATATCCATGACTGCTGCTGGGCTGGAATGTTTATGGCTGTATGAATTGCTTGAGTACTGGGCATTGCAGTAATTGCCAGGAGGGCAAAGGTGGTGTACAGGTTTTTCATCAGTTGAGAGTCTGTGGAAGAAGGTAGCCCATACTGCCTGCTTCATTTTCAACAAATCCTCAGTATTATTTCTAAAGCCCATCCCATAATACTGCTGTAGTTCATCAATCATTTTGTCTGTCAGCTTGCCTCTTATGGTTTTACCATCAGAAAGTTTCTTGTCTCTCAAACTTTGTTTCAACTTCCTCACCCTGGGGCCCATCCTCTTCTGGACATGACCAACACATTCCAGTTTTATGATAATATTCTGACCTGCTACTACACTGTTATATACTTTTGAGTGTCTATCACCTAAGAACTTAGCGTGACAGACCCCGCTTTCGTTCACAGATCGACTAAAAATTTCAATAGCTTTAGAGGCCTTCCTACCACCCACCACTTGTTCCTTCATAATTTCTGTTATAGATATGCCCTTCTTCATACCCTGATTTACCCTTATAACAATGTTTGGTTAAAATCTGGAAATCTATTACCTTTCCAGTGTCCACACTGCTCACCGTAGCAACAGAATTCTTGGAACTGTAGCCACGCTTCTGCCAAGTGCCATCAAAAATCATATCATCATTTATTTCAACAGCTTCGTTTGCAGCACCCTTCATTCACTAACATGCAACAGAGTCCACAGCAGCTACAATAAATCCTCCATACTTGTCGATTTTACAAGGTGGGTATGGCACGTTCATCTTGGCACACATTGTTTCTGCTGCAGTGTGTCCTTTGCCAATAGCTCTCAATCCATAAAACCACCAAACATTTACTTCAAAATAATTATCTTTACACTTATCAGAATTCAAAAATGAATGATTATATTTACAACTGGCAAAATTAATTACAAGTTTCCTCGCTAGTCCATTTGATACCACACTGTCTTCATGTAAACTAACTGGCCCTCCACATATTTTACAAAACACACATTCACTTAACACCGTTGTTGGAATGTGTAAATCTATCAGAATACAGCCTAACCTACCGTTTACAAGACTTTCGTTGTAAGAAAACAGTGTATCACTACGTTTTATTTTAATCTTCGAAGCACTATTGGGTGTTTCTCTAGATACTGACGAGTTTGCTTGCATTTCATTGTCTGTTAACTTCAAACGCCACACATTGAAAACAATGTTACTCTTTATTCGAAAATATATTACCATGGAACTACATTTCTTTAAAACACTTCGTTTTGTCGTCATACTGTACTTTTTGAGAGGTTTACAAACCTATTCGTCACTTTTCCTTCGAAAAACGTTAGCACTTTGTCATACAACGCATGTTTATACTATGAAATGATACGATACTGTTTTTGACAGTGGTACCAATACAAACTCGTAATTTAACCTTTATAACACAGCAATCCACAGTCTTCTACATAAAAAATTACCGATTTTATAAGATCTTGAAGTAATGCATGTAAGAATTTTAACATTTTCAACTGGTGTAGGTTATATTTAAAAATATATATATATATATATATATATATATATATATATATATATATATATATATATATATATAGTTCAGAAAATTGCAGATTTTATAATGAAATAAAAATCCGAAGATATGAAAAAGTTTTTCCTTTCTAAATCTCCTTAAGTAATAATTTATATTATCTTGCCATACATTTCTTCATTCTCTTGATCATCTGCATAGCTAGTTGGCATCTAAACTTGTACTCCTGTGGTAGACATGGACTTTGTATATATCTTGGCTGTGATGATGTGCTCGCTATGCTGTTTATAGTAGCTTACCCTCATTCCTATTTTCTTATTCATTATTAAACTCGCTCCTGCATTACGCCTATTTGACTTTGCATTTGTAAGTGTGCAGTCACCTGACCATATGTCCGGTTGATCCTGTCACCAAACTTCACTAATTCTCATATATCTAATTTCAGCCTATCCAGTTTCCTTTTTAAATTTTCTAATCTACTTGCCTGATTAAGGGATTTAACATCCCTTGCTCCAGTCCATAGAATGCCAGTCTTGTGTCTCCTGATGGTGAAATCCTCATGAGTAGTTCCTTCCTGGAGATCCAAATTGGGAACTAATTTACGTGGAACATTTTATCCAGGAGACCACCATCATCATCTAAACATAAAGTAGAGCTGCAAGTACTTAGGAAAAATGACAGCTCTAGTTTCCCCTTGCTTTCAGCTGTTTATAGTACCAGCACAGCAAGGCCATTTTGACTGATGTTAGAAGGCCAGATCAATCAATCATCCAGACTGCTTCCCCTGCAACTGCTGTAAAAGATGTCGCCCCTCTTCAGAAACCATACATTTTTCCGGCTTTCAACAGGTAGCCCTTAGTTGTGGTTGCACTTACAGTACAGCTATCTGTATCACTAAGGTACGCAAGTATCCCCACTAACTGCAAGATCTACGATTCGTGGGGTTGGGGGGGGGACACTACTAAGTACATGGTGTTATTGTATTTTACTTTGGTTAATTTTCTGTTTGTTATGCCATACCTTACGTTGTGCATGCTTTCATGTTTGTATGACTATTAGCTGTGGGAATAAATATCTTGTTTTCGCCAGTACCACATATTTGACGATCCCATCTGACTACAATACGTCTGTACCAGCTTCAGTGTTTCATGCAGTTTTGCATCATTGACGCTTCTAACTATCGCACCAGCTGTGCTGAGCTCGTTCCAATATGAGCATGAGCGACTCACCAGTCGCAGCTGAATCGGCGGCCAGCAGTGCAGTTAACTGGGCGCCGATAAAATCCCCACCACGATGGCAACATAGTCCTGTATTATGGTTTGTCCTGTTAGAAAGTCAGTTCGTTCTCGCACAAATACAGCTTTGTGCTTGCAGGAGAATCTAGCAGCAGCGGTCCAGAATATTCTAGCTACGCCACCGGTTACCGAAACGTATGCCTCGATTAAAAACTCTTTCATCACACGCTTGTCACAGTCAGAAGCAAAACGGCTAGAGAAGCTTTTGAGCAGTGAGAAGCTCACATGTCGCACTCCTTCACAGCTCTTAAGGCACTTACAGTGTTACACATCGTAAGTGATGGTGTGCTACAGAATATATGGTTGTTCCGACTGACGTAAGACACACAAAAGGTTCTCACGGTGTATGCGGGCGATTTAAACGCACTGGAGCAAATGGATGGCAGGATATGGGAAATGTACCCTGAATCAAGTGTGTCAACAATGACACCGCGACAAGAAAACCTAGCCACAGTGACTCTAGCCTTCCTCACACACTCTGGGACGACAGTGACACTGAAACAGAGGATGACACGCGTAAAGCTGAAATACTAAACACCTTTCTCCAAAGCTGTTTCACAGAGGAAGACCGCACTGCAGTTCCTTCTCTAAATCCTCGCACGAACGAAAAAATGGCTGACATCGAAATAAGTGTCCAAGGAAGCAACTGAAATCACTCAACAGAGGAAAGTCCACTGGACCTGACGGGATACCAATTCGATTCTACACAGAGTACGAGAAAGAACTTGCCCCCCTTCTAACAGCCGTGTACCGCAAGTCTCTAGAGGAAAGGATGGTTCCAAATGATTGGAAAAGAGCACAGGTAGTTCCAGTTTTCAAGAAGGGTCATTGAGCAGATGCGCAAAACTATAGGCCTATACCTCTGTCATTGATCTGTTGTAGAATTTTACATGTTTTTTGCTCTCGTATCAGGTCGTTTCTGAAAACCCAGTATCTACTCTGTAGGAATCAATATGGATTTCGGAAACAGCGATCGTGTGAGACCCAACTCTCTTTATTTGTTCATGAGACACAGAAAATATTAGATTCAGGCTCGTAGGTAGATGCCATTTTCCATGACTTCCGGAAGGCGTTCGATACAGTTCCGCACTATCGCCTGATAAACAAAGTAAGAGCCTACGGAATATCAGACCAGCTGTGTGGCTGGATTGAAGAGTTTTTAGCAAACAGAACACAGCATGTTGTTCTCAATGGAGACACGTCTACAGAAGTTAAAGTAACCTCTGGCGTGCCACAGGGGAGTGTTATGGGACCATTGCTTTTCACAATATTTATAAATGACCTAGTAGATAGTGTCGGAAGTTCCATGCAGCTTTTCGCGGATGACGCTGTAGCATACAGAGAAGTTGCAGCATTAGAAAAATGCAGCGAAATGCAGGAAGATCTGCAGCGGATAGGTACTTGGTGCAGGGAGTGGCAACTGACCCTTAAAACAGACAAATGTAATGTATTGCGAATACATAGAAAGAAGGATCCTTTATTGTATGGTTATATGATAGCGGAACAAACACTGGTAGCAGTTACTTCCGTAAAATACAGTATCTTTGAGTATGCGTATGGGACGATTTGAAGTGGAATGACCATATAAAATTAATTGTTGGTAAGGTGGGTGCCAGGTTGAGATTCATTGGGAGAGTCCTTAGAAAATGTAGTCCATCAACAAAGGAGGTGGCTTACAAAACACTCGTTCGACCTATACTCTAGTATTGCTCATCAGTGTTGGATCCGTACCAGGTCGGGTTGACAGAGGAGATAGAGAAGACCCAAAGAAGAGCGGCGCGTTTCGTCACAGGATTATTTGGTAAGCGTGATAGCGTTACGGAGATGTTTAGCAAACTCAAGTGGCAGACTCTGCAAGAGAGGCGCTCTGCATCGCGGTGTAGCTTGCTGTCCAGGTTTCGAGAGGGTGCGTTTCTGGATGAGGTATCGAATATATTGCTTCCCCCTACCTATACCTACCGAGGAGATCACGAATGTAAAATTAGATTCGAGCGCGCACGGAGGCTTTCCGGCAGTCGTTCTTCCAGCGAACAATACGCGACTGGAACAGGAAAGGGAGGTAATGACAGTAACACGTAAATTCCCCTCCGCCACACGCCGTTGGGTGGCTTGCGGAATATAAATGTAGATGTAGATGTAGAATCGCAGTTGGCAGAGTAGACCACATGCAATCGCGAGGTCGTAATCGATCGCCGTCAGTACAGAACTTTTGTTGGTACCACAGTAAGTTTGGTAATGATGCCCGAAGTGGAACCATGAATGAGACACCGCAAGCAACGACAACATTTTCTATCGCAAGCACTCGCCGACTTTTTTTTGTGATGGACCGCGATACAAAATTACAATACGCGGTCGATACAGTTGTAGAAGTGCCAGTATATCCAGCAAACCGCCTACCATGCCGGGGCTGTGACGACTGCAATCTATTCGATACTTGTGATTCCAAGATTAGAACGTGCGGTCGAGTTGCATTGTGCCTTAACCTGGGGCTACCCCTTGTGTTTGAATGGCAATTTACAGTGGCGGATGTATCACAACCTGTTAGCAGAGCAGATTTTTTGTCCTTCCACGATTTATTGCCAGATCTGCGATAGAAGCAACTAATAGTTATGACTAATAGTCTGCATACCAACGAAAGTCTGTTGTGTCACCCCGCTACCACTACACACATTCACAGGAGAGACACCATGCATATGGTTATTGAAAGGATACTCCCAGGTCACTCAGCCGTCGCTTACTCTGCCACACTGGTCATGCGGTCACCACATTTTGACACTCCAGGGCCGCCAACTCAACCTCAGGCTCGATGTTAGAGGCCTAAAAAGCTAAAAGTATTAAAACAGGAATTTCTCAGCATGCTAACCCAGAGTATCTGCAGAGTTTCTAGTTGCAGCTGGGCAGCCCCAATTCAGGTCATGCTTAAAAAGAAGAGTGGATGGCGCCCATGGGATGACAATCATCAACTCAATGCAAGGACCATCCGAGACTGGTACCCGACGTCACAAATAGAAGACTATTCTATAATTTTTTGCGGTAAGACGATATTTCCTTCCATTGATGTAGTTCGAGCATACTATCCGAACCGCGTTGCTATGGAAGACATTCCCAAAAAAGCAGTTACAACGCCATTAGGCCTATTTGAGTTCACCAGGATACCATTCGGACTGTGTAATACAGTTCACATCTTCCAGCACTCTTTGGACGAGGTGGCAAGGTGACAAAAGATTTAGATTTTTGCTGTGTGTACATAGCACTTGCAGGATTTCACACTAGTGTGCGACTGCATGCACACATAGGGTCTGGTAATTAATCCCACCAAATGTGTTGTTGGTGAGAAAGAGGTGCACTTTCTAGAATATTTGCTGAATGCACAGGGTATTCGACAGCAACAAAAAAATTAAAGGCCATGAACAAATACCCCAGCTGATCACACTCAGAATTCAACAACGATGGTTCCCCAGAAGTGGCAAATTTCTACCAACAGTTCATTCGCAATTGCCCACTGATATCCACACCACCGAACAAACTCCTTGAGTGTGCACCAAAGCCTCGCCACATAGAGCATTGGACTAGTGAGGTAGACATGGCGTTTCACCTCTGAAAATAGCTATAACAGACACCAACCAATTAGCAGACCCAGTTGCGCATGCCCTGCTAGGGTTCATGGTTGATGCTTCATCCACTACCACTGGTGCTACACTTCAGCAACAAACTGATCAGTTCTGGCAGCCCACTGCATTCTATAGCCATAAGATGTCGCTATCTCAGCTACACTGGATTATAAATGACTGTGGGCTGTATGGCACATACGCTGCAGTAAAAAAAATTCAGACATACATTAGAAGGACAACAGTTCACCATCTATATGGATCATAAGCCGCTTATCTATGCCTTTAAGGGAAAGCCAGAGTAAGCAATGCATAGGAAGCTGTGACACCTTAGATTATGTTAGCCAGCATTGTGTAGATAGAAGGGAAGCTAAATGTTCCAGCTCATGCACTCTGGCGTGTAGAAACAGTGGATGTGATAGCAGCTGACACCATACATGAGGAAGCAGTGACAAATGCCATTGTTTATGGTGCCCTTGCATATGCACAACAAAATAATGGTGAATTATGTGATTTATTGTCACAATCGAAAGAATAGAGGTTACATCTTTTGACATCACCTGAACCAAATGTAGAGTTATATTATAATGTAGCAGATGGAAAGATACTCCCATTTGTCCCACAGCAATTCAGAGCACAGGTAGTAGCATTAATGCACAATCTGGCACACTCGGGAGTAAGGGGCACTGTCACATTAGTGAAACGGAACCTTGTATGACCAGGTATGCACACAGACTGCAGAACATTTGTAAAGCCAGTAGGAGAGGAATATAATCATGTGACACATCAGTGCTCCCCCCACTAAATCAACGTTTTGAACAAGTGCATGCTGATATCGTAGACCCCTCATAGCATTAGAAGGCTATGTTAATGCCTCAACGTGGAAGACAGGTTCACCAGGTGACCTGAGGCGTTTCCAGCGAAGAACATCTCTGCAGAACTGTATCCCAAATATGTTTTTGCGGCTGGACTACCCGTTCCAGAGCCCGCTGAAAATTACCACTGATCACGGATGGCAATTTGAGGCCTACGTCTTTAGAGCATTGGCCATGTTATTAGGTACGAATCACACACGCACCACGGCATACAATCCCGCATCAAACAGCACAGTTGAGCATCTAAATAGGCAGTTAAAAGCAGCACTGAGACGTCACGTAACATCTATTTGGACAGACATACTTCCTGCTAAGCTTTTAGGTCTTCGAACATCATTTAAGTGTGAACCAGTTGCAAAAACATTCGTTCGTTTTTGCGGAGCTAGACAAGTGCATGCATGTTCTTATACAAAGATACAGTGCTTAAGCCGCTGCAGCCACCGTATGACAGTCCCTCTCTGGTAGTCAGTAGGGGTAGCAATACTTCCCGCATAATGATCAATGGTATACCCACCACAGTCACGATGACTCGGATCAAGACACCGTTTCTGGATGGAACAGATATTACAATGACCGTGGAACACAAACCAGAGGTTTTCGGATTGGAGTTATGACACCTATCACAAAAGCAGCCAGAAATTGCACTTCTGTCGGCATGAGCTCTTGACTTACAGTCGTTCAGTAGGGTTCCAATAGCCTCCGGAACATCCTATAAAATTCCAAAGGTAATCCATGCGGTCCTGGTGTCTTACTGGGTGCCCCTTTTCCTATGGCACCCAACACTTCTTCTTCAGCCACCAGTTCTAGCAGTTCCTATTGGAGGTCCGGAGTAACCGTGGCGTGCGTCAAACTAGTGACAACAGCAATGACCTCTCTTCTCTGTGTGCAGGTGAGAATAATGGGTAAAGTATTTGTTGCTTATTCTTTTTGCGGGACGTGACGTGCGTAATCTTCTGCCGTCACCTAACGTATCAAAATCCTGCGTCTATGCTTTCGGTCCTTGGCCACAAACTACAAGAAGGGCCGTTCCTTGGCGATTTCGACTGTTTGACGTGTACGAATGATCGACCCTTCCAAGAGTTGACAAACCAACGTCACAGTCTTTGCTTTTGATTGGTAGACAATCATCTAACGGTCTGGTGATGAGGGCACAAAGGAACATTCTCTGAGAATGGCGCAGTAAAACTCTGTGGTGCTGCACCTCCAAACCACAGCTTTCCTGCTAAACGTTTTCAAGATGCTGCGAGGATTCGGCCTGGCACAGTCCAGCTTCCACTGTAAAGCAGATGTATATGATGCTCCTCGTCTTAGGCACAGACTCCACAAGTTGCCCACCTCCGCCTGACGTCCCGGGGAGATCGGGTGAGTGGTTTTCAATTTCCATGGGCTGCGGCTGCGCCACTCCCGTTGGCGTCCAAGCGTGACAGTACAGATGTAAACAGTGTGGTCAGTAAAGGCTGCCAGCCACAGCTCGGCTGCCATGACCGCATCCCTGAGATGTTCCGTGAAGCGCGTGAAACCCAGTCTGTCAGCATATACGTTCCAAATATCTATCAATCCGAGGTCGCGAATGACAGAGCCGAGTGCTGAGAATGGTGAATGGTGAGGAATTTGGTCCTTGGGAGATTATTTACAATTAAAATCGCTCCCGATGAAGATTAGCATAATTGCGTTAATTGCTCTGCTAAGAAGAATTAATGTTCACGCCTCTTGCTGCCACCCAACGGTGCGTAAACACGGACGTGATGTATCCTTTGGACCATAAGAGCGATGCTTTCTTTGAGAAGGACTGTGACGCCGCTACTCATTTCCGACGCAGTTAATACGCATGTATCCAGAGTGTATCCAGAGATGCCCAGGAAGCCAAGAACGTATACCTTCTGCAAAAGGCCACGTCAGTGTCAGCCGCATAAAGTGTTCCGCGTAACAATGGCGACTTCGTGCGCGACCGGATGGTGCTGATGTTGATAGTCGCGAATCGTTATGACCGTCGTTTGCCCGCTCAGGCAGTGACGGTCATCAGTACCAGCAATGGCGACCAGTTTTGTCACCCCAACGCCGCCCTGTCGTCTTTGTTATCATGCCGTTCGCGCGAGGTGGGGGGGGGGGGGGGGGGGGGGGAGGGCACTCCCCTTCTTCTACACTCCTGGAAATTGAAATAAGAACACCGTGAATTCATTGTACCAGGAAGGGGAAACTTTATTGACACATTCCTGGGGTCACATACATCACATGATCACACTGACAGAACCACAGGCACATAGACACAGGCAACAGAGCATGCACAATGTCGGCACTAGTACAGTGTATATCCACCTTTCGCAGCAATGCAGGCTCCTATTCTCCCATGGAGACGATCGTAGAGATGCTGGACGTAGTCCTGTGGAACGGCTTGCCATGCCATTTCCACCTGGCGCCTCAGTTGGACCAGCGTTCGTGCTGGACGTGCAGACCGCGTGAGACGACGCTTCATCCAGTCCCAAACATGCTCAATGGGGGACAGATCCGGAGATCTTGCTGGCCAGGGTAGTTGACTTACACCTTCTAGAGCACGTTGGGTGGCACGGGATACATGCGGACGTGCATTGTCCTGTTGGAACAGCAAGTTCCCTTGCCGGTCTAGGAATGGTAGAACGATGGGTTCGATGACGGTTTGGATGTACCGTGCACTATTCAGTGTCCCCTCGACGATCACCAGAGGTGTACGGCCAGTGTAGGAGATCGCTCCCCACACCATGATGCCGGGTGTTGGCCCTGTGTGCCTCGGTCGTATGCAGTCCTGATTGTGGCGCTCACCTGCACGGCGCCAAACACGCATACGACCATCATTGGCACCAAGGCAGAAGCGACTCTCATCGCTGAAGACGACACGTCTCCATTCGTCCCTCCATTCACGCCTGTCGCGACACCACTGGAGGCGGGCTGCACGATGTTGGGGCGTGAGCGGAAGACGGCCTAACGGTGTGCGGGACCGTAGCCCAGCTTCATGGAGACGGTTGCGAATGGTCCTCGCCGATACCCCAGGAGCAACAGTGTCCCTAATTTGCTGGGAAGTGGCGGTGCGGTCCCCTACGGCACTGCGTAGGATCCTACGGTCTTGGCGTGCATCCGTGCGTCGCTGCGGTCCGGTCCCAGGTCGACCGGCACGTGCACCTTCCGCCGACCACTGGCGACAACATCGATGTACTGTGGAGACCTCACGCCCCACGTGTTGAGCAATTCGGCGGTACGTCCACCCGGCCTCCCGCATGCCCTCTATACGCCCTCGCTCAAAGTCCGTCAACTGCACATACGGTTCACGTCCACGCTGTCGCGGCATGCTACCAGTGTTAAAGACTGCGATGAAGCTCCGTATGCCACGGCAAACTGGCTGACAGTGACGGCTGCGGTGCACAAATGCTGCGCAGCTAGCGCCATTCGACGGCCAACACCGCGGTTCCTGGTGTGTCCGCTGTGCCGTGCGTGTGACCATTGCTTGTACAGCCCTCTCGCAGTGTCCGGAGCAAGTATGGTGGGTCTGACACACCGGTGTCAATGTGTTCTTTTTTCCATTTCCAGGAGTGTAGTAATCGGATGGCGTCCGTTGGTGTTTCTAGTGCTTGCATAGTGGACGCTGCTTCTCGACATGTGTCTCCATTACAGAATGTGTGTGTAGATCCGACTCCTCTGCTCCTTCTGAGAGGGAAGCTTGGATTGGCACTTCTCGTGTATCAACATCCATCGGCTCGTTGTGTTTAGAGTCATCTCCCTGCAGTGGCAGATAGTGTTTGGAATTATTTGTCGACTCCGTCCGCACGAGTGGATTGTATGTGCCTCCATCTGTCTGCAGTGGTAACCTATCTGCCAGATGTCATAGTTGTTGTCACTTGTGCGTAAGTATTTGATAGAAACGAAGAGAAAAACATTGAATGATCAACGAAAGGACAACGTTCTACGAGTCGGGGCGTGGAATGTCAGAAACTTGAATGTCGTAAGGACGCTAGAAAATCTCAAAATGAAAATTCAAAGGCTCAGTCTAGCAATACTACATGTCAGTGAAGTGAAATGGAAAGAAGACAAAGATTTCTGATCAGATGAGTATAGGGTAATATCAACAGCTGCGGGAAGTGCTACAGTGAGAGTTGGATTGGTTATGAATAGTAAGGTAGAGCAAAGAGTGTTCTACAATGAACAGATCAGTGATAGAGTTGTTCATGCCAGAATCGACAGAAAACCAACACTAACAACGATCGTTCAGGTATACATGTCGATGTTGCAAGCTGAACATGAACAGAAAGTATATCAGGATACTGAAATAGTAATACAGTACATAAAAGGAGATGAAAATCTAATAGTCATGGGGGACTAGAATGCAGTTGTAGAGGGAGGAATAGAAGAAAAGATTGGAGGAGAATATGGGCTTGAGACAAGGAACGAGAGAGGAGAAAGATTAATTGAGTTCTGTGACAAATTTCAGGTAGTAAATAGGGAATACACTGTTGAAGAATCACAAGAGGGGGAGGAATACTTGGGAAAAGCGGTGTGATGGGGGAAGATTTCAGTTAGATGACATCAGGGTGAGACAGAGCTTCCGAAATGAAATACTGGATTGTAAAGCGTACCCAGGAGCATATATAGACTCAGATCACAATGCAGTAGTGATGAATAGAAGGCTAAAGTTCAAGAGATTAGTCAGGAAGAATCAATATGCAAAGAAGTAGCACACAGATGTACGAAGGGATGACGAGACACGCTTTAAGTTCTCTAAGGCTATAGATACAGCAATAGGGGTATAGCTCAGTAGGCACTACAGTTGAAGAAGAAAGGACATTTCTAAAAAGGGCAATCACAGAGTCTGGAAAGAAAAAGATAGGTACAAAGAGATAACTGTGAAGGAACCATAGGTAACAGAAGAAATACTTCAGTTGATCGATGAAAGAAGGAGGTACAAAAATGGTCATGGAAATTCAGGAACACAGAAATACAAGTCGCCGAAGAATGAAATAAACAGAAAGAGAAGCTAAGATGAAATGTCTCCATGAGAACTGTGAAGAAACCGAAAAACAAATGACTGTCGGAAGGACTGAGTCAGCATAGAGGAAAGTCAAAATAACCTTCGATGCCATTAAATGCATGGCTGGCAACATTAAAAGTGCAACGGGGATCCCACTGTTAAATGCAGAGGAGAGAGCCGATAGATGGAAAGAGTACATTGAAGGCCTCTATGAAGGGGAAGATTTGCCTGATGTGATGGAGAAAGAAACTGGAGTCGATTTAGAAGAGATATGGGATCCATCACGAGTGTCAGAATTTAAGATTAAATAAGGCAGAAGGGATGGATAACATTCCATCAGAATTTCTGAAATCATTGGGAGAAGTGGCAACAAAACGATATTCACGTTGGTGTGTAGAATCTATGAACCTCGCGACATATCATCTGACTTTCGGAAAAATATCATCCGCACAATTCCGAAGACTGTGAGAGCTGACAAGTTCGAGAATTATCGCAAAATAAGCTTAAGAGCTCATGCATCCAAGTTGGTGACAAGAATAATATACAGAAGAATGAAAAGAAAATTGAGGATGTGCTATGGTTCAAATGGCTGTGAGCACTATGGGACTTAACATCTGAGGTCATCAGTCCCCTAGAATTTAGAACTACTTAAACTTAACTAACCTAAGAACATCACACACATACATGCCCGAGGTAGGATTCGAACCTGCGACCGTAGCGGTCGCGCGGTTCCAGACTGAAGCGCCTAGAACCGCTCGGCCACAGCTGCCGGCGAGGATGTGCTAGATGACGATCAGTCTTACTTTAGAAAAGGTAAAGGCACCAGAGAGGCAATTCCAAATTTGTGGTTGATAATGGAAGCAGGGCTAAAGAAATATCAAGACACATTCATAGGATTTGTCGATCTGGAAAAAGCGTTCGACAATGTAAAATGGTGCAATATGTTCGAAATACCGAGAAAAATAGGAGTAAGCTGTAGGGAGGGACGTGTACTGTACAATACGTACAAGAACCAAGTGGGAATAATAAGAGTGGATGACCAAGAAAGAAGTGCTTGGATTAAAAAGGGTGTAAGACAGGAAAGTAGTGTCCCCCATCCACCAACTCTCCCCCCCCCCCCCCCTCCACCCTACTGTTCAATCTGTACATCGAAGAAGCAATGATGGAAATAAAATAAAAGTTCAGGAGTGGAATTAAAATACAAAATATCAATTATGCGATTCGCTGATGACATTGCTATCTTGACTGAAAGTGATGAAGAATTATATGATATGCGAAATGGAATGAACAAACTAATAAGTCCAGAATATGGACTGAGAGTAAATGGAAGAAAGACGAAAGTAATGAGAAGAACAATGGGAAACTTAACCTCGGAATTGATGGTCACGAAGTAATGAAGTTAAGGAATTCTGCTACCTAGGGAGCAAAATAAGAATGACATACCGGAGCAAGGTGGACATCAAAAGCCCTGGCAAAAGGGGCATTTCTGGTTAAGGGAAATCTACTAGTATCAATGATATTTGAGGAAGAAATTTCTGAGAATGTATGTTTGGAGCACAGCATTGTGTGGTAGTGAAACATGGACTGTGAGAAAACCGGAACAGAAAAGAATCGATGCATTTGATATGTGGTTCCACAGGCGAATGCTGAAAATTAGGTGGACTGATAAGGTAATGAATGAGGATGTTATGCGCATAATCGGAAAGGAATGGAATATGTGGAAAACACTGACAAGGAGAAGGGACAGGATGATAGGACATATGTTAAGACATCAGGGAATGACTTCCATGATACTAGAGTGAATTATAGAGGTCAAAAACGGCGAGGAAGACAGAGATTATTATACATCCAGCAAATAATTGAGGAAGAAAATGGTTCAAAAGACTCTGAGCACTATGGGACTTAACTTCTGAGGTAATCAGTCCCCTAGAACTTATAACTACTTAAGTTTAACTAACCTGAGGACGTCACACACATCCATGCTCGAGGCAAGATTCGAACCTGTGACCGTAGCGGTCGCGCGGTTCCCGACTGTAGCACCTAGAACCGCTCGGCCACGCCGGCCGGCAAATAATTGAGGATGAAGGTTGCAATTTGCTGCACCAAACCAGTCAGAAGCCTGATAAAAAAAATCGAAGAGGAACATGTTGTACCGATTTGCCTGATGGAATCTAGGTGATTCACCGCTTTAGACTGCCATAGCAAACATGACTTTCCTCTCCACATCCTGAGCATGTGCGCAGTTGTCCACTGAACATGATAATTGCATGGCAACTGATGATGTTTAAGTGTGAAGGAACACACTTCATTAGTTCGAGTTTGACCTCCCTTACTCCAGTGAGTATGGGATCAGCCACATGGCTAATGACAGTCCCATACAGCTTAACAGTGGAGACGACGGAATCAGTGACTACCTCAAAAAGTAGCTTGAAAATCCAGAGGGTTCTCTTACGCAGGTCTGGGCTTTCAATGGTAAAAGAGCTGATAAGTCCATCTGCGTGCCTGAACTGGAGCTTGCTTGCAGCGCTGGTAACCATCTTCGTACACGCTTCTTCGTTGATAATCTTGACACTGACGGCATTGGCAGTGATGCACAGGTGAATACCAATGATATCCTGCGACTCTAGATGTAGTTCATCACGTAAGAAATTTTTAATTCATACATTCATGGTCAATGATATTTGTCTTGGAATGTAATCTTGATAGTATTCTTCCAATAGGGGCTCGCCATGTAACTTCAATGAATCTGTAGTAAGTGACTCGCTCTCGTGGGAAGTAGATAAACTCATGTATGGCAGTAGTCCAGCAGGACACTAAGCAAATGTCCTCGCTACTCCATCATCAGCAGCAAACTGCGCCACTCAGCCACTAATGCATCGTCCACTGCCAACACAGGCAATAAGTTCTTTCCATTCCAAAATAATTTGTGTTAAGTGTCAGAAGAGACTTTCCCCCTCACACTCTGTTAATGGTGAAGTGAATAAACAATACCACTTGATTCTTTGCAACTTCTCGAAGGCATTTGAGTGAGTTCCTTATATTAGCCTACTGGACAGTTTAATTTTTTAAGGGCCACGTGGCTGAGAACATGCATGGTTTATTTCCTACGAGGGTGTGATGAAAAATAATCCCTCTGCATTTTTTATTCTGTCTTCAACATCGTTGAGGCATGACATGTCATGTACGCTCAGTCGACTTTCCCGCTTCGTTGACGCTAATTGTAACCCTTTGCCGCTAAAGAGTTCCGAATTGCGGGGTGTAACATGACGACGTGTAACGTAACTGAGTCGTCGTGTGAGAAACAGCGCGCTGTAATCGAGTTTCATGAAACAGAGAAGAACAGACATATGTTAACAATATCTTTTGCGTTTTGAACGTAAGAGTGGTGGGTTCTTTAACAACATTGTGACAGGTGATGAAAGCTGGATACACCACTTTCACCATGAAAACAAGAGAGTATCAGTGGAGTTTCGCCACAAAGAATCAGCGACACCAGAAAAGTTTGACATCACGATATCAGCAGGCAGTCATGCTCACATGGACGTTCAACATGTGGTGCATTCAGCATTCATTCCTAAAGGCACCATCATAAGGTGAGGTGCAAAACGTTATGGGATACCTGCTAATACCGTGTCGGAGCTCCTTTTACCCGGAATGGTGCAGCAGCTCGACGTGGCATAGATTTAACAAGCCACTGCAGAAATATAGAGCCATGCTAACTCTATAGCTGTCCACAATTGCAAAATTGTTGTCGGTGAAGGATTCTGGGAACGAATTGACATCTCGATTACGTCCCATAAACGTTCGACCTGTTTCATGTCACCCTATGTGGTTGCACCAATTATTCGCTCGAACTGTCCAGATTGTTCTTCAAATCAATCACAAACAATTGTATCTCAGTGACATGGCGAAGTATCATCCACAAAAATTCCATCGTTGTTTGGGAACATGAAGTCCGTGAATGGCTGCAAGTGGTATTCAGGTGTTCACAACCATTCCCAGTCAGTGATCAGCACAGTTGGACCAGAGGGCCCAATGCGTTCCATGTAAGCACAGCCCACACCATTATGGAGGCTGTACTGTGCTTCGTTGACAACTTCTATCCATGACTTCGTGGGATCTGCGCTATACTCGAACTCTACTATCAGCTCTTAACAACTGATATTGGCACTCATCTGACAGGCCACAGTTTTCCAAGATTCAGTCGGTATGACCATGACTCCTTGAGAGGTGCTGCACGCGATATCGTAATCTTAGCAAAAGCACTCGCGTCGGTTGCCTGCTGCCATAAGCCCATACCGTTAAATTCCGCAGCACTGTCCTAAGGTATGGGTTCGTCGTTGTGCCACATTGTCTTCTGTGGTTGTTTCATCTAATACTGCATGTCTGTTAGCACTGACAATGTACGCAAACGCTGCTGCTCTTGGTTGTTAAGTGAAGACCTTCGGCCTCTGCACTGTTGGTGGTGAGAGGTAAAATATCTGAAATGTTGTATTCCCGGCACATCTTGACACTGTAGATCTGGAAAACTGTATTCCCTAACGATTCCGAAACTGAATGTCCCATGCGTCTAGCTCCAAATACCATTCGGAGTTCGAAGTCTGTTAACTCCTTTAGTGCGGCCTTAATCACCTGGGAAACCTTATCACATTAATCACCTGAGCGCAAATGACAGATCCACCAAGGCACTGCTCTTTTATACCTTGTATATTCGATACCATCATCATATGCATGCGTGCATATCGCTATCCAATGACTTTTGACCCTCAGAAAACTGAAAGTACGAATTCTAAGAGTTTGTCCACCCACGGAGCATCCTCTCCTTCATTATGGCAATGTTAGACCACACACGAACGACGACACATCTGCAACAATCCGATACCTTGGGTTATTGGTTGTCGATCGTTTTCCATACATTAGGTTATCCTCTGTTTCTAAAACTTAAAGAACACCTTCGAAGACGAAGCAAGTGGAGGTGAGACAATGGCTCTGACAGGCAAAGTTAGACATTCTACAGTGACGGTATTACCTAATTGGGAGAAATGTATTCGTCGGCATGGCAATTGTGTTCAGAAGTAAATACGTAGACATGAAGAATAAAGGTTTAGAATGTTAATAAAGTTAGTTTTATTTATAAGCTTTAAGAGTTTTCACATAAAAATTCAGAGGCTTTACTTTCCACCTCTGTGAAGCACATGAGTGGCAAACTATTAAGAGCACCGATGAACATATTCTGTCTAGTATTTCTGACAAGTTAAAAAACATTGATTGCTATCAATGTGGCGGAATGTGGAAATCAGTACACGATGGATTAACTGCTCACTCTGGGAAATCGAGCAGAAGACAATTGTGTTGTAGTAAAATGTGAAAAGCGCATTTTGGTCTATGGTGCAAGTGTTTTTTACTCAGAAATCAATCACTCTCAAGAAACAAATTACTTCAAGTGGGACAATATATCGGCTATTGGCCTGAATTCAAACGAAATAGATGCTATAAACTAAAAAAATCTAAAAACATAAAAGATCTATTACAATTGTGAATTGAACAATGTTTATTTGAGGAGAGGTATTATCTCATCAGATTCAGGAATTAAGATATGAGAACTGTAAGATACTATACTAGTAAGACTTGGGTTATCACAGCAGGTGTGATCATAAAAATGTGTGGATTAACAAAATAGTGACAGATAAGAGACAAACTTTTCTTACAGATCTGTGAGACAAAGAAATCAACAGGAAAATGTAAAAAGTTATTTAACAGACGTGCAGGCAGCTACCCTTAAGTTTATGAAGATGATCAGTTGATGTGCCTGTCTAAAAAAAGTATTACTTATTGGGAAGACAATTTGTTGCAAAGAAGCTGTATGATATTCTGTCAAATGAGAACTCTTCAGCTTTATTTTATGGATGAAGACAGGTACCAAATTCGTTAGGCTTAATCTATGCCACGAAAATCTTTGAGAAAGTTGGCAGAAATGGAGACCAATATCGATTGTACTGCAGTAACGCTCGAATTACTTAAACAGATTGAATATAGTGCTCTATGTCAGTACATGCTTAATGAAATGGCAAAGACTACAGATCTTTATGTTGCTAGAAGCAATACGACTATCAAGCTGTCAGATATACAGAAATTTATGTATGCAGCTCTATTGGATATCTCAAATACTGACAAGATGCAGAATAGTCTATTGGTATAGAAGAGGAGGAAACTTGAATGGCTTAGTAGATACTATTGTTGACTGGCCCATCATTTGCAGGGCCACGACAGTTACAATACTGAAATGGTTCCCTAATTTCAGGTATTGAAGGGGACTGGGGGTTGTAAAATGGTTGAGTGCAAGGAAAGCCAGTACTGTCAGCAATATTTGGTTATATTTTGAAGTATTTTAAGTCCAGTCTTGTGTTTCATTCTGTCCATCAAGATAAAAAGTCTTATGTTTGTGATAGGATTTTCGTGTCCTTTTATTTAGATATTATCTGATTTTCACGAGGAAAGATGTGAAGCACATCACAAAATTTGCTATGTATGAATTAATTATCTTTTACTAGGTACATCAAATGACGGTTTATTGTTATTTGCTTTTTGTTTTTTTAAGGCACAAATGAATGGCATTTGACTTTTTGTTGTTTGGCTGTGATAATTACACCCAACAGAACTCAGTTTACATTCCAGGGAAGGATTATCCAGTAGGTTAAGAAAAACTTCAACAGAATACATAGTATAAGATAAAAAGCTGTGTTAATTTTATGATGAACACATTGAACAGGAAAATTCTTCACATTGTATCCATACTTGGAAAGGATCACTGTGAAATCCAACGATTGAATCACACACAAAGAATTTTTTGAAACTGATATGTGCCTGCCTATTCATTACAAAGGATTTAAATTACCAGAACCTCAAACTGGATAGGATAACTTTTTAATCTGGAAAAACAAATTGTGGGATAAATTGTAGGTCCAGTTCTAATAAGTTAAACTTTGATGCAGTAACTTGTTGAACTGAAATAATTGAATATTTTAAACATAATTAAATTTGGCAAAGTCATTGTATTTGTTACAACCAGCAGAGGTGGTATCAAAAAATTAAAAAGGTATTATTTGAAATTGGTTCATTTATTGCCAGAATTAATTTGTAGCTGTCATTAACCAATATATATGAACCTCAATTTTTCTTTGTAAAAATAATGTATGTACAACTTTTGAAATTATGTTAATCGATATATCAAAATTTACAAAATAAATATTATTATATCAAGAACACGAATTTACAAATCATGGTTGTGTCAGTACGACAACTGTACTATGACCAGTAAAACAACTGATGTCATTTATTGTTTGCATTGTAAAAGAAAACAGGAATATGAATACCATTCTCAAACAAGAAAAGTTTCAAAATACATCTGTATTTTGTACACACACACACACACACACACACACACACACACACACACACACACACACACACACACACAAACACACACACGCACAGATACATACACACATCTGCACATACATACACAGAACAATCGTATGTGACAAATAGACAATATGTAAATACTCTAAGACTATATTTACATTACAGGCTGATGCAGCAGTGTGTTTCATTAGCGATTTGCACTCCACTGCTACAAGGCAAAGAAGGCAATAAGAACACCGAACTTCTTAATCTGACTTGTTTCATATACGACTGCTAAAAGCAATGGACAAGAAACATAATTACTAAAGTTTCTTTAACAAATAAATTGTTGAGCAATATACATTAACAATGACGATGATGAACTTAATAATGTTGTTAAATGAAATAAATAATAAATAGTACTTCAATGAGTAATGAATGAATGGTGTCTACCATCAATGCAGACTAGACTTAAAGCTTCTGAACTGAGAGAGCTTAAATATGTCACTTAACTGCTGTCAAATGTTTAAAAAACACATTTTCATGAAAATCTATTAGTTAAACAATTCGACAACAAAATATCTGTTGATCCTCAACAATCACATGAACTTGCTGCCTGGATTATCCAGCGTTACTTTTTGAGTGTCTCTGGTTTGTATCTCGTTTTCTTCGTCTTCTGTTTTGTCTGCTAAATCCTTCCTGAAAGCAAAAGGTGAGTATTGGTCTGAATATAGTCATTCAGTAGCTTTGATGATAAAAATGTAAAATTACAGGTATTTTAACGCTGATTGACATGACTTATACAGTATATATAGTTCAGTAAAACTTTGACAAAGGTTAATACAGTTTGTCTTCATTCACAACCTACTGCAGACTAATTGTGTTTACGAAAGTAAATGTAGCAGCAGCAACGTTTGTCTTTCAACTGCTTAATGTGTATTTAAATTTTAGCTGAAAACAATTATTTTCTGCCAGCGGAAACAGATAGAGCATAATATTGTGTAATATCTTCCCCTAAACCTGAAAACAACAATTTGCAAAATGTACCTGCCAGTTAATTGTGGGTATATCTAAGCTATAATGGTACCACAGGGAAAATTATAATCGTTTATGATTAGTTTCTACGGTACATGTAAGAAGTGATAAATTATGCTATGTAAATTGAGAGTGGAAGGGGGAGAAAGGGAAAAAACTATTGATGTCAGCTGCAGCGTGACTTTATAAGGAATCAGTGGCAACAAGTGAACCAGGGATGTTCCGCTTACTAGGCAGTCACGTTAACCACTCCATAGCGTTTATCGCAATTGAAAGGATGTCTCGGTGCACCCCTTGGCCGAATCCGCTTTTCCACTTAGCGCCATCTATCCGCAGTCCCCACGCTCGGTACTTTGATATTTTCGCAAGAGGGCGAACGTAACTGTGCATTCGCACTGAGAATGGTGGATTCATTTCCCTTCGAGCCAAATCAGTTATATGAATGCGTAGTGTCTGCTCTTTCGGACATGTGCGAAAGAATGGATGTCACGTGGAATTCGTATCTGTGATGCATATAATGTAAATTGAAGTTGGGAAAAGGGGGGAGGGAAATGGAAAGAAAGAGAAGGAACTGTTGATACCAGCTGACTGGGACTTCATGTGGAATCAGTGGGGACGAGAGAAAACGTATGCAGGACAGGGACTAGAATCCAGAATCTCCCACTTACTATGCACGTGCATTAACCACTGCACCATCGGGACACAGTGTTTATCGCAACTGAGCGGACTGCGCCTGGATGGCACAGTCACTTACACAACTGCCTACTAAGCAGGGGATCCCGAGTTCGACTCCCAGTCCGGCACATATTTTCACTCGTCACCGCTGATTCCGCATAAAGCCCTGATCAACTGACATCGATAGTTCCTACATTTTCCTTTCATCCCCCCTCCCCCTTATCACCTTCAATTTACATCATACTAGGTGTGACAATAAAGTAATGAGACTGATTTCCTTTACAAGATGTGGTAACCCTACAGGCTTGTGTTGGGACAATATCTTTGACCTTGGTCTATAATCTGCGTCTAGTCCAAGCGGCACATCGATGCAACTGCTCAGTCGTGAGTTATGCTGTAATAACAGTTGTTCGTGTCTCTCGTCACGGAAATGGAACCGCATAATATTGCGCAACGGTACGTCATTTCTTTTCGCGTTAAATTGGGTGAAAACGCGACGACAACTTACGGTAAGCTTCAGGAGGCTTTTGGAGAGGAGGTTATGTCAAGAGCTCAAGTTTTTCGTTGGCATAAAATGTTTAGTGAAGGCAGGACGAATGTTGAAGATGAAGACCGCAGTGGACGACCATCAACCTTACGGACGGATGTCAACTTGGCCAGGGTGCGTGAACTCGTACGATCTGATAGACGATAATCCTTAAAAATTATTGCAGAAGAACCGAACATCAATCGAGAAACGGTTCGTCTAATAATAACTGAAGATCTTGGTATGAGAAAGATTTGTGCAAAAATGGTCCCCAAAACTGTCACACCACAACAGCGAGAAACACGGAAAAACATTTTAGCCGATCTGTTAGAGCAAACGGAAATCAATCCTCAATTGTTAAGCCGTGTTATCACTGGTGATGAAAGTTGGTTTTTTCAGTGCGATCCAGAGACAAAACGCCAAAGTTCACAATGGTGCTCAAAGGGATCACCCAGACCAAAAAAATCTCGCATGTCAATGTCAAAAGTGAAATGCACGCTTGTGTGCTTCTTTGATTCCAAGGGAATTGTTCATAAAGATTGAGTGCCTCCTGGACGAACAGTTAACCAATATTACTACAAAGAAATTTTAGAAAGACTTCGTAAACGAGTTCTTCGTATCCGTGCCAACATCGCTGATAATTCGAGTCTGCATCACGATAATGCGCCATCCCATATTGCTATGTCAGTAGAGCAATTTTTAACCTCAAAACAAATTTCAGTCCTACCACAGCCACTTTATTCACCAGATATCGCACCGTGCGACTTTTTTCTATTTCCAAGAGTCAAAACAACGGCCAAGGGACACCATTTTCAAGCAACACAAGATGTGAAAAAAGCTGTTCTTGGAGGATATTACAGAAGGTGAGTTCCAGTAATGTTACCACCAATGGGAGAAGCGCTGGAAAAAGTGTGTGCAATCAGAAGGGATCTACTTCGAGGAAGACGACACTAAACTTGATTAAAACGGTAAACAACATTCTTTTCACATCAGTCTCATTACTTTATTGTCTCATATCGTATGTATCACAGACGTGTTTCTGCATTGTGTCTGTTCATGTAAATGATGAATTATACACTCCTGGAAATGGAAAAAAGAACACATTGACACCGGTGTGTCAGACCCACCATACTGGCTCCGGACACTGCGAGAGGGCTGTACAAGCAATGATCACACGCACGGCACAGCGGACACACCAGGAACCGCGGTGTTGGCCGTCGAATGGCGCTAGCTGCGCAGCATTTGTGCACCGCCGCCGTCAGTGTCAGCCAGTTTGCCGTGGCATACGGAGCTCCATCGCAGTCTTTAACACTGGTAGCATGCCGCGACAGCGTGGACGTGAACCGTATGTGCAGTTGACGGACTTTGAGCGAGGGCGTATAGTGGGCATGCGGGAGGCCGGGTGGACGTACCGCCGAATTGCTCAACACGTGGGGCGTGAGGTCTCCACAGTACATCGATGTTGTCGCCAGTGGTCGGCGGCAGGTGCACGTGCCCGTCGACCTGGGACCGGACCGCAGCGCAGCGACGCACGGATGCACGCCAAGACCGTAGGATCCTACGCAGTGCCGTAGGGGACCGCACCGCCACTTCCCAGCAAATTAGGGACACTGTTGCTCCTGGGGTATCGGCGAGGACCATTCGCAACCGTCTCCATGAAGCTGGGCTACGGTCCCGCACACCGTTAGGCCGTCTTCCGCTCACGCCCCAACATCGTGCAACCCGCCTCCAGTGGTGTCGCGACAGGCGTGAATGGAGGGACGAATGGAGACGTGTCGTCTTCAGCGATGAGAGTCGCTTCTGTCTTGGTGCCAATGATGGTCGTATGCGTGTTTTGCGCCGTGCAGGTGAGCGCCACAATCAGGACTGCATACGACCGAGGCACACAGGGGCAACACCCGGCATCATGGTGTGGGGAGCGATCTCCTACACTGGCCGTACACCTCTGGTGATCGTCGAGGGGACACTGAATAGTGCACGGTACATCCAAACCGTCATCGAACCCATCGTTCTACCAGTCCTAGACCGGCAAGGGAACTTGCTGTTCCAACAGGACAATGCACGTCCGCATGTATCCCGTGCCACCCAACGTGCTCTACAAGGTGTAAGGCAACTACCCTGGCCAGCAAGATCTCTGGATTTGTCCCCCATTGAGCATGTTTGGGACTGGATGAAGCGTCGTCTCACGCGGTCTGCACGTCCAGCACGAACGCTGGTCCAACTGAGGCGCCAGGTGGAAATGGCATGGCAAGCCGTTCCACAGGACTACATCCAGCATCTCTACGATCGTCTCCATGGGAGAATAGCAGCCTGCATTACTGCGAAAGGTGGATATACACTGTACTTGTCCCAACATTGTGCATGCTCTGTTGCCTGTGTCTATGTGCCTGTGGTTCTGTCAGTGTGATCATGTGATGTATGTGACCCCAGGAATGTGTCAATAAAGTTTCCCCTTCCTGGGACAATGAATTCACGGTGTTCTTATTTCAATTTCCAGGAGTGTAGTTTCTGGCTTATTGACAATACGTTTCATTTATTAAATTCCGAATACTAGATCATAATTTGAATAGTGATGATATTTTCCCAGAATTTATTGCATTTACTCACGAATATTTATTTGGTGGTGCTTGGAAGAGGCTCTTCGGACAATCCTTGTAGTATCGCCAGCATTCACCATCTTCTTCTCCGGCTCTTTCAGCATCCACATACTCTGTTAACACGCTTGAAAAAGGCGATCTGCTTGCTCTGCAAACAAATGAGAAAATAATTTGCTTTCCGATTACTTGTAGCTGAGAATCGACAACCGGTGAGAGGTCTACAAATGACTGATATCACTTACAGTGTTATGTTAAATTCATGATTTATGTGATAATGGAGTCTGTGGGGAAATAAAAATGTTTATATTAGGTCAGGTAATAAATAAAGAAACAAAAATAATTAAGAAAGACAAACAGACATACGGTTACCTAAGGGACTGTGGCGTAGAGATGTACATTTGCGATTAGGAAGCTCTAAAATTGGTGTCTGTTGCCTCGTGCCCGGAAGAGCGTGTAGGCTTTCAGTACAACAATAGGTAACTGCTGTGGGCGTTTCAATTTTATATTTCAAATATATTCAGAGACATTTAAAATTAATTAAAAACAAAATTTTATACCTTCCCATTAACAGCAACATCCTGAGATATTTATATGGTTTTGTAAATACATCAGAGGATAGCTTAAACTAAACACTTTGTTGTTTGCCTAAATTATTAATTAAATAGTATACGTTGTTTGAAAGTGAAATTTAAGTCAAATTTCAATTTTGACACAGAGATTGCTCCTTTCAGTTGTATGACATTATTATTTTCATTTGTTATAATGTCTAAGTGAGTGAAGGGATGAAGACAGCATGAGTGTGATCTACGAACATTTAAATTTCTTATTGATAAATGATGAAAATGTGCGTGAATCTTATTGTGTAGATGAGAACTGAGTAACATATAACTTAAAGTAGCCGGTTTAAAGACTCTAGAAGCAAAATCTTTTCTATTGTTCTTAGGACCATTAAAAATAAGGTTATTTTCAGTTTATTTGATTTTCGGAATAAACTGCGTTTGGAACATTATTAAAGTGAATTCGGAGTTGGTGATTGGTGGAGAAAGGGAATTACCGTACTGTCAACGAAAAGTTATGAAGCAGCTTGGCTAAAAATATGTTCTAACCAATAGAGAGGGGAACGCTAGCCGATCGTGGGAGGGAGCGATATTAGAACACAATCATCTCATGCAGTCGTAATTCATGTTTAGTAGCGTGAGGCAATACACTGCCGGAAAAAAGACTGTAATGCTCTTAAGCACTGGGTTCAGTGGCACCAGGATGTAACAGGTGTACACTAAGGGGCTGAAATGTTAGTCATTCATTTGTCACCGTCGTCGGCGATCAGATAGCGACCAGGAAGCCTACCTGTGCACGCTGTGTTCTGACTCTGCGGGCAGTAACTGTGCTGAGTTCAGAGATGATTAGTTCGTGCAACAGTCACTCTAGGGTAGAACCTCCCACGCCGACGAGTACATTCTCTTCCTGAACCTCATTGTGGGCCTGCGGGAAGTTGGATAGACATGTCAACGGTTTGGTGCACGTGTTGGGCATAATGTATCGGCGCAGTGTCAGGATTTCGAAAGTGGTCTGCTTAACAATCCCACATCTACATCCATACTCCGCAAGCCACCTGACGGTGTGTGGCGGAGGGTACCTTGAGTACCTTTATCGGTTCTACCTTCTATTGTTCGTGGAAAGAAGGATTGTCGGTATGCCTCCATGTGGGCTCTAATCTCTCTGATTTTATCATCGTGGTCTCTTCGCGATATATACGTAGGAGGGAGCAATATACTGCTTGACTCCTCGGTGAAGGTATATTCTTGAAACTTCAACAAAAGCCCGTACCGAGCTACTGAGCGTCTCTCTTGGAGAGTCTTCCACTGGAGTTTATCTATCATCTCCGTCTAACGCTTTCGCGATTACGAAATGATCCTGTAACGAAGCGCGCTGCTCTCCGTTGGATCTTCTCTATCTCTTTTATCAACCCTATCTGCTACGGATCCCACACTGTTGAGCAGTATTCAAGCAGTGGGCGAACAAGCGTACTGTAACCTACATTCATTGTTTTCGGATTGCATTTGCTTAGGACTCTTCCAATGAATCTCAGTCTGGCATCTGCTTTACCGACGATCAACTTTATATGATCATTCCATTTTAAATCACTCCTAGTGCGTACTCCCTGGTAATTTATGGAATTAACTGCTTCCAGTTGCTGACCTGCCATATTGTAGTTAAATGATAAGGGATCTTTCTTTCTATGTATTCGCAGCACATTACACTTGTCTACATTGAGATTCAATTGCCATTCCCTGCACCATGCGTCAATTCGTTGCAGATCCTCCTGCATTTCAGTACAATTTCCCACTTCTACAACCTCTCGATATACCACAGCATCATCTACAAAAAGCCTCAGTGAACTTCCGATGTCATCCACAAGGTCATTTATGTATATTGTGAATAGCAACGGTCCTACGACACTACTCTGCGGCACACCTGAAATCACTCTTACTTCGGAAGACTTCTCTTCATTGAGAATGACATGCTGCGTTCTCTTATCTAGGAACTCCTTAATCCAATCACACAATTGATCTGATAGTCCATATGCTCTTAATTTGTTCATTAAACGACTGTGGGGAACTGTATCGAACGCCTTGCGGAAGTCAAGAAACACGGCATCTACCCGGGAACCCGTGTCTATGGCCCTCTGAGCCTCGTGGACGAATAGCGCGAGCTGGGTTTCACACAATCGTCTTTTTCGAAACCCATGCTGATTCCTACAGAGTAGATTTCTAGTCTCCAGAAAAGTCATTATACTCGAACATAATACGTGTTCCAAAATTCTACAACTGATCGATGTTAGAGATATAGGTCTATAGTTCTGCACATCTGTTCGATGTCCCTTCTTGAAAACGGGGGTGACCTGTGCCCTTTTCCAATCCTTTGGAACGCTACGCTCTTCTAGAGACCTACGGTACACTGCTGCAAGAAGGGGGGCAAGTTCCTTCGCGTACTCTTTGTAAAATCGAACTGGCATTCCATACATGTTACCATAACATTGTTCTGGACGTCTAAGTAGTAAAAACACATTTCAGGATGGAGGTATTGTGCGAACAATGATGGCTAAAGGAATATCATCCAGGAACAAAATCCAGGCACATTTTGCACCTCCTCTGTCACCAAGAACTACTGGAAACTTATGCCTGCAGCAGGATTAAGGTGACATGTCCCTCTGGCCAGGCATCCACTGACATCAGGACAGCATCAAGCATGGCTGCTCTGGCGTCGTAGAATAGTTCAGTGATCTGTCTGTATGCCAGTGTTGCCAGTGATGGACAAACATGTGTATGGCGGAGACTTAGTGAACTGCCTATTCTAAAGTGTATTCGTCCACAACACACAGGTCCCATCCCAGGCTTCATGGAGTGGGGGCCATCAGTTACAATTCGCGATCGCATACGGTGTTCCTTCTGGATAAAATAACCAGAGCCCGCTACATTGCAAGGCTGTTATCTCCGCAAAACTGCCCTGCCATTTGTTTGACAGTAGAATGATGTAAAAATTTTTAGCATGACAATGCACGTCCACCTACGGCTGTTGCGACGCAGCGTGCTCTTATGACAAAGCTGTATTTGATAACAAACATCTGAGGCCAGATGCGGACTCGTGTCCAAAATATCACAAAGATAAACTATTACCTAACAAAAAGTAATAGGCAAATAGTTTTTCTTTGCCTGTATGTTTAAGTAGTTTGGTGCATAACTTACCGAAAATATTGTTATTTAAGTAGAACTCATCCTCTTGTGCACATTTCCTGTCAGTACTATTATTGAGTCATGTATCCGATGAGAACTAAAATATTTTTACTCATCCCATGCTTGAGAATTAATTTCATATAAGACTCCCAGACATTTGAGGATTTACCGTCTCTTAATTATTTAACATCATCTATTTTACGTCGCTTAGTTGACTTTATCAACTCGAGATGACAGTTAGTGATACACTTACATCCACATAAGGATGAAAGCGTGAATTTTCGGAGACTTCTGTCACCGTTATTAATTTAAAAATCTTAGGTTATTATTACGCCATTTTTTCAGTTTTTGTTAGAAATACGCAGCTTTGTTTTGTCTGTGCACAGTAAATGAGGGAATAAGACTTGACAGGAGATTTGAATATTTTTACTTTCGTCCACGCACTGCATTTCACTATTACGTACGTAGGTACATAAGAAAGTAAGTTGCAGACTTGGTTCCAGACTAAGACCACAGCGCAACGAGAGGGGAGCATTGTCGGAAGACAGTGATTGTTCCCGGTTTCTGTAGACACAGTTCTGTCGCGTACGGATAAGAGGCGCATCACAGTGTGAGAGCGAAATGGCGCGGCATTTGGAAATGTACTCTAAAACTGAAGTACGCGAGGCAGTAAGATTCTTGTGGGCAAACTCGTACGCAGATTCACCTTGAAATTACGACAGGATATGGACCAAAAGGAATGTCACGCCCAGCCGTTGCGAAATGCTGCCAACAATTTGACCAAAGCCGCAGACGTGGGAGATGCTGACTTTGCACCAAGAGGATTCCATCTTTTTGGCAAGTTGAAGAAACATCTCGGGGAAAGAGATTTTCTAACGGCAAGGTCGTTCACACAGCAGTTCCATAACGGCTACCTGACCAAGGAGCGAATTTGTGTAGTCGAGGAATTAAACAACTGGTAGAGCGTTTCGTCCGTTGTTACAGAAACTGCGTGAGTTCGTTGAAAAAACAGTGTCACATACAAGTGCAGTACAGCATTTAACAAACAGTTACTTGGTGTGGCATAATAATGTGTAACTTAATTTTTGAAGTCTCCTCGTAGAATATAGGCTGTGTACTTAGCCGAAGCTGAGGATGTAAAAACTCTTGATGCGGAAATGACTTGTACGTGCAATTTTCCACTTTAATGCTAGACTGTCTTGAAGTTCAAATGGTTCAAATGGCTCTGAGCACTATGAGACTTAACTTCTGAGGTCATCAGTCCCCTAGAACTTAGAACTACGTAAATCTAATTAACCTAAGGACATCACACTCATCCATGCCCGAGGCAGGATTCGAACTGCGACCGTAGCGGTCGTGCGGTTCCAGACTGTAGCGCCTAGAACCGCTCGGCCACTCCGGCCGGCTGTCTTGAAGTCACGTAGACACTTCGATCCAGTATCCAAATAGAAAACGAATAGACGGAATGATGGAAGAAATGATTTTGATGAGCAACTACTATATTGATGTGATAAGCCTTAAGTTTCAGCCAGTAACCATTGTACGAGATCTGTTCTAAAAGTTTCGGAACGTTGACTACAAAATTTTTCTACGTTTACCTTCTACTTATTTTGCATTATCTCCTTCGAAATACTCTCCTTCAAAATTGATACACCGCCGTTTCCACTTCCGGAAGCAGTCTTGACACGCCTCTTGCTTGTTCGCGCGAATTTTCTTTTATCTCGTCGATCATTGCAAATCTCCGTCCTCCCAAAGGCGTTTTCACCTTCGGAAATAAAAAAAGTCCGCAGGGGCCAGGTACAGAGAGTGCGGAGAATGAGGCACCACAGTGATGTCGTTTTTTACGCAATAGTCACGCACCGATAGGGATGAATGTGTAGGTGCGCTGTCGTTACGCAAGAGCCATGAACTGTCTCGCCGCATTTCAGGCCGCTTCCTTCTCACATTCTGTCGCAGACGTCGCAACACGTCGCCATAGTACCATAGATTAACAGTTTGTCGCTGTGGCACGAATTCATGATGAACTAATTCCTTAAAGTCAAAGAAAACTGCCAATATGGCTTCGACATTTTACCTGCCCTGACGAGATGTTTTTGATCTTGCAGAACCTTTCCCGACCCATTGTGAAGACTGAAACATGATCTCAACATCATGATCGTAGAGCCACGTCTCATCACCAATTATAATTCCCTTAAGGAACATCTCGTTCTCATTTGCGCGAACCAAAAGCTCTTCATAGACTGCGAGGCGAAGGTTTCCCAGTTTTGACTCATGAGCCGTGTGACGAACTTTGCGGCAACACGATGATGCATTCTAAGGTGCTGTGTCAGGATTCCATGACATGGTCCATCTAAAATGTTACATTCTTCTTCAACCTCTCGGACGCACAATTTCGTTAACGCACCTGACACAGCGTCGTCGGTAGACGTCGAAGGGCGTCCTGAACGAAGGTCTTCCTTAACTTCCGTCCGGCCATTTATCAACGGTGTGAACCATTTATAACACCGAGCACGGCTTAACCACTCATCACCGTAGGCTTTCTGGATCATTTGGTGTATCTCTGTAAAGGTTTTCTTAAGTTTCACCCAAAATCTAATGCGGACGCTTTGCTCCTCTAGCCCCGCCATCTCGAAATTCGCAAACCATGCGACACAACGGTCTACTCAGTGCAGCACTTCAGAACAACTAATAGCCATACAACAATGAAACTTCCTGAAGTTACACATTAAACAGAGGTGTATGTAGGGATACCAGTTGCGTTTTGCTCGAACACACTGTTGACGCAAAATTACGAATGTTCCAGAATTTTTGGCACAGACATAACGAGATTCCGAAATCGGATATTTGAGTGTAAGGCGTATCCAGGAGCAGATGTAGACCCAGATCACAATTTACTAATCATGACGAGTAAGCTGAAGTTCAAGAGTTCAGTCAGGAAGAATTAATGTGCAAAGAAGTGGGATACGGAAATACTAAGGGATGAAGAGATAACGGACTAAAGATACTGCGATAATGAATAGCTCAGTTGGAAGTTCAGTTGAACAGGAATGGACATCGCTAAAGAGGGTAATCACAGAAGTTTCAGAGACAAACATAAGAACAAGGAAGATAGCAGTGAAGAAACCACGGGTAACAGAGGAAATACTTCAGTTGATTGACGAAAGTATGACGTACAAAAATGTTCAAGAAAATTCAGTAAGACAGAAATACAAGTCATTTAGGAATGAAATAAACAGATAGTGCTAGGATTCTAAGGCGAAATGGCTGCACGAAAAATGTGAAGAAATTGAAAAAGAAATGACTGTCGCGAGTTCAGACTCAGATCATATAAAGTCAAAACAATTTGCAATGAGAATTTCACTGTTAAATGCAGAGGAAAGAGCGGATTGGTGGAAAGTGTATATTGATGGCCTGTGTGAGGGAGAGCACTTATCTGATGACGTGACAGAAGAAGAAACAGGAGTCGATAGGGAACAGTTAGGGGATCCAGTATTAGAATCGGAATTTAGAAGAACTTTGCAAGACTTAAACTCAAAAAAGACGGAAAGGAAGGATGGCAGTACAATGCAAATTCTAAAATCACTGGGGAAGATCCAACAAAACGGCTATTCATGTTGGTGTGTAGAATGTGTGATGTGTGAGATGGCAATATGCAATCAGACTTCCAGAAAAAACATCATCATTACGCTTCCGAAGATGGCGAGAGCCGACAAGTGCGAGAAATATTGCAGAATCAGCTTTACAGCTCATGCGTCCAAGCTGCTGACACGAATAATATACGGGAGAATGGGACAGGAAAAATGAGGACTTGTAGATGACTATCCGTTTCGCTTTAGGAAACGTAAAGGCACCAGAGAGGCTGTTCTGACTTTGAGGTTGTTAATGCAAGCAAGTCTGAATTAAAATCAAGGGATGTTCATATGATTTGTCTACCTGGAAAAAGCGTTAGACAATATAGAATGGTGCTAGATGTGCGAATTGAAGACTACGCGGAAAAACGGGCTAACCCTCAAATGTTAAAGCTGACACGTGTTGCCATCTGTAGCTGGGTATGGCAGCTATCAAAATAGACATTGGCCTCATCCCTAAGTGATATTTACGGTGTGAGAGCAATGCCAATTTTTATAGTTCCCGTATTCAGCAACAAATGGCAACTCTTATCTGCAAGTTTTCACATTTGAGGGATAGCGCGTTTTTCCGCGCATGTCTTCAGTTTCGCAGAAAAATAGGGATAAGCTGTAGGGAAAGGTGGGTAATACAATATGTACAAGAACCAAGAGGGAACAATAAGGCTGGAAGACCAAGAACGAAATGTTCGGATTAAACCCCCCCCCCCAAGAACTATGGACCTTGCCGTTGGTGGGGAGGCTTGCGAGCCTCAACGATACAGATAGCCGTACCATAGGTGCAACCACAACATCTGTTGAGAGGCCAGACAAACGTGTAGTTCCTGAAGAGGGGCAGCAGCCTTTTCAGTAGCTGCAGGGGCAACAGTCTGGATGATTGACTGATCTGGCCTTCTAACACTAACCAAAATGGCCTTGCTGTTTTGGTACTGCGAACGGCTGAAAGCAAGGGGAAACTACAGCCGTAATTTTTCCCGAGGGCATGCAGTTTTACTGTATGATTAAATGATGATGGCGTCTTCTTGGCTAAAATATTCCGGTGGTAAAATAGTCCCCCATTCGGATCTCCGGGCGGGGACTACTCAAGAGGATGTCGTTATCAGGAGAGGAGGTATTGAATAGAATTGGGGAGAAGAGAAGCTTGTGGCACAACTTGACTAGAAGAAGGGATCAGTTGGTAGAACATGATCTGAGACATCAAGGGATCACCAATTTAGTTCAAGATGGTTCAAATGGCTCTGAGCACTATGGGCCTTAACATCTTAGGTTATCAGTCCCCTAGAACTTAAACCTAACTAACCTAAGGACATCACACACATCCATGCCCGAGGCAGGATTCGAACCTGCGACCGTAGCAGTCCCACGGTTCCGGACTGAAGCCCCTAAAACCGCACGGCCACCGAGGCCGACCAATTTAGAATTGGAGGGCAGCGTGGAGGGTAAAAATCGAAGAGGGAGACCAAGAGATGAATACACTCAGCAGATTCAGAAGGATGTAGGCTGCAGTAGGTACTGGGAGATGAAGAAGCTTGCACAGGATAGAGTAGCATGGAGAGCTGCATAAAACCAGTCTCAGGACTGAAGACCACAACAACAACAACAAAAGACAGAGATGTAGTCTTTCGCCCTTAGTCCTCAATCTATACACCGAAGAATCAATGACGGCGCCTTGTCACCCTTCGTGCTGCTGACCCCGTCGGAGGTTTGAGTCTTCCCTCGGACATTGGTGTGTGTGTTGTCCTTAGCGTAAGTTAGTTTAAGTTAGATTAAGTAGTGCGTAAGTCTAGGGACCGATGACCTCAACAGTTTGGTCCCATAGTCCTTACTACAAATTTCCAAATCAATGACGGAAATAAAGAAAAGTTCAAGTGCGGAAGTAAAATTCAAGGTGAAAGTATATCAATGATAAGATTCGCTGATGTCATTGCTATCCTCAGTGAAAGTGAAGAACAATTACAGGAGCTGTTGAATGGAATGAACAGGTTAATGCGTACAGAATATGGACTGAGAGTAAATCTAAGAAAGACGAAGGTAACGGGAAGTAACAGAAATGAGAAAAGCGAGAAACTACAAGCAGGAAGAAGTAGATGAAGTTATCGAATTCTGCTACCTAGGCAGCCATATAATCCAAGACAGACGGGACAAGGAAGAAATAAAAAGCAGTCTAGCACTGGCAAAAAGAGGATTCTTGACAGAGAGAAGTCAGCTAGCACCAAACATAGGTCTTAATTTGAGGAAGAAATTTCTGAGAATTTACGTTTGCAGCACGACATTGTAGAGTAGTGAAACGTGGACGTGTGAAAACCAAAACAGAGGAAAATAGAAGCATTTGAGATGTGGTGCTACGGAAGAGTGTTGAAAATTAGGTGGACTGATAAGTAATGAGGAGGTTCTCTGCAGAAACGGCGACGAAAGGAATATGTGGAAAACACTGATAAAGAGAAGGGATAGGATGATAGGACATCTGTTAAGACATCAGGGAATAACTCCCATGGTACTAGAGTGAGCTGTAGAGGGTAAAAACTATAGAGGAAGCAGACTGGCAATACCTCAAGCATATAACTAAGAGCGTAAGGTGAAACTACTACTCTGGGATGAAGAGTTTGACATAGGAGAGGAATTCGTGGCGGAACGTATCTCTCTCTCTCTCTCTCTCTCTCTCTCTCTCTCTCTCTCTCTCTCTCTCACACACACACACACATACACATTCACACACACACACACTCGAACTTATTTTCGCAGTATGTACGTGTTCCTAGTGGAAATAAAATGATGACGTATTTAATCAGGTAAATATGTGAGAAATAGCTACTTACGTGAAGAAAAGCTTCAGCATTTCTCCTAGTAGGCCGAAGCGTTCCACAGAGTGCCCGTGGACCTCACAGATTGCTCTAAGAAGGCAAGCGTGACCATCCATCCCGAAACTCGAAAGGAAATCCTCCACAGCAGCATAAAGAAGAGCTCTGGAAACAGTTTTAAAAGTCTTACTTTCTCATCCCTCAGCAAAACTTACTGCACAATAAATAAAACAGCATTATCATCGCTTGAAGTAAATGGCACTTCATTAAAATTTGGATAAATAATGTCAGGAACATTAAAAATAAAGTCTAAAGTGAGAAATGTGCTTTTGCGTAGTTCACAATCATAAAGCAGATTTCAGTTTAGCCAAAATCGCTCACAATGGTCTCAGAATATATGTCAATTATACCAGCACAGCCATTATCCTCCTCGTCACCAATATCATGACTGTCATGTACAACAAGTTGAGGGAGTTGAAAATATATAAGTCGCCAGATCCGGGTGGAATCCCACTTCGGTTTCACAGAGGGCACTGTTTGCAAATGATCCCTTAATTTGCTTGCATTTATCTCGAATCTCTCGCCCAGCTCAAAGTTTCAGGCACTGGAAAAAAGGCAGGTTACTCCTGTGTATAAGAAGCGTAAAAGAACGGATCCACAAAGCTACAGACTAATATCCTTAACATAAGTTTGCTACCGAATTTTAGAGAAAATTTTAAGTTCGAATATAATAAATTTTTTTGAGACAGAAAAGCTTCTGTCCATAAATCAGCACCGATATACACTGAAGCGCCAAAGAGACTGGGATTGACATGAGTATTCGAATACAGGGTATGTAAGCAGCAGAATAGAGAACAAGTGTCTGGTGCAGTTGTTAGATCTGTTAATGCTGCTACAGTGGCAGGTTGTCAATATTTAAGTGAGTTTGAACTTGGTGTTATAGTTGTAGCACGAGTGATGGAACACAGCGTCTCCGAGTTAACGATGAAGTGAGGATTTTTCCGTACGACCGTTTCACGAGTGTGCTGTGAATATCAGGTATCCGGTAAAATATCAAATCTCCAAAATGCTGCAAGAACGTGACAGAAGTGCAACCCTTCCGCAAATTCCTTCAGGTTTCAATGCTGGACCATCAACAAGTGTCAGCGTGCGAACCATTCAACGAAACATCAGCGATATCGGCTTTCGGAGCCGAAGACCCACTCGTGTACCCTTGAAGACTGCACGACACAAACCTTTACGCCTCGCCTGACCCAGTCAACACCGAGATTGGACTGTTGATGACTGGAAACATATTGACTGATTGGACGAGTCTCCTTTCTAATTGTATCGAGCGGATGGACGCGTACGGGTATGGAGACAGCCTCACAAGTCCATGGCAGCTTCATGTCAGCAGGGAGCTGTTCAAGCTGGTGGAGGCTCCGTAATGGTGTGGGGCGTGCGCAGTTGGAGTGATATGCGACCCCTGACACGTCTAGATACGACTCTGACAGGTGACACGTACGTAAGCATCCTGTCTTTCACCTGTATCCATTCATGTCCATTGTGTATACCGACGTACTTGGGCAAATACAGCAAGACAAAGCGACACCACACATACCCAGAATTGCTACAGAGTGGCTGCAAAAACACTCTTCTCAGTTTAAACACTTCCGGTGGCCCCCATACTCCACAGATATGAACAGTATTGAGTATATCTGGGATGTCTTGCAACGTGGTATTCGAAGAGATCTCCACACCCTCGTACTCTTACGGATTTATGGACAGGCTTGCAGGATTTATGGTGTCAACTCGCTTAAGCACTACTTCAAACGTTAGTCTAGTCCATGCCACGTAGTGTTGCGGCACTTCTGCGTGCTCGCAAGGGTCCTACCCGATAATGGCAGGTGTACCAGTTTCATTGGGTCCTCAGTGTATAAAGCAACGCTCATGCGAAAATCCGATTGCCCTTTTCTTACACGATGGAGCATCGATGGAGGTTAACAGGCGGATTCCATATTCCTACATTTCCGGACAGCGTTCAAAACCTTGCCCCACCGCAGGCTGTTAACGAAAGTCCGAGCGTACAGAATAGGTTGCCAGATATGTCACTGGCTCGAAGGCTTTTTAAGTAATAGAATCCAGTATGTTGCCCTCCATGGCGAGTGTTCATTGGATACAAGAGTATCGTCGAGAGTGGCCCAGGGAAGTGTGATAAGACCGCTCTTGTCCTCAGTATGCACAAATAACCTGACGGACAGGGTGAACAGTAACCCGCGACTATTAGCTGTTGACACTGTAGTGTACTGCAAAGTGGTGTTGTTGAGTAATAGTAGGAGGATACGGGATGCCTTGGACAGAATTTCTATGTTCTGTGACGAGTGGCAGCATGCTTTAAAAGTAGAAAAATGTTTGTTAACACACTTGAGTAAGAGAAACAAATCTGTAACTTTCCAATACAATGTTAGTAATGTGCTGCTTGATACAGTCACGACGATAAAAAATGTCTAGGCGTAACGATGGAAAGCGATACGAGCACGTAAAGACGGTAGTAGGAAAGGCGAAAGATTGACTTAGGTTTATTGTAAAAATTTCAGGAAAGTGTAGCTCATCTATAAAGGAGACCGCATAAATGACACTAGAGAGACCAGTTCTTGAGTCATGCTCGAGTGTTAGGGATCCATATCAGGTCGGACTGAAAGACGTCGAAGCAACTCAGATTTGTTACCAGAAGGTTTGATGAACACTTGTGTACTGACGGAGAGGCTTCGTGAGCTCAACTGGGAATGATTGGAGGGAAAACAACGTATACTTAGCGAAACACTGTTGAAAAAAATTACAGAAACGACATTTGCAGCTGACTGTGGAAGGATTCTACTGCCGCCAAGATACATTCTGGGGAAGGACCACGAAGATCAGGTTAGAGAAATTAGGGCTCACAAGATTGTATATAGATAGTCGTTTTACAAGTGTAACAGGATAGGAAATGACCATTATTGGTACAAGATACCATGTCATGCACCACACGGTGCATGCCAAGTACGTATGTAGATAAACAACATCAAAATCGTCATCAACTATTTAACATCAACTGTTTGATAAAGTCCTTCTTTTCCGTGCATTACGTCCTCCAATTATATGTATAGCTCCAGTATGTTTTCTAATGTCATCTTCCTACCTTCCATTAGGTCGTCGTCTCGGTCTTCTCTTATCCACGTTACTGAGTTTTTAGCGTAAAGAGGTGTAGCAAGGTACGGTTGCAGAAACATTTGGGTGTGCTCCACGAACAGGAGTCACAGCCTGAGGTCCCTCACTCCGTTACTCCCGTGCCATTTCATTAGGCCAGAACACTACCTTCCCAGGAAGTCACAGGCGGCAATACAGCCTCTGACAATCCTACCCAGGGTACATCATCCTTCCAGAACCCGAAGAGTTTGGCCAGACAAGTGAACAGCGCAAACCACGCATGTCTTTCTTCAGGGCTCCAAAAATATGGAAATCACATGAGGAGAGAACGGGACTGAATGAAAGATGTGTAAGGGCTTCCTAGCGAAACTTCTGCAACCTCGGCGCCTTGTGGGTGGACATTATCTGGCAACAAGTTGATGCCGATGTCAACATTCCTGGACGTTTGGACTTGGTGGCGCTCTTCACTTTCTTGGTAAGTGTCTAGATGAACAAGTCGAAAGGCTCAGCGATGTTGTCGGAAGGTATAGTTCTGTTGCAGGATAATGCCCGCCCAGATGTCGCCAAGGTCGTTTCAAGTGTACCGCAGAAGTTACGCATCTCCCATACTGTCCTGATCCATGCCCATGCGATTTCCATGTTTCTGTCTCCCGAAGAAAGACATTTGTCGCTGTCGATTTACGAGTGTTGCAACTTTAATAATGGCAACTATTTAATTACAGCTCGCACAAAATACATACGTGTTTCAAAGTGTTACTGACCTTCAAAGTAGTCACCAGCATTGTGTACAACCCGTTGCCAACGATGTGGAAGTCGTAGGATACTCTTAGCAGTGCCAGTTGTGTTGAGAGTTCGAGCGGCGCGGTCTATTGCCCGACGAATTTGTAGCAGTTCTGAAGCAAATGTCGTGAAGTGTTTCCTTCAGTTTAGAAATCGAGTTGTACTCAAGGGGGCTTAAGTCAGGGGAGTGCAGTAGGTGGTATAGCACTTAGCATCCCCATCAGTCAAACAAATCAGTAACAGCTTGCACTGTACGTGCTTGAGCACTGTCCTGCAAAATGATGGCCAGGTCCTGCAAAAAAAGTGTCATTACTTCTATCTCTATGCTGTTCATTTTTGGAACACAACCTACGGCCAACTTAGAGACAGATGTGATGACACTTTCTGCAGGAACTGACCATCATTTTGCAGGACAATGCTCAAACATTTACAGTGCTAGCTGTTGCTGATTTGTTTAACTGATGGGGATGCTAAGTGCTATACCATCTAATGCACTCGCCTGACTTAAGCCCTCGTGAGCTCAACTCGAATTCTAAACTGAAGGAAACACTTCCCGGCATTCACTTCAGAACTGCTACAAATTCGTCGGGCAATAGACCGCGCCGCTCCAACTGTCAACACAACTGGCACTGCTAAGAGTATCCTGCGACATTCATATCACTGGCAACGGGTTGTACACAATGCTGGTGACTACTTTGAAGGCCAGTAAAACTTTGAAACACGTATCGATTTTGAGCGAGCTTTAAATAAATAGTTGCCACTATTAAAGTTCCAACCATCGTACTTCGGACGAAGAAGCACTCGCCTAGGTAGAATCGTAGTTCCATAGGCAACCGCAAACATTTCTCCATGAAGGCACTGCCCGCCTTGTTTCACAGCGTGATAAATGTATCAACTGTTATGGCGATTACTTTTGAAATAACAAACAGTTTACTTACTTTTTTCCATCTGCTTTGTTTTCATTTGACTGTCCTTTATATTTTACCAAGGTAAAGTTTTTGCTGATTTACAGCTGGTCAGTGTGGCAAATTATATGACATACTCTAGATCTTTTTAACGTTTATAGCTACTGAATTATGACACCGGCTATATTCTTTCTTTTGTGGCATTGTAAAGACCTTTCGAATAAAACTTCTGTGTAAATTGGATTAAAAATTATTTGCATACGTCACAAAAAACGCCAAACTGTAAGCTCTTCGTGAAAGTCGTACCTTGATGTATTTAGTTGTTCAGTGCTGCGTTCCAGAAGATACAGGATAGAGCATACATACACTACTGGCCATTAACGTTGCTACTCCAAGAAGAAATGCACAGAATAAACGGGTATTCATTAGACAAATGTATTATACCAGTACTGACATGTGATTACGTTTTCACGCAGTTTGGGTGCATAGATCCTGAGAAATCAGTACCCAGAACATCCACCTGTGGCCGTAAAATGCCTTGATACGCCTGGGCATTGAGTCAAACAGAGCTTGGATGGCGTGTACAGGTACAGTTGCCAACGCAGCTTCAACACGATACCACAGTTCATCAAAAGTAGTGACTGGCCTATTGTGACGAGCCAGTTGCTTGGCCACCACTGATCAGACGTTTTCAATTGGTGAGAGATCTGGAGAATGTGCTGGCCAGGGCAAGAGTCTAACATTTTCTGTATCCAGGAAGGCCCGTACAGGACCTACAACATACGGTCGTGCATTATCCTGCTGAATTGTAGGGTTTCGCAGGGATCGAATGAAGGGTAGAGCCACGGGTCGTAACACATCTGAAATATAACGTCCACTGTTCAAAGTGCCGTCAATGCGAACAAGAGGTGACCGAGACGTGTACAAATGGCACCCCATACCATCACGTCGGATGATACACCAGTATGGCGATGACGAATACACGCTTCCAATGTGCGTTCACCGCGATGTCACCAAACACGGATGCGACCATCGTGATGCTGTAAACAGAACCTGGATTCATCCGTAAAAATGACTTTTTGCCATTCGTGCACCCAGGTTCGTCGTTGAGTACACCATCGCAGGCGCTTCTCTCTGTGATGCAGCGCCAAGGGTAACCGCAGCCATGGTCTCCGAGCTGATAGTCCATGCTGCTGCAAACGTCGTCGAACTGGTCTTACAGATGGTTGTTGTCTTGTAAACGTCCCCATCTGTTGACTCTGGTATCGAGACGTGGCTGCACGATCCGTTACAGCCATGCGGATAAGATGCCTGTCATCTCGACTGCTAGTGATACGAGGCCGTTGGGATCCAACACGGCGTTCCGTATTACCCTCAAAACAGTCATTGGATCTCGACCAACGCGAGCAGCAATGTCGCGATACGATAAACCGCAATCGCGATAAGCTACAATCCGACCTTTATCAAAGTCGGAAACGTGATGGTACGGATTTCTCCTCCTTACACGCCGCGTCACAACAACATTTCACCAGGCAATGCCGGTCAACTGCTGTTTGTGTATGAGAAATCGGTTGGAAACTTTCCTCCTGTCAGCACGTTGTAGGTGTCGCCACCGACGCCAACCTTGTGTGAATGCTCTGAAAACCTAATCATTTGCTGCATATCACAGCATCTTCTTCCTGTCGGTTGAATTTCGCGTCTGTAGCACGTCATCTTTGTAGTGTAGCAATTTTAATGTAGAAGGGCGCCAAGTTGCATACGTCTCAGCGAAAGGCAAGGTTTCGCGTTTTAGCCTACTAGAAAGTTTCAAAGCAGCACAGGCTGGTCTTGGTCCTGGTAGAGCATCAACACACGTAGTTACCTCTCGCCTCCGTGGAAGTTGGCGTTGGGCGGCGCCTTGGGCGGCGGCAGGGAGCGGCCGGAGCGCCTCCTGGAGAGCAGCTGTGAGAGGTAGTCGGCCAGCAGCTGGCCCGTCATGCGGCCCATGGAACGCGCCAGCAGCGGTGGCAGCACGCCGTACGGGTTCTGGTTGTCCGTCAGCCCCAGCTTGTCGAAGTCGACTGCAACAGCGCCACTCCCGTCACTCACTCTACACCTGCTAGAAACTACCTTCCACAATCCGCACGTTTTTTATGCAGGGCACCCAAAGCTATTGAAGGTCATGATGAATGAAGATACTGCTGACAGCTTGTAAAACGTGGTTTTAGTTGACTACAGTACTGGATTCATGGCTTACAGCTGCATCGCCGGCCGGAGTGGCCGAGCGGTTCTAGGAGCTACAGTCTGGAACCTTGCTACCGCTACGGTTGCAGGCTCGAATCCTGCCTCGGGAAAAGATGTGTGTGATGTCCTTAGGTTGGTTCTAAGTTCTAGGAGACTGATGACCTCAGAAGTTAAGTCCCATAGTGCTCAGAGCCATTTGAACCATTTGAACAGCTGCATCGTCAGGTGCGACTTACACATTATGAACTGAAATATAATAATAAAATGTACCCTCCGCCCCCCCCCCCCCAATATTCTATAAGTCCCTCCAGATCCTCAAGCGCCATGCACTGTGCCTTGCCTTTCGTAAACGCCTCCCATCCTCCACGTGGATCCTCTATGACCTCATTCCTTTCCCCCACCTGCTCCATTTCCTCGAACATGTTCGTATCCTCTACACCTCCTGCCGACTTGATTCCCCTCATCCCCTGGTTGCTCCTCTCCTCTCCAACCCGCCCGCTGCCGTGCCTTCACTATTGTGACCCCCCCCCCCCCACTCCTCCATCTCTATACTCTGCAACTCCTTTCCCGAGGTGACTTCCATCCTCCCCCTCCCTCATGTTGTCCCCTCTCCCTCCATTTATCCCTCCTATCAAATTTGATCCTCAACTTCCCCATCCTCCCTCTGTCCTTTTCCCATGCTCCCTCTACCCCTCTTCCATCCTGTTTTTCCTCCACCTACCCACTCCTTGATTCCATTCTCTCCCCTCGGTCCTTTTTTTTTCCACTCCACTGCCTTCCCCACTCCTCGCGTCCACCCTGTCCCACTTTTCCTGTGTCCTCTCCCTCCATCGGCTCCCGCCTTTTTTCCTTTCCTCTCCTCCCACTTTTTTCCCCTGATCAGTCCGGGTCCTCCCCTCCCTCCCCATCTGCCTCTGTGCCTCATCTATAGTGCTGTTTTAAGTGCGTGTTCAGTGTTGTGTGTCCCCTGCCAGTGTTGTGAACGGGCACCATACTGTCGCTAGGTGTGTTCTTTACCTGTTACGAACAGAAACCAGACTGTCACTGTGTTTTTTAATTGTGCCTGTCTATTTACTACGTTTTTTAATCAGCATCACCGACCCTTTGTTTTTATATTCTCTTCACAATTTTTCGCCTTGTTCCAGTTTTAATCAGTCACCGTTTTATCTCCTGTTTTTATTTTTATGATATTTCCTAATTTTGTTTTCAACTTTCGTGTAGGCTGCAGAGTGGCATATTATGCTGCTGCCAGGCCGCTGCCCCCTCCCCCCCCCCTCCCGTTCTGGGAGGGGGAATCGAAATCCAACAAAGGAAAATAAAATAAAATGTACTGAATATTTGTGCTAGTATATAGAAACACATTTGAAGTCGTGTACTCGCAAAAATTACTGCATTAATCCATCGCACCTTAGGTGAACCCAACGTTCATAGTAAATGTATTAACGCTGAGAGAATATTGTCAGTATTGAAAGAAATGAGACGAAATAAGGGTACCTGGAAAGGTGGTCCAGTTCTTTGCATGTCCAAGTATCTAAGAAAAAGAAACAGTGCCGAAGGCTAAAACAGATTTCGGTGATACAGCTCAGATGCAGTTAACGGTGGAAATAGTTTTAGTTCCTGGGTACACAGTAGAACACACTAGGCAAGCCTCTATCTTACCATCTCACAACAGACACGGAAGGCGCAGCTTAAAACAGTATGATCTTCCTTCACTGGTCACCAGGAAACACTTCATACTAGGTAAATACTCGTAGTACCTATCACGCGGACGCTGAGGCGCAGTGTGCCGCTTCCTGACAATACAGTTAGCTATGAAAACAATCAGATTTTGCCAAATTATTGTTGTTGTTGTTGTGGTCTTCAGTCCTGAGACTGTTTTGATGCAGCTCTCCATGCTACTCTATCCTGTGCAAGCTTCTTCATCTCCCAGTACTTACTGCAACCTACATCCTTCTGAATCTGCTTAGTGTATTCATCTCTTGGTCTCCCTCTACGATTTTTACCCTTCACGCTGCCCTCCAATACTAAATTGGTGATCCCTCGATGTCTCAGAACATGTCCTGCCAACCGATCCCTTCTTCTAGTCGTGCCACAAACTCCTCTTACCCCGAAGTCTATTCAATACCTCCTCATTAGTTATGTGACCTACACATCTAATCTTTAGTATTCTTCTGTAGCACCACATTTCGAAAGCTTCTATTTTCTTCTTGCCAAAACTATTTATCGTCCATGTTTCACTTCTATACATGGCTACACTCCATACAGATCCTTTCAGAAACGACTTCCTGACAGTTAAATCTACACTCGATGTTAACAAATTTCTCTTCTTCAGAAACGGTTTCCTTGCCATTGCCAGTCTACATTTTATATCCTCTCTACTTCGACCATAATCAGTTAGTTTGCTCCCCAAATAGCAAAACTCTTTTACTACTTTAAGTGTCTCATTTCCTAATCTAATTCCCTCAGCATCACCCGACTTAATTCGACTACATTCCATTATCCTCGTTTTGCTTTTGTTGATGTTCATTTATATCCTCCTTTCAAGACACTGTCCAATTTTGTTATGCCTTAAATACAACTAACTGTACAACGTGTTCTAAACACTACCTTTTATGTTTCTAAAAATTTCCACTTCCTCCAATACATCAAAACCTGGCCTTTTTCTTTTCTATGCAGATTACAAGATTTTCGGCAAGACATGTGGTACTATTCCAATCTTCCCATTGATGCGACGTTAATGCTGATTTCGTACTTTTTAAATGAAGATGTTCCTGGAACCTTTTTACCGAAAGACCTAACAGTTTAGCATGTCCATTTTTTGGGGCAGTCATTGCATTTGATATACTAAACACTCCCTGTGTTACTTTTGTAACACACGCTCTATGTCTTAAGTTTTTTCAGCCAGGTTAGAAGAAATGAAATACGCTGGGACAGTATTTTTGGATCTCATACAACGTCCAATTTTATCCGCGATGGAACCCAGATATGGTAGTCTACTAAAAAAAACCGCTTCATTGCTCCGACCAGTTGGTTGAAGCGTTATACCGTCCCATCTAGATCCCATCTATGAGACAACATCTTTTTTTCTTTTTTAATATACTCTTATTGACAGCATTAATAAACTCTTCTTCAAATCCATTTTGATAATCAACGTATTGTATAAATGCTTATTCTTTTACTTTGGACCATTTTTGAAAAGAGGATTTCGTTCATACGATTCAGCGTAGCTCGAAAAACAGCAGTTTTGTACTTACGTGGGTGACATGAATCTTTATGAGTAACCCATTCTGTCGTTATAGGCTTTCCGTAAATGTCAGACTACCATTGGTGGATCTCTCACTGACATTAAAAATTGGAAAAATCAGCTCTGACAACTGTCTTTAGCACACATCTACAGTTAGAACACAACTGTTCACTCTATTGTAACAACAACATGCAACGGCGTGATACAAAGTCAAATGTATCATTTTTTACATTTTTATAATAGTTGATATCCTACAATAACGTAATTTTTTTTCATAAATATGTACATTTTCTTGACACATCATTTTGATGATAATATAATGATTGCAACCATTAATGGAATAAACAAATATCTGCGATCAGAGACTCTTGCGGTATTTACAGAATTTCACAGCATTGGATTGATGTCACCTTCATAGTGACTATATCAACCCTCATCTACACAAGAACGCCGAAAGTTAAATTGGTAGATACAGTAATTAATGAGGGGCTATTGTTTCGAATTTGGCAAAAAAGAAATTTATACCTTAACTTGGGTAAAAGAAATTTATACCTTAACTTGAGTAAAAGAAGGGATCTGTTGATAAGACGCATTCTGTGGCACCAATTTGGTGATGGATGGTTGCGTGAGGGATAAAAATTGTAGATGGAGACCAACAGATGAATAAGTTAAGCAGCTTCAAAGAGATATAGGTTGCAGTAGTTGTTTGCAGACGAAGAGGCTTGAGCCGTTGGCACACAACGCGAGGCAGCTAACATTGACCTGGACGTATACAGAACATCCAACGCCACGACACGCAGCACTGTCGGCACATGGGACACTGTAGTTAAAGTGATTTTGAGTACTTAGCGCTCCTCAGCGCCAGTTGTCTGCTTTACGGGCGTAAAATTCCTACGTTACCTCTTTTATAACGCACATTTCCTCTGTCGTCCATAGGCTAATTATGCTATTCTGTCTGTAGTATGTATGAATAAAAACGCCAATATCAGGGAACATGTAATAAGACAAAAACGGAAGATACACGTCCAGTCAGTAAAGATATCAGCTTGTTAAAGTTCACCAAATCAAACAAACTCACTCGTGAAAGAGAACGCACGTATACTTACATAACATCAAGTATTACAGATTTATTTTTATTAATTTCGTAGGAAAATCTCACAACCTTTTAGAAGTCGCGAAAAAAGATAGAACTGGTCTCAAACCCTATACCAACCTAACCCTGGTTCCGTAACTTGGTGCCTCTACCCAGTATGGTTTTTTTCCTGTAGCTTCTTTGTGAGCGATTTTATGTTTTATAGTATAGCTTTCTGTACGCTTTAGTTGCCGAAACGTGATCAATGTAATTTTATTATAATAAATTCTAACAAGAACGACACATTCTTCATGAATCTTTAACGCGCTGGCGCCTTAAAATGGTTTATCTTGATAAATCCGGGTTATAACGCGATAGCAACTACATGTGAGTATTCTTTCACCACTAATATGATATTTTCCGTTGTTTTATTGCAACAGACCGTACCATAACAATTCTTTCTCTAGGCATTTAATGTGCTGGTGCTTATAAAAGGCTACAGCATGGCATAGTGCAGAAACTCGACGTGGCATGGACTCAGCAAGTCATTGGAAGTCTCCAGTAGAAATACTGAGCTATGCTGTCTCTATGCCCTCCATATTTGCGAAAGTGTTGCTGGTGTAGGATGTTGTGCACGAACTGACCTCTCGATTATGACCCATAAATGTTCGATGGGATTCATGTCAGGTGATCTGTGTGGCCAAATCATTTGTTCGATTTGCCCAACCGGACATCACCCGAAACATAAGTTTTTCATATTCGGTGCATTGTGATGCCATCCTACTGCCAGGTACTCCATATCAGCGACCTCAGTAGTCATTAGACATCTTAAGAGAGCAGAATGGGGCGCTCCGCGGAACTCACGGACTTCGAACATGGTCGAGTGAGTGGGTGTCACTTGGGTAATACGTCTGTACGCGAGATTTCCACACTCTAAACATCCCTAGGTCCACTGTTTCCGATGATATACTGCAGTGGAAACGTGAAGGAACACGTACAGCGCAAAAGCGTACAGGCCGACCTCGTCTGTTGAGTGACAGAAACCGCCGACAGTTGAACAGGGTCGTAATGTGTAATAGGCAGACATCTATACAGACCATCACACAGGAATTCTAAACTGCATCAGGTTCCAAGTACTATGACAATTACGCGCGAGGTGAGAAAACTTGGATTTCGTGGTCAAGCGGTTGCTCATAAGCCAAACGACGCCTCGCTTGGTGTAAGGAGCGTAAATATTGGACGATTGAACAGTTGAAAAACGTTGTATGGAATGACGTATCACAGTACACAGTGTGGCCAACCGATGGCAGGGTGTGGGTATGTCGAATGCCCGGTGAACGTCATCTGCCAGCGTGTATAGTGCCAACAGTAAAATTCGGAGGCGATGGTATTATGATGTGGTCATGTTTTTCATTCCGGGGGCCATCATACCTTGTTGCTTTGCGTGCCACTATCACAGCACAAGGCCTACATTGATGTTTTAAGCACTTTCTTGCCTCCCACTGTTGAAGAGCAATTTGGGGATGGCGACTGCATCTTTCAACACGATCGAGCACCTATTCATAATGCACGGCCTGTGGCCGAATGGTTAAACGACAATAACATCCTGGTAATGGACTGGCCTGCACAGAGTCCCGAGCTGAATCCTATAGAATACATGTGGGATGTTTTTGAATCCCGACTTCGTGCCAGGCCTCACCGACCGACATCGATACCTCTTCTCAGCGCAGCACTCCTTGAAGAATGGGCTGTCATTCCCCAAGAAAACTTCCAGGAACTGATTGAATTTATGCCTGCGGGAGTGGAAGCTGTCATCAAGGCTAAGGGTGGGCCAACACCATGTTAAACTCCAGCATTACCGATGGAGGGAGCCACAAACTTGTAATTTATTTTCAGCCAGGTATGCGGATACTTTTGATCACATAGTGTAGTTTGGGAACCTAAAGACCATGCATAGCGCCAAATGGTCTCAAGCAGGCGAATATAACCATTATCACTCAATGATCGGTTCATCTGGAACAGAGAAACCAGTCCATTCCATCTAAACACAGCGCACTTCATTATGGAGACATCACCAGTACCTTGTTGACAACATGGGTCCATCACTTCGTGGGGTCTGCGCCACATTCTAACCCTACCATCAGCTCTTACCAACTGAAATCGGGACTCATCTGACCAGCCCACGGTTTTACAGTCGTTTGGGGTCCAATCGAAATGGTTGAGAGCCCAGGAGAGATGCTACTGGCGATTGTATGCACTCACGTAGATCATCTGCTCCCGTACACCATTAACGCTAAATTTCGCCGCACTGTCCTGACGGAAACACTCGTCGCGCGTCCCATATTGATATCTGCGGTTATTTCACGCGGTGTTGCCTGTCTGTTAACCCTGACAACTCTATGCAAACGCCGCTGCTGTCGGTCTTTACGTGAAGGGCGTCGGCCACTACATTGTCCTTGGTGACAGGTAAATATGTATTCTCAGCACACACTTGACACTGTGGGTCACTAAATATTGGATTCTCTTACAATCTCTAAAATGGAATGTTCCACGCATCTAGCTCCGGCGATCACTCCGCGTTCAGAGTCTGTTAATTCCCGCTGTGCGTCCATAATCACCTCTCGGGTCATTCACATGAGTCACCTGAGTAGAAATTACAGCTCTGCCAATGCACTGCTCTTTTATACCTCTACAGCCATCTGTTTATGTGTCACTTCAGTGTAAAATCCACCGAACATTGGGTTTGACTGAACACAAGTACAAATCGGGGTCTTGCTTTCTGAGGGGTGAAGCTTTCTGCTTTGACGTAGGGATCGATCTTGCTTAACATTTGCTCTACTTTATGTGACACGCTGCGACAATATCGAAAAAAAAATTGGTTCAAATGGCTCTGAGCACTACGGGATCGAAGGTCATCAGCCCCCTAGAACTACTTAAACCTAACTAACCTAAGGACATTACTCACATCCATGCCCGAGGCAGGATTCGAACCTGCGACCGTAGCAGTTTCACGGTTCCAGACTGAAGCGCCTAGAACCGCACGGGCACCGCTGTCAGCGACAATATCGAAGCTCTTATTTTGTTTCACTTGATGAAACGGCTTCTCAGCGAGGAATAGTAGGAAGTGACGTCACAAAACTAGTAGAGCGCTACGTCAGCATTAGCTGTCTCGTCCCTTGTACTGACGGCTTTACTCGTGGTAGACAAGCGTGCAAAGCTGCACCCTCTTGAACTGAAGATCGCAACAACAACAAACAGAGGCAACCTATCAGGTTCTTCTCACACAAGCCACATACTTTATTACCATAAGGTTATGAATGCAGTGCAACTTACTGGTGAAAGGCAAGCTGATGGACATGTTGGAGAGGAACCCGTCCGGGGGGTACCGCACGAAGGGAAGCGACAGCGACGGCGTGATGACGAGCGAGGTGCCCGGCGGCAGGGCTAGGCGGCCGTCGTTGGTGACCCAGAGGAGCCTCTTCTGGCGGGACAGCGTCCGCGACGGTCGCGGGCTGTCTGGGGTCCCGGAGGAGGCGTGGCAGGGTACCGCCTGCCACAGCGCGCTCCCCACCACCAGCACGAGAAGCGGCAGCGACGGGGCGCTGCGCGCGGACATGGCCCACCTGCAACACCCAGCAACGGCCCCGCTAGAGAGCACTAGCTCCCAACCTCTCTGAGGCTGTTACCCCTGAGGACAATCAGTTATCAGCTACTACCCCTCCTCCTCTCCTTACCACTGTATTGTATTGTATTGTATGGATTTGGGACCTAGAAACGACGGAGAGGCTTCGTCCCCGCCATAGCCCTCAGTGGTTCACAAATCCACAACAGGCTACAGCAGTCCACTCACCCCACCGCCGCCCCACACGGAGGCCAGGGTTATTGTGCGGTTCGGCCCCCAGTGGACCCTCTGGTAAGTCTCACACCAGACGAGTGTAACCCTAATGTTTGCATGGTAGAGTAATTATGGTGTACGCGTACGTGAGAAAGTGTCTGCGCAGCAATCGCCGACAAAGTGTAACTGACGCGGAATAACGGGAACCAGCCCGCATTCGCCGAGGCAGATGGAAAACCACCTTAAAAACCAAACACTGTCCGGCACATTGGACCTCGACACTAATCCACCTGGCGGATTCGTGCCAGGGACCGGCACGCATTCCCATTAGAAGGATTGTCGGTATGCCTCCATGTGGGCTCTAATCTCTCTGATTTTATCATCGTGGTCTCTTCGCGATATATACGTAGGAGGGAGCAATATACTGCTTGACTCCTCGGTGAAGGTATATTCTTGAAACTTCAACAAAAGCCCGTACCGAGATACTGAGCGTCTCTCTTGGAGAGTCTTCCACTGGAGTTTATCTATCCTCTCCGTCTAACGCTTTCGCGATTACGAAATGATCCTGTAACGAAGCGCGCTGCTCTCCGTTGGATCTTCTCTATCTCTTCTATGAACCCTATCTGCTACGGATCCCACACTGCCGAGCAGTATTCAAGCAGTGGGCGAACAAGCGTACTGTAACCTACTTCCTTTGTTTTCGGATTGCATTTCCTTAGGATTCTTCCAATGAATCTCAGTCTGGCATCTGCTTTACCGACGATCAACTTTATATGATCATTCCATTTTAAATCACTCCTAATGCGTACTCCCAGATAATTTATGGAATTAACTGCTTCCAGTTGCTGACCAGCTATTTTGTAGTTAAATGATAAGGGATCCATCTTTCTATGTATTCGCAGCACATTAAACTTGTCTACATTGAGATTCAATTGCCATTCCCTGCACCATGCGTCAATTCCCTGCAGATCCTCCTGCAATTCAGTACAATTTTTCATTATTGCAACCTCTCGATACGCCACAGAATCATCTGCAAAAAGCCTCAGTGAACTTCCGATGTCATCCACAAGGTCATTTATGTATATTGTGAATAGCAATTGTCCTACGACACTACCCTGCGGCACACCTGAAATCACTCTTACTTCGGAAGACTTCTCTCCATTGAGAATGACATGCTGCGTTCTGTTATCTAGGAACTCCTCAATCCAATCACACAATTGCTCTGATAGTCTGTATGCTCTTACTTTGTTCATTAAACGACTGTGGGGAACTGTGTCAAACGCCTTGCGGAAGTCAAGAAACACGGCATCTACCTGTGAACCCGTGTCTATGGCCCTCTGA